>NW_026251716.1:0-652423 GCF_025024155.1 Gamsiella multidivaricata
ATGTTGCACTGGGTGGTGGTGGCACGGTGAGAGTACTTGGAGAGGGTGCCACCGAAGTGCTTGCTCTGAGAGACGAGATTGAGGGCCATAGCTGAGGTTCGGGTTGGTTGGATGAATGAAGGAATGAATGGAGGTGTTTGGAATGGAAGCGAATGATGGACTGATCGCACTGTGAGAAAAAAAAAAAGAAAAAGAAAAGCGGACTGACGTGATCTGTGCTACACGAATGGATCTACACGTCCATGCAGATACGTACAATGCATTGACTCACACACCACCTGGGATTTGCATAGCTTCCCAGCAATGCACCCTAGGCTACGCGCATTTGCAGTAATTCCCCGGAATGAAGGCAAAGAGAACCGAGGGTTGCACCAGGCAGAGGATGCCCTTGTCCCTTTTGCGTAGACAACCCTGTACCTGCATCTCTTGTGTGATAGTGCTTTTCTCTTTTTTCTTTTTTTCATTTGTTTCATGTATGGTTTCCCGCCTTTTAATTCGCTGCACGGAGATATAGTCCATCAATTGCCTGATTATGTGACGAATGGAGTCCAGATGTTTGGCGCTCGCTGGACAAGCGGCTTGGGCGTACCGGGTGCTCTCCCTTTTTGCCTGCTCCAGTTGTTCATAGTCCTGCTCTATGCTCATCCTGCATATATTAGCAATTATCTCCTGAGCCGGTAATAATAAAAGGAAAACCTATGGCATGAGGGGACGGCTCATCTTTTTTTAACTCTATGGACCAAAAAAGACTAGAATATGCCACTTCCAAAGAGAATTCAGGTCTGGGCGTCAGTTGTCGATGGCCCCGAAGACCGGCAAGGTGCAATATCCATAATATATAAACCCTCCACCTTCCTTCTTGTCCTCTTTACCCCCCCCCGCCCACACAAATCGACCCCTGCCACCACCTCATCCCTCCCGAAGACACCGTTGCGCCTCTTACTCTTACTCCTCTCATCAGTCTCTTCATCTACGACACCTTCCAAACAAACTACGCATCTTCCTTTGAGCCATGACCACCTTTCGTTTCTGGGCTGCATGCCTTGTAGCCGTCGTGGTGCTGATCGAGTCGACCACCGCCCACATGGCTCTTCTCTATCCCATGCCGCGCGGAGGCATCAGAGACAAGAAGCAGTACGATGCCGAAGTCCATGCATTCGTCAATTTCAATAAGCACCGCACCATGCCCTGCAACGGCTACAACAAGATGGGACCTGTCACCAAACTCAAGGCTGGACAAACCCTCAACGTAAGGACATCGATTCCTTCCCTTCACTCTAATCATCGTGCAGTTCACTGTAAGCAACATGGTTTTTTATTCACACACACAAAATGCTGAACAACTCCCTGCATTTTGAAAATAGGTCCGATTCTGGGGTCCAGCACTCAAGGGTAGCAACTTGGACCACCTTCCTGCCAAGCCTACTGGCAGCAAGCAGATCAACCAGGCTCGTCACGGTGGTGGATTCTGCGAGTTCTCTCTCAGTTACGACGGCGGCAAGACCTTCCACAAGATTGGTCAGTACACGAAATCATGCCCTGACTTCTACTATGAGTGGCCCGTCAAGATCCCCGCCAACGTTCCCAGCTGCAACACCCCCGGAAAGTGCCTCTTTGTGTGGTCCTGGACTGCGGTGAACGTCCCACAGTTCTACATCAACTGCGCGGATGTGACGATTGCTGGTGTGAAAGGCGGAAAGCTTCCATCGAAGAGCATTCAGGTTGTTGATATCCCCAACCATAAGCAGAAAGTGACAGCACAAGGCGATGGCTATGACGAGAAGATGGGCAAGGGACCCATCAAGAATGAGGTCAATGACAACATGAGCGGCAAATTCCAGAAGTAAAGTACGATAAAATAAAATAAGCATAGAAAGGAATGTGGCGCGTGGACCGCAGCTCTTCCTTGTGCTCATAGACTTGATAGACATGGGTACACACTCCAATGCTGGAGATGATCCAAATAAAATTTAATTGTTTGGGACACAAATGTTTGCGAGCCTATGTTATTTTTATGGAATACCAAGAAAGTTCAAGGAAAGAGATATGTTTACATCTGGCCAAATATAAACTATTAAAAGAACCCTCGGCACGGCTCTCGCCTATTTCTTAGGGGGTTTACAAGGGATATCGACTAGATAGGCACCCTTGTTGCCCTTGATCAAGACACTAGGCACTTATGCCTTTACTATCCAATGCTTGAGACTGGCCGCCTCCAGGAAGGAAAAAAAAAAAAAAAAAAAAAAAGCCGGGGCCAGGCGTGGACATATAAATGGTGCCGCAAGTCGGCTCCATAGCTCCATGTTCTCTTTCTAATATTAATAACGATACACGCTAAAAGCACTCCCTATCAAATAAAGCACCATCCAGTCTCTTCCATTCTGTTGGAGCGCCATTTACATACCACATATACCTGCATCAAAGTTCCTCGCTCTCATTTTCATTATGAAGTGTGCAGCTGCAGTTCTGGTTCTCGCCTTGCTGGTGAGCTCGACTATGGCACATATGGCCATGCTGTACCCCACACCCCGAGGCGGCTATGGCACCAGACAATACAACGGTCATGTTCACGTAAGACTTCATGCTCACCTCACAGTAGCACAAAGCTTACACGCTGAGCGTTGCGCTCTTGTGTTACCTACTCACATTCCTCTTTCTCATTTAAATGCAGACTTTTATAGGATACAAAGACAGGGTCTGGAGCGCTAGCTTTCCCTGTGGAGGGTTTGGGCCTGGTCCAGTTACGGAGATGAAAGCCGGCCAGGTCATCCCTGTCCGCTTTGCTGCGTCGTCTATGAGTGCCAAGGCCATGCGGACGCAACCCGAACCCGTCAAAGACCGTCACCGGGAGTTTCCGCAAGCCCGACATGGCGGAGGCACTGTAAGGACCAAAAGGAAATGAATTACTGTTCTTGCTCATACTCGGCTGATGGTAGCAACGAATGAAGCTCTGTTTTTTGTGATACGGAGACGAAGGGCTCTGAAGAAAAGGGTTTGTTCACTGACTGATACTCTTGTTGTGTGCTCAATGATCCTTAATGCAGTGCGAGTTTTCGCTCTCGTATGATGGTGGGAAGACGTTTCGTCTGATCGGTCGATATACAAAGTCATGTCCCGATGGTAAGTAAAAAAAAAAAAAAAAAAAAGGAGGGGAGGAAGAGGGAAGGATGCATGCGGCTGCGTTATTAACACGTTTTCTAACTCGTTGCAATTTCTCCACCAGCGTACTACGAATGGCCCGTCAAGATTCCCAGTAACGTACCCTCCTGCACGAAGAAGAACCAATGTCTCTTTGTCTGGTCGTAAGTACTTCTTTCTCTCATCGAAGACCCCCTTTCCTGTTGGACACCAAACACTTAAACGTGCTCTGAAATTGTAGATGGGTCGCGAGTATCCTACCTCAGTATTATCAAAACTGTGCTGATGTATCGATCGAAGGTGTTGACGGGGGCAAGCTGCCATCCAGGAGTATCCAGATGGTAGATTTCCCTGGCCATCCTCAGCGTGTCACTGCACCAGGTGACGGCGCTGGCGAGAACATGGGCAAGGGTCCAAATCCGAGTGAGGTTGAGGCAAACCTACATGACACCTAGAACTAGGCAGGCATGACGGAGGGAGGCGAATGGGGGCGTAATCAGTAGGTTAATCTTAGCCCTATTTTAGGTCGATGGTGGTTGACAATCTACGTCGGCGCTGGGGTATACGCTTGGGGCAGTTCATCCGTGGTGTGTTTATGATGATCATTGCATGGCATCATAACCGTATTTATGTTAAGGAGCCGGTTGGCGACTGCTTGTTGCTAGGACCAGATGGAGTGAATAAAGTCGAGCGCCCGCAATGCTTGAGTAGCGTGTATACAATAGGTTATCGTGATCGATCGTAGCCGCCCATGTTTGCAACGGTCTAGCATTCTTCAGTTAGTCCAACGATCTAGACGGTCGTGCATCAATGACACCATACGCTCGACAGAATATATATACGGCTTTGAAGCGTACGAACTATCTCCATAATGCAAGCAGAACCAAGTAGACATCTCCACAGTTGGTGTCGATAGGTAGTATTGGCGGTAATAGGAGGGGAGAAGGGGGGAAAGTCGTGTTTTTTATATTCTTCTTTAAGCTGCCTGCTGGTTGGTTCAATTCGACGGGAGGACTCAATCGAACTCTTTTACAAAAAGCCAAAAAAAAAAAAAAAAGAGGTGGAGGAGGGTGCCTGGAATGCAATTGGCAAATCAGATGTGGACCTTCTCTTCGCCAAAAAACACGTACAAGGAATAGCCAAATAGTCAACAATCATATAGTCTATGGGTATAAATACATGGTGCTGTAATACTGCCGCTGGGGGGGAAGGGGTCCGTGTACGGGACCCGATCTGGAGCAGGAAGATCCAGCCAGGCTTGAATCCGGTAGGATGGTACTGGCAGTCAACAGCGTGTCTCATCGTTTGCGCTCGATGAGCGTTGCTGAGGAGGATCGTCAGTGTCGGTCATCGGTTGGAGAGATTGGATGTAAAACACTCCGAAGTGTCTTGCTTAGGCCCGGTATGGTCAGAGGCACACCATTCCTATGGCTACGGATGGTCGGCACTTCAAGGAGTAAATGATTTCCCTTCTGCGTTGTTTTGTTTTGTTTTTTTCAATCCCCTCATCATCATCCCCATCCCATCCCTTCCTTCTTCTTCTTCTCCGATCCTCTCTCTTCATCCCTTCCTGACGGTTGACTGAATTCCATACCCACACCAACCCTCTCTTTCACTCACACTCTCACACTCACACTTCCATCTCATCCAAGATGGGCAAAGGATCCCGCTCTGCCGTGGCCACGTCGCCCGTCAGCTTCAAGGCCACGCCGCTCTCTTCACAGCACCATGCAAAGTTCCAGGAGGCACTCAGCGTGAAGGAGCCCAAGGAAAAGCTCTACTGGAAGGGGTTCTCGTCCTCGTCCAAGAACAGGGCCCTCTTCAAGACCTCGTATGATGACATTATGGAAGAGCCTCCATACTTCTACCTCATCACTACCTATCTCTCCTACATCATCCTTTCTTTCTTCGGCCATGTCCGCGACTTTTACGGCTTCCGTTGGAACAAGAAAGCGTACGCGCATCTGATGCCCTCCAACGTAAGTCTGCTTGATCATCTTGCTTGAGCAACCAGTACAGTGTAGTGCTCTTGTTGTATTGTGATTCGACCCTCTGCAACAAACAAAAACTGCAACAACAACTGCGCTGTAGCACCATCATTTTTTTCTCTTGGAATCAGATGAAGAGCACTCTTTCTATTGTTCGCTTCCCCTCTATGCCTGAGAGGGCTGTTGCCCAAGATTCTTATTTTTTCTGTTTATTTGCTCGGCTGTATTTGCGTTGTTTTGTATCGACCTCTAATACTCCTGTCCTTCTTCACTCGTGCGCGCCTTTCTCTTGTTGCATGTAGGGATATGCCGCCCTGACTTCAGATTGGGATTCGTTCTGGACAAGGAACCTGAAGATGCGTATCGAGGATTGCTTTTCTGTGCCAACGACATTGGTCCCTGGCAGAACCATCAACATGTTGGAGCGTGTGACAAACGATTACTGCCGCACCTTTCAATTCACCGGCCGCCTCAAGGAGGCCGTCAATTTATCCTCCTACAATTACTTGGGTTTCGCTCAGTCAACTGGCCCCTGCGCTGACGCCGTTGAGGAGATCGTTCATACCTACGGAACCTCGTCCTGCGGAACCCGTTTGGAGTCTGGATCTCTCGATTTGCACACCAAGACTGAAGAGTTGGTCGCCGAGTTTATGGGCAAGGAGGCTGCTCTCCTAGTTTCGATGGGCTATGCCACCAACAGTACCACCATTGCCGGTCTGGCCTCCAAGGGCTCCCTGATCATCTCTGATGAGCTCAACCATAACTCTCTTGTCTTTGGATCCCGTCTCTCTGGTGCCTACATCCGTGTCTTCAAGCACAACGACACGCAAGATTTGGAGGCCGTCCTCCGCGATGCCATCTCCCAGGGTCAGCCCAGGACTCACCGCCCATGGAAGAATATTCTGTTAATTGTTGAGGGTCTTTACTCGATGGAAGGATCTATTGTCAAGTTGCCCGAGATCATTGAGCTCAAGAAGAAGTACAAGTTCCATCTGTATGTTGATGAGGCGCACTCTGTCGGTGCTATTGGACCCCGCGGACGTGGTGTGTGCGATTACTATGGCGTTGATCCCAAGGAAGTCGATATTCTCATGGGTACCTTCACAAAGTCCTTTGGTGCTGCTGGTGGATACATCTGTGCGTCCAAGGAGATCATCGATCATCTTCGTCTCGTGAACCACTCCTCCGTTTATGGCGAGTCGATGTCACCCATTGTCCTTCAGCAGATCTATACTAGCATGTGGTCCATCATGGGCCGTGACGGCACCAACGCTGGTCAGGAACGTCTGAGCCGATTGGCATGGAACGCGCGCTACCTTGGCAGTAACCTCCGCAAGATGGGCTTTATTATCTATGGCGACCGTGACTCCCCAGTGATCCCTCTGCTTCTGTTCAACCCTGCCAAGATCCCTGCGTTTTCGCGCGAGTGCCGCAAGAGAGATTTGGCGGTCGTCGTTGTCGGTTTCCCAGCAACGTCGATTGTCGCCTCTCGTGCCCGCTTCTGCGTCTCTGCTTCGCATACTAAGGAGGATTTGGACTTTGTCCTGCGTGTTGTCTCTGAGGTCGGTGACATTCTTGGCCTGAAGATGAGCAACCGTCAGGCATTGGAGATGGGCATGGAGGTTTAGACCCGATAGCGTTATCTTATTATTATTATTTTATTTTTATCCATTTTTGCTTTTGCTGTTCTTTGCTTCTTTTCAAGTACGTACAAGTATTCACTCTTAATAACATTCACTCATTCGACATAATAAACCCTTGGTTGTCGCCAACTGTTTACACTTTTAGCTATGACTAAAAATGTGTGTTTTGGTTCGTTTTTTTTTTTTTTTTTTTTTTTTTTGTAAAGATAATGAAAGAGATATAGCAATTACCGGCCCTCCTGGGGCATGCAAAGTCCTGGGCACAAGAAGTGCCTGGACGCTGCACCAGGAATGGGCGCTAAGAAATTGCAAAACCTGGCAAGGTCTTTGCTCTTGACTGCGAAATGACGCTCGAACAAAGCGATAGAGTGGGAGACAAAGCCCAATCACGCGAGGTGAGCAACACGGTGATCCGAGACGTAAATGCCGCACGAAGAAAAAAATTACTGGCTGCAGTCGAAGCCGACTATTTATTGAGGCTCGAGACAACAGTGACTGGTACAGTTGGGTGCTCAATTGGGATGAAGCAGTCTGTGTGTGGGTGGGGTTTGAAAGAAGGAGCAAATTGGATCCTCTAGATAGGGTAGACACTGTGCAGACAGTCACTTTTCACTTTCGGGAAGCGGCCCTTCCCTTTCCTTTCTTCACTTTTCCCAGGTCGGCACAAATGGTACTCCACAAAGCACAATTGCTGCTGGTGTTGAGGAGGGGTAAATCGAGGTTTCTGAATCACAAGGATATGATTATTTGATCGAAAAAATCATTGCGCCTGAGTGTCTAACCTACACCGCATATCGCTCAGACCTTGTCAATTGACGTGAAGGCAAAGAGGGTTGTTTAAAGGAAATCTCCCACAGCCAGAACCTATCGGCATGGCGGTGGTGAGAACGCATCTTGAGTATGCCGGCTCGTTGCAGCTCTGATCGTTGCCACCAAATATGCCGGTACCCTTAACGAGACGCGTCTCATTCCAAACGAATAAATGAAATGAACAACAAACAAACACGACAGTCCCTGCGTGTGTTGACCGACCTGTCTATCATTCTTGCTGCCCCTGCTCTTCCTTCATCCTCATCGGCAGCAGGCACATCCTCTTCCAACCTGTTAAAGTCCCTGGGCGACGGGCCAACTATTCCTCTAAAGCGAACCTCAGCCTTCCTGTCAACGACCACACGCCATGTCTCAACCATCTACTCCACGCACTCCTCGTACTCCTCGCGCTGGCAGGATGTCACAGACGCCTCAGAGGAGCGACAACCTCTCCTCAGACATTCCCTCTTCGCCTGGTCTCCAGTATCCTTCATCACCCGGACTTGGTATCTCTTCGCCATTGCCCTTCGCTACCGCCCCCGGTTTCCAGGTTGTGTACCAACCTGGACAGTATGCGCAAACGCCAATTGGACGCCATATGGGTAATATATTGCTTCTACAAATGCCCTTAGCGTGAAGTTTGGGATTACCGCTAATTAAAAGATACCCCTTTTGTTTTTACAGCTTCTGAAGATGCCTCGTCGCCCATTGGTATGGCGTTACCTTCGTCACCTCCTCCTCGCAGCCACCTGGTATCTTCCAATCTGCGATCTGATATTTCCTATGGTACTCCTCGCGAAGGACGTGGGTAAGGGGGAATCCTGTGAGAAAGACGTTGTCGTGACCGATAATCCATCATTTCGCGCATTCTAATGTCTCGACACTTTACTCTTGTGCATGCAATAGCGGCATGCCAGAGACTCCCAGGAGACGTCGTAACGATGTCGTGAGTAGCCCTCAGGTTGCGCGCCATCTTGCTAGCAGAGCAGACCCCATCAGCGAGCTCCCCTCGACACCGTTCCCTCCATCGCAAGATTATGATCCAAGCCAGGTGGTGAAGGTTGTGTGGGGCACAGCGGTCGAAATCAATGAAGTCATCAGGATCTTCAAGGAATTTCTGGAGCACTTCAAGCAGAAGTACAGGATCGTCAAGGAGAATCCGGATGTTCAGACTATCACCGAGAGCGAAAACAGACCATTTTACCCTCAGCTCCTTGACCAGGCAAGTGCTTACAACAGAACCAAGGAGCAGACGTATGCGTTTTTATTTCCAGGAATCAGCGGTCCTAACGCAGCGCTTCAACCACAACCTATTTTTTTCTTTTTTAATAGATGGCTCGCACCAACACGCGCCAGCTCAACCTCGACTGCCAAAATCTTCTTGCGTACAGGCCCGCAATCAAGCTGCACAGTTTGCTGATTGATTATCCTGCTGAGGTTCTGCCACTCCTGGATTTCACGCTGAACGAGTACTTTGACGAAAAGCATCCCGAAGTTGACCTTGGGGGCGACAGTTTGATGGTATGTGCTCTGCTGCATCATGGATAAGGACATGGACGGCAGGAACAGGCTATGACTGCAGGACTAAGCATGGTGAACTTGTTCTGCTGTTTTAGATCCGTCCATTCGGCCTCGGAAAGACTGTCAATACTCGTGATCTTGGGCCGGAGGACATTGATCGTCTCGTCACTGTCAAGGGTCTTATGCTGCGTGCATCCAGTGTCATTCCGAATGTGAAGAAAGGTAGCTTGTGCTCGATTATGCCTGAGCGACTTTATCAACCTTTTTCCGAATTTTTAATTGCGCTCGACTCTTACTAAACAGCGTGCTTTGTCTTTCTATACTCTAGCCTTCTTCCAGTGTCTTGTTTGCGACCAGACTGTCACATCGGAGGCCGATCGCGGTCGTATTACTGAACCCACCAAATGCCCTCGTCAGGAGTGTGGAGCCCTGAACTCGATGTCCTTGATCCATAACCGGGGAGAATATGCTGACAAGCAAGTCTGCCGCATGCAGGAGATGCCAGGTAAGGAATAAAAGCAATTGTTGGTTCGTCAATTTATGCTGTCATTGGATCTACCAACTACTGACTATTCCCACTTTTTTTTTTTTTTTTTTTTTTTTTTTCAGAGTCTATTCCCGACGGACAGACACCTCAGAGTATCTCTCTGGTAGTCCATGACGACTTGGTGGATGTGTGCAAGCCCGGTGACCGCCTGGAAATTACTGCCGTATTCAGAGGAGTGCCAGTCAGAGTCAACCCTAGGCAGCGCACAATTAAGGCACTTTACAGGACGTACTTGGACGTTGTTCACATCAAAAAGACGGACAAGAGGAGATTGGCGATCGATGATGACATTGGAAGCCAGAATGGAAAGAAGCCAACATATCAGGGCGGTGATGAAATTGACGTTCAGAGCGAGGACATGATCGCCAAGATTCAAGAAGTCTCTAAAATGCCCGATTTGTACGAAACCTTGGCTCGGTCGGTCGCTCCCAGCATTTTCGAGCACGATGACATCAAGAAAGGAGTTCTGCTGCAGATGTTCGGAGGCACGAATAAGACATTCCAGAAGGCAGGATCACCACGTTACAGAGGTGATATCAACGTGCTCTTAGTCGGAGATCCAGGAACGTCAAAGTCGCAGTTCCTCACCTACGTTCACAAGATTGCGCCTCGTGGAGTGTACACATCCGGAAAGGGGTCTTCAGCCGTGGGTCTTACTGCATATGTCACCAGGGATCCGGATACTCGTCAGCTAGTCCTTGAGAGTGGTGCGTTGGTTCTCAGTGATGGAGGCATCTGCTGTATTGATGAGTTTGACAAGATGTCCGATGCAACGCGGTCGGTGCTGCACGAAGTCATGGAACAGCAGACGGTCTCTGTGGCCAAGGCAGGAATTATCACGACATTGAACGCCAGAACATCACTGCTGGCCGCTGCCAACCCCATTCACTCCCAGTACAACCACAGGTTGCCCATGGTTGATAACATTGATCTCCCACCTACTCTCATTTCCAGGTGAGTCTTTTTGTTTCGCAGCAGGCCTGGCGATTGTTCATCCGCAAGCATTGCAAGCTCACAAAACTCGTTGCTGTTTTCCAATCTAGGTTCGATTTGCTCTACTTGGTTTTGGATATTGTCAACGAACAAAGCGACAGACGTTTGGCACGCCATATCTTGTCCCTGTACCTCGAGGATGCACCCGAAACTGGAGGCACACATATCATTCCCATCGATATGTTAACCTCCTATATCAGCTACGCGCGTAACCACTGCCATCCAGTCTTGAGTGAGGATGCTGGCTCGACTCTTATCCAGTGCTATTTGGATCTTAGAAAATTGGGTGGCGGTAAGCAGATTACAGCCACGACACGACAGCTTGAGTCTATGATCCGTTTGTCAGAGGCGCGCGCCAAGCTGCGTCTTTCACCAATGGTTGAAAAAGAGGATGTTGAGGAGGCGTCGAGATTGATCCGTGAAGGTCTGAAGGAGTCGGCAATGGACCCTCGTACAGGACTGCTTGACATGGACTTGTTGACGACAGGCCAGGGCTCGTACGATCGTGGCCATCTCGAGGACATGCGCAAGGAGCTGCTAAACCTGTTGAACGCGACGGACAAGGTGTCGCTCCGCTGGGCGGATGTTTTGGCAGATTTCAATGCTCAGAGCACAGTGGTACGTGTAACAGGAATGTGCCACGTTTATTATTATTTTTTTGTATATGTCACTGTGTTCCTTTCTAGCGCGTTGTCTTTAACATATCTTTGCCTTAACTGCTCTGCTATACTATGTTCTTTTCTTTGCAGGTTGTGTCAGAGGATCAGTTCTCGAGGGTACTTTCGGAACTGGAACAGCAGCAGTATATCAAGGTCAGCGGCAAGCGCGGTATGCGTGTCATCAAGAAGCTGATGATCGGACAGGAACGCGAGTAGGGACAGGACAAGTGATTTTCAGATATCACTGCGAGCGTTGTAGACCAAGTAACAAAACAAAAATAATAATGCTTTTCTACATATTTCGGCGGGACTCAACACGCGATAAATGATTAATACCTTCCAGAACACGTCACTCTGGCCGTAATGCCTCCTTTCTTGCTTCAAATCGCCATCGACCCGCACCTTACTCTTCCTTTTCAGACTCTCTCTCTTTTTCTCAGCAAACTCCTCTCCTTGGTTTCCTATCTTCACCTACTCTTAATAAACGAATGGACAGACTGCTCAGTGGCGCCAATTGGGGCAGGAAAACGAACAATGACCATGACTCGATTCCGTAAGTGCTGACAACCCTCACTACCTGGGTTATCTCTTATTCGTTTTATTGTGCCTCGAGACGAATGTCAAGGACAACATTCAGGAATACCTTGGAATGTCCTGGAGTACCCTGGAACACCCTGGGATTCGCAGGGATACTCGGATGCGAACCTGCAGGAACCAGGAGGAATGTGGCCCAGCACATCCCCCGCCAAGCCTGCGCTCTCATTTCAAATGACTTGAAGGGACGATGGCAGAGTCTACTTTTAAGGTTTTCTTATCCAATAGAGGTCAAGCTTGGCGGGGGAAGCACACAAAGGAATGACGGATGGCATGCAATGAAAGGGCGCGTATATGTTACTATCAGACTGGACCAGGATGAACGATTCTCTACCGATGGGTGGCCATGACCCTGTAGAGGCACAGCAGGACGTTTTTCGACACAGCAGTTAGTGTGTTCTCGTGGTGGTTGCCGTTTTGAGCCTGCTGACTGCAGGCGGGCTTGCCACTGCCAAGAAACCAGCAAACCAGGACAACAAGTAGACTGATAGTGACCTCTTCCAACCTGATTTCGATCTTGGCATTGTAGAAGACGGAAGCAAATCGAGTCTCTGTTTATGGAGCTGCCACAGCTACGAGTAACTCCCAACGATGACAGTCGTTTTCAATTGACACTTCAACTTGCCAACAATCCAGAATCGCCACTCTCACCTTCTTCGTCCATGAACAGCAACCATCATTCACCAGGGCATAACGACTCAACATCAAGCGCAAGGCCTTCAACAGCAACATTAACCATCTATCTGCCGCCAGGATTTCCTGAGGACGAGCCCAGGCTCACTATTCAGCCAACAGTCCGACACCTTTGGGTTAATGGGGCGACAACACCCTGTACAGTGACCGGACATGAACGACTGATGCCTGGCGGCTGGTCCACTCATGCGAACCTAGGCAGGATTGTCAAGGAGATTGTCGCCAATATTCAGAGGACAGGCGTTCTTGTAGGCGGTGGAAGCAGCGACGACGTAACGACTATGAACAACCATAATACCCACAATGGCGGCAACACCAACGCCAACCCAGCTTATGAAGAGTACTCACATAAACCACCACCGCCCATTCCAGGAATCCGATCCAAGAGCCTTGGTCAGTTTGGTAATCATTCTTCAACATCTTATTCGAATGTAAACGGCTCTCACTATCACCATACGGGTCAAGGAGGAGCATCGTCGTCTGGTGGTTACATGAGTTCTTCAAGTTCAGGAGAAGATACATCGGGCCACCATGCTCAGGCCCGGTCGAATAACGTCACTAATTCAGGTGTTTATGGGACGACCCTATCACCGGAGGCACGCCTTGTCATGGAGCTCTCGGCGGAACAAATCGATGAACTGTTGGAAAGTCCTATTGCGTTCGAGCACTTTTTCGATCAGTTGGAGGTCGTTGTTAACAGCCGGACACTCAAGCGGGAGTGGTGGCATGGGAATGATAATGTCGCTCGTAAGTGCAGCAGAATTATTATTTTTTTTCAGCCGCTGGGGCCTCTCAGTTGCGGTGCTCACTTGTAACCTGGCACTGACAGTTGCTATCTCAATGCGGTGTCGTAGGTCGCACGTTGATGCTGGAGTCAGAAATGGCGGAACTTCAAAAGAGCACAGCGGAGGGCCACGAAATAGCGAAGCAGCTTCAAAAGACATTGGAGGAGAGGCTTCAACAACAACAAGACGCACTTTGGGTAGGTCTGCAGTTCCTTCTTTCGAACAGGCAGTGCCTTTTTTTATTTTTTTTTATTCTATTTTTTATGATTTTAATTGACTCTGCTTCTTGTATTCACTTCGATGTAGCGATTCAAACCAGAGACGCTTCAGTCAAAACTACGGGCAGCAGCAGCAGAGTCGGACGAACTGTCGGAATCTGTGTCAGAATCATTTTGGGAGGGCAAGTTGGACCAGGAGAGCTTCATCCGACAGTATCGGGACCTGAAGAAGGTGTATCACCTGAGGATGATGAAGAATGAGAGAATCGAGTCCATCCTTCGAAGCCATCCTTCTAGCACGGGTACTGGATCTGGGCAAGATGGGCCAGGATCAACAGCAAACCCTGGATCTGCGGCAGGAGCGGGTTCAAGTGTAGGGATGAGAGGCGACGGAGGAGGGATAGGAGCCGGATCAGGGACGGGATCAGGAGGGGCTGGAGGGTCATCTGGATCAGCGGGAGCCGCGAGTGATCCCTGGGTGATGCTCTGATCACGTCAACTGCTCCGAGAGTAAAATAAAATAAAGACAAAAAGATAAACCTTCTGTTTGATCCTTTTGGTAGAGGGGACAGTTGGGGGGAGGATTGTCCTCATCTGACGCGCTTGAAGGGGGGGGGAAGACCTTTTGCTTTTCCGTTTGTAGATAACTTGCATTGGATTCGTTGCTGCTGCTTCTTACCCTGGGAATGGATCTGATCAGTAGCTATATCTAGACCACGCTGTCAAGGGACCGACCGTATGCCTCTCAATCAGGAGCGTCCGTTGCCGCCCATGAATCGCTCAAGTAATCTGTACCGACCAGACCTTAACTCAAAGCCGCGTGTTTGAGGTGCATGAATGGGGGGGGGTTTTTTTTTTCGCCGAGAGACGTTAATGACCCGAATGAGGGAGGGCGACACAGAACATGTCTTGTGGAGGATAATAACAAAGAGAGGGGTGGGGAGAGAGAGAGAGAGAGAGAGAGAGAGAGAGAGAGAGAGAGAAGGGAATGGTGGGCTTTTGTTGCCTGTACTCTCCCCTCCTCCCCTCCTCCCCTCTCCCCCGAGGGATAGAATGAATGGGAGAGAGAGACGGTCTGCGCCGAAAGGGGGCCTTTTCTTTCAAGAACCACAAAGAGTTCCTTCAAACGGTGCAAACAAAACGTGGAGGCGGCGTCATCCAGTGGGGACACGAATCCCTATGGACGACAGCTATGATTTCAGCGTTTACGTCCAGTGTCGATCGAGGACGCGCGTCTTTGAAAGAGATGTGGTGGTACATAGACTGCGGGACGGGCGTGCCCGCTTTGGGTTCACGGTGATTGGATGGAGCGGGTAAACTTACCGTCGCACTTGCCTGCACAAACACAGCAAAATGGAATATAAAATAAGGGTCTATTCTTTTTAACGGTCCCTCTCAATATATTAACAGGACACTGGTGGAAAAGTGGGCGTGGTCGAGCGGCTAGGACGCGTTTCTGCGGATGGGTCTATGTGAACCCATCCATTGGGACTGTTGCACGAGGTTAGTGGAGAATGTGTGTGTGTGTTGGGAACCAATCGTGCGCTGTTAGGCGCATGCCGCTGCGCAGGCGGCTAACGTCACCTTGAAGCGGATGGATGGGGGAGATAGCCAGACATGCCCAATCAGTCCATCGGGAGGCGTGGGGGGAGGGCGCTAGGGACGTCCTCGATCGCGTCGGACTCCCTATGGGGCAGCAGGACCAAACCGAGACAGCGAGCGAGGAGAGCACGCCCCTCAATGGGGACGCAGGAAGCAGGAAGAAAGATCGAGCCATGGGTTTACGCCATCGGGGGAAATGCCAAGACATTGCAGGTTCTTCCAGAGAGAGAGAGAGAGAGAGAGAGAGAGAGAGAGAGAGAGAGAGAGAGAGAGTATGTGTTGGAAAAGGTGCGGTCGAGTATGCGGTCTGCATCAGACGGGCGTAATAATAAAAAGGGCCCCCTCCCTCCCCTCCCCTCCTCTCCTCTCCCGCTATCCTCTTCTGCTCCCACACCGTTTGCCGCCAACCCTCCTCCTCTCCCTCTGCTTCTTCTTTTTACAGCACAGCACCAACAGCAGCAACAGCAGCAACGACTTACCGCAACCATGGCTGACCATGGCTATCCCCAGGACGTCAAGGTCAACATGATCGACGACCACGACCACGACCACAACCGCGCCCCGCCCCCTCCCTTCTCCGCCACCGCTGACAGCGAGGCCGCGGTCCCTCTGCTCCCCACCAACGAAAAGAGCAACCACCCCGAGACTCCCGATCTCCCTGCCCGCAGACGAGGCCCCTTCGGTTGCTTCCGTTCTCATGGTCGCTGCACTAGCGAGCAGTGTGCACAGCGCAAGGCCAGGGCTCGCAAATGCTTCCGACGTCTCATGGCCGCCGCCCTCCTTGTCTGGGTCTACCTTGCCTTCTTCGGCAGCGACGAGGACAGCGACAAGTGGGACTCGTCGTGGGATGGGAGACAGATCGAGCCGCTCAGGCCCTCTTCTGCAGTGGAGAACCAAATGGCCTCGGTCTTCAACCCCGCCGAGGAGATGGTCGGCAGCGACTGCACTCGCGAACTCGTCCCATGGGACGGACCCTCCGTGATCAAAACCAGCCACAAGAACATCCATTTGAACTTTGGAAAGGGCAATCTCATGTCCAACGTTGTTGTCCGCTCCGGCGAAGTCGAGATCCCATCCTTCTTTATCCATGCCAAAGTAACCAAGACTCACCACCATCATAAAGATAAAGACGACGACGACAACGGCGATGACGACGATGATGATGATGATGATGATGATGATGACAACGATGACAATGACGATAACAACGATAACGACGATAACGAAGAAGGAGAGGAGGGCCACCACAAGAAGCACGGTCTCCATCTCAAGTACGTCGAACACGAGCACGATGTTGAGGTTACCTTCTGGGCTGACCGCTATGTTCGTGATGGTAAGCACCATCACAAGCATCATCGGAAGCATCACCGCAAGCACCCTAAACACGATGACGAAGACGAAAACAAGGAAGCCCGCGACTACATGTACCGTTCCCACCACCGCAAGCACCATTACAAGCGCTTCTGTGCTCTCATCGATGTCGAACTTGTACTGCCAGCCAGTCAAGATGACCACTACAATCTTACGATCAATGGTGTTGTCCTGACCACCAAGGTCGACGACGTTGAGGGCGTCTCCTTTAACAAGCTTATCCTCCGCTC
The DNA here is from genome assembly GCF_025024155.1 of Gamsiella multidivaricata. Classification (NCBI taxonomy): domain Eukaryota; kingdom Fungi; phylum Mortierellomycota; class Mortierellomycetes; order Mortierellales; family Mortierellaceae; genus Gamsiella; species Gamsiella multidivaricata. Next base: position 16,793 of record NW_026251716.1, read on the forward strand.
TGTCGTCGGTGAGGTTAAGACAGGTGCTGTCCGAGCCAATGTTTTGGTCGCTGAGGTCGTTACCGGTGGTGCTTCGGTCGGCTCGCTTCAGGCTGCTTTGGAGGGTATCCCACTGTTTGCCAAGGTCAGTGCTGCGGTCGGAAACGTCCACTTGCACGCGAAGACCACCGCTGTTGTTGTCCATGATGGTGATCACGATGATAACGACGACAACGACGACGACAACGATGAAGACAACGATGAAGACTTTAAGGATATTGGTGGGGTGGGGCATCCAAGAACCCACCATCTGATCCTCCTCCATTCGCATGCTGGCTCGATCGATCTGCATGTCACCGAGGCCTCTGACGACGGCGACGACGACGACGACAAAGATGGCAAGTGCAGCACCATTCCCGGAATGCTGGCTGTTCGTGCCCGTTCCTCAACCGGCCATGTCCACACCTCCATTGACTTGGTTAACGGTCGCAAGTTGAGTCTTAGGTCGAGCAGCACCAACGGCAAGGCCACTGCCAAGGTCTCGGACAAGTTCTTGGGTGAGTTCGCGGTTGGTTCGTTGCTGAGAAAGGCCGAAGTGGTTGAAGCCGAGGACAGCAAGAGTGTGATCGAGTACGGGAAGTTCACGGTCCACTCGAAGCACGGCCGAAAGTTTATCCGCCACGACGACGACGACGACGACGATGATGATGATGATGATGAGGAGGAGGACGAGGATAAGGCGGCCAAGCATGTCTACGGCAAGATCTTCTTGGGCAGTGCCCTTAGCGAGAGCAAGCTCGAATTCTTCTAAGCGTATCTAGGCTGCACGTACACAGTTGTCTCGTCTATGATGGAAGTGGAGTGGTTTGTGCTCATTTGTACAGGCGAATGAGGCCATTCCGCAGTCCCATGCAACTGTTTCTTATAGCGGACATACAAAAAAAATTTAAATAAAACAAAAACATAAAAGCACAAAGGACGACTTGGGTGCCGGTACCTGACCGCTTCACCCTCTTTTCTCCATTACTTTCTTTTTTTTTGCATCCACTTCAGCATGGCCGAATCATACTTGGCAAGTGTTCTTCTTGGACAAGCCTTGTTGTTGTTTTTCCATTGCTCTCCTTGCATGATGACACAGGAAGAAGAAGAGGAAGACTGACATTTGTTTTCTACTGCACACCCTTTTTTTTTTTTTTCTTTCTTTTTCTTTTTCTTGCACAGCCCGTTAAGATTGCCGTTATCGGTGGCAGTGGACTCTACAACCTTGAGGGTCTCGAGGTCGTTGCCGAGGTCAACCCTGAGACCGTAAGTCTTTCTCATTGCTCGCCTGTGTTCTTTGTCCATTCGGACCCATGCGTCCATCCATACCTTGCATAGCTCAAGGTTTCAAAGAACGAACTCCAGCCTGTGAACATTCGTATTTTTTTTTTTTTTTTTTGCATGTGCTCACATCCTTCTACGCCTTCCCCTCCTCTTCTTTTCCCCCCCTCCTCTTTGTACCTGAATCGATCCTCGTTATTCATGAAACATATGAACCCAAACCACCATGGACATACATCCCATACAACCGACGGACGACGCCACTCTTCCATCCAAACCAGCCCTGGGGCAAGCCCAGTGATGCCATCGTCATTGCCCGCACGAGCGCTGGTCAGCATGTGGCGTTCCTAGCCCGCCACGGCCGCGGCCACTACCTCACCCCATCCGAGGTCCCCGGCCGTGCCAACATCGCAGCCCTCAAATCCCTCGGTGTCGAGATCATCATTGCCTTCTCCGCCGTCGGTTCCCTGCGCGAAGAACTCAAGCCCCGAGACTTTGTTCTCCCCTCCCAGATCATCGATCGCACCAAGGGGATCCGTCCGTCGACGTTCTTTGAAGACGGCATCGTGGCCCATGCCATGTTTGCGGACCCCTTCTCGGCCGTTCTCGAGGACGAGATCTGGAAGCAGCGCGAGGTGATCGAGGGCGGAGACTTTCATCGTCAAAAGACCCTCGTATGCATGGAGGGCCCTCAGTTCTCGACCCGGGCCGAGTCCCACATGTACCGTGCCTGGGGCGGCGATCTGATCAACATGAGTGCCCTGCCCGAGGCTAAGCTGGCGCGCGAGGCCGAGATTGCGTACCAGATGATTTGCATGTCGACGGATTACGACTGCTGGAAGGAGCATGAGGAGGCCGTCACGGTCGAGGCTGTGGTCGCGAACTTGAAGGCCAATTCGAACAATGCTCAGCGATTGCTCGCCGCCATCTTGCCGGGGCTGCAGAACTTGATCGAGAGCGGAAGGGCTACGGAAGGGCTGAAGGGAAGCATGCGCTTTGCGTGTATGACGGTGCCCGAGAAGCGCAATAAGGAGGTTGTTCAGAAGTTGGAGTACATCCTCCCTGGATACTATACCGTCTAAATGCTGATAGCACAAGACAAAAAATAAAGTAAAAAAGAAGACAACATAGAGACTTGCTACTGCAAACGATGTTAATTCGACCCTTGTAATTTATAATGTTTTGCTGTATTTATTTTTTATTTTCGGACACCTTTGACAAAAGATGAAAGAAAAAAAAGTCAAGGAGAGGGAGAAGGATGAGGGTTTTGAGAAGGTTGTTTGCCAGAAACCAAGACCATTCCAACTCCACCTCATCCTCAACATCCATGAAATGAACATCAAATGTTGTCTTCAAAAAAATAAAATAAAAACTGTATTAGTTAGGGTTCGAATAAAAGGAAAAAGAAAAGAAGGAAAAAAAAAATATATATCGCGCGCGCGTCCTTTGTTACGCCCTCCTCTTCATCATTGTCGTCGTCGTCCTCCTCCTCCTCGTCGTATCCCTTGGTATCATAGTGCTTCCTCTTCCAGGACAGTTCTAGTTAAAAAGCTGATTTTTTTTCTTTTTTTTGCTTTTTGTTTAAAAAAAAGTGTGTCAAATCCTCGTCAATGTCTAATGATGGTGATGCTGCTGCTGTTGCTGCTGACCGCTCTCCTTCAAGGCAAGCAACTGCTTCGAGCGGAATGACTCGTAGTGGATCATGGCCGTAGTCTCAATCAGATCCTGCAGATGAGTGCGTGTCAAGAAGTTGCGGAGGTGAATGAATTCGCAATGGTTCTCGTTCTCGACTAGACGTTGTTCCAAAACCAAAGCATGTTTTCCGATTAGTCTTTACTCTTCATTAAAAAAGGGGAGGGAAGGGGGAAGGAAAGGACACGCATTGCGAATGAATCTTGCTCCCTTACCATTGATCACTCCCCAGCGGTTCTGGCGACCACGGACGGTCTTGCCATCGACAATGATGGTCTTTTCTGATCCAACTACAGCAAAGGGGATCAAATCCTGAATGCTCTCGTTCAAGGCCTGGTCATGGTCATCATCCTCATCAGATGCATATGGGTATAGCTTAATGCTGTGGAAAGCCATCTCCTCCTTAATCTATTTGTTCGAAACAAGAACAAAAAAAAAAGCGCTGTTAGTAACCAGGTACATGGGTTGAGTTCAACGTCAGATTGCCGAGTGCATAATGGTCTCATAAACATACGCGCTGCTTGAACGCGATGCGCTCCTCAATAGTCAAGGAGTCCGACTTGGCAATAACGGGGACAACGTTGACGACCTCGGTCAGCTTCTTGAGGACAACAATATCAATTGGCTTCAATCTATCCAGCACCATCCATAAATAGAGGAGATTATTATTTTTTTGTGAGCACGCATTTTCTTAGGCCCTTCCAAATGCATGCAAGCACAAAAAAAGAGCAAGAGACAATCTTACGAGTGACCAGTGGGAGAGATGAAGAACAGGCAGCAGTGGATACGGGTGTCCTGGATGAAGCGATCACGCATGGCAGTCAACTCCTTGCGAAGGAAGGACGAGTGCTGGTCCTTGATGTACTTGATGATGGGCTCCCAGCTGTAAAGTTGTCAAAAAATAAAAAAGTTAGAGATCGCATTTCACATATCTCTGACATGCACAACAATCCTGGAAGGTACAGGGCAAGCAATAGTCGGACGCTTACCAGTTCTCGTTGTTGACCTGGTCACCGTATCCGGGAGTGTCGACGATGTTGAGTCTCAACTTGACTCCGTTCTCAATCACGGCTAAGTTGCGAAAGGGTACAAGAATGTGAATATCATTAGTCAGAATGGTCTTAGTACGCGCTCACTGCGTTAGTGCCGCGTTGAAAGAAACACGCGAAAGACGATCTAATCCGTGCACAACTAGGATCTGGGTTTAGGTTCGAGCTGAGTACCCACTCCTCTCCCCGGCAGCCATGCTGCCACCAGTGGCGTAAGCTCGGTGAGAGTGAGAATGAGGTGGCGTTGATTTGTTCATCCATCCCAAAAGGAAGGAGAGGGACGAGCCCCGTGGCTCTCAATCTGTCCATTCCAATTATGTGTATGTGTGTCTGTGGCTCCTTGCTCTGATTTTGCTGCCGGTGCTTGCTTCCTTTGATATTCCCTCCTATTTTCTGTAAGCCCTTTTGTCCCACTCTCCTGCGATTCGAGTTGTTGCCGGCAGCAGAAGAAAGAAAGAAGAAAAAAATGCTTAAAGAGCAATAGGTCTCTTCCCATCAACTCCTTCTTTCTGCAGTTATATCGAAAGATACATCTCTGCTGCAGAAAGAGAGAAGGACCGGTGCATTTCTTTTCGCAGGGCAGAAACGAGCTCGCTCAACTTCCAGAGCCAAAGACAAAATTAAGTCGAGCTGAGAGAGCCCAGCCGGAAATAAAGAAGAGATTTCAATAAAAAGAGACAACGCAGAAAACCCAAACCGGGTGTAAATGAAAAATAGAGCGAGTGCGAAATGAACCAGGCCAAGAGAGGAGGTTGAGGAGTATATGGAGGGCCATTGAAGGAATGAGGAAACGAGCGTGAAAGACGCACTTCAGTAGAGTGTATTCCTTTGCCCTGGGGTCCCCTGAACAAAACCAAGGCCATTTTTGACCCGAATACAGTCGCCAACAATAGATGGAAATTGTTGAGTGTTGTCTGCAGGAGGTGTTAGATTGCGTTTTTGTTTTTGTCCAGAAAGACTTACTCTCGGTGAAGGAGTGGATCTCGACGGTCTGACGGGTGGGTTCATCAGGCTGGGTGCGGCCCTTGGAGTCGATCAAATGAGAGGCGAAGATGGTGTTGATCAACGTGCTCTTGCCCAAGCCGGATTGACCTTTTAATAAGGAAAGGCAAGATAGAGAACGTTAGGTACGATTCTCGCGCTTATCAGGAAATGAGATACGACATTTGTAATCGGGACTCACCAACGACCATGACATTGAACTGGAAACCGCGCTTAAGCAGCTTCTTTTCAATCTGGGATGTGATGGAGTCGAAGCCGACATAGCTCTGGAGGACAGGCTAGAGGTGAGACGATATCAAAAGGTGTATCAATCAGTAATTGAGAAGCAATTGAGTGGGATATGGCAACGTGGAGATGGCAACAAAGACAGTAAGGGCGAGACGGCAATGGGATGTGGTGGCAAGAAGTGTTCTCTTACCTGGGATTGTTCTGCGTCAAGGCTCATGATGAAAAGTAGTTCAGACTAGAAGGGGAGTGGGTGACAAAGAGCGAGAGAGGACAGATGTGGATGAGAGAAAGAGAAAGAGAGAGATGATGAGAGTGTGGAGATGAAGGGAAGACTGATGGTGAACGATGAAAGAAAGGAGAAGGAAGCAAAGGATGGGAGGATGCCAGTTTGTGTTGTGGGACAGGACCAATTGCTGCTCAAAGTGGTCCAGGAGGGGAAGACGCATCATCGCACGGGTTGCCTTCTCACCTCCAATAGGCTCCAATCAGATTTCCATCCTGCACTAAACCCATGCAAATCCTCGCGCAACTTTTTTTAAAAACGGGGAAGCCGTGTTGCTTGCTGATAGAAATGATGACGAGGAAGACTTTGGAGTGAGTGCGAGTACATTTTAGCTTTAATAAAACTGATATGAGAAGGTGCGGCTTTCTATCCATCTTACAAATATGGAAGGGGTCAGTCCTAATGAAGTTTTGAGAATTTGTTCGCGTTACTAGGTGACATGAACGAAACGGACGCGTCTTGTCCAATAAGAAAACAAACCACTTTTCAGTACTTGGTTCTCGTGCCCGCTCGTTTCTTTCATTGCCTCTTCCTATCTCTTTCTTCTTAATCTGCAAGAATAATTAGAACAGAAGCAGTGGTTTCTTCCTTTTTTTTTTTCTCTTTGTTGTTGTTGAGGCACTGCAACACGAGACGCGTCGTAGCCACATCATCCGGTTACTACCCCTTCCACATTGAATTGCTCTCGCACTCACAGTGGAATTCTTTATGTGCAACAAAAACGGGATGACACTCAGCGAGAACAAGTGGACTAAAATATGAGATGTAGAGATATGGCGCCATTCACCTCAGAGGCGCACAGAAGAAGCATCACGTCAAAAGAAAACGAAAAAGGTCAGCTGGATTCTTTGAACTCACAAATGAAGCGTGCCAGGAAAGACGACGTTTTGGTGGATAATGAGACGCGTTATCAGGCAGGTAATCAAACAATCGCTGTTGCAGCAACTCATTCTAATCAGAAAAATGCTTGACAATCTTGCATCTTTGTTATGACATTCGCCCGCTGGCACTGCCGGACGGGAAAATAGCTATTAAATCCGTAGCGACATTTCCTGGGAAAATTGCATGCGAGTGCGTGTCAGTCAGACAAAATTGTGGGGTATAGTACAGGCTATCTTGACGGAAAAGACAAAGCAGAGCCAGAGCGAGGGTCGTATTTATACCTGTCCTTGCATGAACCTTGGTACAGTAGCAAGTATGGATTTCATAATAACTCTCGGGGATCGCGCCATAGTTTCCAGGGAAAATTTCGACCATGCCTTGGACACAGGGTGGTCATCCACCGAAATAGGAGCTACAAACGTTTTTCTTGCCGTGAGCAACACGAGCAAAGGCGTGTCCAGTTGGTCATTCAGGAACAAGAGGTGGACAGGATATAAAGACTCGGTTTCCTTCTCCAGGCTGTATTCTATTTCTCCGCACTTGTTATTCCCCACCATCGCTCTCCATTGCTTTGTTATCACATTCCTCTCGTCTCGCTAGCAACGTCTTCCCCCCAAAACCCTCGACCATCCTCTATTATATCACACACACATTCTCCGGGAAGAAAAGCAGCTCACACTCAATCGTCAGGGCAAAAAACACCATCGCCAAATGGCAGATCAGGAACTGAGAGAGTATCGGCAGAACGTTGTCGAATGGGTTAGGGCATTCCCGTCTAATGTTCCTCGCTACATCCATGAACGCTTCCCAATCATCAGATGGTAACACTTCACCTCCATATCATCCACAAACTCACAAACCCCACAGTCTTTACCGCTATCTCCCTCCCACCCACATGCCTATCTACCCTACCTACCCAACGCTTACAAACGGCATCTCTTGCTACTGCACATAGGCTACCGAAATACAGCCGATCATGGGCCATGAAAGATATCGTCGCAGGCATCACCGTCGGACTCATTGTCGTGCCTCAAGGAATGTCATACGCAAAAGTCGCAGGTCTGCCTGTGCAGCACGGCCTCTACTCTGCCTACATCGGCGCTATCTTCTATTGCTTCATGGGCACATCTAAGGATTTGACCATCGGTCCCACAGCGGTTATTTCGCTGATCACAGGCGAACTTGTCGCACAACTAGCCGGTCGATACTCTCCAGCACAGGTCGCTGGTATCTCTTGTCTCGCAGTTGGGGCTCTGACCATGGTCCTGGGAGCTCTTCAGCTCGGGATCATCCTTGATTTCTTTCCTTCGACCGTCCTGATCGGATATACTACTGGGGCGGCCGCTACCATTGTTATCTCCCAGATTCCTAAATGGATCGGCGTTTCTGGTGTGAACACTCGGGAGCCCCCATACCTTGTCCTCATCAACACCGTCAAGGCCCTTCCAACACTATCATGGCTCGATCTAGCCTTTGGGCTGTTCTCCATGCTGGGCCTCGTAGGCATTGGCTACGTAGTTGACCGATGGGGCAAGGGTCGATTCTCGATCCAACTGATCAAGATCTCGCGCTTCTTCATCGTCACCGTCCTGGCGACGGCCTTCTCATTCCTCGTCAACATCAACGCGCCCTACGATCTGGAAGGGAATATCATTCCTCGGATCTCGATCCTCAAAACAGTTCCCAGCGGACTTCCTACATCTCAGGCACCCAAACTGGACGGGTCTATCTTGGTCGAGATTGCACCCAAGCTGATTGCGATCGCGCTGGCAACCATTCTGGAACACATTGCGATCGGAAAGGCCTTTGCACGCAAGAACCGGTACCAGATCGACAGTAACCAGGAACTGCTGACACTGGGTCTGGCCAATGTAACGGCGTCGTTCTTTGGAGCGTACACTGTCACGGGCTCGTTTTCGCGATCCGCTGTCAAGTTTCAGTGCGGCGTCAAGACTCCGCTGGCGGGCCTTGTCACTGGCGCACTCGTTCTGTTGGCACTGCAAATGCTGACACCACTGTAAGGTTTATTGTGGATGAAAGAAGGACATACACATCACCACGAACGGGATTCTCACATTCTTCACGCTTTGTCCTCAATAGGTTCTACTACATCCCCGACGCAGCGCTCTCGGCAGTCATCATGGTCGCGGTCTCCAGCCTTGTCAGCTTTCCCGACGTGTTCATGGAATTTTTCGACGTCAATCTCTGGGACTTTGTATCTTCCCAGGTTGCGCTGTGGGTCACACTCTTCGTCTCTGTCGAGGTGGGCATCGCCGCCGGCGTAGGGTTCTCTCTCGTCGTCCTCCTCTTCCGCGTCGCCCGCCCTCAGATCCATCTTCTACAGCCACTTAGGACCCGCCCGGATGTCTTTGTGACCTCAACGTACTCCACCAGCAAGATTATGGACACCGTCAATCTACCTCCGGGCGTCCTTGTCTTTCGTATGGAAGAGGGGGCCACGTTTCCCAATATGGAGACATTCAAGACATGGGCCCAGGACCAAGTTTATAAGCACACTCGGTTCGGAGGTTTGACCAAGACCGCCCATGATCGACTGTGGTCCGACGATCTGGAGATCCACATCCGACGACTGCGGGCACAAAATCAACACTCAAGCCTGGTGTCTTTGGAAGACAAGGATCTGTCCTATTTGCGCGCTGTCATCCTCGACTGCTCTGCGATGAATAACATCGACAGCACAGGACTACAGGGTCTCCGGGACCTACATGAAAATTTGAAGGACTATGCAGGTGCACGCGACGATCCAGAGGTGTTCTTCGAATTGCATTTTGTAGCCGTTCAGGATAATGTGCTCCCGATCCTTGAGCGCTCAGGGCTGACGACACCTAGCCCCGTCCCAGGATCCACGCGACTGCGAAAAGTCCAGGTGTTGAGCCGCGATTTTAGTACAAGTAGCCAGCGCAGTCTCCTCAATCATAGCCACAGGATATCGGCATCGCATGGCTCGCTTCGGTCAATAGGGTCTGTGTCCGCGCTCGACTCTGTCGTCCATCTGACGATTCGAGATGCTATTAACGCGGTGCTGCGGCACGCAGAGGTGTGGAAGAGGGCTTTGAACGAGGATACGATACTGGAGATTGCTGACATGGGTGGATCGGGCAGCTTCATATCCGACTCGGATTCGGATGAAGACTCGCTTCACAAACAGCCTTCGACACACGAGCTCCAATATATCTAGCTGCGCTCCATATACCCGCCCCCCGTTCGCCTTACTATACATGTATATAATCCCTTCTTCAATAATAACCATCTCTAAAGCGCCATGTCTTTTTTCTATTATTATTAAATAGAACAATGATATCGAGAAGAACAGTCGATTCTAAAAGGACAAAAGCTGCTTATAGGAATTCAAAACTGGGGCAAAAAAACAATAACAATGCTCCTTAGAATGGCGGGCGTCATCAGTAAAACATCGGCCGTGTGGAGGGATAGAGGTACTCGAAAAAGGTCATGTCCGGGCGCAGGCAATCAGACACCTTGACGGGTTCGACCTTATTCCAGAGCTGATCCAATACATGAAGCGGCAGCTCCTGAACATGTTCCAGCGTGCTCTGTCGCTTCGGAAGCTTTGGACGCACCGGTGCTGCCTTTTCTGATTCTCCACTGGGGGAAGTACTTGTGGCGGGATCGGCGGCAAGTTGGCCGATCGAGTCCAAGTGCGCAGGATGGCAGATGTACAATAGCCGCTTGCCATCCATTGCGGTTTTGCCTGTTGCAGTTCGACAAGAACAGATCCTGGTCAGGACCATTGCTCCAGAATATGCCAGTAAATCACACAACCGAGCTCAGTAAAGCGAAGACTTACTGAAGGAAACAAGCCCGTAGAAGGCGCACAGAGCATGGGCGACGAATCTCAGGAACTGGTCTTGGATGTCCCATCGGAGGTAGATCTGAGGTCGTTCCTCGCTCTGCTGTTCAGATGCCGACGAATCCACCTCCTTGGCGATCTCCTCGGACGGCTCCTGCTCAGTAAGAGACTGCTCTCTAGCCTGAACATCGTCCGTCATGTGCGGTTGTACGAGGACCCAGCTCGAGCCCTCAATTTCAGCACACCCGTCTTCTGCAACGACCAATACAGGGTCAGACAGAGATGAGTCGCTGTCGCTTTCCTGGCTGTCCTCACTCTCATCTTCACCATCCTCAGACAACGTCAATTGGTCCAAGAAGCTGACGAGCTCGCCTTCGTACTGCATTACGATTCCCTGCGGGACATGTACCTTTTTGATATCTTTTCGCTGGGCTCTAGTCAGCAAACGATGCCCGATTGCGGGACCAGTAGGGGAAGGAGGGACATCATCTGCCAACGACACGGGCTTGGATCGCCTTGAGGACGGAGGATTATTGCTGATTAAGGACTCGATCGTGGCATCGTGCTTCCAGTGAAAGGAAGGAGCATCTCGATCGTAACCAGGGAAGGGCAAGTCAACTTGGTAGAGAACCGCAAACGGGTGGTGCACAAATTTGTCTATTGCGGATGGTTACCCCGGAAGAGAAAGAAAGAAAGAAAAAAAGGGCACCGATGGTCCGCCGAGTAGAAGGACGCACCACGCCGTGCAGGAAGGAGGGGGGGGAGGTGAGAATGAAGACCATGTGGAGAAGAGATGTGTGGATGTATCGATCTTTCTTGTCTTCATTTCCAATTCTCTTTCGCTGCAATGTCATTGACAGTACATACAAAATAGAAAAAGAAAAGACAACATCCCCAGGTCCCAGCAGCAGCAGCCGCCAGTCCATTATCATCATCATCATCTTTTTTGTCTTCATTTGAAGCAGTCAACAACGACAAAAGGGTATTGGTCCCCGCCCCTTCTGCGTCTTTATGCCCTCCCAACGCCTCTTCATTCTCATGTCACCTTGCGTTCCACATGTTTGGTTCTCTATCGCATCCCTTGGATTCAAATGAATGAAAAAGAGAGGTCGATTTATCATTGGCAACTCCCCCTCAAGATACTCAAGGACTTGCCATTGTCGTGTCGCTGGCGGCGTCGGCTGCCCTCTTGACCGATCTTATTGCGCTGGTTCTGGGAATCTCGCTGGATCCATGGGTAGTACTTTTTCTTCTTTTTGTTATGAGTCCGCTGTTGGTCCTGGTTTTGTTGGCTGGCCGCAGCGGTGTCGTTGTCGACGAATGTCACGGTCGAATTGATGGTCTTCTCGAGGCTCTGCTGATGCAGCTTCATAAGTGTCGCCTGGGTCTGGCCGTGAATCGAGTTACCGACAAGTGTGGGGATGGGATGTCGCGCCATGAGGAAGGAGTGTGCTGTAATCAGGGGTGTGAGATGAGCTGAATCGGATGAAACCTATGTTCGATGAATACAAAGAATAAATCGGATAAAAGCGACCGACGGAGAAGGGCAGAGGGAAGAGGTGTCGATGAAGACAAAGAAGAAGAAAGAGAAGAAGGAAGAAGAGGGTTGTTTGCGAAGGGGAAAAAAGTTGCCGACGGTGAGTGAAGACTATTCCCCCGGTGCTTTTCTCCCTCTCAAGACTCTAGGCCTCCTCCTCCCCCACCTCATCATCATTATCGTCACAGTCACCTCGAAAAAGCGTCTGTCTGTTGGTACGCCCACAGATGCCTTTGGTACTGCAACAACTGCGCCAGGATTCGCTGCCGCAGTCTGCCCCTTGGTTTGGAGGAACATTTCAATATTCATCCCGATGAGGCCTTACCAAATCGAGCGATTAACGCTCCTCCTCATTCGCCGTGTTTGAGCGCCGTTGTACACAAGAGGTGCCGTCGGTGGTTAGGGAGTGGGAGCGGGGAGTTTTTTATTATGGCATAATGAGAGATCATATGGCTAGTGCTGCTGGGATAGGCGGAGACATAGCCCGGAGAGCGACCTCATTTTTTTGGAAGGTGCCTGAGTTCCCGCCTTGAACTCACCCCGATCTTCTACAAAAGGCAAGAAGATCGCCTGTGGACGATGGCACAGCATTTTGTCCGAGATCGACTGCTGAATCTTTTGTGGCACGATGTTCAAGAACATGCTCCGTGCAATCGATTCTGTCCATGAATGTCCCCCACTCAACCGACCCATGTGTCGACTACCCTGGACAGCGGCCTTTCCAGATGCCACACGCTCCTTGTAATACGCTTCAAATGTTGCCTGAATGTCCTGTGTCGAGGTCGTGGGTGTCTCGTACAGGAGATTGGCCAGACTGACGGCATCCACCATGGCTTGTGCTGCTCCCTAGAGATTAAAATACAAAATATGTGAATGATGGTGAATCTCCTGGTCATCGCGAGTGGTTCATGGCATGTTAACTTCTAACAATTATTCTTAATCATTACCTGTCTATACGATGAGCCAGAACAAGTGAATACAGTTGCAATAAACGATATCATTAGATGAGGATGATCTCTTTTTTTTTCACCCAGGCCATGGCTGTTTGTGAGATTTTACACTTACCCTGCATGTGGAACAACCTGGCAAGTTCATCGGTCAGATAAATTGTGAAAGGATGGGAATAATCGAGCACGAATAAGATCGTTCATGTCAGCACACGTTTTGGAGCTCTAAGATCCTTGGGCGTCAAGACGCGTTGACGAGACGTGTCTGTGAATGCTGTGTTCGCACGTGGGATTGTTACCTTGTGGCATGCTGCATACACATAGACACACAAAAAAAAAGATAGAGGTGAGATGCAGGTAAATAAAGGAAACTGCAGCCGTAATTGTGAATATTCCCATGATATCCTTCTTACCATCGCCTATAAGAACCACACGGTTATGGTACCAGGTCTCGAAAAACTAGTTTACAAGATGTTAAACCATATTGAGTCCATGTGAATAGATGCCACCATAGATGCCAAGCAAAACGTGCTGTGAACCATAGAGAACTTACCTTCTCTTCAAGCAAAACTTTGGATATCCTGTCCATAGGCGTCTTATCGATGAGATCTGCAAGTGTACCGCCATATGGGCAAACAAAGTCTCGACAAGTGTCTGCCATCTCCTGTACCTGCATCGGACCCCAATCTGATGATCGAATGTGATGTTCTTGACGGATCTGCGTCGACGGTAGGTTATAGGTAACCCGCCATGCGATCCTGTTTTTCTTTAGAGGGATCAACCACCACTACAAGACAGAACATGAGAATGAACCACGTGTAACTATTAGGAAACTGTTCATCCGAGGTAAACTGCCCGCAGCAAGATGATCGATACATATTTCACTCTTGTTAGTTTTACCGAGTAAGGCTTGTCCTTGCCGATGACAACCATCATGTCGCATGTGTCTTTGCTCAGGTCTGGAAAGTAGATAGGGTCGATTGGATCCGTCACACCTGTAGGAGGGGCATTTGTAGTGAATGAGAATTAGAGATCCAATAGGTCGGGCTTGGATTCAAGGGTTTGGCATAATTTCCCCAACAGAGCCTAGCTAAAAGAGTTGGGCAACTGCCTTTTCCGTGCATGTGTCGAGCCCTTACCAACAAGGCAATGATGGTCAAAGGCCAGCGGCGCCATATCTGATTTGGGCAAAAGATTGCTCATCCTGAGGTCCCTGTAGAGGCATCTCCGAACGTTCGAATAAGCCCCGTCTGCGCCCACGAGAATATCGGCCTCAAAGACGCTGGTGTCAGAACAACGGACCAGTACGCCTTTTTCATTCTGCTCGATATCGCATACGCGCTTTCCTGTGATGACATTCTCCGGAGGTATCCTCGAGAGCAGCAATTTGTAAAGCGAAGGACGATCCATGATCCTATCGCAGTTATTTAAGACGACATCAGACCAGACAGAAATAAAAATGTCAGCGCTCTTGTGCAACTTCTTCCTGGGGACACAAGCATAAGAGCCGCTGAGGGATTTTGTAATCCCATGATGCACACACACTATACCTATTGTAATATCCATATCTGCTTGTATTGAGGACAGGGGGCAATGTGCAGAAAGAGAATGCAGATCGTTGTTAGCTTTTCTGAGATCAAGGGAGGGAGAGTGAAAATAAAAAAACGCTCATTTCTTGTAAGATAGACTATTTACCTCACAGAGTCAGAGTTCAGATCAAGCGCACCAATCTTACTCATGCTTTCTTTGAGGAACGTCAGGGAACCGATGGGCTTGGAAATGGCTTCAAGTTCTGGGAGCATCCCCAGTTGCTCAAGCAGAGGTTGGATGGTCTGGTTCAGCGAGATACTGCTGCCTAATGGAACAAGATCCCCAGCGTGCTTCTCGAGGATTATGTAAGGGATACCAGCCTGGTCGAGCAGGAGGCCCAGTGTGAGGCCACCCAATCCAGCGCCCACAATTAATACTTTAAGTTGTGTTAAGGACATAGCAGTGAATGTGTATTAGAACGCTTTTTTTTTTTTGCTTTGCTTTTGCTTTGGCGCGCAACTATGGATGGCAGGATAATGGGTTGCGTTGTGAGCAACTCGCTGAATCAAGGTATAAGGATAGAATCAAGGGTATATGATGGAATTGCAAAGCGAATAGCAAGAGGAGGAAGGTAGACGTCGAAGCGAGTGTTTCCGTCGATCAAGGAAGCACACTATTTATATATCTATGGGGGATGGAGGATGGAAGGAATAAATGGGTATGTCAGCATTGCTTTTGAATCGGTAAGGGATATGGGTGAGCCTTGAAGATCGTGTTGACCATCCGCCGTTCTATGGTCTATGGATAATTGTACATAATAGTGCTGCACATGTGCAAACTCTACATGCACAAAAGCAACCACAAAGACAAATAGACTATATAGCCAGCCAACCATAAGATGAGGGTGTACGAAGTTGATGTGTAGACAAATATATATGCGCATGAGAAGAAGTTGTTAACTGAGTTGGACTGCAGCAAGTAGAGAGCATAGCGTCGGGGATAAAAAAAAAGACGACCGAGATTTTTTTTTCCTTATTTTACTAACAACCACGCGATGGTCGGCAATGGTGACAAACAGGAGTAGGAGGTAAACACGATAGGTTACAATGCAATGGCATCAAAGATGTTTTCATGGAGGCACATACCCTAACATGCCGCACTCAATCGTCTTTCCGTTTATCTGTTTAAGCGAACCAGCGAACCACGCTTGGGCCGGGTGCCTCCTTTAATCAAGAGTAAAAGAAAGCAAACAAAACAAGACGAGACACGACTGTGTCCTTTGATCCTTAGAAGTTTGGGCTATCAACAAGCGTCTAACAGGCATGAGCATGAACATACACTGGTTGCAAGTAGTAATAAAAAAACGCCAACATCTTGGATGGGGCGGCGCAAACAACAAGAGCAGATCCAGTAACCTACCATAGGGTTAGGGGTCAATCAGGGGATGAAGTAGATTACCTATACCGAAGTATGATTTGCCTTTCATGCTCTGGATGCAGCCTATAGTACAAAGTTCAACGGCCCCTTTGCATTCATGGGATTATCATAATCTTCCATGGATCCTTACATCTTACATGGGCGCGAAAAAAAAGGCGCGCAGCGTTGGAGCTGTGCATGTACCACGCCGAAATGAAGAAGCAGCCAAGAATGATTGATGTTTATACATAGAATGGATGCTATGAAGGGTCTTTTCGTAGGATCTGGCCCTTTGCAGCATTTTGTATAACCCAAGTACCCTGAAACGTAGACGAATATAGACATATACATGTACCGCCGTCCTTATTAACGAACATGCATAAAGTTGTTCCTCCGATTAAGAAGGTTAGTATAATCCTTGATTGTGTGTATTTCAGGAAGATGAGATACTCAAGGACGCTGTTGAAAGACGTACAAGTTTTGACGCAGGGCCAACTTTATGCCGCCAACATTAACTTTTCGATTCTGTGCCTGGATTCCAAACGGGCTCTTTCATCGTCCTAATTTTCATGCAAAGTACCTGTACAGCATTTACCCAAGCAATGGCTGCAGTAGTATTGCTTTATTGAACAATAACCGGTGCATATTCTCCTTCCTCCTCATAGTCATCATCCTCGTCGCTAGCCAACCCCATTTCATTGGTCACCTCGACCACCTTCTGGATCTTTTTGAAATCGCCCGGGATCTTCCACTCAAAGCTCTCCTGAACCGCCTTCTGAAGTGCATGCATCGGCTTTCGCAACTCCAAGCACTGTCCACGTCGAAGACCTGACTGAATATTGCGGCCCATGACCCTCAGCGCCTGCTCCAAAAAGTTGGCGGTCATGTCGTCTTGATCCGGTGAAGCGAACAAGAGGTCCATGAAGAAGCTAGAGGGGATCGATGTCAACTGATGGAGAAGCGTCTGGATGAACTCGGAAAAAAGGCTAGTGTAATTTGACGAAGAGGTCGCTTCTGTGGATTGACACACTAGGATGGTCATGGTCTTCCACTGTCGGAATGCGCCAAGATGGTAGCTTAAAAGCATTGTTACGAACGCTGATTGGTACTCGCCCAGGAAAGCGGAAACGTCTAGCATTTAGATAAGAGTTAAAAAATACGAAGGTTAGGTAACCATGGGAGGCTACAAATCATTTTACAGATGCATAAATAAAAACATACCAGACTTGTAGACAGTAGAAAACAGATTATTCAGGAGCCAGCTCTTGTCCAAACTGTATCGCGTGACCTCCTCCCCCACAGCACCTTTTCGGAACGACGACCGCAGGTCGATTGGCGTAAACTTAACGGATATGTGCTCCATGGCTGATTTTGGCCGTTTTGAAATATCCTTTGCGCTCGGAGCGGCATGCTGATCGTCTGTCGAGTCCGTCTCCATCGCGGTTTCGTCCTCTTCTTGGATTGTGTTAGTGCTTCTGACTTGTTGTGCACTTTGCTGTAGTCTTTCCTTTTCTGCTTTCTCCTTCTCTTCCTTTTGTTCTCGATCAATAATCTTTGTTGCCCTTGACAGCTCGGCCTCCAGTTGATCGTCATAGGAATCCACGAACCCGTCTTCCGGGAAGAGCCTGCTGATAGTCTTTTGTGTGATGTGGTTGGCGAGCTTTATCCATGCTGGATAAGTTGCTTCCGGTGGCAAGAGCGGGTATGGACCGAGAAATGGATCAAATTCTTGAATGCCTATCGAGTATCGTTCCAAGCGTTCGATTAGCTATTACCTCCATGGCATCGGTTTCAAGCCTACATCATTTCAGAACAGCTCAATGGCCCTGTCATACCTGCTTTGTACCGTGCGATCTGATCTACGTCCTTCTCGAGCTCCATATTCTCGTTGTATGCATTCCACTTCATGACTACAACCTCGCCGCTCTCAAACTGGTGCCAGAATCCGATCCTGACATCTCCTCCAGTTGTGCCACCTTCTATGACCTCTAGTGTTCCATCCGCTTTTGCCTCGTCATCGGGATTCGCTTGCGTGCTTTTGGTGTTGTGAAGAGAATAGTATACAAAGTGTGCACCAGGAGGAATGATCTTGATGCCCTTGAAGCGCGGCCCCGTGTTCCAGCAATTAACATCGATGCCAAACTCGAGTTGATTTTGAGGTGCATCCAAAACCAGGAGAATCGCCCCAGCCTTAAATAACTTCTTCAATGTCTCGTTGTCCATGGTCCTATCTTTCCTGATGTCCTTTCCTTGATGCTTGAGCGCAAAGCAGATGCTCACTTGAAGAGTTGCGCGGCTGTACGCCACCAAAATGCGATCCTACTCAAACAGCTGTCTTGACCCTTAACACTCTGCCAATCAAACAAACAACTTTTTTTTTTTTTTTTTTTCCTTGTCCTCTAACATTCCTCCTTGCTTCATCGATATACTCAAGGGCCCTGCATGTACTATTATATCCGCCTGCTCAAGAACACGCCCATTGAGGCCGTGATTCAGGAGCCATTCAAGCTCGTCTTCACGATTACCACAGACCTGACCGAAAAGTTCTATGACCAGCCCTGCAAACTCAGGTGCCAGACCGTTGTCCGGACCCCATCCACCATCCCAGGGGCGACCGCCGAAGACACTGTCATGACGATCATGCCTCAGGGACTCACTCAGGGATATTCACTCGATTATGATCCCAAGATCGGATACTGTTCCGTCGATGTTCGCCTGGCTCCCTGTATGACCCCTTACGATGAATGCCAGCTCGTCCTTAGTCTCGATCCAACGCCGTACACCACCAACCAACCAGGCTCCAAGACATTGCTTGAGCCACCAGAATACGAGATCTTGCCTGCATGGTCCCTGCCTATCCACCTGAAGCCAGCACCATTGAACTTTTCGAAAAAGACAAAGCATCGGAAGGTTAACAAGAAGTATTTGATCGACACCCGACAGGATCTGGTGGAGCGCTATTTCAAATTGCCAGCGCATCTCACAGGACTGCATGGACCCGGCCGATCACTACTGGTTCGGGAGGATGCAACGGAAGGATTCATGGCTCGGCATATTTGGGATTCAGGAGTATTTATGACCAAACATCTTATGCTTTCGGACTCATGGCTCAGCAAGTACATGAAGGAGACACGGGAGCAGGACAAGGATGAAAAAGTAGATGTTAACCAGGAAAAATCATTAGAATCATCTTTATCGACGCTCTCTGTTTTGGATACATCAGTACCAGCACCAGGATCATCATCACCATCGGATCCATCCCCTACTCCAATACCCAGTCAGTGCCGTGAGAGAGTATGTCTCGAACTTGGAGCTGGAACAGGACTCGTTGGCATTGCCGTCGCAGTAGCATTCCCAGAACTCAGCGTACTCTCAACTGACCTGGATGAGGCCTTGGCTCTGATGCAGCAGAATGTGGATGCGAACGCAGCGCTCCTACCCAACAATAACATGAAAGTCGGCTTCTTGGACTGGGCCGAGAAGGATCGCAAGGTCAAGCCCGTTGAGATCTTGCTGTTGGCGGATGTGGTCTATAATGATCTGTCGCATGAGTTCTTGTTACAGACGATTCTGGATTATAGCGACGAGAAGACCAAAGTCCTGCTGGGATACAAGTTCCGCCACGAGGCCGAACAGCAGTTCTTTGAGCGGGCTAAGGACTACTTCAACATTGAGAATGTGCACCAGCAAGATACCATGCAGCTCTTTGTGATGACACGCAAGGCCAACTAGGCGCTACGAGGCCATGAAGAAACCCAAATAAACTTAGAATAATCATGGCACGAACCCATGCACAGCCTCCTTCTTGCATTGAGGGCCCATAGGATTCTGAGCATCATTAGGGCGCAGTCACCTTGCCCACTAATAAACATGCTTTGTCGAGCCTTGAACTTTCCAGCTTCACACTCATCACTCATCGTTCATCCCACCAGTCTGAGCCATGCCAGATCCACAACCATTGTCGAATCGCCAGCGCAAGATCCGGGAGCGCCAAGCTGAGCTCAACCGAGAATTGGCCGCCGCCAAGCGATCCAACTCTAGGACACCGTTCCGGGAGGCCGAACTTCAATATCTTTCTCGCCACCCCGCACCGGACTACTCCGAGGCCTTGGACTTTCGACAACCCGTGGAGACATTGCTGAGAGATACAAAGATCAAGCAAGTCCCACTACGGAGGCGGATGTGCGAGTTCTCAGGACTGTTTGGCGTCAAAGGTGATTCACGAGCACAGGAACAGGAGCAGGGGCAGGATCACCTAACAGAGTATGCATATCTCCATGAGGACCATCCCGGCCTGATTTACATCCCTGCGGCATTCACACCCTCGGCGCAACGGACGCTAATCAAAGCCTGTCTCAAGGAGTACTCACGGCACCCGAACAAGAGCAATCTCGATACACATTACATTGTCCCTAACAGCGGGATCTGGGATCTGCATGAAAACGTGTTCACAGGAAAACAACCCCTGGACGACCCCAAGGTCTATGTTCCTCGAAAGGCCACTGCAGACCAACACGCTGGCGGATACGGCTCAGACGACGATGATGACAACGACGGCAACAACGATGATACTGACCACCACTCTGAGCACAAGACGACACATGAGCAGCCCAATAAGAAACCTAAGCCGTCTCGACCCTCTGTCAGGAGCTTGGTCCCTATCACGGACGAAACTCCTACGGTACCGGACAATGTGCCGAAGGTGGATCCAGAACCGTCTGCGCAGGTGCCGATCCTTCCGCCTGGACAACTCCTGCGGAAGATGCGTTGGATCACACTGGGGTACCAGTACCACTGGCCCTCCAAGACCTATCACTTTGATCAAAATGCACCCTTTCCACAGGAGCTGTCGGTCCTGTCCAAGGCAGTGGTGGATGCCGTCGATGGTGTGGGGCCTTATCCGTACGCTGCGGATGATTTTGTAGCAGAGGCCGGCGTCGTAAATTATTACCAGCTCAAGGATCGGTTGATGGGACATGTCGACCGTAGTGAACTGAACAAGGACGCACCCTTAGTTTCGTTCAGGTAAAAAAAAAAAAAAAAAAAAAAAAAAAGATTCTCCTTGGTTTTCCTCATCTGCAACTGCAACTGCAACTGCAAAAAAAAAAATGGAAGTTACTAACATGGCTTTGTATTCGTTTATATTATACTCCACGTTATCAAGTTTCGGCCATTCTTGTATTTATCTATTGGGAGGACCCACGCGGGAGAGGTCGCCTACCCCCATTCTGCTCCAGAGCGGAGATATCCTCGTTATGACCGGACCTTGCCGATCTGCATTCCATGGTATGGAGCTTGAGGCATACGGAACTACACCACTATCTCTTGAAAATTTGCTGCTCATAACCAATTGGTTTTTCTCTTCTTCTTTTTATAGGTGTGCCAAGGATCATTGAAGACACTATCCCAGAATACCTTCGATCTCGGCCTGAAGAACCCGAGTGGGATATTTATGCCGATTACCTTGTTGAGGCACGCATTAATCTTAATATTCGTCAAGTATACCCACCAAACCACCTATCATCCCAACCAACTCCTTCTTCGTCATAACGGATGCCAATTCATTTATTTAAAAAATAAAATAAAGCATAGAATATTGTTAGTTGTGGCATTGAGTGAGAGCTTGATATATAGGAAGATGATGAACTTTTATTTCTTCCGGCATTACTATTAAATACTATAGTGGATAGTAGGATGAGATAATAAACTTGCTTTGGCACAGATGAATATCCAAGCGCAAGGGCACATCGTCGGACGAAACTCTTCTCCTACGTACGTCTGCCTGCTCCCCCAATCGCAGGTGCCATGCCTCTGTTGTGCATAGCCAGCGCTGTATCAATATCACCAGCTCCGGCACCAGCGCATGTACTTGCCGTGGGCATTCCGTCCTTGATTTCACTCCCTACTTCCTGTTGAGGTCGATAGAATCGAGCAGGGTCCTCAGGATTCAAATTCGTAGTAAAGTTCGCAAAGTGCGCTTCCGGGACTGCAGAGACCTGGTGACGATGATGACTGATGTGGTTTCCACCGTGTAAAAGACTAGCAGAAGTCGGCGACGTCGAGGGACCTGCCTCGATACCATCCATCAGATGCTCTGCCGTTCTCGCCAACGGGTTGACGGTGTTGTGGGAGGTTGAATTGCCCACATCTGTCAAAAACGCCGTCGAACCACTCCTGCCATTGCCAACACCACCATCGCTAGGCACGCTGGACCTTGGTGTGCTGTTGTTGGTGCCTGTCATTAGCTCGGATGTCGAGGAAGCAGAGGACCAGCCATTGGCGAACTGAGCGCCTCCGGTGTGTTGTGTCAAGCTGGAATTGACGCTGGTGGTATTGGGATAGTCCATCTGCGTGTCGGTTTTGGGTCCCGAGAGACCATCCCAGGAGTTCAGTCTGTTTGAGATGGTATGCAGCGCCTCAGTGGTGGTGGGTGAGAGCATCATTCGGAGAGACGATTGTGTCATGGGAGATGGTGGGACAGAAGAGTTGATCGAAGAAGGTACGGTTGGGGACAGAGGCTCCGACGTGCCCATGTACGAGGATGAACCCTGAGTAGCCTGGCCATCCAAAGTCCAGGACGTGGCAGATACTGGAGACTGCTGGTGCTGTTGTTGCTGCCCTGAAGTTGAGGTCGTGACAAGGAAGTTGCCTGACTGTATGGTTGCAGATCGCTGACCGTTGGCGCTCCTGTCGATCTCCGGCAACGAATGCAAAGATGGGGCCATGAATCCGCCTACGGGCATACCGTAAAAGGGCTGTCGGAGATTCTGATGGATTGCATTCAAGGAGGAGGCATTGAGCGGTTGCTGTTGTTGAAGGGACTGAACGGGGATGTGTTGGTTAGGAAACTGTTGATGAAGGAGGTTCATGTACGTCCCTCCGCTAAGGGTGATTGGGATTTGCAAAGCCAGCGATGTCGGGGTCGCCAATAATCCCAGGCCCATGGTTCCCTCTGTTGTTGTCAGGCTGGGCGACGCGGGTGTAGAGAATGGTGGCGAAGATACGGCAGGGTTCATACCGACGGTGGAAGATGTTCGTGCCTCGAAAGCAGGTCGCTGCAGTTGATATGATGGTTGAGGATAGGATTCATCCGCCTGCTGGGATCCGTTAGAACCGACGCGGAACCCTCGAAGATGCTGCTGAGGCTGGAACATATCCGGAGACTGTGGCTGTTCCTGAGAGGAGCCCTCGAGTGACATTGGGGGTTCGATTCTGTCGAAGTCATCGAGAGATACATTCTCGGGCACAAATGGACTCCTGTAATAGATGGGCATGTCGAATCCAGGTTCAATCACTCCGTAGTCCTTCCCAAATTCCTTCTTGCTGGTAAATTGCTGCTGGTTCGGATAGTAAGGTGATCCTCCGACGATATCCGTAAAGTTCACAAGTCCCGAGGGGTTGGGGTTGCTGAACAGTTCCATCAACGCCGTTGAGGACGACTGCGGTGGGTCCATCGACCCATCGTTGCCATCTCGGGAACCAACTTTTTCCACTTTTGAATCTATTCTTCTCCCGAAGTCCACGCTCTCGTATGTAGACATCATCAGGTCATCGGCCGAAGAGTAGCCGATCGAATGTGGGACGGCGTCACTCTCGTCCTCCCCGTCAGTGTCGACATCGAGCTCGGCTGGAGGGGTATATGGGTTGAGAATCTCCAGCCAGCTCTCGGTTCCGTTCTTGGACTCAAGTCCATCCTTGATGCGAACATTATAATATCGAATCCAAATCCTTTGGTCATAGAACGAAAGTCGCATCTCCAAATGATCCTGGCCCGTTCCACCCTCTGTAACTTCATGTTGGTTCCTGTCAACAAGTGAATCTGTCTCTGGTGGGCTTCTGGGGAGCCGATAGTAGTTTGGTCCACGCTTGTGAGTAAACATCTGTCTTATGCTGCGTGCCAGTCTCTCGCGAGCATGACCCCGAATCAGCATCTCCTTCGTCATAAACTCGGGCCTATATCCCGAGGACATCGTGAATTGATCAAGTTCGCCGACCGTTCTTCGAAGGGCTCGTGTCTTCCTCAACTGAGACCTTGCATGCTGGCCATTGACATGGGCAGCATAGCTGGGGACTTTCTGGGCGACGTCCAAGGCGTCGCTGTTGCCGGCTATTGTGACATTAAGAGTGTGGACGCGCTCAGCAAAGTGGAGGGCGGACTCGACTTCGTTATGGCATACGATCCACTCTGGAGTGGTGCGTAAGAGATGGTCGATAAGAAATGTGATGGCTTCGGCAGCCTTTGTGCAGCTGTTAAGGAATGGAGGCAGGGAGCGAGCTGCACTGTTCAAGCCATCCTCGGTAAGGGTCATGCCTCCGGGTGCGCTCGAAGAGGTGGAAGATCTCGAGACAGAGCTTGACCTACGCGAGCGAGGACTTTTGGTGGAGCCTGTGCTTGAATGCGATTTTAAATGATGACCGAGCTCTTGCATGCTTTGCTCTGATTTAAGCTGACTCTGCGAGCCCGCAAGAACCAAGAACGGATGATGGAGGAGAATCAACACCTCGTTGAAGATGATCTGCAACATCGCTATATGGATCACGTCATCAAATGGGAGCGGAAGAACGTGTTAATAGACAAGGCCTCCTCACTTTTAAACACCTAGGTGCGCGCGAAGCAATGCGACTTACCTCCAAGGCCATTGACTCTCACAGCAAAGGGACAAGGATCATCTTTGCGTGTCAGAGCAACGTCGAATCGAAGGTCCTGGGGCAGCTCCATCTGCCACTGGGCAAGCTCCACGTCCAAAATCCTACGCGCAGAATCCGCACGCCAGACCCAAGAAAGTTGCGCCTGTGATGACTTGGTGGATCCAAACTGATATGGCGTCTGGGTTGTGGTGCCATTTGCTTGATTAGAGAATGGGGGCGAAAAGCTGGTCGCCGGTGATGGAGCGCTGCTGTTTTCGTGGCGGAACAAGTTAGCTCCCTCGCAGTAGCTCTCAGAGGACTTATTAGAGGTCTGTCCACAGCGGCGAATCTTCTTGACGATCCTCCACAACTTAGCCTGCTCAATCAAGAAACCGATACGCCTCGTCTCCTTCTCTGCTTCAATCTCACCAATATCATCACCGTTTTCGATCGAGGGGAGCGTTGGAAGACCAATCGTGATGTAGTCATCGGGGAATCGTTCGGGAGTACTCGAGTTAAGACTGTACGAGGCGTCGATCACATAGCAGCACCAGAAAATGTTGCGGCGGAGCTGAATGACCGAGCGACAGAGTGTCCATGGCTCAGGATCTCGATGGAGGCCGAGTGAGAGTGCCATGGCACAAGCCTGCTCGCGGTATAAATTCTGGATGCCAGGGATGGTTGGGCACTTCATGAGAAGGAGAAGCCCTTGAAGAGTCGAAACTCGCGGTTGGTCCATAATGTATACGGTAAGCGCTAATGATAGGTAAATGTCTAGCGATTAGTATACATTGCCATCTCGACTGAGGACTGAAGATATTTCGTTTACTCAGACATTTCGATGACCAAGTGTGTCCACATACCACGACTCCTGTCGAAAAGCAACTGGAAGTCGGGGAATGTCCTCTCTCTAGCGTTGGGACCGCTGAGAAGTTTGTGGGGCAGATTTTGCTTGATAGCATCTGAACGGTATGCAGCTCCCAATGCCATAATGGCATTCAGCAAAAAAACGGCGCTCACGCGCCCTGTGATGCGATGCGGCAGTGCGCTGTCCTCCCTTGCAAGCTCTTGGTCTACAGAGATGGCGTCAGATGGTGGCAGAGCGGTGGACAATGCATTCAGTATGCATGCCTTGGTGAGAATAGGAAAGTAAACGTAGAGCGGACTCTGGATCATCCACTCAATCAGCTCAAGCATTTGATCGATTGAAGGCAAAACTAGCATGGAGTCTTGGACATGCGGTTCAGGGACAAGCCAGGGAAGAGGGAAACGCATTTCTTCGCTCCAGGACGTAGCCTTGGTTCCTGCCACCGGGCCCAAGTATTGCGTGCAGTCGTATACTGACAGTTCAAACATGGTCTTGTTCAAGATTGACAGTGGAACGCGGGCAGGGAAAGGTGTCGGCTTGGGTGCGGGACACAGAAATTGGCCAGACTCCGACAATGTCGCCTGCAAAGCCTTAGTGGAAGTCAATGTCGGCGTCAACTAGATACATGTCGTTTAGAACAATGGAAGGTCAAAGAAGGATGAAGGTTTAGAGATAAGAACATCATCATAGTCTAGGTTGAGGGTGCAGTTAATATGCAACAGTACCCTGTGATATAGATCTGCAGTCGAGGGAATCTGCTGCACGCGCTTTGTCGCCTGGAGCAAAGGCATTAATTGACGAATCCAAGATGTGGATGCGTGGGCACCAAGGTTCTCCATCACCTGAGCAATAGAGGGCGCGCGTTAATTTTTGGACTCAGTAATTCTATCGCAGGTTTGAGATCCAGCTTTGGCGGGAAACCAATTCACTTGCCTCTTCTGGATGATAAGCGATGCCTGTAGGAGCTTGTACGCTCTCCTGCTGTGCCTTGATCTGCTCGGTCAGCCAGCCAACCTCATCAAGACGCGTCTCGTCAATACCGAGTCGATCAAAGAACTGCTCGATACGTCGCAATCGGTTCATTTGCATGGACCTGACATCGCGCAGGCAGGAGTCGAGAATCTCGGTCTCCGTAAGGTGTCGGTCTCTCTTGCCAGAGGGCAAGGCCCTATGACCTACTCCACCAATGGCTTCGACAGAGACAGTGGAGAGGGGGGCTCCGGCTGGGAAGGCAGTGCGGACACATGTGGCCTTGTACTTTATACATGAGGAGCATACGGGCTCCAGTCGATCGCATCTGATCTGTAGTACGATCGAATAGAGAAAAGATGAAGGGCAGCACAGAGCCGTGGAGCGGGAAGTGAGTGTGATGGCCTCTAGACTTTTGGATTGGCGCAGCTGCAGACCACAGCCCAGAAATCAACGAATGAAATCATTGGAATGTGACTGCCCTGACACGACGCGTACTGGACCAGACGCGTGTGCACCGGGCACATTTTCGAGTGTGTGAGTATGCAGGCGAGAAGGGATAGGGCGCAGGGCGTCTGCGATGCCCTTGTATGTGTAGGCCCGACGATACGTTATTTTTATGCATGTCCATCAACCTTGCTCACACGCTGTAAAATATAGCCTGTGGTTGGCCCTGTCGCGCTTGGGAGTCATTCTTCCCCCAGAAATGGGACACAGGCTCCATGAAAAATAAATCATAGGACTGGAATGTAGAAAATAATATTCCGGGGCCTCCAATCCAATATCCTGGTCTTGATTTTAATGCCATTGCAAGAAAATAATAATAAGAAAGACACCACTTCCATCCAATTGATCACTTATATTGTCGTAACGATTGATGCCGGTGCTTACCCTTCTTTGTCTACACCGATCGCATGGGGGCGTCGTCTTTTGCTTCTTGGATCCTGAAGTGCCGTTAAGAAGTGACGGATCTGCTGGGGCTGTGCTTGCCTTCATGATCGCATCCTGGTAAGCGCTCGTGGTAGCAGGGTGTGTAGCATGTTGAAACTGAAAGGGAGTCTGTGGAGGGACAGTCATGGTTGGACAGCGCAGCTGCGGTTGTTGTTTTTGTTGATGCTGTTGTTTTGATGATGGTAGGATAAATAGGTAGGTATCTGGATTCTTTTTTGAATAAAAAAAAAAGGATTGGGTTGTACTGAATACCGGCTTGTTGAAAGACTGAATATTGCTTACAGAAACCCTAAGACGTGTAAAAGATTAGAAGCTGCGGTTTAGACAGCCAGAACCAAATTGGAGAAGGATGCTCTGAGAAAACTGGATCGAACAAAGGAAAGGTGGATGGGATGAGCATAGGTTGCCAAAATATCCTACTCTGAGGATCTGAAGTGTAGAAGTGTATGCAGAGCAGCGCTGCAAAAGCCAATTTCATAACAACGGGAACCCAGAATTACCAGGAACAGATGCCTTCAGCAAAGACAGACTGTAAAATTCATATCAAAGTATGAGAATAAAAGGCGTGAGAGGAGAGATGGCAGGTGGATGTCCAGAGATGGAATGAGATCGGCGGTCGGTGGCGAATGCTGAATGAGTGGAGTGGAGTGGAATGGAGTGGAATGGAGTGGAGAGGGTGGACACTTTTTTTCTTGTGAATCGGTTGTTAGTGAGGAATGAGCTGGTTGAGTGTGAAGAGTGTCGAACGAGACGACGGTGTCGGACGTGCACAAGTGAAGATGGAAACTTCAAAAATAAAATAAAATAAAACTAACAAGGTTATAACGTTGATTGATGAGAGAAGAAGAAAAGAGAGAGGGAAGGGGAAAAAAGAAGGAAGGGGAAGAAAATAAAAGACAAGAGAAAGTAGAAATAGAAGAAGCCGACGAAGAAGCAAAAGGCTTCCTAGTCTTCCTCGGAGATGTATGTGAAAAGAGTAATAGAAATGAAGAAGATTGAATGGGTGGATGTTTAGCGAGTGGGTGGATGTTTAGGGATTGAATGGGACCGTATCGGTTTAGAATAGAAAATCATTTCTGGAAACACCCGACAGACCAGGCACCCAGTTCACCCATCAAGGACGTCCTGCGTCCTTTTCGACTCTGCCCTTCTTAAGCACAACGGCCTGCTCATTCTCTACTACTTGACAAGTCAAGGCACGGGTGCAACAATGAAAAACAATAGAATCGTCCGCACCAATACTTGGACTTCGATTTGCTCCTCTGGATCCTCTTTGGATCCATCCCATCCTTTACCCTGGCGACCCATACGACCGATTGCTCTATTGGAGCATAGGGACTATTACGAAATAGCATCAACATACAGCGGAGCAAATAAAAAGAGGTCCAGGATGGTTTTTTACGCAGCAAAGGGGAGTAAAATAGAAAGACTACGCATTCCCATTTAGTTGATTAGTGAGCAATTGAGTTTGTTGTTGTTGGGTCCACCTATTCTAAATTGTATGCCTCCCGAGCCCGCTGCCAATGTAAAATGAATATCATTTTGCCCATGTAAACTTAAAATTACACTGGACTTGACTGAATATGCAGCCTCCCTTACTTGAACTTCAGTCTTTACCCAGCACGCCCAGCTCGCGCTTTTTTTCTGAGCTCCTCTCGACACCCAAGAATGATGCCACGGGGCCCCCAAAGTGAAGAGAGGATTATGGTAAGATGAAGTCAAATATGGGAATATGCCGTTTCAGTGCTCTCGGATTACATATTACTAACGATTCAATGGTTGTAGGACCATAAACTTAAACGCAAACAAGAATTACAGTGCACCCACTTACCTTCGGCAACAACAGATTAGAGTCCTCTACCCTTAGCTCATTCATCTCAAAACAACAGCCAAAAGCACGAGAATAAAGAAAAGACGCGTTGATATAGAAATAACGGATATCATGATGTGTGCCAAGCGCATGGGTGAGCAACCTCCCCTCTTCCTCTGTCCTACTTTGAATCTCTGCATCTGTCTCTCTGTCGCTCTGCCTCTTTGCCTCGCCATCTTTCATTTTCCCTTGATCCGCCCCTCCCTTCGCTTGGACTTTTAGCTGAGTTTGACATTTCTACCTGCGGGATGCATTAAGGTATCACGTCTGCAGCACCTGCCTCACAATTGGTGCCAATGAGAAACATAGCAAATGATGGTATGCGTAATCAAGAAAAAGGGCCATCTTTAAAAAGCATGCACGGTCGTGGTCTCATTGCACTATGCGTTTGCCCAATACCACCACTGCGTAGTCGTTCAAACGAAAATCAAGATGTAGACTAATTTGCTGCGTCCCCATGAAATCTTAATCAAATGAAAGAAAAAGGTTCATTCATTCATTTTCTTTTTTCTTTTTTTTTTGGGCAGAAGAATTTGTGCATAGACTATGTAGGCTATGTATGTATATCAGGCAATATACCTGAGGGCCTGAGACCAAGTACGCGAATGGCTTGGTCAAAGAGTAATGAGGCGGCAGATGCAAGACAGGGCTCGTTATAGTATCCTAATTGACGAGTAACTGCGGTTTTGAACGGGAGATGTAAAGGGAAGATGCAAGGGTGTATTAGAGAACAGGGTTCCTAGAAAACGGCTGTTTTTTTTCTAAAGGGTGTTGTGTTCGGTCAAAATCCTACGATCGCAAACCGGGCTGTTGTTGACAAGTTGAACACGGACAAAGAGGAGTTGACGGAGGCATAACGGTCAAGCATAGCTAGAATGGAAAATTTTTGGTCAAACCATCAAGTAACGGGCGATCGACTCTAAATCTGCTTTTTGGGCTGTACGTTGCATGTGTCGTGGCTGCATGAGTAGGTTAAAATCCGGGGTAGGATGCAACAGTGCAATGAACGCAAATTTGAAGGTCGAGGATCATGTTTCGGAAAACGAAACAGGGAAACAAGGATATTACAGGGAACCTTTCCTCTGTTCATAGGGTTTGTCGACTTTCAGAAGTTTCCTGGCAAATCGATCAAAGTTGAACTAAAACCCTCACCAGAATACCATCTCAGACGTAGCGAGATCGGTTGTGCGATACCATGAACACAGTCCAACAGTCGTTCACCGCCTAGCACATGAGGTATCATTAGTCATCTTACCTCTATTCTGAAAACAAATCTGCAATGGACGTCCAACACTCACACTGAGTGCGCTGTAGCCCACGCAGCCGCCATCTTCTCTTCTCAAATCAAGAAACATTTGCAATGGAGAATAATACAGCATTTTTTTAAACTTTGCCCGAAACTCCTGTAATTCAACGCGTCCATTGTTTTTATTTTTATTTTTGGCACGATGACACATGGCCTTTGTGACATAAGGCTACCGGGACAAGACACGCTCAAACAAGCTATCGCGTTGCAACCTTGGCGTAACGACGCGTATGTTTTCTATAGATACTGCCGGCTACAGCCTTTGGTGACACTGCGGATGGCATCTATAATTACCCTTTGTATACAACAGCCATAGGTTCTCTCCCGAAGCAATAATTATTCAAGGTGGGTGGTTGCTGTTAACAAGCATCGCTATTTTTAAGTCAATGCGAGCGTGCTTGAACACCTTTCTCCTTTTTTTTCACTGTGGGAACATTCGGGTAGCGTGATAGGTTCATGTCCTTGCTCCGTAGTGGTTTAAACACACACCCGCCAAAAAAAAAAAAAAAAAAAAAAAAAAAAAAAAACTCCTTAGTCAAAGGTCGTGTATGCCATCTTCTATGTTTCTATGTTGTAAACAGCATTACAGCGTCATTCTTGGCGCAATATATACTGTGTCCATTGTTTATGGAGGACCCCATTATACTATTTTATACTACACCTATAAAAAAAGGAGGAGCCTGTTCGATTGACGACCATCTTCAGGCTTGAAATGTTGACAAAAGGGCGTCAAATATTTCCATGGGCTGCACTTTATATGTTATACCACTTATACCACTGTAAAAGCAACTAGGAGTAATCAAGTGCTCACAAAGTGGCAGTGCAAACGACCAAACATTGATCGTCCTAAAGCAATGGATCCTCTCTGAGAGGTCAGCGCGCCCGCCATATTCTAGAGCACTAAAGCTGTAGAACTTTTAGGCCATAAACCTTGGCAATTCGAATTCTAGATTTGCATGGTTCTTATCGAATTTTAGTCTAACGCCCAACGTGGAATAGGTCGAGCAATAAGTCCTGGATCGCTGCTATAGTGCGCGTCCTTCAGGCGTTGTCAGAATACTGGTATGGCACTTGAACCCTCCCCCCCCTCCTTTCTCAAACCAGTGTTGTTGTTTTAGAGACGATCCAATGTGTCTTTGTAGTCCATCGTGAGCGCTCTTCCCAAATCATGGAATAAAAGAACGGATCAAAATATAAGACCTGTCTTTTTATCCATTGGATGGGTCAGCGCAGCGCAATATGACTGTTGATGACAGGATTGGATACAGACGCGGCCAACAGATTTCTCGGCAGACTAAACATTTGGATAGCCAGACTGCGTAGACAGACACAGACACAGACACGAAAGAGAAAAGAGCGCAGAAGAAGGAGACAGGAGGGAGATTGAAGCACTAACAAAACACAAGCACGGGCGCCAATGCTGCCCCTTTGTCATGTTGAAAGTAGGTTTAGGTTACCTTGTGAGAGCCTTGCACTGCCACACATTTCCTGCTCATCAAGGTTTTCTTTTTGATCCATCGGTACTTCATCCCGAGCTCTGAGCCCTCTGTAATTGTAAGCCCTCGACACGGACGTTACACGCAAATTCAATGTGGTTCACTGACCTTGCCATTTCGACCCAAACAAGCAAGGTGCATGTATACAGTTAGAAGCGATAGTCGGTACCGCCCCAATGTTTCTCAAGGAGTCTTGGAGAAATGAACACAGGAGAAGTGCCTGCAGGGTAAGCTGAGTCATTTGCGCACGTTTGCGTTATCTTTCAACATCGACCCTTCCTGAAGCAATGCCATGTTTATATTCCAGAAGCTGCCTTACTAATGCATCTTGTAGTATAAACTGTCGGAGGATAGCCGATTTGTGTCAATGAGATGTAATGGATCCAGCATTCGAATAAGCATAACGAGGGTCATACCACCATTTCCTTTTTCTTTTTCTTTTTTTTTGTCTTTTTCTTTGAGTTTATTATTGCTACCCTCACGCCGCACCGCGTGTTTAAGCACAGCATCTAAACCATAGTTTTGCCACCATTGTATGGTTTTGCTCTCATTCTCTATCGACTTTGCCTACCTCATGAGAAAACAAAGCAGTAAGTGGATTTTTTTTTCATCTGGGCTAGACTATGCTGAGCTGGCTATTGAGAATGAGCTGCGGTTCGAATTATCGAGTCTAGCGTCCCCTTTTTCTCTGTTGCGATTGCCGATATTGTACATACATGCAAATTAACCAGTTATAGGCATATCTTGCCAATTAATATGGACTCATGAAAGAATAAAGAAGAAAAAAGTGCGGCGTCTCTCCAACGTGGTTTGGACTTTTTTATTGTTGTCAATATTGAAGACCATCCCAAGGGTAAAAATGCATTCCACTCTGATAGCCATGGTGGTGTGATAGGCCCTGGCTGCATGCAAATGCTATTACTGCAGATAGAGAGAAGGGAGGGGGGGGGGAGGCGATAGATCGAAAGCTGACTGACTAACGCGATCTATTTACTCGGGTTACTTATCCTGCAGAGATGAATGAAACCAACCGGATCGCGATCCATCGATCTTTTTCTCGATTCTTTTATGTGTCCTGATATAAAATTTAAGGAATCGCACGTACCCATCAAATAACAATGTCGACAATGAGAGTAGACTACTAACGGTTTTCTTTTTTTTTTACAAGTGTACTACAGAAAACAGAAACTCCCTCCTTCCATCTGCAAAGTGCATAAACGTGTTGGCCATGCACGATACGAAGAAAAATAAACAAAATAAAAAGAATGCGCGATGCATATCCATCCTAACCTCTAACAGCCACGTCATCTTGCACGACATCCAACGGACGAACGGACGAACGGACGAACGAACGGAACGATGGGATTTCTTTTTTCTGTGGGTCCCCTCCCTTCCCCGCAGATGCTCTCAGCCTGGTCGGTGGTCCATCGTTCTCTAACATTAGACTGGTGTTACCTTTATGCTCCGCAGAAAAATGTCTCTCTATCCTCTCCCCTCTATCTTTCCTCTCCCCTCTATCTTTTTGCGCCTAGAACATTTTTCGCACACCGTTCTGCTCAACGTGATACATAACGCTCCCCCTCCCCCCAAATGATACAAACACAAAAATAAAGACGCAAGATATGAAGCTTGCGCGAAAAATAAAAATAATAAAAGTCTCCGGTAATAGACACGTTGATCCATGGACTTTGAGATTTTAATTCTATAGGACCGTTTAGGAGGGGCATGTACTTGTAGACCAAATTACTACACACGTAGACTAGGTAACAAATAAAAAAATAAAAAAAAAGAGATAGAAAGTGATGCACTCCAAACGAGATTCATGGACAATTAAAAAAGTGTGCGACAATTACGACGCCGCACTGCAGGTCTGCATTAGATACTGTGCGCATTACGTGCTTAGAGGTGGCGCCAAAAAAAAAAAAAATACGAATCTTTGTCCACCTTTCGACTATCTCAGCCTATGGATTAAGAAATATAGACTACATTTCAACAGCTAAAGCAGCCGGTTCAAACAGATTGCTTGCAGCCATGGACAAAGTCGAGTGTACTGTAGTCTAGTTTGGCTGAAAAGTCCTCTCAAAGAGGCGGGTGTGCATGTTTGTTTTGTTTGTCTACCCCCTTGACGACTTATATGTAGGACAAGGACGTATTGTTGAGACACGTTAGGAGTGGGAACATTGTCGCGATAAAGAAAAATGATAACACGGATGATTTTCAAGGTAAATGTGAAAGAGGATCGGAGCTAAAAGATCTATCATCATTTTTTTTTTTTTTTTTTTTTTTTTGCCGGTCAGAAGAATGAGAATACAACAAAAAAACTCTGATCTGTTGTGCAAGATTACTCTAGACATCAGCAGCGCCACGCAGAAGAGAGCAGATCCTGACGCGAATCAACTTAGCAGCTTTGAATGAAGTGAGCGACCGAGCAAATGCGCTATGAGAAAAAAAAAAAAACAATAGCCAAAAAACGAGGCACGAACGCAATGCCAGAGCTAGGCTACTAGGGCTCCAGAAGTGGGCGGCTATGAGGATTCTCAGTGCCAAGGGCTCTGGTGTATTAAATTAAAATGCTGTATATGGGCTGAAAAGACATCAAGCTGTCGAATACTCTTTTACACCCCCTCCCAGCAATGGTATGGCATTTTGTTGAGGACACTCATCATTCCCCTGACGGAGCGTGCTGTGGGGATGAAACCAATGTTACACAAACATCAACCTTATTTGGGATAAAGGTGTGAATTTGGAAATTGCTTCCACCAACAAACGGGGTGCGTGCAGAGCATGCTGGGTCGCAATCCCTACTGGAGAGACAGTTGGTCACTAGGTTATAGCCATTGTAGCAAAAACTAAAAAAAAAAAATGGCCAAGCGGGATAGTCCAACTCGTCCAGAGGAATGTATCCCGCAGCTACAAAAGTGCAGCCTTGGGGGGATCGCGAAGGACAACGCTCTCAACATGCTTGACGTTTAAACAATGGCGATCCAAGATTTTTTTTTTTCAAA
This sequence comes from Gamsiella multidivaricata, assembly GCF_025024155.1. NCBI lineage: Eukaryota > Fungi > Mortierellomycota > Mortierellomycetes > Mortierellales > Mortierellaceae > Gamsiella > Gamsiella multidivaricata. The sequence continues at coordinate 51,580 of NW_026251716.1, forward strand.
AATACATTTTGTGCTTACATCGGTTGTTGCAGTCGACACGAATGTAAATAGCAAGCACGATGCTAATATTATAGCCCTCATCCATATTCTTCTGTTAATCTCTGAAGTATATGTCTGTAAATAATTTATAAGTATGCGCATTCTTGTGATCTCTGAATGCTCACCCTCCCCTCTCTCGCAAGAGCCGTTTTCTCTACGGCCCATTAGCAAATCACTTTTTGCCCCCAAGAATGTACACATGGAATTCCACTTTCATTCCAGTCAACCCGTACCCATTGCTCTAGTAAGCCCACTTTGAGCACCCAGTTTGCTGTCCATATTTTTTTTTTTATTGCTCTTGTCCCAAGCTAGCTCCTGGGAGACCTGTCTTAACGTTGAATGACCTAAATCCAATCGCAAATATGACTTCTTTTGAGCCATCCTTGCCCTCGCTCCTTTCAGCCAATCGCAAGATGCCTTTAACGCCGTAATCGTACGTTGGTTGTTGGGCCTTGTGGAACCCCTCATTGGTTCTTGAGGTTGGCCTTGCTGTGATAAAAGTCGAAGAGCTTTGCTCTTCTTTGTTCGTCGCATATGTACTGCAGATATGGGTGTATGTTGGTGATGGCCATTGAAGGAATTTGGTTCTCAATGTCACCAATCCCATGCTAAGCATTCTTTCCTTACAGATACATATGGCGCTTGATGTATGGTTGATACAGAAAACTGCGCCGAATGCGGGCGCCTTTAAGATCTTTGATGTCGATAGGGTTGAAACGAGTTGTAGCCACTGTATAAACCTTTCCTGGGCTAATACCTGTGATCACTGTTTGCCGCCGAGGGATAAGGATGTTCTTCCGTGAAAATGTATCGTGGTTTTTAGCAATAGCTCCGAACCTCTTGTCCAGTGGATTTTGGAAGCGTCGTTGGTCGTGCCAGTCGCTTCAACATCCTCAAGTGCGTCTGTGTCTATAAGTACCTGTCAAGTCGTCATCCTCCAAGAATGTCTCGTCCAGCTCAAGCCCCATCCTTGATACAATGTGGTATCTCAAGCAAATCCTCGCCGCCGTCACCAACATCCCTCACGACCTTATCCTTTTTGCCCTTTTTGCCCTTTTTGTCCTTTTTCCAAAATTGCTCAGTCATCGTATCGTAGGCTAGCAGATGGGGACGGAGTTCGTTTATTGCAACTGCGCCGCGGAGCTTGTGCTTGCTTGTTCTTTTATCACTCTGCAACGTTACGTTTTTTCGTGCAACCGTTCCTTCATGCAAATCCATTGGTCTTCTTGTAGAGCATTTTGTTCGTCACAAGGCCATTCTGCGCGATAACCGACTCCTCCGCCTTAATCGTTTCGTTCTGGTTCATGACCTCCTTGATGATAGGCGCGGAGCGGGCGTCGCTGTAAAGAAGGTGGTAGAGGTCGGCTTCAGAAAAATACACAAAGCCTAGTGACAGTTTTATTGAAGCGAAATCCTTGTATTTGTGATGTTGGTCGTTCTCTTCGAAAAAAAAATCGAATTGCGTTTTGCTCCGGTGGTCTCTTTTTATCGTCGGAGAATGTGGCATTCATGAAATATGTCCGCACCGCACTTATGACACCCATCACAGCCAATCTACCCACGGTGCTTGGGAACGTACAAGATCCTTGGTTCTGGAATGGAGTGAAGTTGATGACCTTAACGTAGCCGTTATATACGCGGGGAGCATGTGGTCCTTGGGGTAGTGGCCGAGTCTCTGGTGGGTCGCCCTATCGATGCGCGCGTGGTAATGGTTCTTGGTAGTGCGTTAAGGGCATGCATATACGGCGAGTTTCGACCCAACTTGCCGGTGAGGAGCAGTGTCACAAGGGAGAAATAGAATGCGCTGTTGTTCAGGAGACCCTCTAGATCTTGGTTCTGGTCACTTTGCAACAGGATTATCATTCGGTTACCAAGCTGCACTGTTACTACATTGTTCAATAGGCCACAGATATGTATGTATAGCCCTCGCTTATGGCCATTAAACAGTCTTCATTTCTACGCATCCCTATTTGACCACTGCCCACGACCCCTTAACTCTGCTGCTGTTGCACACTTGCTGCTGGCCGATGACTTGATGACGATGACGACGAGCTTGGGTTGGGCTAAGAGTTTTCCGAGTTGAGTATGTCGTATGCGGGAAAGTAGGTGGAGCAGAGGCAAAGATGGAAGAGGAAACCAAAGAATACGGCAACCTTTTTCAGATCGGCTGCGCAGGATCATCCCAAAAAGGAAATGCAGTGTCCTTTTTCAATCGTTTTAATTCTTCCTAATGCTAGAGTTATCCTATGTTCTATTTTCTACGTACACCCTCTCATTTTTTTTGCATCCGTCCTTCATGCACCTTACACGCGTTCGCATCTTTCTTCCTTCACATCCGTTTTAATTCAGGAAGACCATAGTATTTTTGAGCTCATTACTTTAAAGGATCCATGCGGTGAGTTTGCATTTTCCTGTGCACCGAGGTTGCGCGCGCCTTCGAATCTGATCGCAGTAGTAGCATGGGTGATAGTGCAGCCAAGACTGTCAGAAAAAAACCCCCCGTATCTTAGTTACGTCCATTGAGATCACAGTAGGGCTGCGATAAGGATGGTGGCTACCCTCTCACTTGCTGTAAGCACACTTTCATAGCCTTCCACCTACGCATGGGTGCCATGTAAGAACGGAGGGTCGAGATTTCGAATGCATGTGATATCCGTCATGTCGGCCACGATTTGCTCCTCAAGGCTTCTTAGAAGCTGGATCCTGATCTTATCATTTATATAATCGGCTACTGCGGTCAAATTGCATTGTGCCGTTAGCGTTGGGCCTTTGGAAATATGAATTTTCTTTGGACGACTTCTACGTCTTCGTCCGGCGGTGTGTTGTGGTGTCGCCATTGCAATTGCTATTGCAGTTGATTGCTGATGTTGCTCGTCAGCAGCAGCACGATGTCGTACAAGTTATTCCTCCTCTTCCTCTCTCTCCTCCTCGAGCACCTGTGAAGACATTGTTGGGAACTGGTGAGCGTGGAGTTTGGACCACGTCAGGCTACACAATTGAACTGTATTTTGTAGTGTTATATTTGTTAAACCTTAGAAAGGTGCGAGCAAAAACGCGTGGAGCGCTGTCGCAGAATGGTTGTCATAGAGGTATTTATTATGGAGTGTGTGGTGGTATTTTTGTATGTCGACGCGCGGAAGGGACCGATAAGTGCAAAAACAAGTCGATTGGTAAAGAATGAAGAATGAAGAAGAACGGATGGTGATGGTAATGGAGAAATAAGAAAGGACTTCTGCCAGCCGAAAAACGCGAAAAGCGAAAAATACGAGTATTTAAATAGTCTGCACTGGAAGACATATTTTAGGCCCTTCTCGAAGCGGTATTACCAGAAAAAAAGCGTGATTGAGAATGCCTACAAAGGCGAAGCAAGTGTATGCATGCATGTATCTACATGTATATGTGTATGTGTATGTGCATGTACTTACTGTAATCGCAAGTCGATATCCATTCTTTTGCAGCACATCCATTTTCTTTAGCGGGCGCCGAAAAAAAAGATCTGTGGCATGACTCAAGCACAAGTCCAAAACCGGGTTCCTTTGCCGTCCTCGTCAAATCATGATATGCCAGGGGATACCCAAGTGTCCAATGGATCTAGTACAAGTTATTTGTTGTCGACTGTTTGTACTACAGGAGCTCATCTAGAAGTAGACTCGAACTTCGTTTTTATTTTTTGCAGATTGTTCAGTCGTTAAAAGAGAAACGTCATGGTTTCGGTGTAGATGCACTAGTTAAAAAACGAAACAAAAAAAACTACTGTCGCTGTGAAAGGACTTTTGAAGTTTATTATTATTATTATTGTAATATATATACAATGCCATGGGCGAAGTGCTTCCCAAAAATTTCATGAGGAATAAACAACAGGTTGGATGAACTAAACACTATTAGATAAGAACTGAGTACAACTCAAACGCATCAAACAGGGCTGTGAGCGGAGAATTGAGGGACAATGTTTTGCTGAAGGAAAAGGACACGCGTCGCTGACGCATGTTGATCCTGTGGCCGCGGGTGCACGGACTCTGCTGATGCTGCTGCTGCTGCTACTCGATCGGACTGGATCGCCACCAATTTTTTTTTACGATTTTCGTCATTAAGGTTGTAAGTGATGAGTCGCCAGTTGAACGTTTCGAGATTGCAGGGTGGGGAGCAGAGAGTTGAGAGATATGGTTGTTGGTGGGAAAAGAGAGGAATACGAGCTCCGACTAAAACCCACATCTAATGGCTTTGTTGGTTCAGGCGGCGGAGGCAGATCGCGAATTGCTGTCCTTGTTCTGTTCTGCATTCGACGAAGTGTTGGTGACCGAATTAGGATGCTTGGCGCGCTTATGTCGCAAGAGATCGTGCTGACGAGTGAATTTCCAGTGGCACTCGTCGCAAGGGAAGGGCCTGGCGGTCGTATGGGTCATCAAGTGTGATCGCAGGTTGAACGGCCTCGTGAAGCGACGCTGACAGACCGGGCAGACGTGAATATCCTTGATCTCGGGGACCAACTCTGGATCAAGGAGCTGATTGTGAGAATGGCCGCCGAATGATGAATACGATCCAGAGGACGATCGACGGCGATCGTGTCGGACAGGCGTCTTGGGCGAATCAATCGACTCCTTGGAGTAGGGTGAATCGTAAGGAGCAGTGCTGGATGTCGAGATCACCATGGACTTTGGCCTGGGCTTGCTGCCCGTTGACGAAGATGGTCCTGCAGCAGATCTGGCGCGCGATGGCACATAACTGTGATCGAATTCCTGCTCTTCTTCTTCCTCCTCCGACCCTGATTCTGATTCCGAGTATTCGTTCTCCCGGATGTCCTGCAAGGACAAGTCAGAGTAGGGGCTGTTCTCGATGGGGGCACCAGGGAGCTGTTCGCCACAGGGGAACTTTCCTGGGCATTTGCAGAGGAGTGACAATTCCGTGGTGAGGGTTTCTTGAGCGAGAGGAGCGGCATTGACTGTATCGTGCTTGAACAACGAAGATACCTCACGTTCAATATTATCCATCTGATTCATGGGCGGCGTCATCTGATGATAGACATTGGTCTGGCTGTAGATCGACTGCACAGCAGATGAAGGAGCCATGACCGGGGCCGAGGGGAAGCCACTGGTATGTTGCTGGACAGGGTTGCTCATGGGAAAGAGATCAAAGTCCGAGCTGAGGGCCATCAGTGGAGACTCGGCGTAGGGGCTATTGCTGAGGCTGCTGCTACAGCTACTAATGGTTGGACTGGGACTAAAGAGAGAACTCTCGAGGTTATCAAACTGCTGCATCAACTCATGATACGCCAGTTGTTCTTGCAGCTGTTGCTGTATCTGTTCTGGTGTTTGCTGTTCTGGTGGTGAGAGCTGTGCAGGGATCACATACGCGTTCTGGATGGCTTGGGGCTGCGAGCCATAATACATGGTGCCGATCTCATTGTTAGTGCCCGTATACTTGAGGAAGGTCAAAGTAGGGGGCGAGGTAGGAGGTGTTCCCAGACCGATATGAGCTAGTCCACTGAACTGGAACTGCTGCGGGTGCTTGGGCTGCTGTACGGAGGCACAGGACTGGTAGGGGTGCTGCTGCATCAGCAAGTCATTGGGTGCGCCGAGATCGAGGATGGGCTGGAGAGACTGCTCGCTGGGGAAGAACATGGGCATGTCCAGGAGATCGATTTCAGCACCGGTCTCGGGCGAGGAGAAGGGCGAGGAAGCGCAGGAGGAGGAGCTCGACATGGGCGAGTTGAAGATGGGGTTGTTGGGGAGCTTGTTGTAGAGGGTGTTGATGTTGGCTTGCCTATTGAGAGCGTACGGGTAGGGGGGGGGGGAGGAGAGGGGGACAGGAGATGTGGGATCTGTTGGTTAGCGCGTGCTGGTAGGCAGGCGGGCGGGCAGACAGGTTCGTAAGGAGAAAGGGAGTGCCAAGATAGGTCTGCGCAATTGTGTATTTCGATCTAGGGTCTGCAGGCGCAAATCAATTTTGCATGGCTTGCACATGCCCTCTTTTGGCAGCCACGCTGCCTCGCGAAATAAAACGCCCAACGAATCACAAAAGAGTCGCGCCGCCCACGATTACAAATACAAAAAGACAGTCCTCAGGCGGAACAAACGCCCGATTGGCGTGTTTGTACTCCCACAGATACAACCAAGGCAGGCAGGGAGGATGAGTCCATTTTGCGTAACGCTCGTCATCTCGATCATACCACACACGCAACCCGCTCTCAAATCTCATATCGATCCCAGATTAAAAAGCCAACCAGAGAGAGGAAATACAATAAAGAACCCAGCAATGGAAAGGATAATAAACAAGGCAAGGCAACGCAGAGCAGGGCAGGGCAGGGCAGGGCAAGGCAGGACAGAGCAGAGCAGCTCAAGGGTAGACTAAGCTAGGCTAGGCTAGGGTAGGGCTGCGAGATTGGTGGCGTTTGGATATGATCCATGTGAATTCACTCTTTTTCAACTTTTTTTTTCTTTTGGTCAGAGACAAAGAGAGAGGAGGAAGAGAAGAGAAGAGATTATTAATACAGAAACACCACTATGGTACAGTCACCAGGCCAAGGATGACTGACTGACTGAAGGAAAGGGGAAGGAGGATACCATCCCCCAGGCCAGAAGGTTGATCGAAATAAAGTTCTTAAGCGAACGACTGCGCAGACAAACCCCTGTCTCCATCTCGCACCATCACCGCAGCCCTGGGATCAATTGGGTTTCTGGGTCCTGAATGTTGGAGAGAGAGCGAGAAAGAGAGGGGGGAGGGACCATTTCATTTGATACTTACATTATGATATGACTTCTGTGCTTGAGCTAAGTGGGAATGCTAGACTAGTGAATGACTGGATGAATGGATGAATGCTATGGATAGTGGGTGGATGGATGTTGCTGCAGGAGAGAGGGGTATATGACGCGACAAGTGGTTGGTCGAGCAAAGCAAGAGCGAAGAGCGAATGGAAGAAAGACAAGAATGAAAAGAAGAAAGAAGAGAGGAGATAGAAGAGCAGGTTTTGTTCTAAAGGAGCAAGAAGTAGAAGAGAGAAGAGGATGGAGGGAGTGGGGGAGGGGCAGACCGTTATATATTTTTCTGTGGTTGGGGAAAGATTCGCACGTCAAACGAGGTGACGGCCTCTCTCTCAGAGACACACCTCCCTTGACTCAGGTGTCTCATTGCCTCCCCCATTCATTCAATCGCAATTGAATATCCGCTAGATGCAATTGGAGCAATTGTACTTTTTGTACTCACTGGCGTACACCTCTCTATTCAGTCTCCTATTCTATTCTTTACAATATGCAAGGACTGGGAATTGGTCAATTTGTCAGCGGGATGTGTCCGCGATTATTAATGCATCCAGCCTACGCACACACTCTATCAACATTCATAAGAATACGACCTGGTCTCTTCCTTCCTCTCGCTCTCTTTATCGCTCGCTCGCTCGGCCCTTATCGCGATTAATGCTTTAATGCTATGTCTGCTGCCAGCGCTAATCCTGAGCCAATCCTATCCAGTAATGGCCTGGCACCATCATCTCTGACGCAATTTTACTATGATGTTCATCCTTGCCCATCCTCCTCTAGATGCACCCACTGCGTTAGATCAACTGAGCATTCAATTGCGGTCCACTATGCCGGTTGAATGTGGATGTCGTTTTTATCCAATCTTTTATTTTTATATACAGAAGTGCTCTCTTCGTTTAAGGTTTTCTTTCCCTTCCGCGTGTGATGTGCGATACCGGCTCTTCGGTCAGTCAGCAACTGGTCGTTCTTTCTCTGATGTTCTATCGACCACGCAAGGCGGGACAAGGCTACCTCGTTAACTTTCATTTGCCACGCAGTTTATTTTCGTTTAACTTAGTCGTCGTTTTATCCACACACGTTCCGCCCTTTTCTAGACAGAGAGAGAGAGAGTGGGAGAGAAAGAAAAAGAGAGGAAGAGAGAGGGCCCATGATAATCCGACCAGGCGCCATAATCCCTCATCCATATTACCCCTGTATTAGACTGCACATGTACGCAAGTATAGGGCTCGAAAATTATTATATTTTCCTCTCTTTCCCTGTCCACTGAGGACACGAATCCCTGGTACGACAAAAGAGGACGTTCCGCCCGACATCTCCACTGTCGATGGAATGGAAAAATAAAATATGCGAAGAAACCAAATACAATCTGATAAATAAAAAAATACTCGTACTATTAAAAGAATATTCATGTTGGTCGATAGTAACATGACGCGCATCCCCCTGCCTCTTCCCCTCATTCCACACAGGCGCCCTTGGGTTTTTTGATTCTCCCATTTCTTTTTTACCAAAGGAGGAACACGTAGACTCCCCTTTTAACTTGTCAGGGGAAGATGCAGGCACTATCGTACCGTGGGTAGACTAGAAGGGTGGGGGAAAATAAAAATAAATGTCGACCTCCATTGCCCAACTGTCAAGTGACTTGGGCTGCAAACATGCGCCCAGTAGCGATCGATCAAGGCTTCTCCTTTTCCCTTCTATCTTGCAAGATTGGTTCTATGCAAAGAGGAGGAGCTGAGCGTTGCGGCGCCTTGTCCTCACTCAAAAACCATTAAGGTTTCTCTTGGCTAATTGCGTGGCCTGTCAAACAACGTAATACGATGCGCGCCGTATCCCAATCATTGCGAAGAAAATCTCCTTTTTTGTACGACTGTACCACAGCCGTGTAGAAGTAAAAAAAAAAAAAAACAAACGAAAACGAAAACGAAAAGGGCGTTGCGTTAGATGGGGGAACACAACAGCGATCGAGCCGACTAAAATAAGACACGTACACGCATGTTTCTTGGTCGTTGCAGGAAACCCCCAGGCTGTGTTGTTGGGTTGGGTTGAGTCGAGAATAATCCTTTGTTTCGCTCAGAACTACAGCCAGCTGAGTAGGGGTACATTATCTGCCCCTCTGTCTCCTTGTGAGCCGTCTTGGCGTGGACTGGCGGTAATACGCTTGGGATCAATATATGTCTTACCTGTCGTCGACATTATTATGTCGATTTCGCGATTGGCGCTTATGAAAAAAAAAAACATACTGGGTAAAATGGGGGGGGCCAAAGACGCTGAGATGCGCTCACTTGTCGATCATCTCGAACCGAGTTTCATGGGCCCATTTTGTTTCCCTATTTTGGGCACTTCTTTCTTCCTAGGTCGATTGCATTGACAAGACGAGAGGAGTCCATGCCAAGAGGATGCGAACCTATCGCTCTTGATCCCGACGAACCGCGTTGGCGCTGGCGTTGCATGACGCTTTAGTGTCAACAAATAATGAGATTTGAGCGCGCACTCATCTCTCGTCATCTGCAGCGTAGAAAGCAGACGCGTTGTCTACCATCCATTTTTCCTATTAAAAAATAGAAAAAGAGAAGAAGGACACATTCATCTGTTTGCTCACTTTATTCTTTTAATCTCGTATGCGAAATGAGGTACAGATGTCCTTGAAAAGGGGTCTGGCATTATAAAAAAAAAATCCTCCGCATACGCAGTTACCGTTTACCCATGGGCCATCTATGCCGTCAGGTTCCTGAAAAATATGCCAGTGGCTCCCTGTCTTTGTCCAATAACGCTCCCCCTGCCAAATACTTTGTCTGGATGAAAGTTCACCCACTATCCCATCTTTAATTTTTCTTCTCCATTGGTTCGCAGTGGGCAGATGGACATATGCACACCAAAAAAAAAACTTCACTCAGCAACAACATGAGACACTGCAGTGCAGGATGGCGCGCTACATGGGGAGGCCACATACACTTTGGTGATGCAATCGCTGTCGAATTCCTACACCTAACCTAACGGTGTTATTCCATGAATTGTCGAGAAACAAAAAAGGGAAACACGCTCTGTCGATCTCTGTCAATAGAGTGAGAAACAGAACACAGGAGCTGAGGTTCAAAACTTCAAATGCTCCACAATGCACCACTGTCGCATACTTTGCCTCTTCGGGCGCCCTGTACACACACACACCCACACACGCCAAGAGTCGTGAGAAGAAAATATACTTTTTTTCACATAGTGGGCGAGCGGGAATCCAACCTCATCAGAAAAAATATAGATAGAATAAAACGTGGGTTCTCCACGAGCAATGTGCCAATGTGTGTCTTTTTACGCCATGCGGCCAGTCAGTGTACAAAAAGAGTCATCGGGATATCGGGACCCCTTCATCCATTGGCGGGTTACCTCTTTTGAACAAGTGCTCAATTGACGTCTTCTCCGTCAAACAACAGCGCCGCTCTAAATGACTTCCCCCCCCCCCTACTCCCCAAACGGGCCGACAATCCACAGGTGTGATATTATTCCCTCCCCTCCTTCCCTCCCTCCCATGTGCATGCCATCCCTCAAGGGGGGAGGTTTTCCTGGCAAAAAGCTGCGCAGTGCCCTGCCCATCCTTTCTTTCCCTTTGTGCTCAAAGGCCAGTAAGCTCAAACGGTCATCGATTTCTAATCAATTCCCGCATTTTTTTTTTCCTTTTCTTTCTTTGCCCATCGCCGCCGCGATCCAAGTAGTTCTTTTTCTATATTTCATCTGGTTCCTGAAACGTTCAATCAAGTTGTCACATGCTCTCAATTGCCCTCAATCTAAAACCATCGCCCTTGTTTTGTCAGCTTGCTCAATTTCTAAGCGAGGAAAAAAAGAAGGCTTTCATGATCATGCAACAAGTAGAGTAAGAACAGCATAACAATCAACAACAGGAACAACAACACTTGCAACAACAACAACAGCAGCCTCCCCTCCAGGAAAAAGGCGTGATTCCATCCAGGTATATCCATCTGCATGAAGTCTCTTGAGCTTCTCAAAAAGACGCGTAAGCATCTCACAACTTTTTGTTCCATGGAGAACCAGGTCGCGATTACCGTTGTGGACCTTGGTGCTGCCTAAAAAAGAAAAAAAAGGAGGATAGCCCATCCAAAGCGACACTGCGCAACACGCGATCCACAGATCTTTGCATCCAGCACAGCATTCTTCGACATAATCGCATGCTTTTAATAATACTCGCTCGAACAGAAAAAAAAAAGGGATTTATTCGACTCTGTCTCTTCTTCCCTTCTTCCTCCCTTCCCCACAAGGAAAAAAAAAGAGAAAAGACCCGAAAGCGAAAAAAAAAGAGAGACGACCGCCCGCTTTGCTTGCTTCTTATACAACAACAGGCTCCTCCACAAACCAATCCAATTCCTCTGCCCATCTGAACTTGCGCACAACCGTCCCGTGGGGCCTGGGCTCCACACAATACAACGTGTGCAGCTGCACCTCCATCTCCGGCATCGCTGACCGGTCAATGTCCATCAGGTATCCCAGCAGGATACGGAGAACCACCCGATGGGTGACAATCACAAGATCCGAGGTCATCCGTTCCAGTTCAACAATCAACGGGTTCACTCGCTGAATCACATCCAGATAGGACTCTCCACCCATTCCTACAAGCAAAAAAAAAAAAAAAAAAAAAAAATTAGAACACTTGTCTTGCTCAATTTTCACAGAATCATATCCTCTGGGCATATATATTCTGTTACAAATCAGAACTCGAACGAGGACGGTACCTGGGTAACGATAAAACAACTTGTTGATCCTCCGTGCCTCAAACTCCTCAGGATACAGCTGTTCAATCTGGTTGTAGGATAGACCCTCGCATATGCCTGTGACAAAAACAGACAGGGATAAAAGCATCAGTTCCTGCCTCGCTTGCTTGACAATCATCTGCCTAGGTCTCGCCCTCCGATCAGAGACTTGAATAACTCACCAGCGTAAATCTCATTCAGGAACCTCATATGCTTGATGTCGTACTCCTTTGGATCAAATTCCTCTACGGTCTCCTTGGTCCTCGTCAGCATGCTGGTCCATACAGCAACAGTTTTCTCCCGTTGAGGCGTGATCGCCGTCCCTGCCTCGGCTTCCATTTGCCTTGCCCGTTCATTCTCCTGGCGTTGGTGATTAATGAACCGTGACAAGCACGCGCCATATCGCTTTCCTTTGGCCGACAATGGCGCGTCCCCTCCTGTATATTGTAACACAGCGTCAGAGCATTAAAGTAGAGCAAAAGGTTAGGAATATGAGTGAAGCTCTGCCGACTCTAAACAATTGCATTTGTTGTCGATAAGTAATCTCAGTTCCCGTACCGATTTTTCCAACGATATTATCAACGCTTTCTCCATGCCGTGTGAGCCATATGCATCTCGGGGACAGATTGAAGTTCATCAAGTAGAATATGCACTGTCCTGCAAGATATCCCTGAATATTGTACGCAATGACCTGTTGTGATACAAAAAAAAAAAAATCTCCTCCTTATTAGTACCACTGACAGGAGGCCACCAAAAAAGAGAAATAAAAGTCCTCCCTCGAACCCATACCTTCTTTCCAACGTTGATCAGCTTACAATACTGGATCCCTTCCTCCTCATCCTCCTCGTCCAGCGTTTGATATGCTTTCTCATAGTTCTCCAATCTTTTTTTAAAGTCGGCCCGCGCCTGTGCCTCGTCCATGCCCTTATAATCGGGCGAGCTCAGCTTCATGGTGATATTGTGTGCAAGGACCACGGGGTCCGTACATATTGATTCTATAAAGAGGACCCTGCAGTTTGGTTCCAGATCCAATCGGTTCAACAGCATTTTTCTATACGTTTGCAGAGTACGATTGATAGACCGGAAGAGCGTCAATATCTGTGCTGAACACAACGTTATGTCATAGGCTGGAAAATCCTAGATCCATTGGACAACTATCATCCCGTCCTAATTTCTCTCTCTCTCTCTCTTTCTCTCTCCTTTGCTTGTTACCTTCTTTCCCGAGAAGAATTTGTCGCATCTGTTTGTATACAAGACAGATTAATAGAGAATAAAAATGGGTTAGGCCCATTCACCCAAACCAATGCATCATTAGCGCTTGATGTAAGAGAAACCAAGTGCGCAAAAAAAAAAACTTCAATTCGCACCATGAATGCCGACACGGCCCCCTTGTTTTAGCCAGGCAATAAGTTCCTCCAGGCTATCTAGCGCCAATTCGTCACGCATCGTCTTGGCTGTGCTGTTTTGGGGGTCGAAGAACGCATGCGAATGGCTCGTTCCGTCCTTGTTGTCGCCTTTGGATGCGATTCTTCTTCGGTTTCCGACGTTGAACACCTACAGTTGAGGCGTATGGTTGAAGGATACAGTGACAGCATGTCAATAGCGTGATAAAGCAGAGTCTTTTTTTTTTTTTTTAAAAAAAAAGGCGATATTCACATGCAGCAACACTCCATAATACAATAATTCCATCCGGTCTCAGAAGAGGATATAAATGGGATCAATAACGGTGCGCAAGGAGTGAGTGAGCAGTAGAAATGAAAGGTATGAGGGCGTTCGGAAAAGGAACAGCGCGAGTCGCACAAAAGAGCCGATCCAGCGGTGCAGCATCCAATGAATCCACTCCAGTTGTTGTGCGCGCGTTTACTTGAGGTGTTTTAGAGTTCTCCGCGTTGATGCTGACGATAATCCGTATGAACATTTGACCACCTCTTAATCTGGTTTTCCCATGGACTCATGGCTCTCTCTCTCTCTTATCGAGACAAAAAAAATGCGGGCGTTATCCTCATTTCCTTGTCTTTCCATGTATCTCCCCCTCCCCCTCCCCCTACCCCCAGATCGCTGCTTATCTCGCATCTCCCTTCATGCGCACTGCTCCTTTTTTTCTTATACCTTGGTGTCATATTGAAGCCAGGTCAGATAACGCTGCAGCTTCTTGACCAGATAGCTCTTGCCTCGCGCGGGCAATCCAACTAACGCACGGTCAACGAAATAAAAAAAAAAAATTTAAGAGAAAGCGATAAGAAAAAAAAAGGCTTGATGTCAGCTTTATCTTGGCCATACAAAGTCAGTCTCCGCGAAAAGCGTTTGAGCAGAAGAAGAGAGAGAGGAACCACAATATAAAAGCAATGAAACCATGCAGCACCGGCTTACCCATTATAACGACCAGCTTGGAGCCAAACTCATGCTGGGTGTCTTCGAGCTCTATTTTTTTTTTTTTTTTTTTTTGCGCAAAAGAGGAGTTGTATCAATTAATTTGACCGTGCACACACTGAACGGACTCATTCCTTGACGTGGTTTGCGCTTAGCATGCCAACTTCTGTCATCATTACCTTGTGGTAATTTGCTCATGACCATGCCTGGCTGATCAATCGAGCAAAGGCTTCGCCGTCTCAGTGCCGAGACAGACCCTGCACTCGAGGCGAGGGACACGCCATTCCCAACAACCGTACTGGCGTTGGTCAGACGTGTGACAGAGGTGGGAATGTTCACGGCCACGGGCCTGGTGCCGGTTCCGAGCAGGGGATTTGTAAACTGGATAGGATCTTTATGCATCGAGAGATCGTCGTCGTTGCTGGAGTTGAGTGTAGTTGTGAGGAGCTGGTTAGTTGTGAGAGAGAGAGAGAGAGATATGTGTGTGTGTGTTTTTTTTTTTTTGAATGGGGTTGATAAACGCTGTAGTAAAAGGCGCCGAGTCACGTGTGAACTTGCCCTGCACTAGCAAAAAAAAAAGAAAAAAGAAAGGGCACAAGATGCAACGCGGTCAATTGGAGGAAGCCTTTTGTGGCCCAACCGGGTTGTAAAGGCGGATCATAGTAGGAGGGGGACAGGTTGAGCTGGTTCGTTCGCCGTAGACGTTTAGATAAGGGAACCCGTTGCATTGTTACGGCGACGTTAGATCCTTTATATCTAAATCATTTCAAGGGGGATTGAATCATCCTCCCAGGGCACGGCCCTTTGTTGCCGAATGAAGGTTCGATACCACATGGTGCTTCAAGATCAGTCTTTCTATAGGAGATATCAATATAATATGCGCTTGTTTTTTTTATTTATATTTTTTATTAAATAATATGTAAGAATAGATGGATTGGCTGTCGCTATGGTATCTCGTGTTAATTTGTCTATGCGGGTGAAAGTGAGAGCATCGCTGCATTGCCGGTTGTAGCTCTCTGTTCGTTGCCGATCTGCCGACTCGCTTTATCCGCGATCGACATCGTATTCCCATCCCGGGAAATCCTGTCGATGCTCAAACATGTCGACCAGCTTCTGATTGAATGGCTCAAAGACACGCTGAAGGCGGAACCGGGTCGACAGCTCCAGTGGTGGCTCCGAAAAGACTGGGTGTGATGACGAAGATCCCGTTGAACCGCTCGATACCTTGTGCTCATACTCGAATTCAGGATCCTCGTTCGAGTCCAGAAGATCGTCCTCATCCTGAACAATAATTCCATTAGCACCAAACATCTTCAATCCTGCGCCACCGTGTCTCAAGGGTGCCATGGGGTCGGTCCCGATCTCGATTGGAAAGTTCATGAAGGGGGATGGGTCTAGGTTCAAAAAGTGCGACAGCCGAACCATGGTCGAGACAGTCGATTTCCTGTCGTAAAGATCCTCGGTTCTTAATACCAAGATCTTGGTGAACGGAACGTGCTTCACGAACTCGTGCAATTGAGAGTAGTAAAGACCCTTGACGATCAGGTTGAGCAATGGAGCAGAGGGATCTAATACAGTAGCATCAAGGATCTCTATCAGCTTCCTGGCAGTCGACAAATAACAATCGATAAGCAGCATACCACCCAGGCTTACCTCTGGCATTGTTGGACCTTGGTCGATTAGGAAGACCCATCCGCTTGGCAGCTATGGCCGCGAATGATTCAAGAGAGATCAAAATTAGTATGAAGAAAGTCACCCGTTAGCAATATCAAAACGATTAGGCCATCGTCCCCAAACTTACTTTTGGTAGCTTCCTCTGAATGGCACCGCAAGAACTCTGTCCACTTTTTGCTTCCTGGGCGCGCAATACACTCCTTGAGAATCAACAGCTCCTCCGCAACGATCTCCTCAAAGCTATATCCCGCAGCATATTGTTCTATTCGGTTCATTACATAACAACAATAGGTTAGTAAACATGGTACATGTGCATAATCAATGTGTCACGTCAGCGCAGAAACACAAAGACCAAGACATTGTTCCACATACTCTGCTCCAGGTAATTGAGGTAGGCGCGGTCGATGGGATCGCGGAAGATGAAGACGACCTTGATCTCGGGCATAGTGCTCGCAATCCTCTTGCTGGCACCATTCATATGAAGATAACTGGGCGCACACTCTCCAACAAGAATCTTTTGGTCATTGTAGTTGGGCGAATCTTGATGCTCCATGTTGACGTGGCTGAGCCCATAATGTTGGATATGGGGAAGCGACTCTCCAGAAAGAACGGGATTATGTGAACTGACTGGGATGTCCTTGATCGAGGGGAAATACTGTAGATACCACTCGAGGTTCTTCGTCGCTGGGTCGAGGTCGTTATAGCTCTGGGATCCAAAGAAGGGTGTCTCGTCGCTATCGGGAACATCCAGCAATGAGGCGTTTCCGGTCCTAGACGCCGCAAATTGAAATGGTATCCGCGAATGTGGGACAAAGCAAAAAAAAATCGATTTTTTAGTCTACATTTCGGATACACCCGCCTCTAGCCTCAAGTGTACAGACTCGGTACCGGGGAACATACCTCTCATACATCTCGTTCGACTTGACAAGATCCCAGACCTGGGGATGGGTCCGGAAGGCCTCGTAAAGAACATTGGCTCCGCTATGCTCTGCACCAGCAATCATGAAGCTCGGCACGATCTTTTTGCATATCTGCCAATGTCTTCCATTCTTACAGGCAGGAGGGTAATATACGGTTGTACTCCTCTCCTTCTTGGTCAGACGCCTGGGCAACATATCGATGTCTTCGCTGCGGTCGTCTTCCAGGGCTGTCGCCAGTGACTTTATCCTGACTTTACCCTTGAATTGAAGACTGTGGGCATACCTCTCCATCATAATACGCTCTGCATCCTGTGGGTCTGCCTCGAGAATCCCAGAGAGCAGGTTTCTTGAGGGCAGACGCACGATAAGAACCAGGCAGATGGAGAGGAAGCAGCACACCAGGGCGATCCTGCGCATGCGTAGCATGATAACTCGCTTTGTTGGATGTGTGGATTTGAAGCAGGAAGGAGTGTGCTGCTGGCTGTAGGAATCACACTCGCGCAGACAGAGAAAAAATAATATAAATATATGTATATGTTTTTTTAGATACCACTGTCAAATAGCGAGCAAGGAAAGAGAAGAAGCGGGCGTTAGAAAAGGATAAAATATTTGAGAGCGTGCGATGGATAGAGAAGTGGATGATCGACTAAGGAGTAACCGGAGGTGGATTCGATCGAGTGGAGTCGAGGAGGCGTTGCAGGAGGGATGCTGTTTATGGTTACCTAGTGTGCAATGGTTGTATGAGGGGGCGAATAAGGAGGTGTGAGATGAGGGTGAAGAGACAGCCGTTGGATGAGACGTTATCCTGGGGATGATGATGATGATGATGGTGGTGAGGATGATGATATGATAATGATGAAGAAGATGAGTAAATGATTGAAGGAGAGGGGAGTGGAGGAGACTGTAATTAAAGCGAGGGATGCTCGGGTCCAATAAAGGAATGTCGAGGAGGGAGGACAAGGCAAGAAGAGAGAAAAAGATGCCAACGAGGGTCGGACCTGGCCCACCTACAAGGAAGGTGGAGGACCAGACTGGATATAAGTAGCGGAAGGAAATAATGGTTTTCAGCCAGTTTGCGCTACATGGATTTTGTTCGAGAAACGGGAGTGAGAGATAGACTGCAACCAATTGGCATGCTAAACCGCCTTTTCGGTTTTAGAAGAAATGAAACGATTGCGTTTTCAGGTGCTTCCATTATCTCAGCATGGCTACTTTCTTCGCCCTTGAAGTTGGTCCAGGATTGTATTCGTCCGTCTTTTTTTTTTTTTTTTTTTTTTTTTTTTTTTGGATGGACATGCCAAGCATAAAAGATATAAAGAGTCTGCACCATCCGCTTTGTACATAGAATAGACACGCCGATCTCTTTTTTTTTTACTTGTCCAAGCTGGGATAGAATGGTTTGATACCCTCGTTTCTGTCTCTTTTTTTGTATGTAGTTCTTAAAGACTCGTACTGCGTCATTGGCCTGGCCAATCACACAGGGGCAAACATTATGCTTCCCGCCAACACAGCCGCCCCCCTCTCCCCCTCTCTCTCTCTGGGCACTGATGATGACACAGCGTTCCATGGAACGACTTACGACTCACTCGCCACGCAATCCTCAGGCACCGAATGGGACCTATAAATACTTGTGAATAAACAGCGGCGTGCTCATCTTCTTCCGCACATTCCTGTATTCTCAATTCACCATCCCATCTCACATTCACGCTCTCTTCCCTGCTCTCGCCTCATCACTAACCAACCAACCAACCAACCAACCGACCCCCTCCTCCTCTTCCATGGAGCTCCCTTCAATCGGCAAGCATTGCTCCCATGCAACCTGCTCCCAACTCGACTTCTTGCCCTACACCTGTCCGTACTGCAAGCAAATCTTTTGGTACTTTCCATCAACAGGCTGCTTCTTATCTGCCGCAGACAACATGCCCAAACCAATAGTCAATCACCTAACCTCGCTATTCCTCATTTTTATTTTTTGTTTTTGTTTCCTGAATCCATTTGCAGCCAGGACCATTGGAAACTAGAGGACCACACCTGCCCTAACAAGGGCGATGCAACCCAACAGGACCAGCGTGTACCAATATGCCCTCTATGCGACAAACCCGTCCCCATCAAAAAGGGCGAGGATCCAAACCTCAGAATGGAGCAGCACATCGCAGCCGGATGTCCTGAACCTGCCACTACCGTCTCAAAACCCATCTATACCAATGCCTGTAATGCCAAAGGATGCAAGAACCGCTCCGCCATCCCAATTGTCTGTCAAAAATGTCAACTCAATTACTGTCTGAAGCATCGACTGGAGGGCGACCATGCCTGTGCAAGCCAGCAACAGACAAATGGAAAAAAAACCGGAGCCGGAGCAGCAACCCCATCACGCCCCATTGTCAACGGAGCCAACAACAACAACAACGGCAACTTGTCGCTCAAGGCTGCCAATGCTGCCAATGCTGCCAATGCTGCCAGGAATGCAAGAGCAGCCGCAGCAGCTGAATCTAGAGCAACGGCATCGAACACTGGTCGCCGTCCGGCACCATCAACAGGGAAGAAGGACAAGGACAAGTGCGCGGTCTCGTAAAGCATCAAGGGACAACTCTCTATCACACCTAGAAGGCAGTGCGCCGACAACTAATACTCAACCCAACTCATGGTTCTAATATCCTAATAAAGTCGTTGGTGGTATTCTGATCACACAATACAATGTAACATCCATCAAGTCCAGCACAACAGCATAGACGCAAAATTATTTTATTACAATGGTTGATGAGCAGATGTCTTCGTTGTTTTTCTTTTACGCCTTGCCAGCTGTGTCAATAGCCATCAGAGAACCGATGAAGGTAAGAATCTAGAGGTACAAAAAGGAAACCAAGGGAATGGCGAGCATTAGTGTCTTTGTACTAGAAAAAAACATGTCGCCCAACATTTGAAGGCAACAGCAGCAGCAATGGCATCATCCAACTTACAAGTTTAGCACGGCACTCAATAATATCCTCGGGAAGGACAAAGATAACTGCGCCAATCTTTCTTGCAACCGAAATGGCGTACTTGGCATTCAGCTTAGCGTCCTCCAACGACGTTCCACGGTTGACCATAGCGTAGTCAACCGATCCAGGGCGCACTCCATTCAGGACATCGCATACAAAGACTCCAGTCTTGAATGACGGATCCTTGAAGCTACCGACCTTGCTTGTCTTGCCACCGCGCTGGACAGTTTCGTTGGCCCAACGAATCATCTCCATATCCGTGATATCCCTTCCAGACTTTGACAGCTTCTTCATCGTCTGGGTCACGTTCTCGCGCATCATCTGCCAGACAATGCCCAGCGTCAGCGTAGGGCTTCCATCCACAATATCGGCGCCCTGCATGTTGACGAGTGTGTAGCGAAGATGCTGTCCGATCATGATAGCGTAGTTGGTGTTTTCGACCTGCTTGAAGCGGTTCAGGGGCTGTCTACGGCTGACGCGCTTCCAGTCCACAATGCCTGGGTGCATCTTGTCAAATGCCTGCAAGAGAACCACTCCATCCTGGAGATCGGTGTACAGGTTATTCACGAAAGGGTCGACATCCAAACTGTTCAGCCAAAGAGCAAAGACTAGAGATTACAAACGACAAAGGGAAATCGTTTAGTATCCGGCTCTCTAGTGGACACTGATACGTAGCCAGTAAAATGTCGCCTTACCTCTGGCCTCACGATCACCCTCCGTATCAGGCAGCTCTGGACGCTCAACCTCCTCCAGTGGGTCGAGACCAGGGTGGTTGTTGAACAGGTTGGCAACAAAAGCCAAGTTCAGCTTGGGGTTTCCAGCAACGAGCGACTGCGGTGACAAATACTTGCGGCAGTTGAGCTTTTCTGCGTTTTGAAGAATCTGTTCTGCACGCGTGTAGAGGTCGTTCTCCCGAAGTGGGTTCCTGGAGCAAAGATCCGGCGCCAGCTGATTAAGCAGGATTGTGTAGTTTTCACCGTCTTTGACATCTGTACTAAAATTGTTGACACTGTGAGAGAGCACAATAGATAATAGATGAAGGTGAGAAAAAATAGAACATCACTGTACTCAATTCGCAAGAGCCATAGAAAGAGCTTAACCGTTGAGCGCCTCTTGGTGAAGAGCGCGAAACTTACGTGCGGTGCCATCCTGCTGCCTTCAAGTGGTAGTTGAACCATCTCAACAAAATCTGCTCTGGTGGAAGACGGAGGAATGCCTCCAGAGACTCGTCCTCCTCCAAGAGACGGTACAGCTCGGGATGAAGACGAATATCGATCTTGGAAAGCAAACCGGCCTTGATAATTTGCCAGATGAGACCCAGAATCAAGTGCTCACGTCCGTCCATGATATCCTGAGGTCCAATGTTGACGATACTGCATCCAATAGCCTTGGCCGAATTGATAGCGACGTTGTTGTTTTCGATGATCTGGAAGTTGGACAGCTTGTTCTTAACGTTCAGGACACGTTCATCGATCGTGTCAGGCACAGAGTCGTTGATGAGTTTGCACAGCAAAAGACCATCTATTTGTGTGAAATGGATCGTATTAATTTACTGCCCAGGTCTCGCTAGATAGGTTTGTCGCTCTCCAACAAACAGCGTCGTCGTTTCTGTTCGTCGACTCTCCGTGAAAATCTCTACGGTCGCAAAAAAGGTTTATCCTCGTCTCTCAATTGCTTCTCCCGTGTTCTTTTCCAAATTCTTACCTCGACACTCGTCAAAGACCTGCATCGTATGTGTAGGGATAGGAATCCTGTCTCCGATATGCATATCGCCGGCCAGGACAGAGTTAATATGTGCCGTGAACTCGGAGCGTTCGTCATCGTTCATAGAGTGGGTGATGTTCTGGTTGGCGCCCTTGACCTGGATGACCTTCTTGCCCGACGTTGGGGCATTGGCACCACCCTCGCGCAACTTGGACACAATCTGTGGTTGTTATGGAGCATGTTCCGGAGCGTCGCAAGGATTGGATAGGAAAGAAGAGAGAAGAAAATGGTTAGATGAGAGAGAACACAAACTAACAGCAGTGGCAGAGATAATGAGAGATAAAAGATGTCATGTTTGTTGTATCGTCGCTGGTCGGTGAAGTCGACCACGCGGCAAACCCCTCCTTTTCTCGTGAAAAAAGCTTTTTTGCGCGGGAGTCTGCGCGTGTGAAAATAAAAGCAACAATCTCCTTCTTCCTTACCTCAAGGAACTCGTCGACTTCGACCTTTCCGGTGGCATTGATGTCAACCGTTTTGATGGTAGCGCGAATCTGATCGTAGGACTGACCCTCACCAATCTCTTGGATGACCTTAACAAGGTCCTTTTGGTCAATTTGGCCACGTCCGTCGATATCGAAGCGACTAAGTGTCAAGTGAAGAGCGGAATGATGAGTATTTGGCGCGTTCTGGGCCAAGGCTAAGACGTGTGAAGAACACGTCTGGTTGGACGCAGAAAAACTCTATGATGTCATCTGCCTATCCACGGCCATTGCTGAGTCCATGGAACAGCGCATCGTATCCGTCCTGACCCTGGCTGAGGAGAGAGTAGGAGGTTGAGCGAACTGGTTGCAACTCACCGGAACTGGTTGACAAGGTTGTCGACGTCGTTGACAGGCAACTGCGGAAACTTTTTGGCCAGGAGGGCCGAGTTGATGACGACCATGAGTGGCGTGTGGTTGTGAGGTGATGGATGAGGAGGGGGGGGAAGGAAAGAGTTGAATGTGGAGGGATGGAGGGCGGAGGGCAGAAGAAATATGACGACAGGCGCTGTGGAATCGAATCTCGTGTCGCTTCGTTCCTCTGAAACGGCACGATGCGTTCTTTTCGGTCTCAGAACAGCCGTGTTCAATTAAATGCAAATCAGCGCTGTCTCCCTCTGTAACTGCACACACGTTCGCCTCCCCATGTCTGGGGCCATTGCTGTGCCTCCGCTTCATCCTCCTGGCGTTTTGAACTTGAGCAGCCAACAGCCCACTGGTCCTCGTTCGCAGGGGGTGAACAAATACGCCCCCAACATGCCAAGGCGCCAAGGAAACGATGACCATCTCCATCGGCACTATCGCCTATATGACACGGTATCAAGCGCCGCCTTGTAAATAATTGGTAGCAACGGATTCGCAGTGCACCTCCTGTATGCCAAGTACGCTGAGGGGCGTAGATGCATACCGAGCATATAATCCTAATCAACGCGTTGCGTTGTCACGGTACTTCGCGTCCATATCGCAATGGATATCTTCATATGCCTAGACACACCCTCCCCATGCAAGTGGATCGTCATTCTGCAAAGAACATGCTACACAGTACAGAATGCACATCCAATTTCCGTTGAGATTATTACGCCCGCCTTTAATATCTTCTAATCAACAAGCGCGTTTTTCTTACTTGTGTTTATCGTTCGTTATCTGCCTTCGTCGTCGAATGGGCGCGTGCTCATGTAGTTCTCCGAGATACGATCGGGCAAAAAAAAAAAAAAAAAACACGCACGTTCTACCAACCAGTTCCCGAGATCTAGGCAGCCTTTTCATGCAACGCTCTACAGAATAATCTCCCCGCATGGTAATGAAGGAACTCTCGCGTCCAGCGGAATAGAACGTCCACATCTCTTTTAATGCAATTAAACGAATAAACTCTGTGAAGCCCTACAGGATTTTCGAGCCCACATCCACACGCAATAAAACAACCATCCCTTTGGACGATATGGGAACCCTTTCCTGCGTCGTCCCCGTCTCTTTATCTCATTTATATATAATTTACCGGTGTATCCCTTTATCATAAACCAATATCCGATCCAAGGGAAGGACAATCGCTGTTTCCTCCTGCAGTTCACACCGATCAACCTTTGTTCCCCATATCCAAATTGCTCTCCTTGCCTCCCATTCTCGTCGCTGTCGTCCTCATGCCATCCATGTTGTGTACTCCTTCTCGGTACCGCGTCGCATCTTGGGCCAGCACCTTCATTATCATCCTCCACAATGCTTCCTCGATCCCAGACTCCCTCACCCGATCATGACCATGTATAAATACCGCATCCTCCTCAACGATTTCCTCCAACCAGACTTCAACAAGCACGCCTTCTCCTCTCTCTATCCCCTCCAGCTCTTTCAGCATCAACCTATTCCGCTCCTCTTTCCCCCAGCGCCTTACAATCATCGCCACTATGCAGGGTCCAAGCTTCCTCATCGGCCTCTTCCTCCTCCTCGGTCTTTCTCTCCTGCAGGACACCAGCGTCGACGCACACTCCTGGCTTGACTGCTCCAACATGCTCCCCTCCGGAAAATGCGCCGGCTACCCTATCGGATATCCCACCCGCGCCAACCCCGACATCAACACCCTCTACACCTATCTCATCTCCGGCCGCCCACCCACGGCCCCTGTCTGCCAACCCGGCCGTCAGAGCATCTTCCCTGGCAAAAACCCCAAGACCCTACCTCCCGCATCCGCCGTACCTGGTCAAAAGCTTCACTTGACCTGGGAGGCCAACGGCCATCTGAACAACGTAGCCTCACCCTCTCAGTTCAGGACCAAGGTATCTGTCTACTGGAAGGGTGTACCCAACAAAGTCATCAAGACGCGTTCGGAGCTGTCGAAGCCCTCACTGCTGCTCAAGACCATGGATTTCGCGACCCCACAGAACTGCGACAACCCCGCGAACCCGAACACGGTTTGTCACGGGTACGTGACCATCCCGAAGGGAACCCAGCCGGGCAAGTACCAGATGGTCTGGTACTGGCGATTTGATCAAAACCCTGTCGGTGAGGAGTACTCGACTTGCTTTGAGGTCGATGTCAAGGCTCCAAAGCCCGCCAAGCGCGCTAACAAGCGAAGACTTTTGTTGGATTAAGTGTCAGGCAACACACACGCGCATATATACACACAAAAAAAAAAAAACTTGTGGTCTTGGAGGGGAGAGGGGTAGCCTGTAGGTGAAAGAGAAGGGAGGAGATGGTAGAAGTCATATATTTTATATGTGTGCATGGCGCATGTGCGTCGCGAGTATTGTCCATCATATATCGATAGTCTTGCAGTCCAGAACACGTAGACTAGCGAACGCAACAAAAAGCAATAAAATGATCCTACGGGTGGATAGAATCATGGCACGTTCCAGGTCCCTGTGTTCCTATTAGACCGTGAATAAGTAGCTGGCTCTCTCATTGGTCTAAAGATCTTAAGATCCTGAATAGCTGAAGAGCTGACCATAAAGGGGGGTTTTTTTCCCAGTTCGCGGCTGCAGCAAGCTCAAGCTGACTGATTGGCAGATATGTGGCCAATTCTGTCGCCATCCATAGCACACGGTTCTGCATCTGTGCCCTGAATCCGTTAGATTCCTTGCCATGCGACGGAGCATTTTCGATCAAAACCCGAGGTTCTAATGATTATTTATCTCAACGAAAGATACTCCGATATCTGACAACTATCCTTAAAACGTCCAACCTCTCCCGCACTTTTTTCCCCTTTTACGCACGATTCCGAGAATTCTATTAAACAACGTGGTTTCAAAGGGGGGGGGGGGGGGGAGGAGATGATGGCATAGTCGACAACAGGCATCCGGCTGTGTGTGTTCGTCTGCACGGATATCTTTTTTATGTTTTTCGTGGATGCTTTTGCGCTTTGCAATAGCGCATTTCGCCGTTTTTATTTTTGCAATAGGTACACGCCCTTGTGGGCGGAAGGGCAAGGATGAAAAATGCGGGTTCAAGACAGTTGAGCATCTTCTTCCCACACACTGGAGTATGAAGGTTGTGGGGTTTTAGATTGGGCGAGAAAAAAAAAAAAAAAAAGCTAGTAGAGCTAGCTGGACAAGGTTCTGAACTCAACGATGTGGATTACTGTCCAGCTCGTTATGTGCTCTGATGACTCCGCTCTAACTGCAACGCCCATCTATCTTTCTACTGTCTCTGCTGCACGCCTTATATTAAAGTCTGTTTATGTTTATTATTGTAGTGCTGATAAAGAGGAGGTGAGAGAGAGAGAGAGAGAATGAACCCCGGGAATACTATTGGTACACATGAAGGTCCCTTTTTACAGAACGTGCTCACCACGGAGCTTCTTCTCGGACTTCTGCATGATCTTCAAGAACTCCTCGAGAGTGACGCGACCATCGCCAGAGACATCAGCCTCATGGACAATCTCGTCAACATCAGCCTAATAATGGGTTCAATAGTAAAGAAGAAAAAAAAAACGTCAGCAATCCTGCCTTGAGCAAATACTGCTTTCCTTTGTTCCACCCCTGATTCCAATTATCTAAACGGATGGATACATTAAACGGAAGGTCTACTGCATTTGTTACGTACCTCAGAGAGGGAGCTGTTGCCAAAGTGCTGAAGGGCAGCACGGATCTCAGCAGCAGAGACATTGCCGGAGCCGTCCTTGTTGATGGACTTGAAGAGAGCACCGTAAGCATCATCAGAGGTCTCGGCGCCCTTGTGGTTGTTGGCCATCAAGGCAGCGAAGGCCTTGTAGTCCAAAGGCTGGGTGGGGAGCTTGACCTTGCTGCTCAACTCGGGGTCGTTGAGGAGCTATGTTCATTACACAAGGAAGCATAAAAGAGATATTAGCCATCTGGTCTGCTCAGCACGGACAGATTTAGACGGAGATAGATAGACAACTGATTACTGCTGGATGTAAACAAAAGCGGAACGGGGGAAAAGTATTAACGAGCAAGGATAATTAGGGGAGAAGGGAGAACACAAACAGCCGCAGAACATCCACAAAAATAACAACAACAACAACCAGCATCAACAGCAACAACAGTAGCAGCGGATCAGAAGAGGAAAAGAAAACAAACGATCCTGTTTTCCCAGCATCTTCGGTGCAGAGTAGTTGGCTATCGATGGGGTTGCATTTTATGTACTCCTTTGAGCGAGGTGTGATATTTTGTCTGGCGAAATTCAATCGAGACGAGATATGTGTAGATAACGTGGGGACGAGAGAGGCAGCTGAGCCCCAGGAAGAAAGTCGAGTCTGCGTCTGGCAGGACAGAAGGAAGATGAAGAACAAGAGGTACAGATGCAGATGATGAGAAAGTGGAGGATGAGGATGAGGTGTACTCACAGCAAGGAAGTCCGAGAAGGCCTTGGGCTGGATGACACCAGAGTTGGTGGGGTCGAAGAGGGCGAAGGCCTCCTTGTACTCGATTTCCTGGCCTTGAGAGAGAGACATGGTGCTTGTTTGTTTGGTTGGTGGGATGAGAGAAGAGAGATGAGATGTGCGGGGTGATGAAGAAGAGAGAAGAAGAAAGAGAGGGGATGGGAAGAAAAGGAGGGCAGAACACCAGGCGATACGGTACCAGTCTGCTCATTTGGGCTAGCCCCGACTCCTACTTTACCCCGAAACCTGTTCAATCAGACTCGCTACCCACCCAGCTCTAGCCTATCTTAAGCCGTATAAACTCATACAAATCGCACTCAGCTCACCTTACCAGGGGGCTAGGTTGCTGTACCCAGGGTCGCTTCTGCTGCCAACCACTGAGATTAGGCGATAAAAAATGCCAGTGAGAAAACAACATTGCGGGGGAAAAATATTGCCGGGCGAGTTGATCCTGTTCCTGAGCACTCAAACCTTGTGTACCCAGCTCGACTTTCAGTGTGAGGTATTTTTTTTTCAATATTGAGCAAACGGCTAAAAGCAACTGCGCTCATTTTGTTCATTTTTCTGCATGTCCATGTGTAGTTTATCTACCCACAACAGCGGCATCTAGGGCGCGCCATTGCAAGCCGAGGATCATCCTCTATGTCAAAGGGTAGGGTGGCCATGATGGACATTTTTCATTTACACGTTGGTGCCTCAATCTTATCGTAGAAGCAGGAGCAAAAACTGTCACCACTGCTGCTGCCGCTTGTTTTCGTCTGCCAGAAAAGCAATAGCGCATACTGGAAGAAGAAAACAGGATGAATTATAATGATGGCGCATCCCAACATAGCGCTATTATCTGGTTCATTTCTGCAGTTTCTTATTGATCTCTGCGGAAGTAAAAGTTATGCTGGACAGATTCAGACGCGTGAGTTTATTTTTTTTTTGGAACAGGGCGATAATGTGGTGGAACCGTTAAGGTTGCCCTGAGAAATATAAAACTGACTTGCGGCAGCCAAGTATTCAAAGCGACGTTGCTTAATGATCCTTCGATGTCGGATCCTCCTATCATACTGAAGCAGAATTCAATAAGCATTGGATTATTCATCCACTTATAGGGAAATAGGAAACGCGAGCTGGATTTAAACCGCCGTGAGACAGAGGCTGCATTTCAGTCATTGTCTGTTGCAGAAGGGGGCGTTCCGATCTTTTTTTTTCTAGTAAGAGGAGATGCTTCAAAACACTTTTCGCCGTAGCGGAAGTTGTTTTAGTGCGCTGTACGGTGATCAAAAGGGATAAGGAATCGCAGATTCAGAGTTCAAGGTGCATGCAAAGTTAACTGCATGCTTCGATTCTGCTTGTTCCTTAAACCATATCTGTGCTCCTCACTGTGCACAGCGGCAACTGGGCCAAGAAAAGGCGAAAAGAGTTGCGCTTGGATATCCTCTCCTCGTTGTTTCAATAGTCACTCTAACGCGCGTTGGAAAACAGGCCACGATAAATGAAGAATGATGGCGACGGAATTTCTCCTGGCAGTTGTTGAACAGATACTCTACGATAAGGTCTGTTGTTCTCAGAAGTATGATGTTGCTGGGGATTCTGGTTGGTTGGATTGTAGGTCGGGGCAATAGGAGACTGCGTAGCCGGTTGGGTTCCTCTCCCATCTAGTACCTGAATGACCGCCAACGCTGCCTCTTCGACCTCCCTTCCTCCTCTTCCGTCTCTATGACCTCGGCCACCTCTTCCGCTTTTTCGGCTCGACCTCCAGTAACTGGACCATCGCTACCAGGTGCCCCCACCCCATCTTTTCCACCGAAACCCCGGGAATTGATGGTTGCTCTGACCGATAGGTATATCGAAAGCAACATCAACACCGGCGTTACTGGGAACACTGTTAATAAGTGAGCATGAGCTCCTAGAGCCTGAGCGCCGATGGGACTCCACACCGAACTCCACACCGACGTCTACTTCCCTTGTACCGTCTGCACGGGGGTACGGAAATGCGAACAGCTGAAGTTCTTCCAAACATTGGACAGCAATAGATGTTCAAAAGCCTTACATCTTCCTACCCAAGACTGCCGTAGACAACGTGGCCATGAGATGATGGTGCATGAAAATGAACGGGCTTAATGATGATGATGAATATTAGCACAAAAAGCTGCTTCTAAGTCTTTTTCCTATCCTCAGTACATATTTAAAACGTCGCGGCGGCCTTGGGCAAGCGAATACTGTCCCAGCTGAGCTCGTATTCTTCCCAGACAGACCACTTCAGCTCGTGCAGGAGATCGCGTCGTGTCGAGAGAGCGCTCTTGATGTTGGCTGCTCCATCGCGCGACCCACCGCCCTGCTCACTCAACCAGGCGTTGACGCGCTGCAATGCCAAGCCTAGACGGCCATGCTTGCGCTCACGCTCCAAGTAGACACCCACAGACTTCCAGTCAGTCACTCCTGTGCCTTCGCTCCATTGACTCAGATGGTTATAGGCCTCGTCCGAGTCCTCCTTCAACGCAACCAGTGCCAAGCAGCGAGCCTTTAATGCTGCAATCAGCGCACTCTTGGCCTCCTCTTTTTCCTTCTTGATCTTCTTTTGCTCCGCCTCGGCCTTGCCGTGCAAGGTCACCTGCTTCAAACCAAAGTATTGTGCCAATGCAGCCTCGTCAATGATCTTCGTGATCTTATCCGTTGCGCCAAGGACCTCTTTCCACCGCTCCTCCTTGTGAGCCTCGTCAGCGCCCTCAGCCAATACCAGAGCAACATCTAACTGTGCCAGCAAGAAGGGCAAGTGCTTGCCATGACCCGCAGCCTCCAACTGGGCCACCAGTTCCTTTCTGGCCGCCGCTGCCGCCTCCTTGTCCTTTTCGGTTCTGTAAGCACTTCCACTCTTTTTCAACCAGGCCACCTGTGCATCCCTGACCTGCTCAGCCAACTGACGAGCAACATCCACCTCCTCCTCGAGCTCAACAGTCTCTTCCTTGATAGGGATCTGCTCAGGCGGGATCGCATACACAACACGCGAGAGAGGAGTGCCATCCATCTTGGCAAGACCCCACTTCCACTCACCCACTAAAAAGTCGCCGGGCTTGGCGCCCTTAGGGTGCTCAGAGG
Organism: Gamsiella multidivaricata; assembly: GCF_025024155.1. Taxonomy (NCBI): domain Eukaryota; kingdom Fungi; phylum Mortierellomycota; class Mortierellomycetes; order Mortierellales; family Mortierellaceae; genus Gamsiella; species Gamsiella multidivaricata. Next base: position 81,225 of record NW_026251716.1, read on the forward strand.
ACGACACTACAAATGCGGGCTTGATATCTCCACGCTCAAGGGCGCTGGGGAAGGCATTCTTCTTGCCAATGAGGGCATCAGGCCAGTAGCCCGACACCTCAAGTGTCTGTGCCTTGGCGAGACCGAAATCAAAGACACCAGGCAAGTGGCGGAACTTTTCCAGGGTCTCTTCATTCTCATGACGGATCTGGAGACGCAGGCTATAATCACCCTTAGGCAACTTGAACTTATGAATATAGACATCACCATAGCCGACCACCTTGTTGTTGACGTCCGAGACAATGAGGAGCACCTCTACTGGAGAGTCGTACAGGAGATCGTTCAGGCTGGGGAAACGGGGCGTAACAGACACTGATTCCTTGCCTGAGGTTTCGACCTTGAAGGGGTAGGTTGCGATCAGGTTGTACATGAGGCGCGAGTTGGGCAAGCTGTCGCGGTCACGGATCAAAGGCTTTATGCTGCTTTCAGAGGGACGGATCACCTTGCGGAGAGTATCCAAGGAGACGCTGGGCGAGAGGCCCTCCTCACGGCGGATTGGCGCCGCAACATGGAAGCGAGTGATTTGATCGGCTCCATTGATAAAGACCGTGCGGGGTCCGCTGGTGGACCCGCTCAATTGGAGACCATGGAAGGTCAACTCGACAGTGACAGTGTGAGCACCAGGGCTGTCCCAGTATTGAGCCATGCAGAGTTCCAAGGTGTGGCTGCTGTAGACAGAGAAGCGTTTGGCTTCAGATTGTTCCTCAGCGCCGGCCTCGGCATAGCTGCCCTTGCCAAGGCGGATCATGTAGCCCTGCTTGGTATGGTCATTACGGAGCTGAGGGAGGAGCTGAGCAGCATAGACAACAAACTTGGCAGCCAGTTGAGCAACGTTGACGCCGCTCGAGCTGCGGATAACGGCCTCAGCATGGGTCGCGCCAGCAGGGACGTGGATTAGACGCCGCTCGATGTGACCGGGACCGAACTGGATGTTCTCAAACTTGATAAAGGACTGTGTGGACAACTCAGCGGGCTTGGCGACAGTGACATAGATGCTGAAGACTGGGCCGCGGGCTGGGCAGGAGGAATCAAAGGCCTGGATCTCAGCAATGTGGAGCGAGCCAGCGGTGAGCTGAGTGGGGTCGACCTTGATTTCAAATTGACGCTGGGCGCCGTTCATGAACAGAAAGTCGGGGACACGGATCCAGCTCTCGGTAGCAATGAGAGCCATACGGCACTCGAAGGACAGCTTCTTCTCGTTGATGTCAGGCTTGTTGTAGTCAATGTCCTTCATGAACTTGGGCTCGACCTTGACCGTCAACGTGTGGGCCTTGTTACACTCTTCCCACTCTCTCAAGTAGATCCCGCGGGCGTTTTCACGCTCGGCAATCTGAATGACATAATCAACATCCTGCTCGTCGTAGGCGTGGTAAGTCAAAATATGATCAAAAGTCTTCTCGACCTGCAGGAAGCCGATGCGGAACTCGTCCTGGATATCCTTGGAAGCGTTAACGAGAGCACGGTGGACACGGTAAGGAGTATATGCCTTCTTTTCGCCCTTCAGACCCGAGAGAATAAGCGAGATGCATCCGCATGCATTAGGAGAGCTCATCGAGGTTCCGTTCATGCGCTGGAATTTTGAAAGCTCGTACTCGGGGATTGAGGTGATGGCAGCGCCGGGAGCATAGAAGCTGACGCCAACATCTCCATCCAGAGTAGGACCGCGGGAGGACCATGTGTAGGGTCTATCGGGAACGGACTCAAACAGGGCATACTCGGATTGCTGCATGGCCTGGCTCTGGTAAGCACCTACGCCGACCATACCAGCGGAAGTGCCGCCGGGAGCACCGACAGTGCTCAGGGCAGGACCAGCATTGCCAGCGGACGAAACAAAGATACATCCATGACGACCGACAGCCTCCTCGCGGATCAACTCGACAAAGCGTCCAATGTTGGAGTAGCTGGCTGCCTCACCGTAAGACATGTTGGCGAGATCGCACTTGTCGTCGATGATAACCTTGACGGCGCGGGTGAGGGCGTGATGGGTTTCAATGCTTCCCAAGCGACTATCGCCAATCTTGATAGAGACAATCTGAGCACCAGGTGCAACACCGTTCAAGGCGGGCTCTTCGGGGTGGTTGGCGGCCGTGATGGCGGCGACATGGGTACCATGGGAACCGGCAATAACGACGATGGAGAGCATTTTACCGTCATCGTAGATGTTGATGCTGTAGTTGCACTTGTCCTGGTTGCTGAAAGTGCCGTACTGGAGCTCTACCTTGTAGTCTGTTAATGCTGGGGCATCTATAGGGCGAGAATGTTTATATTTTTTGGGAAGGGGATAGATTAGTCAGTTGACCATTCCAGCAAAACCTTGGGGACGTAAAACGAGGCGTAGTGTCCCCTACCTGTGAGATCACCATCCTCTTTGGCATCGACAACAGCACGCCAGACGTTGCCGTCGTTGAAGACGACGCAGTCGTAGACTGGGCCGGGATCAGAGAAGTTCTTGAGCTGGTCCTTCAGGACGTCCAAGCGCGCGTTGTAATCGGCCTTTGTACGCTGATCCTGCTCGGTCAACGTGGAGCGGGCCTTGAGGAAGGCGGCGAGCTCCTCCTGAACCTTGGCCACGAGTAGGAAGTGCTTCTTTTGAAATTCAGCTGCGCGTTCCTATGATCATCACGGCGAAAACAAACAAATGGTCGAGCTTTAGTGTGAAGTACAAATACAGACGACACCAACTGCTCTCATTTCCGTGTAGAGCGTGTTCCCTGTCCAGCCCACTGTTTCCCACAGAGTGACCGCGGTTTATGGATTCACTCAAACAGGAGGGGCACATTTTCCCATCTTCCCGACTGTCCGCGAATGTCCTAGTCCAACTGTTACCTTCTTGATGCGGTCTGCAAGGTCACCGGGAAAGAGATCGTAGGCACGCTTGACACCAAGCCGGTACTCGCCCGAGGGATTCTTCCAGTCCTTGCTCAGATGCAGTTTGCGACCAGTCAGACCTGTGATGACGGGAACTCCGTCCTCGTTCTCTGTGGCCTTGACAACGGTGGTGGTGGGGATGTCGCCTGAACCCGAGCAGTCGACAATGTCAATGATTTTGGGCTTGCCGTCTGATGTGACCTGGAGGCCTGCTGCGCCTGGATCGACACCTGTATCGAGAATAGCAATGATGGTGTTGCGTCCGTCGTAATTGGGGTATTTCTTCAAGAAAGAGGCCGCCTCGGTTTCCTGTTGTTCAGAACACGTAATACAGTTAGTCTCACAGATAGGATAACGTTTACCCATAGCTACCCATCGCCAGCCATTGCCGCAAGGTCCACTGCCAAGTGTACAGTACCTCCTTGGGGAGAATGCCCTGGAGGGGGAACTCTGGAATGGGACGGATGGTCTTGAGGGCGGTCATGGCGAATGAAATGGGTTGGATGGCGAGACTATACAAAGAAGAGAAAGGGGAGAAGGAATGGGACTGTTCGAGTGTGGAAGACTAAGAAGAGTATAAAAGCGCGAGGAGGGGGACTGCGGGGGAGGGGATGGATGGCGGGGCTGGTTGGGGAAAAGAGAAGGAAGAAAGGGCCACGTCCGCGTCCCTTATATTTGGCAGCGCTGCCGCCTTTGATTATTCGATTCCTGGAAATGGCCACCAAAAACGGAAGCAACGCCCCACCATCAACACCTGCTCACGCCCCCGGCATCTTGCATGCATCCACAGTATATAGACTAGACTCCTCCTCCAACGGGCAGCCATGTCCAACGCGAGCAGTTCCGCGTCTTCTTTTTCCAACGAGCTTTATCATGAGCAAGCCAGCGCCTGGTCTTGTTCAGATCAGCCCCCTTTTTGACACAGCAGGAGGCCTGTGTCCATGGCATCGGATGTAGCCCATACACTCGCATTGCCAATCAAGGCTCAGTCCAGCCTTTGTAGAGTACAATCGCGGATGGTACATGGAGCTGGGGTCCGACCAGTTGATTACAGGCTCAGTTTCCCACGAGCTCTGCTTTCTGATTGGCCAACACGAGCCCGTCTGTATGAGCAAACATTGCTGTTTCCTTACCGTTTTTGTCGTCTCTTTCCTTTCCCTTCCTTTCCTTTCCTTTCCTTTCTTAGCCGCTTCATCCATAAGCGTAGGCAGGTGCTGTTGGAGTCGACATTTGGTCTATCGCATGCGGTCTGCGATACAAGTCAAAGGATTACTCTTATTCTACCCTATTTAGGTAGCTTAAAGCGCGTACTTGTACAGCCTCCATACTGAGATGGACCGCGTCGCAATGGACAGGATAGCCGAAATAGAGCATATTTTTCCGGTCTATCACTTAATCATAGTAAATACAGATCCATAGGCCCCAGCAGCAGCAATATCAAAGAATAGGGAGAGAGATATCGAGTGAGAGAGCGCGTTTCATACATCAAAGTCAGTGCATACATCGTCTTTGACGCCTTTGAGGGCTGTGTTTCGCGCCCTGTAAGTAATGTGCACTGGCATACGTGAAACATGATGGCAGTCGAAGGCAAGCTGATGCTCTCTTTGATGATAAAAAGAAACAAATACATGCGCATCAAGCATATGTCTTAACAGGCCATTGATTTCTAAAATCCGCTTTTTTATATTCTACAAGCATCCATGGCAATATTACATTTCCAATGCGTGTACTTAAAACGCGTACTGCCGACAATAGAACATAATAAAACCTCTAAATTACCGTGGATTGCGAGATGTCGCTATGGAAGCCTATTATACCTTCTTGACGTTGACGCGCAAACCTATCAACTACACTAAAAAGAATGAAGTTTTCAAGGTAGAAGAGATGAAAAACAAAATCAAGCAAAAGTAGTCGACGCGATCCTTCCCTGTTAGCATTTCTCTTTATCACATTGTACTAGAGTAACTTTGACTAAACAACGTATAGGGTGCCGTTCAGGAAGAGATTCGGTTTGTCATTTGTCCAGAGCTGGTCCTCTCGCGGCTGTTCATACATAATCTGGAGGATAATGAAGCGGTCTTGATTAAGGGAGCAGAGCGATACTCAAACTACAATGGATATGCCAGCGCGTTCACATGGCACTCCGATTTTGTTGACGACGCTTCCAGGTACTAGCCACAGGTACTCTCTCATGGTGTCTAATGAAGCTGTCAAACGTACAAGTTCGATGACCCTGACCAGCTGCATTTTGTCTCTTATTTTTTTACTGATCCTAAAGAGATGGTTTAGGCCGTCGAAAAACGGAGATATGCGCCATTGATACCCTGCCATTCGGCTCAAAGAACCAGCGTCTGCATCAGTTCTCAGAACGCCATGTCTTGCGGGAGCTGAACAAAGCCATTGCTGGGTTCAGATGGTCACCTATCATCGCCTCAGAATGGGGTCTCTGTCGTGCAGAAGGCCTTCCAGACGGTGTTCCGCCAATCACCACTGGTAAGTAGATCTTCAAGTCAATTTTGATTGGTTTTATCTATTAGCAAAAGCATACGCCTAATAACACATTTCCGCATGGATCATAAGCAACTAGGGCTGTGGAGCGTTCGGTGGACATGTGCAGCTCAAATTCTTGATCCAGCTGCTGGCTGCCTCGATGTGCGGAGGGTACTCCAAGGACGACGAAGATGATAACGTGCCACTAGGGAGGGACATTGTTTAGTATACCTGCGGTCTCGAGGAACTCGGCAAGGAGGTCGAAACCTCCATGGCGCATTTCCTCAGCAGCCACGCGATTTATGAACCCTGTAAGTCTTACGGGCTTGCTTGTTATCCCCCTACAGATACTACTTGGCTCTTAAGCATTACAAAACGACCGCTGACCTGCTCTCTCTATTATAGCCTGGATTCTGAACTGCATACTTCAACACCCAATTCGATCGACTCGCGCACTCGCGGGAATTTTGCTAAATGGTCGCCTGCACCAACGCATCCGTGCCCAGATCAATCGTTGCCGTTGCCTCGACCAGAACACCAGGATTAACAGGCTGCTTTTTCGGAGAAGCGCTTGTGCAAGTCAAATTAGTTGCCTTTGTCTCACCGAGAAATTATCATCTCCCACTGACACAATCGCATCAAGTCCTATTTCTATGGCCGAAGCATAGTCCTTGAGATACGAGTCCTCGAGTGCCTGCCACAGCTTCAAGTCTGGCCTTGCGCTCAAGGGATCTGAATTGACCGAATGGTGCCAGCAAACAAGACTGGGTCCTGAGGGACAATCGAGAGCCGAGATCAGACATCGCACAATCCCAAAGACGACGGCTACGATGGTACGAAAGAGTGACAGGGCTAAGCGCCAATCTTCTCGTGATCCTAGAAACCTTTCCGCTCCACAAGACGACTCCGCATAGTATGATTCAGGACCCGAAGGTCTATTCGTATTCAGCTAAAAATCAGAAAAGGCGGTAATCGTCGTGTTCTAGCACGGATTCTGACTTAGAGGCGTTCAGCCATAATCCAATGGATGATAGCTTCGGGCCTTTGCCTGCTCAGGCATGCCCAAATACTAATTATCTGAATGAACGGCTCCTCTCGTACTAACCTCAATTACTATTGCAACAATATCTCATCAGTAGGGTAAAACTAACCTGTCTCACGACGGCCTAAGCTTCAGTATGATAGGAAGAGCCGTTATTATTAAACTTAATGAAAATAGCTACTTAAGAAGTACACATGTTAGAAATCGCCTTGATCCATTCTCGACTGCTGTCAAAATGGTTACTCGTTAACCAGGGTGTACTCACCAGAACCTTCATCTTTGCCCATTTTCGATCCCTCATCGGTGAAGAGGGACCACCCCTCCAGTTCATTTCCCACTTTGATGTCAACAACATTTCCCTTGGGATCTTCACCAGCTAGTTTTATATCAATGATGAAGCCTCCATCCCTTGTTGTACCGCCGTAACTATCAGGTTATTACAGATGTATGGGATGTTGACTATTAATGCATGCTTTATAGAGTAATGCAGTGTACTCCTAACCGCATCCTATTATCGGTTGGTCTCACTGACTGTGCAGCAGGAGACTGGCCGTGGGGGAGGTATCCAACATACTGTGGTTTGATGGCATCTTCAGTTTGGATGCCGCGGACGCCATGCTGATCAGCTTCTTGCCTGTCTCGCGGAAACTCAAAGGTGGAATCGGCACGCCGACAGCGCCGCGCTGCTCCAATAGTCGCATATTTATCCTGCTCAAGCCTTGGGTATTTTGTATAACGGTATTCGAGACACAAAGCGATTCATGCATCGTACTCCAATGTAAGAGCACCTGGCAGCGACTGTCCTCTTCTATGACCTCCCACACGCGTACAGACTTATCGTCACAGCTGGTTGCGAAATAGGTGCCGTTGAGAGTCGCTTTCCAGGCGATGCTTGTGATATATCCGTTGAAGCCTTTGACAACTGCCAAACACCGACCCGAATTCACATCCCAGAGCCGCACCGTGTAGTCGTTACTGCTTGAGACGATCTGCTGGCCTCTGGGTGAATACATCACGCTAGTGACCCATTCGGTATGACCGCTTAAGACGGGACCAGGTGCACCGGTTTGCGCATCCCACAGCCGCACCGTCTTATCGTAACTGCCTGAGGCGATCTGCTGGCCGCTGGGCGAATATACCACGCTAGTGACAGGTTTGGTATGACCGCTTAAGATGGGACCAGGTGTACCGGTTTGCGCATCCCACAGCCGCACCGTGTTGTCCCGACTTCCCGAGGCGATCTGCTGGCCGCTGGGCGAATACACCACGCATTTGACAAATTTGGTATGACCGCTTAAGATGGGACCAGGTGCACCGGTTTGCGCATCCCACAGTCGCACCGTCTTGTCGTCACTGCACGAGGCGATCTGCTGGCCGCTGGGTGAATATACCACGCCATTGACCCATCCGGTATGAGCGCTTAAGATGGGACCAGGCGCGCCGGTTTGCGCGTCCCACAACCGCACCGTGTTGTCGCTACTGCCTGAGGCGATCTGCTGGCCGTTGGGCGAATACACCACGCTCGTAATATAGATGGTAAGTGGTAAGATGGAACCAAGCGCACCGAATTGTGCGTCCCACAACCGCACCATGTCGTCGTAACTGCTCGAGACGATCTGCCGGCCGCTGGGCGAATACATCGTGCTGGCAGCCGAAAAAGTAAGTCCGCTTAAGATGAGGCCAGGCTCACCGGTTTCCGCGTCCCACAGCCGCACCGTGTTGTCGTAACTGCCTGAGGCGATCTGCTGGCCGCTGGGTGAATACACCACGCTAGTGACAGATTCGGTATGGCCGCTTAAGATGGGGCCAGGTGCACCGGTTTCCGCGTTCCACAGTCGCACCGTGTTGTCGTAACTGCCTGAGGCGATCTGCTGGCCGCTGGGCGAATACACCATGCTTTTGACAGATTTGGTATGACCGCCTAAGATGGGATCAGGTGCTGTAGTTTGCGCATCCCATAGTCGCACCGTATTATCGTAACTGCCTGAAGCGATCTGCCGGCCGCTGGGCGAATACACCACACTAGTGACATATTTGGTATGGCCGCTTAAGATGGGGCCAGGTGTACCGGTTTGCGCATCCCACAGCCGCACCGTCTTATCGTCACTGCATGAGGCAATCTGCTGGCCGCTGGGTGAATATACCACGCCATTGATCACTCCGGTATGACCGCTTAAAATAGGACCAGATACACCGGTTTGCACATCCCACAGCCGCACCGTGTTGTCGCTACTGCCTGAGGCGATCTGCTGGCCGCTGGGTGAATACACCACGCTTTTGACAGATTCGGTATGGCCGCTTAAGATGGGGCCAGGCGCACCGGTTTCCGCGTCCCACAGCCGTACCGTGTAGTCGTGACTGCCTGAGGCTATCTGCTGGCCACTGGGTGAATATACCACGCTCATAACAATGTCGGTATGGCCGCTTAAGATGGGACCAGGTGCACCAGTTTGCGTGTCCCACAGTCGCACCGTCTTGTCGTCACTGCTCGAGGCAATCTGCCGGCCGCTGGGCGAGTACATAACGCTAGTGACAGGTTCAGTATGACCGCTTAAGACGGGACCAGGTGCACCGGTTTGTGCGTCCCACAGCCGCACCGTGTTGTCCCGACTTCCCGAGGCGATCTGCTGGCCGCTGGGCGAATACACCGCGCTACCGATAGAGCCGGTATGGCCACGCAAGGTGTGGGTTTTTGCCCAAGTCGAGGTATCATACACGCTGATCGTCCCATCGCGAACGCCTACGGCACAGGTATTCCCATCTGGCGAATATGCGCAGGATTGTACCGCACTATCCTCTTTAAGATACGGCCATTCGCCAAACTTGACGCCCGCCATCTGCGCACTGCTCAAATCGGCCTGACGCAACCAAATATTGCGAAGATTGACCTTTCTCAAATCGGCTCCTTGCAGCTGAGCAGAGTCGAATTGGCCAAAGCTCAGGTCCGCCCCTGGAATTTGGATGCCTTTTAGATCTGCCCCAATAAACTGTATCCCGGCTCTGACCAATATCGTGATCGCATTGGTGGCTGCAACGCGCCACTCCTTGTCGGTTTTCGAGTGTTCGATCAAGGCATACAGTTGTTTTTTGAATATGGGCTCCTGTTGAATGCGCTCTTCCAGAAATTGCAGAACAGAAGGCTCGCTCACAAAATTCCTCCAGACCAATGGCGAGGTGGGCTCAACAGGCTGTTGCTCTTCGGCAGCGGCGGTCACGTTCTCTAGGCCACCTTGGATCTCAAAGCTCCAAACGGAGCTGGTGCTCCCTCGACGGGCCGGGGTGAGTGCTCCACCCAAGTTCTTCCTGCCCTCTTGCGGTTCAAACACTGCGCGAGCTATGCAGTATTCCAGCAGCGATCTATGGATAAACCGGTACTGATTGCCGCTGCGAGTTAGAGGACAGGCTTCCAGCAGGAGCTGGTTCTCGTCTTCCCGGGAGAAAAACTTCTCTTTCCACGTCTCTTTGTCTCGTTTGTGCGAATAGGCCACCACCGGATTACCTGCCTGATGCATGTAAATTGCATTAGCCAGACCCTTTAGAAAATCCATACCGTTCTGAGTAAAGCCTTCGTCGTTCAGCCTCTCAAAGTCCGCCCTTGCTTGAGGGCCCAAGTCTTTGTCCCCAAGCCGCTTCTTGCCCCGCTCCAGCCACTGTTCCATGAACTGGTCATACAATGCGACCCTAGTGACCCGGACGGCCGAGAGATCTTGTCCTGAATCCACCATGCGCGGCAGTACCTCCAAGGACAGCGTCAACATAAAGGGGTTCTTGACCAGGTCTTGCAGGCTGGGGATCTGATCAAGAGCCTGCAGGTAGTCCGTCACCTGCCAGAGCGGCTCCATCGCAGACACATATTTCTTGATGTAATCTTGGACTTGATCCATAGAGAACGGTGCAATGACCGCTTCTTGAAACAATGCTGGCTCTGCTTGGCGGTTGCGATCTGCTGGCTGGAACCGATCCCGATAATCGAGGCCAAGGTACTCGCTGCGGCAGCTAATTACCATCTGAGCACTCCATTCTCCCAGCTGATTCAGTCGGTTACTCATGTACAAGTTGTGGGTCTGCTGGCTCTCATCATATCCGTCGCAAATCAAGATGAATCTGCGGTAGCCTTTCAACTCTCTGATCTGGGGCTCGGTGAACCCTGCCCTCCGTAGTTGTTTGGCGATCAGATCCTGCTCTGGTTTGTCGATTGCGGGCAAGTTGATGAAGAGAGGAATTCTGCCTTCCTTTTTCTTGTAAGCGTCCCATAAGTCGCACTCGAGCGCCCGGTTAAAAGTCGACTTGCCTGCGCCAGAATCACCTAGCAGCAACATCACTTTTTGATTACTGCTCAGGAACTCCTTGACCTTGTCCATCAATGAAAACAGCGCATCATCGGGAGCTTGTAGACTAGCCTTGGCCTGAGGGGGAATATACACAGCGTCGCCTCGCTCCTTGAGACGTTGTTCTTTTAGCCGGCGCAAGTCAACTTCAATGTCGGGTTTATTCTGGACGCGATCGAGCAGGGATGGAGATGCCAGCATGGGTACAGAGACTACTAATGGGTACTGGCGCTGAGGATTCTCTCGGTAAGCTTGATAAAGATCTTGCTTCTTGGCATCCCCATCCGTACTCAACTCTTGCAGCAGGTCTTTGGCAGCTATGGTACGTAACACATTGGTTATATTGGAGTGCGGTAGATAGAATTAGCTATGGAGGTAGAGATCTCAACAATCAATCACAAGAGATCGCACCTCAGCTGCCCTTCGTCCTAACATACACTGCAATGCGCCCCCTGACGTAGAAGCTAGCTGCTCAAGAATATTGAGAATCCACTGTTTGACGATGGCTTGCTGGCCCCATTCCGCATCGTTCTTGTACAGCTCACCTAGGAAGCCTACAGCGTTCCAGCGGGTGTCGGGGCCCCAGTTCGGATTCGCGGCTATTTCCCCAAGCCGTTGGCACACTCCCCATTGAAAAGCAAGATCACGACGGTAAGGTGCTTCACAGATCAGCTTCTTGACTTTGGCGAGTTGACCGTCTCGAATCAATTTATCGATACCACGTAATGCCGGATACCACGCACGTTTCTTAGCAAAGCTGAGGCCTTCCTTGAGACAGTCAAGAAAGTCCTGCCCGCTCTCCACTAGAGCCTTTGCGCCGTCGTACCCGATTTTAGCGACCTGGTAGACCTCGACCAAGCCGTCTTGAAGATGCCCTAGTCCCTCGATAAAACCATCCACATCTAGGCCCTTGACCGCGCTCACGACTCCTGAAATGCCCTTGACCACTGCTCGTCCACGTCTTAGCGTAGCTTGCAAGGGTGACTCGTCGTCCGGGACGTACTGCAGTGCTTGGAAGGCATAGGCGGCTTGATACACCAGATATGGGTCAGGGCTGCCCTTCAGTCCATTCAAATAGTCAGAGAGGGGCTCATGCAGCTGTTCGCGGTTCAGGTCCTTGACATGGCAATCGGCCATCGCATCCAAAACGTGTGACACCGCCAGTGTCAATTTATAAACATGGTGCGTCGATTGCTGATGGGTATCCTTCAAGCGCGTGCTGAGGACCTCCAATATCTTGACCAAATCATCGGCATCAAGGTATTCCAGTGAAGCGCGCTGCATCAACTGCGCCAGCCCTTCTAGTAGATAAAGCTCCAGCAAAGTGGCTTGATTGATGCCGTCGATAAAGTTCATGAGTAGTTTCCTGAATAGTTCTTGATCGAGTACAGGCGCCAAACAGGCCACTTCAGCCACAATGGGGGGCGATTTGAATGTGTCATTGATGAATGCCTTCGTCAAGTCCGCCGCCAACGTGCGTAGTCGTTCTTGCTCGTCTTCATCGCTCGCTTTGGCTTGAGACCAGGCCCGTTCGGCTTCATCGAGAAGTTCCAGAGACAGTGATGCAGAGGGCAACAAGCTGAGGCAGTACACGAGCTGAGAGGTACTAGCGAGGCGCGCACCCGCATTCGGCAAGGCACACTTGGTCCTAGTCGGAGTCACGTCCCGATCAAAAATCTTTGGAGGAATATGTGCATTGTCGCGACCATTGGGGCCACTCAGGTCCGAAGGAGGAAGCAGGCGGGGCGTTGCTGAAAAGGAAGCAGCAGGAACGAGTGCGCGGTGAATAGTGCTGATCTCGTTGTTGCCGAGCTGAGAAGAGCCAGGCGATTGTTGGTTGACCTGCTGGACATAGCCCCATTTTTCAGCCTTCTTGTAGCTAGTGTGTGCCATTTCTCTATTCCCCAAGCTGACCAGCTGTTCACTGTGCTCGAAATAGGCGGTAGCGATTCCATTGCGCAGGGCTTGATCCTCGACGGACAGGGGAGACGCAAGTGTTTTTTTCGCAGCCCTTTTCATCCGCGATAACGCAGCTTCTGCGTCGTCGCACAACGCTAAAGCAATTTCTCGATCCTTGACTGTGCGCGCATTCTCCAAATGAAAGTTGGCGAGCTCCAGTTCCTTTTGTGGCGAGAGAGCGCTTCGCGAGGACGAAAAAGTATTACGCAACATGTAGCTTCTTTGCGAGTTTTGTTTCTGTTTTCGTAGAGGAGATGGTGGCGATATTAGTGACCTTGTCGCCAATTAATATACTTGTGCGGGTAGTTTGCGTACATGCTTACACTTGGGAGACACTGTAGCAACCCAATATGGACTCAATGAGATGCAGCAGGCTGGGAGACTGCAGACGTAGTGGTGGCAGAAAGGCCTATTGTCAAACACAAAGATTACTATCCATAGTTGCTGCCTGAAATTTATCATATGTAGCTACCCTGCACAAGTGCTGACGCCTCACCTCGGAAGTGTTTATTCGACTCCTGTGTCCTTTGACTGGATGCCGGGTGAGTCCAAAAGGTTTGTTCACTTTGTGTCTTCTAGCAACAATACCAATGAAGCATGATGGATTAATAATTATAGAACACGCCTATAGCCTACCCTCAAGTGACAAGAAACAGTGCCTCACCTCAACTCGAATCTGTTTCTCGATTCCTTTCACTGGCTGAGGAGATGGTCCGTCCTTGTGCAATGCTCTCTACTCCAACTCTTTGTTCAAGACTGTCCGCGCACGCATAGGGTGGTCGAGTGGGGTGATATTCGCTTCCCCTCGTTATTTCTAATAGAGATGCCTGTCATGGAAGAAGGGTTATTATTCATTGCACATGCACGGTTGTTCTTTCAACCTTCCTACACCCTGATCCCAGTCATTTTAGTAACAGCTCTTGGCTTAACTATAGCGGTTCATGCACAGGCAGGAAAGTCGTCTCCGCAGATAATCTGCGTTTTTTGTTACCTATGAATCGCCACTGGACTGTGCTTACTGAGATCAAGCAAAGACGTGCGAGGGACAGAGAGAGGTGAGAGAAAGAGAGAAAGACAAAAAACAGTGAATTGAGCGAGGGTATAGCTGGGAAAGTGGGAAAATGGGGAAAGAGAGGAAGTAGAGGAAGTAGAGTGCAAAGGCTCAAAAGAATGAGCGCCTTGAGATACATCCATCATTGTAGCATTGACCAAACAGACCCATGGATGCGAAAACAAAATAAATCAAAGTTGTGTAACCGATCTGGCATAATTCCTATTAATGCCCAACCTTAATTCATCTTACATGTAGGATTAGCTTTTTAGAGTTTACAAATGAGGACAAGGGATAAAAATGCGTTTCAGCGTACGACTTAGAGGTGCCAGGTATTCCTTCATGATAAAGTAGTCAAGGAGCTCAATTTTCATGAATGCTATGATGGTATGAGGGTAGGATAGCAACAGTGAAGGCGAGGATGAGGGCGAGGTCAAGAGGCGAGGCAGCGCATGAGTGAGTTATTTAGAGTTGAGCCCCGTAAAAGGATGCAAATGGCTCAGGGACACTGTGCAATCCATTTCGGTTACTCTGAACCCTAAGTCAGGTGTAGAATATAAGGATGCTAATTTATTTCCGATCTTCCCTCTCTGTCTTTAGAACGCTCACATGGAGGACTGGAAAGCAGAGTCGCCATTTTCATCGTCATCTTCGAGCTACGATATGTGGGAAGTAGCTCGTTTCTCGCCGAAATACGTTGCCGAAGACGTTATTCCAGCGAGGACGTGCCACTTCTAAACTCGCCCTTGCCCTGGTTCCACCGCGCAACTATTGCCGCCGCTGCTGCCGGCTTCTGTGTGCGATCTTGCATTCTGCATCCGAGGGTAGTGCCCATTTTTATACACCGGTTAAAGATAAAGAGGCCGTTGTTGATTGACCAAATGGCCACGAATCGCATTGGCAATGTTGTGCCACGCCATGATATCGCGGTGCATGTAAGGCCTGCAGGCCAAGCAGTACAGCCTGCGGATCTCGACCTGCCCGACAAATTTCTCGCACGTCGAGCACTTCTTGGACGTATAGTATTCTTTACACCAACCACGAAGTAGCCTAGGGACCTAGCCTAGGGACCTGGCCTATGGAACACCAAGACGAAGTCAGTAAAATGTATAAACCGATTTTACATACCTTTACCTTTTGAATAAAGTACGGCTGGAGGGACTCATGCAACAATGAAAGCCTCGTCTTAGTTGAAACCTTGCCCAAACTGACTCTAATAGCCACCTTGTTAGCCTCATCCCTCTTTCTGCCGATCGACCCGCCAACCAACTTGAGAAGGCGATCCGTTATGAGTTTGTACTCCGCATCTCTGGCCCTTTTGCATCCCACTTGTGCTTCATGAAACGGTTGTCGCCGTTGTAAAACTCATTGAGTTGACCCTTTATTATCCCGAGCTCCGTAACATGGCTCGCAAAGCTGGCGCCCTCGCTGCGCAGTGGTGGCAGTTTGGTCTCGATGTCGCTGATGGATTTTACTCCATCGCCTGGGACGATGCTTTTTTGCTCTTCATCCATCTTGTGTGCTTGAATGTGGGCTGGTATACAGTCTTCTGCTTCACTACGAAGTTGTAATAAGTTGCAGGAACGGAAGTTGGAGTTATACCCTCGTAAGAGCTGCTCATGTCGATCAGCATCCTTGCTTCCAGACGCCGTTGTCATACTGCCGGGATCATCGTTCTTTGGTAGCAACGCGCTCGTTCCGAGTACACAGGCTTGGCCGATATCTATACCCAAGGTCTTGATTTGATCGGGCACATATCTCCAAAGGTCGGCGACATCCTACTGAGAATTCACAATGTTTCGAATATTCATCAGGTAATAATCCACTCCCCCAACTGTGGCCGTGATTCGAAGAGGCAAGACATCCTGCGGGAGTCGCCTGTATCTGACCGACTACAGTTCTTTTAACTTGAAAGCTAACAGCTGAAGACGAAACTCGCCTGCCCGAATGGAGCCTCGATGAATGTAGCCACATCCCTCGTAAGTCATAGGATCGGAGTTGGCCTGCCGAGTGGATTGAACATATTCTCGTATCATGCTCAGGTCCATCACGGGCGTCGAATCCTTGAAATCTCTCGGTCCTTTGCATGGCTCATTTCTGCCGATGTTCGAAAGCATCTCTATTATAAGGAATCCAGGAATCTTTCCCTGAAGCCACATGCTTAGATCGTTCTTAGAGGGAATGATACTCTTGTCCTCGAAGTCCACCAGCACCAGTTCCTGAAGTTTTTCCTTAAGCGCAGCATTTTGCCAAAACAAGATACCGAGCTCACGCTCAGAGAACGACATGAAAGGCTGCTCCGCGCTCGTTAATGGGGCCGTCTTGCGATAACTCTTGCTGGACTGGTTCAGAAGCACGAAATTTTCGGTCGCCGGAATGCCTTGGTACGTAACCCATCTGATACGAGATCCTTCGCGTTTAAAGTTTTTAGCTATTATAGACAGGTCATTAATATCGTTATTGTCGTCCTTCCAACTGCCCTCTACTGGCATGCATGAAGCGATGGAGACGTATTTGTACTCTACCTTTTCTTTAGCTCAATGCTGATGTTTGTTTCTATATTTCTTTTTTTTTATCTCTGTGAGCAACTGAGAGGCAACAGAGCGGGGCAAATCCGTAGCAGGGTATGGCTTCCTGGTCGCGATGGCTGCTCTATTATTCCTTCTCTGCAGCAGCCTGAAATCCGCTGGTCGATCGACAAACCGCTGGACCACTTCCAACTGCATTCATAGTAATGATAAGGTCGCATGTGTAGAGGTGGCGGAGTAGTACAGTATAGGTGGTCTGAGTCCTTGCGTCCTAGGTCATCAACGTCCTTTTCCTGTTCTTTCTCAGCCTCCTCCTGTTCATCATGATCACTCGCATCAGTTCCTCTCTCGACTTTGTTCTTGGACGAGATGCATGGGCAAATGTTCCGCAGTATATCTCTGTTTGTTGAACTAGGCTCGCCTAGACTAAAGACGCTCTCGATGAATCGCCCGATGAATCGCCCGATGAGTTGCTGACTCAACCGCTTGGTGCCAGATGGAAGCTGTTACGGCAGTCTGGAGACGTCTTTCGATTTCGGGCACCAATTTCGACTTCCTCAGAGTTCGATTCAGATTGGCTGAAACGGTTCCGACATCAAGGATGATCGTGGGATGTTCCCAGCCCATAGCTCAAACTAAATCGCCCTTTCCTGTCGAGTCGGTCACCGGTTTTGGCGTTTTCTCCTTCTCTTTCTTCTTCACCACCTCCTTGAGAGCATCCGCGCCGGGACCCAAAGGTTTCTCGGGCACCTTCGTCCATGCCTTCCATATGTACTGTTTCATTACTTCAGGCGGTTCATGTTGCTTGAGTCCAGTGCGCTGTTTGATAGAATACCTCGGTTGGTATCGCGGGGTCCTAGTGCGAGGCAAAGCCGGATGTGCCTCAATAGGACTGTCTGCCTCATATATAAAGGGGCGATCAATTGTACGGTATCGGTTGAAGTTCTGGCAAGTTCTATGCTGTTGGACTTTTACACCGCTAGACTCGCTATTGCAGGTTCATAAGGACTACAACAAGATAGAGTAGACAGAGTTGATCGCAGCATGAACACATGCAATCAAATGATGACTTCGAGGAATGAAAATATTCATATTTACTTTCTCTCCTTGACGCACTTGTCGTTGCTTCTCCTGTATTTAGGAGTGCCGCTGAGAAAGGCCATCAAATTTCCTCCGAACACCATTATAAGTTATGGCAGCTTGAATAGGAGATGGAGGGAGTAGACCAGTTTTCAGAGAAGT
Organism: Gamsiella multidivaricata; assembly: GCF_025024155.1. Lineage (NCBI taxonomy): Eukaryota > Fungi > Mortierellomycota > Mortierellomycetes > Mortierellales > Mortierellaceae > Gamsiella > Gamsiella multidivaricata. The sequence continues at coordinate 98,772 of NW_026251716.1, forward strand.
CTGTAATAGATCCACGAAAACTCTCTGCTTCACCATCGTCGCAGCGTCCGCAAATTGAAAAAAAAAAAAGAATATAAAGAGTCGGGTTGGTGATACGTTTTATGCACTAGTAGCGTACACAGGGATCTGTGCTCCAAAAAAAAACAAGGTACCAGCGCTTGGCCCAATGATGGTCGCTTCCACAGTCTCTTTGGAGGTGGAGTGCTTGGGCCACGAATTTAGGCTGTAAACAAAGAGAACTCCAATTACATCGAGTATTAAATACATGGGCCATATACGCGCGGAGCGCACAGGCAGTCCAGGCTTAGACCACCCTGGCCAGGCAATAGTGGCCAGAAGGGCCAAAGGACACCTCGGTCCTTGGTAGCATGGAGAGTAGCAGGGTTGCTGTTGCCCATTGCCACCTGCCGCAATCCTCATTGCTGATGACCCTGATCCTGGGATCGGTGGTTTTGTGGTTACACAAGGCTGCACTGCAGAAGAGGCTACAGGGTGTCAACGGTGCGGCTCTATTAGGTCCCCACGGGTGCTGTTACTTGTACCATCCTCTTTTGGCACTGTTGATGTGCATTACAGGGCTTGTGCCAATCTGTCACTCGCTAGTGGCTGCAGTGGGTGATATTCCTTTATTGGATCCAGGCACAGGGGCATTAAACTATGAATCGTAAATCAGCTATTGAAGGGGTCCATTCAGCAAGGAGTACTCCGAACTGGATAGTTTGGTCCGGGCAAATCAGGGTCGCTCTAGTGCGTCTTGAACGACCACTGCCTACAAGCATACCACTGCGAAATAGTACCATTATCTCCACTATGCGTGTCTGCGTCCATTCCCTTCGCTCTTCTTCCCTGCTGTTACTATTACTTATTCTTGTCTCGTTTTAGGAGCAGCATCGTCCACTAGCGTTGTTGCGATCGATGCTGAGTGTGCCTCTGCATGCATCTTTGGATGTGTCTCCGCAGGAGTATCTGCACGAGTGCCTGTTCTGGTGGGTGGATTTCATTACACGTCAAGATAAGTATTAACATCCAGCTGCACCCTCTCCACTCCTCTATCTTCACGCCTCCACCCTATATGCTTCCACTCTTTGCACCTGCACTCTCCGCGTCTTCATTCTTTTCACCTGAACTCTGATATCGCCGTTCACCTCTCCACTGACTTCTCTCTCTTTGCGTGCCGTTCGGTCTCGTTCCTCTCTCTCTCTCTCTCTCTCTGTCGCTCTCCCTACCCCTTCTCCCCACCCTTCGTAGAACTTTCTTGGACTTTGTACACCGCAGAGTCAACCGTACAAGCACACCCGCAGGGTTCCCTGTTTTTCTTGTTCTGTTCGTTTTTTTCCCCCGTATTTTTTTCCGTATTCGTTTCTAGCTTTTTTTGTTCATCACCGGGACGGAGAACACGAAAAAGCTATCGAAAAACAAAAAAATCAAAGGATGAACAGCCACATTTCTGAGGCCTAAGACTAGCAGTGGTTGGCGAAGAGCGGGTCCCCCTATTTTGCGATTTCTTTGCGCAGCAGCTCCTCTCTGAATAGCACTGAGCCTAACACTTTCTGCTCTGCGCTTGACGAGGCGGCTTCTTGTTGTCAAAGGCACCCTGGCAGCTCCAGTGCCAATGATGATCAGGGCCCTGTTCTGCGTGATTGGGGGTTGCACATGGGTTCGAGGGCTAATAAAAAAGATGGGTCAGCGGGGGTGCATGAGTTGCTGCGTGAAATCCACTCTTTTTTTTCACATTCGTGGTTTTTTAGGGCACCATGACTTGCAGCCTACTCGAGGTGTGCCCTGCACGGCCTTTACTTTTCTGAGTAAGACTGACCGATGGCAAGCCGACCTTTCTCTCTTCTTTTTTCTTTTTTTTGTTGTTTCTCTATCTTCGCCTCTTTCATAGTTCTCGATACATAATACCAATAAATCAAATGTTCACCATGAAGCTTGTTCTTGAATGTAAAAGATGATGTGTCAGCCACAAGCAAAACCTTTGGCATTTGGCACTTGGACTTGGATTCGCGATAGGAACGGACGCGAGTGTGGCTGTCAACCTATGGAACCTGTCCATGCGGCCAACGTACCCATCAAGGACATGCTGCTGAATGCGGGCAGACGCAGCGCGTAAACAACATGCAACCCGTCCGCTAAGTGTTGTGTGCTTAGCATTGTGTCACAAGGAGTGGATTGCTACAAGAAACAGCAACGTCATCGTCATTAAAGACGTGCGTGCTTTAGACTTTATTACACATGAGCTACATCAAGTTAATGTAGTGGATTTATAATAGGCTCTATAGACCGGCATCGCGATGGAAACTACAGATAATTGATATTTCGGTCAAAGAGTGTTTAGTTTTACATGCTGAAAATTAATGACCATCTAGAGGTAGTCTCGGCCCAAGTTTTTTTCTTGACCATGGGACGCACTCCTGTCCATATCCTCAAAATCCTGTAATGTCGGGTCTTGAGCCGAGCCCATATCCAATGCAGTTCCCTGCACAGTCCCTGCTACAGAAAGATCGTAACTCCGAATGAATGCTGTTTTTTTTTTTTTTTTTTTTTTTTTTTTAAATAATATAACAAGAAAGAAGGTTCCGCCGTTAATACATCCGCATTCAATCACTATAAAAAAGAAAACATGCAACATGCACAGAGTCAACAAGACTTACAACGCCACTCAGACCGCAAGCCGTCGATCATGGCATCAGCCTGTTCACGATGAAGCTGCTCTCCCTTTTCGAGGGCCGCCTTGTCGATTTCGCTCATGAACGAGGGACCCAGACTCGCAGCTTCTGCAGGAGCGATTTTCGAATCTCCGATATTAATTCTGACGCGCTTCTGTTCACTGGAGGAGATTTTGCTGTTTGAATCCGTAGAGAAGGTTGAATGCACGATCGTGGGGGCTTGTTGAGCAAGGGAACCGACGCCTGCACCAGTACCGCCGCCCACGCTGTAAGATCGATCACTTTCGGGTGCGCTGTGTTGCTGCGATTGTACTTGGGTGGATGAGGAGGTATCATCCGTCAAGGCACGGATCTTTTGAACCTTTGCATAGTGCTTCAAGAATCTCTGTCGCAGAACCATCCTGAGAAGGATACTCCGAACGTAAACCACATTGATATGGGCATGGATCCGGTCCATTTTCTGACGGTGACGAAGCATATCACCAATGGACAGGCACTGGTCGTCCTCGATCAACTTGTAGTGCGCCAAGATCGTCAGCATCTTTGGAAACGATACACCCCATTGGGCTTCCATAAACTCCTCTCCGATCTCGCCCATCTCGTAGTCCCCCGCTCCAGGAGATCCCACGTCAGAACCTATTCTACTACCTCCAAAAAACGAAGAAAACCAATGGGGCCACCTCCTTCTCGTCTTCAGCTCTGTTCCTGGGATGGGCTCCATTGACATCACCGCTTCTGCGTACAAAAAGTTATAGACTTTCCGTCTTTTGCGGACCTCTGTCTTGTTCACGCTGGCGATCGCAGAGTTGAAGGCGGCCAGATTATAATCCTGGTGAACCTTGTCGTATAGGTTAGGCCGCGAGGACGAGTCCTGTCCCTTCTCCACTTGAGACTCGTCTAAGTTATATGTCGACCGGCGGTTGGTTTGGTTTAACATCAGAACTCTACGCTGCGTATTGGTACCAGCAGAGCTCTTTTCCAAATCCCTCGCAGACATTTTGACCGCGTTGGGCTTGGCGGTTTCTAATCTTGACTGGAGTTTGGCAAGCGAGTGTTCTTCGTTGAAAACACGCATATCGAACACACCCCTCAATTTCTAAACAGGCAGAATAAAAGAAAAATCAAAACGAATTAGAGCGTTTATGCCAATGTCATTCTTTGCATTTGACCGAAATAAAGACGCTTACCATCAAGAATCGAGTAAGATCCTTCTCTTGAATGTAGCCGATATGATCCGTATCAACCTCAGCCCAGACTCGCTTGAAGCCTCGGATCTCCTCTCGAGTGATTAGTGAAAACCCCGGGGCGATTTGATAGACGTATGAAAAATTGTGCATCACCACAACGATAAACATGTTGGTGAAGATGTACATCGAGATGATGTTGAATGTGATAAAGAGCGTGTAGGCCCAGGCGGTCGATCCACAATCCGAAAGTAGGTAGTTGTTTGGCTCGTTCACACAGTTGGGCATCTCGACCGCGAAATCGTGCATCAAGTCATTCCATCCCTCACTGAAGGTGCGGGGATAGTAAGATGTAATAGGATGTAAAATTAGCATTTAAATGTCATCGCATCCTCTCAAATAACCGCTGTAGGCATGGGTAGCTTACCCAGTAGACATTCTTGCCATCATCAGTAGCGATGTCCCGAAGTTTCTAAAGTTGACGTGCGTCGAGCCATTGGGACCATACGAGGTCAAACCAAAAATCTCTACAAACATGATGCCGTATACCGCAAACACCACGAGCCAGACGCCAAACAGACTAGCGATAGACCTGATACTAGCACTGCGGGGGTCGAAAAGAAGAAAAAAAAAGAGTGTTATCATCCTGTAGATTCGACTGAAAATAGATCACTATTAAGAGACGCGTGAAAATTGTACAAACTTACGCCATAGTCATGAACAGCTGGTTCAGGCTGTTGCTATGGGGCACCAGGCGAAATAGAATCGCCGTCAAGAACAGCTTTTGTGTCTGGATCAGGGGCTGCCATTCAGAACCCAAGAGTCGTGCAATCGTGATAATCAAGGCGCAAATTGACACCGTGCTGTTATAGACGTTCCATCGGTTCTTCCTATACGCGGTCCAGCCCAATCCACAGATTTTGACAAAGATCTCGAACATGAAGACCAAGAGCAAAGCCAAAAAAATCCAGTTCTTTACGCCTTCCCAGTCTCTAGAATCAATATGTTCAGTCGCAAGTACCACACCATTTGCGATCGTAACAGTCGTCAGCAGCAAAGAAAACCGTCCCCTCTTGGACGAGGCTATGCGGAAACAAAGCGCCCGGATTGGGTTGCTAGGAGGAGTTGTCTTGGCCTTGCTCATCTTAATTCCTCCGAGTAGCTTCTTCAGATCCATCCATCGTCGCTGGTTCGCTGTCATGAACGCTGTCCCTGTTCGCTTTGTGTAGTTCTCGATAACGATCGCAACAAACAACGAAGTGACAAAGTATCCTCCTGCCAAGTTAAACAGGACAAAGAAGATGCCATTGTAGCGGGAGACGTCCTGGTGTGGCTGCTGTCCCAATCCCGCAACATTGCGTGCAGTTTCCATGACTCCCGTCCATCCTTCCTGCGAGACAATCTCGAATAGGATCAAGAAAGACGCCCAAAAGTTGTCAAAGCTGTATACATGAGGGTTGGACCACACCCGAGGCATCGTGACGTTGTCCTCCGTAACAAACGTACCCACACAATCGTCGACGGAAAGGATACCTTCACTGGAATCGTTACAGGAAAAGAACAGGCCCGCGAACAGACGCATACCATAAATCGCGAAAGGCACCAGAATCGACATGCACAATAGGGTAGCGTCAAGAAGCTGTGGGAACCCTGCGACCAAAACAGCATGGAAGGTATTCTTGATGTAGGCGGACTGGTTGATGAGACGGAGGGCTCTTAAAGCCTTAAGAGCTCGGAAGAACCTGGATGTCCCTTGTGAATTGGTAATAGTGGCAATCAGAGGAGCATAGAGCGAAAGGAGGACAAAGAAATCGATCTGGTTCCAAAGCGTCTTCAAGTAGGCATCCGGTGTAAAGATAAAGCCATCGGCGATGACCCGAATAAGGAACTCTATGGCGAAAAAGAGCGGGAATACATAGTCTGAGATGCCAACGATGGCGTTCTGATCCTTGGATGGTAGTTTCGACTGTTCAAGGCGCCAGACAGGTGTTGTGTAGACCGCGACGCCAACGCAGAGTAGAATGGCGAGGGTGATAAAGATGTTAAAAGGCCGGCTAAGGAGGACATTCTCGCGTTTTCCTTCAATGCGGTATCCGCGGCCTGGCGTGACAAACTGTTGTAGGAACCGTCTAATCTTATTTTGGGGTCCAAAAATGAACAATGAGCGATGACGGAAGGCTGCTGCTGAAAAGAAGGGCTCGGGCTTTGCGATTGCATCATATGCGCCATCCACATCCTCGTATCTTGGGCGATGAGCATCATAGAGCTTCCTAAAATGCTCTGTGTCGTCAATTTCATCTTCGTTCAAGGGACCGTAGTGTAGTTCGTATTGGCTGGATCTGCGACGGTGGTGGTTCTTTTTGTGGTTCGACGACTCCTGTAGTGGATCCTTTTCCTTCTCAATAGTGGCATGAAAAAGTTCCTTGTCGCCCAAGAGATACTCCCGTGCCAACCCTTTGCGCATCTTGCGGCTCCATGAAGACGACTTGGTGTCAACTCCGATCGAGCTGGGGTGCGGTTTAAGGTACTTCGTCAAGTAGTCTACAAACTTTCGCTGCTCCTCTTTGGGATAGCCTGCCTTTGACGCATAATCCACGATCTGCTGGGCATGTTTGCCTATCTCGGCCTCGCCTTCGAAGTTCTCCATGATGATGGCGATAAGCATGTTCACCAGCACGACTGAGGAGGTAGATATATATGATCAAGGTTAGTGCGCCGAAGTGGATTCACAGGCAGTATTTCCCATAGCAGGATGGGAAGACTTACAGTTTGCAAAGCTGTAGAATGCAATAATAAACACCGTGGCAATGATGACTTGCTTATAAGGAAGTTCTGCAGCCATGACGCTGTATAGGATATCGGTCCAGTTCTCTCCAGAGAAGAGCTTTGGGAATAAGGATGAAAATAATGGTATAAAAATCAGTACACCTGTGTCCGACTGTAAATACCGAATGCATTCATGTATTCGTTTCCCGTAATCGCGTCGACATACCTGGTACATGCCGAGATAACTGACGTAAAAGTCCGAAAAGTTCATGCTGGACGAATCCGGATCTATAATCTCCCTGAACAGGATCCCTGCCATAACTGACACGACTCCCAGAAACATGGCAATAAACAAGACCAAGTTCAGAAGACCGATCCAGCTACCAACAACTCTTTGCTATGTATCAAAATGAATAGGGCCATGGTGCGAGACGATTTTCCGTTAAGCATTGAAAGCCCGAGACTCTCATTTGCTGACTTAGCAGCACCGCATTTGTACTTACGATAAGGGATCTGAGACGTCCAACATAAATTATGGGCCTGTATACGCGAAGAACCTGAAAAATCGTGAGATAGACATAAGCTTGGCTCCTATGGATGAGTGGGGTCTGGATGATCAACGTTATGACAGCCAGGAACAAATCAACCAAATTCTTCTTGCTTTGAAAGAAAGCCTTGGGCGTTGGAGGCCAAGACAAGAAGCGAATCACAATCTCAACAGCGAACGCGACGGTAAACCAGAGTTCGACGCGATCTGAAAGCAGGGTCATAAGAAGGTCATGCCGATATTCAGCGACAGGAAATGTAACTATGCATATGTATGAAGCTCGCAAGGAGGCCTAGAGAAAATCTTACCATAGATTTGAATTGTGCTTGGGGGTGTGCGGTATTGTGGCAGGCATTGGAAGACAAGATCTACCACGACTGCAAGCACCCATAAACACTCCAAGCCTTCGAGCCATTTCATTCTGAGGATCTCCGAGTCCGTTTGAGTTCGATATGAAAAGTTGTTGATACTGTCACTCAGGATATCAATTTTACTATGGATAAAAGTCAAAAAAAAAAAAAAAAAAAAAAAAAAAGAGACGAGGTAAGTGCCTGTAACGAATCTCCATATTCTAAGTATCCTCGTTGTCAGCTATTCATAGCTTACTTTTCTGATCCATCCGACTTGAACGCAGAGTTGTTGGCAGAGTCGTCTCGGATCTTGGCAAACATCTCATTGATGACTGCGACAAACAGGTTTAAGATCCAAAAGTTCATGACAAGGACTACTAGAACAAAGTAGATAGCAGACCAGGCGTACTCTGCATCCATGATACTGTACATCATATCCGTCCATGTCTGTCCAGTCATCAACACGTAAACAGGAACCATTGCGGAGGAAATTACATCAAAGGATATGACGCCTTTAAAGTTCTCTCCAGTGTCCTAGAGAATAAAAAAAAAAAAAAATCAGTCTACAGATACCGAATACCGAACGTGTTCGCTGATCCAAGAGGACGTACCTTGCAAACATAGTTGCTAGCACAGATATATCCTTTAGGACTGGTTGGGCTGTTACCGCCATCAACTGTAAGATATGATGATATGCCGTTGGGAGCTGATACATTGTAGTGTCCTCCGCAGAACTGATCTTCCACAACCATGCTATTGTTCGATGCAAGTACACAACGCCTTGAGAGGGAACCCTTGAATGTCTGAACTCCAATGATGCTAACACAATAAAAAATTCGATTTCTTAGCCAATTTTTCTCTAACAGTACATGATTTCGTTCAAAACTTGCCCGCTACGTACCTGAAAATAACAAAGAAAAATGCAATAAAGAGGGCAATGTTGACCAGCAGTGGCGCGCTCTTCTTTAAAGATTGCAGGATAGTAGATGATCCAGATGTAATGTTCAGCAGGCGAAGCGTCCGCATCGCGGCGATGGTTTTGAAAAAATAAATGTTGTGCACGCCAGCCATCATGAGGGCAAAATCGATCCAGTAGCATATGACCGCGACCATGTCGATTCGGTTGAAGGTATGTCTGAGGAACGGTAGTTGCGCCTTCTCTGCCATGAACTGGGGCCTATACTCAATCAATGGGTCCAGTGTGGTAGGAATATACTGCATCACGGTCGTCTGTCGTCCAACTGCAAAATCAAGGAGCGTGGTTGCCCGAGTTGCCGCCGTGTGTTGCAGAGGAAGTGATGGTTGCGGCGGTCGAAATGTCACTGCCGGAGTCATGGTCTGCTGCTTTCGGAGGATGGTGGGGTTGGTATCGTGCAAATTATCGGTCCTCTGCTTCGGTCCAAAGTGCTTGCGAATTGTGCTTCCTTCCTCTGTTTTGAGGACCAGTCCAGATACGACAATTCTTGCAGCGATCTCCAAGCTAGTGCATGGGAGCGACAGGCGTTAAGGATTGTGAGCGATGGTTACCCTGCATCGATATATTTCATCCAAGGCATGAGAGTGGCCATGTCTTACGTGTATAAAACAAAAATCACAAGTAACCCGTAGTCGGTCCAATGCGCGCCCCAGACAGTGTCATTTCCTGGCGGGCTGGAGATCATGACTACCAGGAACGCCAGGTTTAACATCAGCAAGAAGAGCATCAAAAGCTCTACCCCTCTATTATCAGAAACAGTATCGAATATATCAGCATCAAATCGTAGTCTTCTCGGACAGAGCCTCCTTGGCGTCCTTCAATCACCTAGCTGTCCCAATATCCCCCGTTGCTTACGTGCGGTTGAGAAATCGGTTGATCTTCTTGCGGAACAGACTGTCGGGGCCGAAGATGAAGAGCGATTTGCCCACAAGTGGAGGATCAATTGATTGAGGGTCAAGTGGTAATTGCTGAAAATAGTTGATGCCTGCCACGTGTGGTGAGGTTGTCCTGGATATCCGCATTGCCTCTTCTGTAGTTGTGCCTGCTCCTATGTCTGTGCTGGTGTCGGTGATCGTGGCTGCAGCTCTGACTGTGGCTGTGCCATTGTGTGCACTTTGGACCTCCTGTTCCTCCTCTTCTGTGGGCTGATTCAAGAAAATATTTGGGACCTCAGGCATAGAAGACTGGCTCCTTGAAGAAGATCCTGTGAGGTTGATGACCCTCGTTGAGGCTCTGTCGAGGACCTGCTTCATTGAGGCGAGCCGCGAGTTGGTCGCTGAGGATCGAGACGATATTCCACGCCCTGATGTGCTGCCATTGACTTGTGAGGGGTTATGGTGGAATCCTCTGCGACGCCGAGGAGAGGTCTCTGGTGGCTCGAGATGGGTATTGGAGGTAGCTTCTGAACATATAAGAAGATCCTCCTGTGAATCCTGAGCGACTGGTGGCAAGGGCCTGGTGCTGCTTGTGAGTCCAGTGCGGTCGTTGACAGGGTTTAGCTCAAAATCACCAATTGTAGACTGATCAGAGCCCCTCCTGGCCAGACAAGCCCAAGACGAGCCCCTGGCTGCAGCATTGGGCGAAAGGGACGAGGGATCGTTACTACTGTCCTGGGAGTTGCTGGGAAGGTACTCGTACCTCTGTCCGCCTAGAACCATATGGGATGTGAGTGAGTGGGTAAGTGAGCAGGTGCAAGTGAAGTGTGAAGAGTGAGAAAGGATGTGACGGAATCAAGGGCTGTTTCAAAATGGAATGGAATGGTAGAAGGGTTTGTTGATGAGACTGAGTGGGGAGAGAAGAAGAAGTCAGCAAGGAAGGCAACGTGTGCAAGAAGGAGGGCAAATAAACGAAAAGCGCTGGTCGAAGGAGGAGGGAGGTGGCGAAGGGAGAAAGCGTCCAGACAGGGCCCTCTTGGCAGTAGATGGGCTGTGTTTGCATATTTTTTTTTACTGAACAAGAAAGCCATACCTGGTTGTGCGTCTGGATCTTCTGGTTCGGTTGTGGCCACTGCAGGACACTGCCCTGGATCAGTGGATACAATAGAATCCTGGCAAGGTAGGGCAATTGGTTCCGGTGCTGTTCCTGGGTCTCGATCTATACTCGGCTTTGGTGCTGGCGCTGGTGTTGGTGCAGTTCCTGTAGGTGGATACGAGGTTGGGTGCATGTGTGATAGGTGTTATTGTCCCACAGCCCTAGAAGAATGCAATAACGACAATGAAGATGACGACAACGGCGATAACGACGCCGACGATGAGGATGATGAAGAAAGAAAAGAAGGAAAAGGGATCCGATGTGCGTTCCATGAGCATCCAGCAGCATGCATCTTTAATCCTCTTTCATTCTCAGCTCATACATTAGTTTATTATTATTATACTCCCCTGTGCAGTTTATGGAAGGTACACTGAACCAAGCACTCGTCTTCTGCCTCATACATCCCGCAACGTCGCTCGCTGCATTGAATCACAGTTCCATTCCACTTTGAGCCCTCTCCACTGTCTCTGAATGGCGCTCTTCTCCTCTTCATCCTCGGCTGCATCGCTTGCAAGGTTGCCTGGATTCCTCAGGCCCGAGAGTGCCTCTACTCGAATCGGGGTACAGAACCAGCTCTTCAGCAAGCTTAACCAACTCGAGCGCCAACGCCTCCAAGCTGCCAACAGCTCAGATTCACCCTTCTATGTCGCCCACGCACTTCAAGAGTCCACCCGAGACCTGAATCGATGTACGTGTCCACCTTGGTCTCTATATCGGTTTGCGACACCTTATATGTTGTTCCATCCAGTCATCAATTGAGCAGCCACAGCAAAGGGGAATCGCCTGTCGCCTGTGTATGCATGCTTAGAGCCAACTGGACAGAGAGGGGGGATTCTGCATGCAGAATAACACTGCAACTACAGGGAATACGAGCCTCCTAGTTTTGCTCTCTAACCAGCTTTCTTGATATATCGTTCCCCTGCTTCCAGATACTGACATTCTCCCATACAAGCACTCGCAAATCCATGTGGGCACATCCGTTGCGCTTCAAACTCAATCCCAGTCATCCTTCATAAATGCCAATCGCATCACAGCTCCGCCTGGCCTACGCACCAGCCTACCACCTGGCTGGCGAGGATACATTGCGACTCAGGCACCGCTTCCGCACACTCAGTCCCGATTTTGGAGAATGGTCTCTGAGCAGAATGTCCACGTTATTGTCAGCCTGACAGCCGTTAGCCATGACAGATCACGACGCAGTCAAAAGGCAGAGCGATATTGGCCTGCTGCAGGTGAGACGGATAAGTTTGACAGTGATCTTTGGGTCAGGAATGTGGACCCCATCGATAGTCATGAGCAGGTCGCATACCGTCACTTTGAAATCTGGAACCCTAATGATACGACGACGGATGAGAAACGACAGGTGCTGTTGGTCCATTATCAAGGTTGGCCCGACCACGGCGTGCCTAGCAAGACGAACGATCTTCGCGATATCTTGTACAAGATTCGGGGATGGAAAGCGGAGCAGCGCCAGAGTGGACACAAGACTAATTTGATGGACTTTGGCCCGATAGTGGTTCATTGCAGTGCGGGCTGCGGCAGAACCGGCACGTTTTGTGTGATCGACACCATCTTGTCCGTGCTCGAGCATATACAGTATCCATACTTGGCGTCGCCTCCGGGTGGCTACATCCCAAACGCCATTGAATCACAAACAAGCAGCCAAGTGCAGGAACAGGCACAGAGACAGGAGCAGGAACAAGGCCAGGGACAAGGACAGCAAGGCGAGGTCTACGATTGGCAAAGCGATCGAGATATCATCTATGAGACATTGACCTTCTTCCGACAGGAGCGCATGCTGATGGTGCAAACGGCAGCCCAGTACGGCTTCTGTTACTCAACAGTTCGCGATCTGTGTCAATATCAATAGAACGCAGACGAGCTATAGATATGAAGACCTAGGTGCAACCCCTTTCGAGCTCCCAAAACTGCGTTTTATAAAATGAGGCGGTGTATCTTGTAACTAGGCTTGTGTCATAGTAAAAGGGCGACCCTTTGTCGCGATCGGACAATGTTCCTGGGAGACTGTGATCACCTCTCCTTTCCCCGACTCACGTTGTCCGTGCAAAAACTCTAATCTTCTATTTCTCCGCGGAGAAGAACTTGGATGTCACTGTTGATGTCGGAAGCAAACCTCCGCTTGGCAATGAGATGCGCGAGGGTCATCTACCCGGTAGATGAATATATGCCGCTCTGTGTGTGTAGCACACAAAGCAAACAAGATATAGACCCGATATGTAGCTCACCGCAGCACACGAAGAAGGTTTGTCCTTCAGTTTTCTGCGCTTTCGGTATGTTGTCATTGCTCTCAGTCTCCCATTCCTGACTAGCCCAGCGGACTCCCTACCATTTCTGCACCCGTCTTCTATGTGCATGATGCATACCCTCGATGTGGTTGCCGAAACAGGCGTAAGTCAGGGCGGAGCATTGGACTTCTCCCCCACCTACATGTTTTTCTCCAATCGATAGCAAGACGACCTCTCGCACACATGGTGCAGTCTACACACGATGAGCAGTGTAAATATTGAGAATGAACCGTTTCCAAACTTGGTGCCCATATAACAAGGTTGGCCCTGCCTGCATTTATGAGAAACGGCACCTCTTCCGAGCTCGAACTCGCTGAATCATCTCATTAGACTATCCGGGGAGGATGCAGGGAACATCCAGAAATAGAATTGGAGGGAAACAAAGAGAGGAGGAATAGAACATCGATGGCTAGCGGCACTTGCGCACGAACATTTCTTAGTAAAACATACCAACGCCTCGTCTCTCGAAGCAGTTCCAGGATTAGCCAGTGAAGGCCATTCATTATATATGGCGCCGCCAATGGACATGTTTGGTCGTCGCCAAAATAATCTTTTTGCGTCTATTTTTATGCCGTGTTAGTTGGGCGTAGAAGGTCGCATCGCGCGAACCCTCCCCCTCCGTTTTGGCCATGCGAGATCAAAAAGAACGCTGAGGTAGGACAAGGATGCGGGATATGCATGCGGACTAAAAATAGGCAAAAAGCACGTTTCGCTAGCATGAATAGCAGCTCACTTCCTTCCTCCATCATCTTGTTGAGCGAGCGCTTATGAGGCTCCGTGGCTATGTCGGTGTGTACAGGCAGCAAGATGGACAACCTCGATGTCAATTTGTATTTTTGGATTTTCGCCCTTCGACACCTATTTGTTTGTTGGAAGTCGAGGAGCGTTCTAACAGTACCCGCGTGCTATTTGTTTGTTTTATCGGAAGACGACAGATTAAAAAAAAAAAAAAAGGTTACGGACAGAGAAACGCTGTGATGGGCTGAGCCGGAGCGTGGCAATCACAACATCGTAAGTCTACTGTAGGTGTCTTTCTCCAGGGAGGATTATGCCTCAGCCCTGGCAGGTCAATCGATAATGGCTTGCTGCAGCTGCAGTAGGAGCACCCGTGAGCAAGACACAGTTATTATGCGTACACTGTTGCTTGTAGTGTGCGACTCTGCCGGAGAAAATCTAGATTTCTAAAAATGAACCAATGTTGCTGTTCGACTGTTAGTACGTGCAAACAGCGCGAGAGATGGGGGGGGAGAGAGGAAACAGAGGAAGTAGAGGACCCTGTGAATAAGCAAGTAAGCAAGGCGGCGACTTTACTACTTACATAGTGGAGCGATGGCCATCCTAGTAACCCATGCCAGTAATAGATGCACCTCTTGAAGACAGCAGTATTCTCTCTGTACTCTTACTAGATCATAGGCCTCAATCCTTCATTTCTGTTCCCTCGTTCTCGATCATTTGTTTTTTGTGTACCATTATATGCTCTTCTTGTGGCCCTGTGCAATCGCTGACTTTACAGGGATGAAAACATCAGCTATGTGAACAACTAACAATGAGAGTCTTCCTTCTTTCCCGCGGGTTGCACAGTTCTGGGTAGACTACTAAATTAGTTTCTCCTATGACAAATAAAAGTACATGCACACAAACAATATTCGTCACATCATTGTATCAACGAGGAGCGCAGATGGACTAGGCCCTCGCAAATTTGCTCCAATATGTATGTTTTGCCACCGTATTCAGTATCATAATCCGCATTCAATATTGTGATATCCCTGATTGTCGTTCTGACAAAATCCATCCGTATCCATCGATGGATACCGCGACTTTTTTCCCTTTTCCTATTAGCACGCGATACTGTATCTAATTCCAAGGGCGACAAACAGACGAGCAAGATGAAAGGGAGCTGGTAACTCTTTTCAAAAAAAAAAAAAAAAAAAAAAAAAAAAAAAAAAACTCCCGTCGTGGGACCGGAGATGATCATTTTGCACGAACGTGGCCGAGCTAAGAAGAGAAAGCGGGGCGAATGTTGGGCGAAGAAGTGAGTGCTCATGCATTCAACCTTGACTCGAAGCTCTTGCTCCACCTGCGGTGTTGTCTGATTGCTGGGTGTAGTCTAAGTGTGTGTGCGTGTGGTCAGTGTTCCATCCTTTCTTTTGTATTCAGGTGGACAGATGGATGCACGAATGGGCGTGTGTACAACCACGCAATTGACAAAAATAATCAGAGCAGGCCAGAGCAGAGTGGAGTAGCAAATAGCAGCAGGAATAAACAAGAGTATTGAGTTGTTCCTTTTCTCCTGCAACGTGGGTACCGGAGGCGCTTATGTATATAAGCAAGAATTTTTCTCTTCTTTTCTTTTTTTTTCTCACTCCTTCATCTCCATCATCAGCACTTAGTACTTTTGCTATTGCATTTCTATCATTTTTCACTTTCATTTCCGCTATCGTTATCATTCGGCATTCGTCCACTTTTCGCGTTCATTTGTATATATCATACCGTCCTCCTGCTTCAACGCTTCTTTTTTCTTTGGAGAACATAAACCAAATCTTGTAAACGCACTAAGAAGCACAGAGTAAAAAGAAGAGCACCATCATCTTCCTCATCTCCTTTTCTGCTGTCAGCTGCGTATACATTATATACACTATAAGCGTGTTTATTATTTGTCTTTCTCTCTCACCTTTTGTTTCGCCCCTCTCCCCTGCCTGCCACTCATTATCTTGTCTGGTCCTGGTCTGCCCCTTGATTTCTTCAAAATATCCTCTGCGAATGTCGCCTTCTCTTTCCTCTTTTTCTCCTTCCTCTGCAACTGCTTCTGCCACCTCCAAGACCCTCACACTCGCTGCCCCTTCTTCAAAAGCCTCCCCACTCGCGGTCGCCTCTTCCCTCATAAGCTCTATGGACCTGCCCCATCAACATCGCTACCAAGACCAATCCTCGGCAAAGGTCTTCTTCGAGTCCTGTCTTGACACTTTCGAGTCTATGCCTCTTTCTTCACAACAGCTCCCATCCTCTTCTTCTTCCATCTCTGCTTCCGATATCCTCGTCAACCATCCACATCAACACCAACAACAACACAATCTCCATAAGCCTCCATACAGCATGGAACACTCACAGCAGCACCCACAGCAACATCCACAACAACAAACGGAGACCGAGTCTGTAGCGAGCTCCTCCTCGACTGCAGTTGATTTTAATGGCTCCTACGGCCCAACTCCGTCCATGCCCTTGGTCTATCCACTCTTGGCCGAAGCGCTTGTACGCGAGGGTTTCCCAGGATTTGCGTCCATGCTCGCGTTCACAGAGGACCAGCGCCAGCTGGAGCAGGTCACAGTCCAATCCTCGATTGAGCACCAACAGTATTCCTCTTCCTCCGCATACCAACACAACCAGGAACAGCAGCGACAGCAACAGGAGCACCACCAGCACATGCAACACATTCAACAACAGCAACAGCAACAGCAACAACAACAACAACAGCAACAACCCCAGCATACCTTCCAGAGTGACAACTATCTACTCGATTTTGTAGTTCAGGAGCACAATCTGCTTATTTCTCAACATGGATACAGCAATGTGTCATCGCCATCCAACACTCCATATCCACAAGGTCATTCCATGCAAGGCGACGGTAACGACTCAGCCCTGCAGAACCCCAATAGTCCCTACAGCCTAATGGGCGACATGCAACCGCTCGAGGTTATGCAGTACAACTCCCTCCTTCTCGACGGCCACTATCTTGATGCCCTCCCATATTCGATCATCCAGGGTGGATGTGGGGATGGTCAGGGTATGGATCCATCCGGATGGTGCGAATCTCCTCAGGCATTTGGCCTTGGCGGCGGTAACTACTTTGCCGACGCATATTCGCAGCCGATTAACATCCAGCAGTTGCCCCAGCAGCCCCAGCAGCAGTCATATCCACAAAGTTACTTTGACCCTTCAGCTATACCCATGTCCTCCTCCGGTTCCTCTTCCACGAGCTCTTCGTCTTCATCATCTTCAGCTGGCTCTTCATCCTCTGCTCCCGGTTATGGATTCAATTTGTCTGCGTGGTCCGCAGCACACGCCGGTCTTCTCTACCCCCAAGGGGATTATTTGTTGGAGCGCAAGCGCGAAGGTGCTGGTATACCCGGACATGGTCTGCTTCAGGGGCCCAACGGCCCCGTCTTTGCCCCTGTTACCCGAGTCCAGCCTCATATGGAACCCGCAGAAGAGGATGACTCTGATGACGATGATGATGATGATGCAGAGGAGTTTGGGGAGGCGGATGATGGGACTCCAGGTTTGCCCGCGAATCAGCAGTACGGCAGCGGTCTCCAGGAAGGATACCCTGGTGATGACTCGCATGTGCCACCTCTTTCGATGCCCAGCCAGTCAAGGAGCCGATCATCGCACGGTCAGAAGCACGAGCGCGAGGACGACCGCCAGCAGAGCTCGTCTTCAAAGCGATCAAAATCGGACATGCATTCAACAACATCAGCAGCGGCAGCAGCAGCGGCGGCAGTAGCTGCCCAGCGTCGGGCTTCAGGAGGGCTGAACAGCCATTCGCGCAACAGCTCCATCTCCTCGATCCACAGCCACTCATCAGGATTCGATTTCTCGATGTCTTCATCGCCACCCTCATCGTCTTCAACCGCCTCCGCTTTATCCCCAGGGTCGTCGTCATCACTGAGCCAGAAAGCTCCGAGGCCATTGGCAGACACGATCGAGAAGCGCATGCACCCATGTACATTTGATGGCTGCACCAAGTCGTTCACTCGAGCATTCAACCTGAGGTCGCATCTGAACACCCACAATGGCGAGCGACCACACAAGTGCCCCGAGTCCGGATGTGATTGGGATTTTGTCCGGCGACACGATCTGGATCGCCATGTCAAGTCGAAGCATATGGCTAACAAGCCATACGCGTGCAGCCAGTGCACCTCGCGATTTGGAAGGAGCGATGCACTTCAACGCCATCGTCGTTTAGAGAACCATATGTAAAAACCCATGCAACTCGCCACTAGTTTTTATATATGTCTGTAGATACCTTGTAGAACCCCATTCATTTTGTTCAACTGCTTACTTTCCTCTCATTGTAAATATACCATTTGCACTTATGCGTTTCGAATTTATTAAAAAGAATATATTGTTATGACGTTTATTATTGAATGTCTTTAGGAATGTGGCACGGTAATATGTATCAAGGCAACGGCCTAGGGCAAAGAAGTCCAAACAGTGTTTGTAATGTCTCGCGAACGACATGAGAGCAGGAAACAGATAGAGATGTGGCGAAAGGCCAAGAGGCGTTTAGTACTGGAGCTGCTTGCTTGACTGGCCATTTGGAGCAAATATAACTTGCTGCTGCGCGATTGCTCCTTTGGAGTGAAATGATCGGCTTTCGACTCTTGTGCATCATTCGTGCAACGTACACAATACAACCAACCTCCGTTCGTCCTTTGGTGGACAAGCTAGGCTATCGACGTCTGTGCTCGTGCTCGAGCATAAAAAGCGACACTAGGATTTGGTTTACAGATTTACACAAGACACAAAAGCATGTATCCATCGTGTTCTTTGCAAAAGCAAGGACCATGGAGGCATAAGAGAGAACCTTGCCGTAATGAATAATTATTATCAGACATACTGCATGTATGCATGCAAACAAGCATGTAAACATACATGCTAGGCATATCGTGGGTCCTCTCCAGAAAATCGAGCTATCCATGACCCATGTAAGCAAACTTGGTTTAATCCATCTTTGATTTTTATTATGCGAATGCTGTATGTCAAAGAGAACGAATGAAATTGAGATAAAAAAGACTATCAGGAATCGTAAAAGCATAAAAAATAATGAGATGTTTTCAGCATCTCTATACGTGTTCGGATGATAAGGTCCTGATGGTTGTGTTGTCGTTAAATGGAGTGCCTGAGTGCTTAATGCGCCTCGTCTGGCGCCTTTGTCGTTATGTTATTGCTTGTAGCTGTACTGTAGATGATGGTTTGTGGAGATGCCAGAAGCGGTCGTAGGTGTCATAGTACTCGATTGTCGAAGGCTCTAACCCTTGATCAAACTGACCAGCTCCTTTGTATACTTTGCGATATCAAAGCTGGCGCTGGCCATCTTTTGCTTCACAGACTTGGCATCGGGAGACGACGACCAGGCCAGCTCAGAATCGTTCTCCAGTTGCACCTTTATCGCAATCAACTGATCTAACGAGCTCTCCAGGTCCTCGAGCACAAATTCGCCCTGGGATTCGAGCTCGAGCGCATGTGGTCCCTCGATAGCTGCAGGTGTTGCCAATGTCATACGCGTCTGACGAATCACCTGGTCAACTAGCATAGTGATATTATCTGAGACGTCGCTTATGTCACCGGAATTTGAGGCAGATCGTAGCGATGTCAGCAAAGTTTGAATTGAGTTAACAATCAATACGGTCTGCGTCTCCAAGTAGATCTGTCGAAAACATGAGGAGAAATACACGTATTAGATACGTTATAGACAGCATCATGCAATGTTCCGCGATAGTCATCGATAAAAAGCATCCTTTTCCCTAGCGTGGTGAAACTGTTTACCTTCAGCTCTACCGCAGCCATGGGCTCATCGTCATTGTTATGGCCATGACCACCGTCACCATTGGGTCCGCTGTGCTTGCTATCGTGGTCCTGTTTGGTATCGCGATGGTCGCGATCTGCAAGGTGATGGCTATTCCCCTTGGCATCATGTCCAGCGTTCCTACTACTGCCATCGCGCTTAGGAACGTTGACAATGTCTAGGACGATGGCCTCCAATTGATCCGCCGCAGTCTCCAGATCTATCAGTGTTCTTTCGAACTCCTCCTCATCCTCGTTGAAGGCATTCGAGTGAACCTTTGCGGCGGTCATCAATTGCGTCAGTCCTGATGAGAGCTCCTGCTTCAACTCTACAAAACCATCATCATTGGGTTCCTCGTGCTCATAGTCCTCAACATCCTCCGTCACAGCCTTGCAAGCGATCACAACGGACTTCATGCCCAGCAATAGCGAAGCCGAAGTTTCAGATCTAAATATATAAAGAAAAAAGACGTTAGAAACCATAAAAGTGATAAACCCCTAGCTGCATCACTGTACAACCCGCAGGGGGAGGGGAGGGGCGTTCCTAGGTCGATATTTACCTTCCAGCTGACAATAGGTCATCTACAGCATTGCGGAACGAATCCAGACTGTCCTTGTGAACGGCCGAGCTGGGGTTGACCATGATGCTGTCGCGAGCCTGCTGACGATCGTTGTTCCAGTCATTTTTCGAGGACTCATTGTGCCGCTCATCCATCGAGAGCCGCTGGTCCGTATGGTTACCCAACTGATCGTTAACATGGACGTTGTTGGCAGACGTCGGAGTGATAGGTGCAGTAGTGCTCGGTGCGCTTTCCTTTGTGATGGCCCTCGATGCTGGTTCATCGTGCGTCCTCTTTTGATTGCGATCGGCTTCCTCAAGATCCGCCTTCAAATCGCTGTTTTCGTCCTCGAGTTGCTTGATTCTGTTGTAAGCAAGCTGGAGCTCCTCTTCAGCATCCAACTGTCGCTGCCTCAAGTCCTTATTTTCTGTTATAAGCGCCTTGACCTCCTGATTCACCATATCAACGGTCTATTATCGAGTCGACAAACAAACATAGTTAATTATTAATATACAAGTCCTGAATTGCAGTGCCACATCTGATGAACAGAAGACAGCCTGATTCTCACCTCGAGCTGGGCATGATAGTCGTTTAAGACCTTGTTGTAGTCTATTTGCAACTTGCTGACCTTAGACACCTGCTCGTTGAAGAGCTCTACCTGCTTAGCCAACTGACGCTCAACCTGAGCAAGACGGGAACCCTCAGGGCGATTCACCGCATCTCCGACATCACTCTCCAAGTGCTGGAGTCGTTTGCATAGAGCCTGAATACGAATCTCGTACTCTTGCTGTACCTGATCGTTTGGTTGCTATAGAATACAAAGAAATAATTGTATTGATACACAGCTTCGTTCCATTGAAGAGTCAGCGGAACACCAAGAACATGTACTGAGAGCTTACTGAGCCAGTATTGATACCAAGGCCACTCAAGGGACCTTGCGGTTCTGGCGTCTTTGCAGGTAGTCGGAGCACGTCATTCGAGCTTGATCCTTTGTTGTTAGAAGCATTACTGTTGGAAACCTTTGTCGGGTTGGAGTCATCCTTCTTCACGATGTTTCCGAGATCTGCCATAAGGCTGTCTAGGCTCGCAAAGTTGACGTTTCCATCCAATGCCGAGGGGGTGGGGGGCTGTTGACCTGGCGAGCGATAATATGCTTCCTCCTCCTCGTTACTGGATCCGTCCTGGATAGTAAAAGTTGCAACATTGGGCACGACGCTGGATTGATGGACGGCAGGCGTTGCTGGTTCGCGATCCTGACGATCCTGCTGCTGAGATTGTGAAGCTTGTGAAGGCTGTGAGAGATATTCTTTTTCCTCCAATGCTTGTAGCTAAATCGTACACAGGCGTGGGATGGGCAAGCAAACAGCGGCGAAAAGTATCAATGCGTCAGTATTCTCAATTTTACATTTGTGAGTGATAATGGTTTCCCCATAAAGGGCCGCAAAATGAAAAAATGTCTTACAGGGTACATCTCGAGCAGACTGGGAAACTGGCGCTCCAGTTGAACATAAACATCACTTGCGAGGTCCTTGAATCGATTTTGAGGGAGAGTCGCTAGTTTCTGGCGGGCTTGGTTGCGCTTTGGATGAAATTCGTCCCGGACAGCCAAGAAAGGAGCTGCAATGGTGGCAAAATAGTGCAGAATACAAGGTCTAGGTTAATGAACTTGTCACCATCGCTTTGTTTAACAACCTTGCAATACATCCGTCATTCACATACTTTGATTTCCATCTGTTCTACGCTTCAGCTCATCATAGACATCGGTCGAAAGATCCTGAAGCTGATTCTGCAGTAGTCTGGATAGCTTTTCTCTTGCCGCAATGCGCTGTTCACTCACCCCATGTTTCTCTATAGTGCAAATAGGGGGTTGAGAGAGGAGCATGTTGGTTATTACAATTGAGGTGGATCAGGCACGATGAAATGCCGCCCTTTAGTCCTTAACTCCGTTGCCCGTCCGTTCAATCAATTGAACCGCAGGGGGCTCTCTGGTCATATCAGGTCGCACACTCAACGGACAAACCCCTACCTTTCAAGATGTGGGCGAGGAGATATTTCTGAAGGGCTTCATAGTGTCTTGCTGCGATTTCCATGGCATTTGCAGCTGAACCTGCCGAGGGAGAGGATGGGTTTGACCGCTGAAGGGATGAAGTCGAGGAAGATCCTCCGCCTGGTTTGGTATTGATGTGCATGCTGCTGGGACTGACAGGTGAGGAGGGCTGAGGTGAGATGGAGCGATTGGGGCCGGAGAGCGAGGGAGAGTTAGAGGATGAGGAGGCCGAGGGATGGGGCGGCCTCTGGTATTGTGAGTTCTGAAGATAGGGAGAGTGCTGCTGAGGTTGCCACTGGCCGTTTTGCTTGCGGATATCCGAGTGATCTCTGTTCATGATGGGGTCACTCGTCTGCTGTTCGCTGGGGTCTACTGTCGCCCGAGGAAGCAAGGGGGACAGAGGATGATGTGGTCTCGATGATGAGAGTGATTAGCCAATGGATCTGGAATAGGATCGAGTTGTTGAATCGACTAGCGAAATGTAAAGTTGAGGAGTATAGGAATGCAGATGGGAGGAAGAAAGAGCGAAGTGGAAACAAAGTAGAAGTGCGAGTAAAAATAAAGGGCAGAGTGCCATTATTCGCCCTGTTTCTTCAACTTGATCCAAGTTAATTTCTTTGGATTCCAGGCACACACATCCCGCATCACTTCAATATAAACGACATATTCAATCTCCCCTTCATTCTCTTCATCCTTCTTGCCTTCCTATACCATGAACAGTGTCGTCTTCATTTTGCGAATCTAACTATCAGAGCAAACGGGTATGGTAGAAGGCTGTTATAGGCATAGTAAGCTCCACAGCTGCACTTATGTGGCAGAGCAATACCACCCGCAGTAATCGTCGCAATTAATGGACGTGGTCCGCGTACCAGGGGGGCTCTACATCGCGTGGCTCTCAAAAGGAACCATCCCCTATTCATTACCATGAATATACCTCTATTATTTTACAACGAGAGCACTTGTGCTGCTCTCATCCATTCTTTTTTAACAGATCACTGTCGCCCTTTCCGTCGTCACCATCTTCTATTGGCAACAAAAGCAATACATTTCCCAGCCAGCCTATTCATTCATTGTCTCTCGGAAAATAGCATAGCAATGAAGTATTATTATCGTGAACACGTCTATGTGGGAAGATAGGTAGTCTAGATCAAGAACAGGTAGTATGTGACATCCTGAATCCTCGCCAATACATGTCGGCAAGTCCCAGCGTGCGTGCGAGCACGTTCGAATAATTGAAAGAATTGGTCTATTATTGTTGAGCTAATGCCCTTGTCGCTGATTGATAACCTGTCTTGTGAGGCTCTATCCTTGGTCTTCCTCTTCGTCCTCGCTTTCTGAGACCAGCTCACGATCGCCTGAGGCTCCAAACGAGGGCGATGACGCCTTCGATGTACTGCTGCCCGAATGTCCTGATTGCTTCTTGACTCTGCTGACCCGTGGTTCCTTGCGAATGGGTATTTTGATACCCTGCCTTGCAAAGCATTTAGAGAGGGCAGTAGATTCTATTTATCAAGGTGACATACTTCGTTACAGACCGTCGCTACCAAGAGGCGTAAAAAAGCTGCATCCGTCGTGCATAAACAATGTAGAGGAAACTTACCAGTCATACCCGGGAAACGCTTGGCAGAGTAAATGGTAAATGGTTCTGAAAAAACGGCGGCCATTACTACTGAGGGTGGGCCATCCGGTCTAGACAAATTCCATATTGGATTGCGTCAATGTAAGACAGAGTCCATGACATTTTTCAAAGATCGGATGTTCGGGATCACGCTCTTACGTTGGCGGTAATGTAAAAGAAAACTTCAGTGTATAGGTGCCTTCGCTCCGCACGCTGATGTCCTGAAAAATAAAGTAGACGCCAGGTTCATCCTCCAGGTTTGTAAGCAGGTTGCCAGACGCTACCGTCGATCCTGTCAAGTTGCGGCTTGCCACGGGCTGAGATGGGACTAAGCTCAGGATGGATTCACCTGAAGACTGCCCAGTTGCTGGCAACTGGGCTGTTTGCACAGTCGAAACAGGATTGGTGACCAATGTGCATGGTGTTGTTTGATCGGCAGAGTAGATATCCGCGATGACCATGTAAAAATTGACATCCATTTGGCTACGATGCGGAGATGAAGAAGAGATACGGAAATATTACTAGTAAGTCCCCTGTATCTATTTCACGTCGACATCGCATGATCCTGCGCCAGCTTCTTTTAGTCCATTTATTTGCCGCCATAAGACCTAGTCCTTCGATCATGGCACTTGGATGCCATTACATCCAATCCTAAAGCCAAAGTCATCAATTGATTCGACAGTCCATTACCTGACGTCTGCAACTGTTCCGTCCTCGTTTCTGACAATCAGCCTTACTATTGGAGGCGGATCCATGGGTCTTCTGTCCTGTTTTGTCGTGGAACGAAAGCAAGCGCACGTAGAAAAAATCCGGAATTTTCAATCGAAAGCGGACAAGAGGCAGCGATATTAGTAAAGGGACAAGAAATCATGAGCCTCGAATCCTCATTTTTCGTGTAGATTGCTGGCTGTCGACCGGACCCTCCAACTCGATACTACGCTGAGCTTTTTCTCTAAGGACCAACAAAAAGGGCGGGGTTTCCTACAAATTCCTGAACAATTTACCTCCGCCGCCATAAGGGCTGCGTGATGGACAGTCTCGTCAGCAATGAAAGCAACCAGGAGATAATAAATGTGGCAACAATACCTTCTCACCGAACCCGCACATTCTTGCTCGGACGGGGTTTTGTGCCATCTGTAGCTCGTAGCTTCTAGTAATGAATGTTTGGGTCATCCTAAGGTCAGAATATATTGATCAATCAATAACAGCGTTTTTTTGCGGGTGGAATGGTCTGGAAACAAAAGAGTAGAAGTGAAGTGTGAACTGGCGGAAATTGCTGAACAGCACACGTTTATATTGTTATATTCTTCCTGCTTTTTCCAGGGTATACAGGCGCTGGTGGTAATTGAGGGAGGGATGGGGAGCAAAGTATGAAATAGAGGAATAGATGTTGAATGAATACGAGATCTCCGTCTCGGTACCCCATGCATCAGTACAGAATAGCCGGTTGGATGATATAGTCCATCAAACCCGATTCGCGAATGTGGACTCGACCAGTCCACTTGTTTCCTTGGACCTATGAACTATAAGATCTTCTCCTTGAACAACTTCTCGACTCCTGGCGCTCTGTATCTGGCGGTTAAGAACAAGATGTCAAACCGTCGACTGTTTCAAATACTGCTTTAGTGCAACGATCGATTCCTGGATTTTTGTAAGCGTCTTCTGCAATGACAACATAGAGCACCTATCCAAAAGTCCGGTATCTCTCTCACTTTGGATTGAGCAATGTTTCACACTCAATTGCTGCCCAGACGATTCAATGCTATTTCTTGTAAAGGAAAGGTAGGACGTATTCGCATGGTGGCTGTGTCGATTGCATATCGCGAGCACACTGAAGGATACAATGCAAAAGTCTAAACCAATGCCACTATAAATAGGGGAGAAGGAGCACTTGCCTACATCCCTGTCCGTGTCCTCGTCCTTGTCCGTGGTCCATGGTCTTTCTTGTTTTATGTTTGCTTACAAGTCTCCATGCGAGCTCCGGATGCACGCTTTCCGGTATCGGCTGCAGAGCCAGCTAGGCGCCTTAATATATATGTCCTTTCTGAGACAACGCAAATAGGTGTCAATCTAGAATGTGCGAGCGCAAAGGTTCAGGGATAGTAAAGCGATAGTCAAATACTGTGCAACAGCCTTATTCTGCCAACACAGTGACATCCACAAGGCATGCGATGTTGGCGGGCGGTTAAAGATTGGTTCCATGTTTCGTGACGAAGCAATTAAACGCTCCCTTGTCTCCTGTTCCTGAAATGTATGTAGGAGCATCCTTTTAAAGATCTCGCGAGCACGTTAAGGCGCGTTCAAACAGAAATGTCGTGAACTGAATTGACCGCGAAGTAGTACTGATGTTTCGGAAAGGTCGTGCTGGACGCGGACTAAGGGCTTCTACAGAGAGAGAAGACTGCAATGTGCAGATTTGTATATATGCGCTTGTGCGTGTGTGCATAATGATTTTGGCGCGGATTCTTTTGTGCCCCCTTTCCTTCGTTGTGATTGTATCTATTATTCCGCTGTTTCACAGTTCCACTGTGCTGGCACCAATCTTGTCAATCTCTGAGTAAACCAAATAAGAAAATAATTCAATAGCCTGGACTCCAACTCAAAGGGCCTCGCTCCCTGATCCCAAGTTAAAAAAAATAGTGCATACCACCAGGGTGGCATTAATGTGCCACTGTCGATTATCTGCATCTGTGTACTGATTTGAAATGTGTGTCCTTCAGCAACTCTTCGTCTGTACAATGCGCTTGCCCGTCAAAAAAAAAAAAAAAAAAAGGAAACGGAAAAACGTGGAGTAGAATAGAGATGCAATGGGTTGTATGAAGAACTGAGAGCAACGAGTATACGCTATAGTACGACTGATTGATAGAGATGTCTTGAAAGAAGTACTATCCTAAGCAATGAAAGCAAAGTCAATTGAACAACTCTCTTCCTGCAGTGTCTGCACAGACTTGGTTAGGACTCGCAGGAGAGGAAATACAATCGACTGAAAAAAAGAGCAGCGTAAGAGTGGACTGCGGACCCGATCAGGAGGTCGATCTGATTCGCATGAGCAGCAGTGAATTCCGTTGCCTCATTCAAAATTAGGTGGAGGTCGTACCTGGGCAGGATAGTGTGATGCTAAGAGGGAGGGGCGCAAGGAACAAAGCGAAATTGAGGCGAAACAATGGTTTAGCTTTGCGGGGCGTTCCTGAAGTGCTGAATGAGAATGAGTACGATGTTGAAATGAGAATCGTGAGCGGAGATGGTTGGAGAGGAATGAGGCGAGCGGAAGAGATACAAATAATAAGAATGAGTGAGAGTGAGAGGGTAGAGAAAGATTAAAAAGAACACTAACCGTCGAATGGTGCCGAGTGGGTTAAAGTACGACTCACTCTCGGAAGACGTCCAAACCTGACAAACATACACACACACATATGCACACGCACATACGCACAAAGGCCCTGATTTAGTGTTATCGACTTGTTACAACGTACTGCTTGGAGTGGATCCAGCACTCCTCCTAGGTCGCAACCATGCCTTCTTTGTGAACCCTCAATTAGTCATAAGTTTTTTAGTTCTACTTCATCTGTAACCATATTTTTCTTTACTCCATACCAATGCGCCATTGGCAATGATCCTGAGATCACCCCTCTTTTGCCTAGGGCTAACCTATCATTACTACCACTATCATGAAAAAAGAAGGGAAGGGGCTGTCTTTCAGGAGGATCTTGTAATTTTTTTTAGGTCGGCATGCTTTACTCACTAGGAGGTGAGCAAGGTTTGAACACTAATCTCTTTACGTTGTCCTTGATGTGACCAGAAAGAACCAAAAATGCAGATGGAAGATGTGATGGTCACCCGTTTGATATTGTAACCATTGTTGCCGGTAAGATCGGGGGGGGGGGGGTTGAAGTGAGCAGCAAATAGTGCAAGTTAAAGGGTTTTCATGAACCGGTATATAGTATGGTTTGCCGAAGGATCTTTGAAAGGTAATGGCGGCTAGGGCGTCCTGTGTGATCAACTCGGCCAGACAATGAGGAACTGTAGGGGATCCGAAAAGAATTGTGCGATCTCTCCGTACCTGGAACAAAACGAGCGGGAAAAGACCAGGTTTCTGTCCCTCTGGCAGATCCAGCGCGACAAACTATTTGCGTGCATGTCGCGTGCTGTTGTTCATTGTTATTGTCATCACCACAGTTGCCCAGCAGAACATCGTAACCCGTTGAAGGTAAAAAGAATCACCTCTTGGAACGCATACAAGTCAGATAAATAACAGTTACCCTTGCCCGCAGCTTTGAAGACTTCTCCGTCGTTGTTTTAACGCTGGTTGGTGCTCTCAGACAAAGTCTGGCCCGTACAAGATATTGTCAGACTTTATCCGTTCAATAAATCGGTCAGATACAGAGCTTATTTATTTTGTGTCCTTTCACGTTTGCTACCCTTACGACAAGGATAGAAAAGCGCAGAGAAAGGCGGTGGGCTTAAGAACCCAGAGCCACAACAGCAGATTGGAGCAGCCAACCGCTTCCTTGATGATAATCGCTCTGCTATCCAGTTCTATACAGTGGGTTCTTCATTTTAATATAGACGTGAAAACAAAACCAAAAAGAAACGAAGTGGTTGTTGAGTTAGGATATTGAGCACTGGAAGACTACGGCGTGCACAGTTTAATTGATCACACCAAGAACCATAACAGTTACTCGACATTGAAGCATGTGCGTGAGCAAGGAGTTCATGAATACTAAACGATCAGAAGTAAGGTAGTGACATCTGGCCATGTATTCCATATAAACGGCTGCGGTAGTGATTGCCGCTGGTATCGACAAAACCGCCTTCATTTCCTTGGGAGTTTCACGGAGTTCGCGTCAAAGGGACGTGCGAGGACAGTGAACAGATTCAGGAATGCACAGCATTCCGCTCTGGCCCTCGAAGCTCGTGCGATCATTGGCTATATTTCCAACGCCAGAGGGCCACGAACAGGAAAAAAAATAGGGCGCTTTGCTCCTTCCAGGATTGTGGAATCCTTCGTTCGAACAAGTAAACTACAAGATCGAGTGTTGCATGGAGTCTACTTCTAGTGCGTCAAATTGCACCAGCTCCCCCGAGCGAAAGTGCGATTTAAAAAGTGAACGATCCAGGTTAATACAGATTTATAACAACAACAAAAGTAACAACGGCCTCTTACTAACCTTGATACCGGGCTGTGACAATCATGCCGAACTCCGACTTGGCCCTTTCATGGAGGACGCTACTATGCACCTGGTATTGACGTGCACAAAGTCATTTTAGCAAGTCAAGACTAGATATTTAATGGTCTGTAACCGAACTGTGAACTCCCTCAGAGATCGAGCCAGATCGTGCGCGTTTGTCTTAGGAGCCCATTCCCTCAAAAATAACCGAGGCCTCATCTTGCTCTTGATCCTGCCTGCACAACGTTGGATCCTATTGACTAACCTGCAAACTTGGTTTGACGGAAAACATACAAGAGATTTTATTCTTATTTAATGCATTGCTTTACAATAACAATTGGAGTTGTATAGTACAAAAAAGAAATGAAAAAGAAAAGGAGATACGATGGCACTATTGAAACAGAAGAGAAAAGACTTTTTTCAAAACTACATGCGCGCACGCAAAGAGAAGGAATAACGACGTCGAACTGATAGGAGCGGGGATGGTACAGGCAGGCGGCATTGACAGTAATCTGGGTGTGCCGCATTAAGGGTTTGTCTTCTTATCCTCGCAAAGAGTATCCCGCTGTACGACTTCCCGTGGCGGGCTGCTTCTTGTCCAGCGAAATGTCCTTCCAAGTAACTGTCTTGACATATCCGTCGTCAAACTGGATCTTGCAATTCATCTTGTCGTGAAGCACGCTTTCAATCACGCCTGCATAGTACACATTGTCGTTCCAACGCGCCCATACTGCCAGACTCTGTTTCAATCTTTTGGTCATCATGTCCTTCCATGCCTTAAACTCGGCTTCTTTTTCTTTTGTTTGTCGCTAGAAACGTTTCAAAACTATGTCAGCAAAAGTCTTCATTAAGCCATTATGCGGCACTAATGAAAGGTTAAATGTAACTTACTGGGTCGTGGGTAGGACAATAAACTTGATATTCGATGCTGTCCGTATCAGGCTGCGTGACTTCCTCCACATACATGCCCGCCTTATCCGCACAACTGGCATGTAAAGCTCTGATGCACTTTCCTTTGCAGCACTGTAGACAGGCGCCCGCCTTCTTTTCACAAATAAAGCAGCGCTATGACAATCAAAATGTGATATTCGTGTTAACAATCCACGCGTAGAACTGATGCCTCTGTGGCCAAAACTGAGTACAGCTTTGCACATTAACTTACAAGCTTGCGTCGCGCCGCAGGTACGGCTTCTACGTGCACGGTTACGTCGTCGTCATCTTCTCCTGACATGTACGCCTCTGGAATATATTGAGCGCAAATCATATGACAATGCTTGCCATTGTTGGTGGGAAGAATTTCACCATCATAGTCCTGCAGAGGACACAGAAGGCACTAGTTGATATTGAATAAGATAAAGAAAAGGGACTCATCAATATGGCATTTAGGAGCGATTACTGATAACATATTTGAGCACGATCAATCCTCAAACACACATACATTGGGCTTAACTACAGATTCCGTCTTAGCCTTCTTGGTGGATGAAGCCTTTGATAAGGAGCCAGGCTCGGTACGTGTTGATCTGCAGACAGGTTTCAAATCGTCGGAGGCATTTCTTGCTCGACTGGAGCTGATCTCGGTTAATCTAATTTCGTCCGCATCTTTATCCTTGGTTACGCCTCTCTTTCTCTTCTTCTGCGTGCTCTCAGTAGTTTCGTCCGCTATATCCTCTTCCTTCATTTCGACATCCGATGTCTTTTTGTCTGACCGACTCCTGAAACGACCTGTCTCTGCAGCTGAAGAACTGCTCTTTGAAGACTGGAAAATAGCCTCAACGTCAATCTGGACACTATCGTTGATGCATTTGCATGACTCTGCCCTGCGACCAATTGGGATCCAGTCATCCAGTGCAAAATTGATTGATTCTGCGCAATTGAATCCAAGATTATATCCAGAGTGGTAAGCGAACGGGAACGTCAAGACAAATTCTCCTTCATGCTGCACTAGCCTGTTAACAGGGACTCCATCGGTAGCCAATTTTGATGGCGAAAGAAGATATGTTTTGTGACGTAAGAATTGCGGGCATGTCTTGTAATCGGACGAAAAGATTCCCTGCGCAATGCATTCAAATCGTGCACTATGTTCCGGCCGAATGCAATACCACTGCTTGGGCGCCCCAAAATGAAGATAATTGATCGAATACAGATCCATGTCCTCGACGTGCCAGGCGAACGTAGCCTTCCACATTCCAAAATACAGATATGGTGTGTTGACTCCTGGTAGATTCTGATCGATTCTCGACAATAGGTCTCCCAGACATTGTGTGTTCCATGATTTTGTCCTTTCGTCAAACAGGGATCCTATTGCACATGTGACAAAAAGCAGTTGTCAGTATCCATGTCTTGGCATGAGTAAGCTCAACGGGTACACTGGATACACTTCTAATTGTCCATCAATATGGACTCTATGTCGTCATTCGTCGTGGGCAACCTCTGATTGAGTATCGTAGCACGAATTTTGAAGTAGCGTATGCTTTTTCCTGCTTCTACTCCTGCTCTTGTTCATATGCCATTTCTATTCCTGTCCCTGTCCCTGTCCCTGTCCCTGTCCCTGTTCCTGTAGCGATGTCCAAATGTATCCTGCTTTCATAACTGTCACGATGATAAGGCAGCACTCACCTGACATATCGGCTCCATACATAGGCTGAACAAAAGTGAGATTGCGCCAGTAGTTGCGCTCCAATTCCTTGCAGTACTCCACCGTATAGTCCTCGCCGTGCTCAACTTTGTAGTCCGTCATGGGTGGTTCGACTTTTTCCTGTTCTTGCGCCTTAACATCCTTTTGTTTGCTCTGGTTGCTGCTGCTTGCTGCGGTTTCGGTTTCAGACTCGTCCTTTACTTCTGGGACAAGTGAGGAGAGAAGGTCCTGGGCATTGGGTCTTCTCGATGGCGGCGAAGGGCTTGTAGCCTGGCGAAGAAAATGCCTGCGGAGCAAATTAGGTCCAAGAGTTACTAGAGATGGCTGGTCTGGGCTGTTGTTGGCGGATGAAGTCGCCGAGCTGGAAGGGACTAGGGCGTCACCGAGGTCGTCATGCATAGGAATGGAGTTGGCCATATCCTGAGTGCGGGTTGGCGTAGCAGGAAGAGAGTCAGTCTCCATGGGAACAGTGTGGGTTTGGAGAGGAGCAGCCGGTTTGCGGTTTCGCTTGCGCCTAGGAAGAGGGTCCGCTGGGCCATGGGGAGCACCCTTTCGGCTGGGTGGACGATGATCGGAGTCGAGTGATAGGGCTTTGAATTCAGAAACTGTGTAAGATTTCCTGGATTCAATATTGGTTTGAGTATAGATGCCCTTGGTGCCTCTAATGTGTTGGATGATGGGTGTCTTGATCTTTACTGAAGCTAGGCGCTCAGAGAGGTCAGGAAGGGTAGCGGTCCTAGAAGGGAGCATATATCAGCAATATTGAGTATAAACAGTTGGAGACATGTCCAATATGTAAGTTTTTGTATGAGTAAGGAATTACCATTCTTTTGGAGGTATGATTTTGACAAGGCCAGCCTCACGGCCATAATTGACAATCGACTGGACGAATGCAGAAAAATCCTTGAACTGGTCCATGGTGGGACGAAAGACAGGAATGCCAGTTCCGACATTGTCGTAGTAATGGTCGGGCTTGATGTCGATCAACTTCATGCTTGTCGACAGTGCAACCGTTCAAAAGGGAGAAGGGTTGTTTGTGCAAAGTGTGAAGTGGGAGAGTCCGTTGAAAGTAGGGAAGAATGTGAGGTCCTAGATGGAAAAATGTATGCTGTTAATAATCAAAACAACTGGAACACAAGAGGGAGGATAAGAGGAAGGAGAAGAGGAGCGGAGCTCAATAAGGGTAAGACGAAGAAGAAGAGGAAGGCAGATGGCTATGGTGTGAAAGGATGCAAAGAGGACGACGAGCTTATAGCAGTTGCTGCTTACTAGTGTCCAAATGGGCTAAAGGGCACACATGACACAATGGAATGAAAAGAAAGCTAGTCGAAGGTACAGTGAAGGCTTCTTTTCAGTTTATATCGCTGGATAGTGCGAGTCCACGGAAGGACTTTTTGGCATGAAAAACATGAAAGTGAGGAGACACGGCAAGGACTCAAAAGGAAGGGGGACAGGACAAGTGAGTAAGACCAAGTGAGCAAAAAGATGAATGGACAGTAGACAGTAGATCTTTTTTTTTATCGAGGGCCAAGGAATTCGCTTTGGAAGTGATAAAAGAACACAGCGGCTGTTGTCATGAATGCGCTTTTGCAGTGCTACTACACAGTCAGTGAAGTGTAAGTGTTGTAAGTGTGCCTGCTGGCATACCTTTCTTTTATCTCCAGAAGCAGAGGGTAAGGGAAGTAGAGTATGACGAGGTGAGCGGGAAATGGATATAGAGAAGTCAAGGAAAAGTGCGGAAGGAAGTGAGTAAAGCAGGTGCGGAAGCGAAAGGAAGAGACTCGATATAGGGAGAAGGAATAGACTCGTTATAAGCAATAAAAAGCGTTTGAATGGGGATGATGCCGTGCAGAGGGAGGGATCGTTTCAATGAGGAAAAGTGGGATACAAAGATACAAAAGCAAGGAAAAGGAAGTGGTGAGCTTGAAGACGGGGACGAAGAAACATTTGTTTTTGTGAAAATTTTTTTGGGCGTAGTTCATTTGCACGTACAAAACACATGGCGAGGCATTATCCTTGGTCCTCATGGGCCTTGCGGTACTAACAGCGCCATATTGCATGTAAACGCTAGGTGATGGGTTACTACCTACCGTAGACAATTGGACTGATGAGTTGCTTCCTTAAATCAGGCGCAATGTCCGCGGGTTCGAATGTGCGCTAGGTTGAATGCTGTATCAACCTATGTTCCCTGTAGACCCATGTCGTATGTTTTCCCGCCCAAGAGTGAGGTGACAAAGCTCAGCATTAGGCTATTTTAATATGCAAAGCGAAGAGCGCCTGCCTGAGCACTTCAATTTTAATAAATAGCAGCACGTTTGTCTTGGGCAATGGAGGAGTTGCCAACGTGTCCTCCGGGCTTGTCAACTGCGTATATACATTTTGTTCATGAATAAAGATTTGTCCGGTGAAGAGAACTGTGTTTGTGTTGTGTTTGCTCACTACGGATAAAAAAAATCAACTAACACGACCTGTGAATCAAGAGAAGAAGTGAAAGGAAACGGATCGCATAACCTGTCCCAGTAAATGGAAGGATGGATAGATCTCACTCTGGTCCTTATCTCATGCGGATGAAAGCATGGCAGCCTCAGCATGCCCGAGAAAGAACGGCATGTTGACCCATTGCATTTGGAGAGACACATGTCTATGTTCATAACTCCATGTCCATAGAGTACGAGTCGACTGTAAGCAGTGAAATCTATGGAAGCTGTCGTGGTTTAGAGTTCTCTAATTTCGCTGCAATTTATGCTATATACAACAATCAGCCTTGTCTATGTGTGTGTATGTGTGTATGAAGAAAGCGTACCTGAGTGCCGATGTGAGAAAAGAAGTATATACCCCCTTCTCCTTGTTTGCCAATGCTCACTTACTACTGCAACTAGCATTGCTGTCTTCTTCTTCTTCTCATCTTGCCTCATCTCATTCTCATTCTCATCTTTCTCTGCAGTCGACCTTTCTCATTCTGCTCCTTTTCTTTTATTTCATTCCACTCCGCCTCCTCCTCTTGTTCCTGAAACCAGACCACTGGCATTTTAATCACTAGCAAAAAGAGAATGTGGTCCTGGCAGCACTAGAAAACACGTTCACCTGCTCGCACATCCTCGCATCGCAACCTTCCTCCTCTACCTCCTCTTTAACCTCTTCTTCGTCAAAGACAGAGAAACAATAATATCCTTGCTCAAGCTGTGGCCACAATTGCATTGCCTTGCTTTTAATGACCCTTTTGTAGCAACGGCCCTTTTTTTCCCGCCAATTATTTTCAAAAAAACAACCATGACCTCTGTCATTCCTCAACCATGGCCAGGTTCTGGTGTCGCCGACACAGCATCATGCCCACTTCGGGGGCAAGGACAGAACACACTCCAGCAGGCAATATCAACGCAGCATCAATTATACCAAACAGATGA
The DNA here is from genome assembly GCF_025024155.1 of Gamsiella multidivaricata. NCBI lineage: Eukaryota > Fungi > Mortierellomycota > Mortierellomycetes > Mortierellales > Mortierellaceae > Gamsiella > Gamsiella multidivaricata. The sequence goes on from NW_026251716.1 coordinate 133,597, forward strand.
GCCCCTAGGCCAGGATTATCGTTACCATCTTCCAGCCCCTCTGACATACCAGCAACAGCAACCATCCCACCCTAATGAACACAATCATCGTCCGCTGCAACTCATCAATCAAGAGTACGATCAGGACTATCCCCACCTGTACCATAAATCCCATCGAACCTCCGATGGGCGAACAGGCAGAGATACTTCTTTACGGTCAAAGACCGCAAAACGGGTCAGCAAAGCTCTACCGCCGGATCCACTTATGAAGCAAAGACAGCGATCTTTTAAGAGCGGATCATCGGTAAGCAATCTATGCAAGACTAATTACGGAACCTTGGCACGACCCTTTTCTTATTGCATGGTTGAAACGCTTCTTTACCGTTGGCGAGATACAATGAGGACTGTAGTATGAGAGCGCATATGTGCCTTCCGGCAGCGCATGAGGGCAATACATGGGCAACTTGGCCGTGAAACGCCATAGGACCTGACATAATGGGTTGGCAGTGATGGGCACAGTTCCTGGATTGCGGCATCACAGGGGGAAATATCATTGGGTCAATTACAATTTATTTTTACAACAGACCCTTTGCGATTCTGAACTGCCTTGTTCACAAAGCCAGGTCTTGTTTGCATTCCTAAAGAGGGGAAACCGCACGCATGTCTTTAATTTATAAAGCACGCGTCTAACTTGAGAGCAAGTATCCATGGAGCTTGGATGATGCAGGACTATAGTGAAAATTTTGGGAAGAGCAGAAATTGGATGCAAAGATGTCGGAAACACATATCCTGGTAGACTAAATTATGAAGTCGTCTGCTTCCCTTGACAGCGGCGTCGGTTATTTACTGCCAATGGCAGACAGTTTGTATTCTCAACAGTGTACTCTAGGCGCAAATGCATCCCCACCCCTGCAGTCCCTTAATCGCACCTTCGGAAGATGCGGCATCGTCAAATAACCAATGTGTATCAGATCGTACATTGGATTGACGCCCAAAGTTTTTTGTTGCATTCTTAGAATAAGCTCGAAGCCGACAGTGAAGCCGCTGTCAACAAGGACCTTCCACTTCCACCAGCACCGACATTCACGCTTCCCTCTGCTTATAGCCACCAGCAACCGTCTGACGAACCAGAAAGACGTCTGCGATCCGACTCGCAATCTGAAGTGACTTCAGCAACATCTTACCACCTTCCCTCCCGTAGTATGGCCGATCTTCAGCACAGCGTGTTCATGGACCCAGGTCAGATGGAGTCGACTCCATATATACCGCCTGCGAGCAAGAAAGGGATCGTCATCGATCGACCCTACAGCTACTACAAAGTTTCACCAAAGGAGCCCCAGAGAGTGACAAAGATCGATTCTCCCTTCGGCCCTCCTGAAGTTACTCCAGTAATGCCATCTTTTCAAGAGAGGCCGCGCAACAATAGTGGGAGCAGCGGTTCTTCGACCTATCATACCCACCCGTCTCAAGCAAATCCATTTGTGCCTCCAGCGCAGTACCAGCCTGCTCAGTTCTACCAACAGTACCAGTCAACGACACGGAGTGATGGGTCAAGGAAGGAGCATCCCGATCAGGAAGACCCCGTCGCCGCGAAGACAGAGTTGTTATTGACCACCCAATCGACAGGCGCCACTCATGCCACGCGGGAAAAATCAAACTCTAATAGGCATCATCCGCTAGCTACCTCACCCTGGCCAGAAAAAACAATCTCTCAGGTACCACCAACAGCAGCAGAGGCTAGCAGTGGTCAGCTTTGGGAAGAAGTAAGTTCCACTTTGGTTATCGTTACTGGCGTCATCTTCATGTGGGTGTTAAGTTCTAGTTCTTATGTCTTGGAATAGAATCATCCGACTCGGAGTCACAGTAACGGAAAGGGGCCTCTTCAGACCCGGCAGCAGCGCTCACAGAATGGTGGGCAAGGCTACGACATAGACCAACTCCGACGGCAAGATTCACTTGGCACAGCACAACCGACGCGAAAGGCATCTGGCAGCAATTTGCTGCGAATGGCGCGTCAGGCATCTGGTACGGCGCTCAAAGGCATGGGCTTGAGCAGAAAGGCTTCTGAGAAGAACCAAAGCTCGAGTCAAAAGTCTATACACGCAAAAGGCGAGGAAGCTGCTGCCACCGCTCAACTTTCCACTTACGAGCAGAACTCGCAGGTCTGGGCGCAGCAAAACAGTCGATCGCAGACAAATTTACAGCGAAGACCTTACCCAGGCAACTCCTCCAGCAATCAGCAAACCCAGGACTATGCCTTTTCCAGGACATATGAAGCCGAGCTAGGACGGAACAGATCCTTGCCTGACATCAAATCACCTTCTTCTGCCGACAGTCGAACACCCGTTAGAGGAAGTTCCCTCACCCATCCAAAGGCAAATCCCGGTCCGTTTCACAACCGGCAGAGATCGCAGCACCATCTCCAGCACCCATATCAGGCCGCCACTGCAATGTCAAATGAACCAATCACTGCCGCAACACCCCCATCCATGGGATCTGACGTCATCCAGGATGCCTACGGAGGCACCACAGATGACTGGCGACAGGCGCAACAGGCTGAGAAGGAAGCGAAAGAGCGGCAAAATCTCAGAGATTCTAGTCCCAAAGCACGGTCTGGCCACTCCTCCATTAACTCCGTAAGCACATTGAATCTGCCGCCCACTACAGCACTACCAACGACATCAGCACTAAATAGATCCACTAGTAGGATGCTACTGCCTGACAGGGGTCGACCCACAAACTCGGCATCGCTCGGAGACCCATCCTCTTGTAATGGACGGGACAATGTCGGGCCTGAGCCAACAGAAGGAAACACTTCTCTAGCTAAGGCTACTGTGCAGCCGGGAGGTATTTTATCTCAGTTACAGGCTGCTACTGAGGCTGGGCAGATCATTGACCCGGCCATGGGGATTTGTTCGCAGAAGGAGGGCCTTTATATTCAGCGATCCAACACTGCGCCATATCCTTATCGTGAAAACAGAGCCATTACTGAAGAGGATGAGGCGGACTCTATGTCTGGCTGCGGCTCAAAGACACATGGGCCGCTAGAGTACAGCAAGAGCGAGGGCTATGCCGCTGCCTCGCGAAACAACAGGCAGCAGAAGCGAGCGCAGCAACAACAACAGCATCAGCACCAATCGCAGCCAAATCAACCATCAGATCGACAGCAGCACCAGCAGCAGCGTCAAGCGCAACCGAGTGTTTCTCAAAATCATCCAAATCACAATGAACTGGACCACCTGCCCCACCAGCAGCCTAGTTACCAGGTCCATCATCAATCTCACCAAGCCTACCATGACCAGCCTTACGAACATCACCAAAGCCAATGGCAGCAGCAGCAGCATCATCAACATCAGAGAAATCAGTCACTATCGAGATCGCGAGCCATGTCGAACGACTCCTTAGCCGATACAAACAAGGACTTGCCGCCCACGCCCGGTCGTACACCCCAAACAGCTCTTCAAGGACAGGATAGTCGTCACACACCTGGTCAGATACAAACCGGACAACTTCAGCAGAGCGAATCTCAATCTCAAACCCAGAGACAGCGTTTGCGAAGCGAAAGTCAGCCCGAGTCGTCCAGATGCCATAACCAGCATCACCAGCAGGCAATGGCATCGAACACAGCTTCTGGAGAAGGCGCTCTTGTGCGATCTATGTCGCCGCCGCGCAACAAACGCATTTCACACGAGAGATCGGGAAGTGCGGGACAGCTCACGCGTGGTGGTAGCCATGGCCAGCATGCTTTGACATACAGCAACCCCAGCAGTGGACAAAAGGAGAGGCTAAAGTATGGCCCCGATATTCTACCATTGCCAGTGATCCCGTCTCCAGAAGAGTTTCTCAAGAAAAACTCCAACCTGGGGATCCTGCCACAAGATGTCTTGAGGACACTAGACTCCCAGACAATTCAAAAAGTCATCACACAGGCTGTCATTGCTAGCCGTCTGTACAAAGCCCTCACACTCGAGGAAGTTGAGAGCCTGAAGAAGGTAAGGACGTAATGCGCTGCTGGCGACTAAGCCCACATTGTCAATCTTCTTTCGATGCTGATAAATACTCCATTTGATGCTTACTGATGGCCATAGGAGCAAGAGGATCTCCGAAAATACGTCGAGCAGCTCAGTGCCTCCCTCATGATCGAGACACGCATGCGCGACGCGTCGCATTCTCTGATCCGCTTGCACGAAAGCAACACGAACTTCGATGCTGTCAAGGCAGCAACCAGTCAACTGAATGCCACGACTCGCAAGATGGACCAGATTGTCCAGAAGACGCAGCAAGCGATGGAGCGGCTTCTAGAGATCCAGCGTTTGCTGCTTCAGCACGAAGGCGCGGTTCTCAACGCTGGCATGCGGCGCCTCGATGGAAATAATCGCGAGTTGACGAGAGCTGTCCAAGAGCTTGAAACAGCGAGGGACCGGGAGAAGGAGGAGAAGCTCAAATGGAAGAAAGAGCATTCGCAGCTGAGGATCCAGAGTATGGTCTTCCCTAACCCGCCTGGATTGGAGGAATACCACGGCGCGATGGCTAATGGAACCTCTTCGAGCAGCGCAGAATCCACGATTCGGAGACGTAAGTCTTCTTCCGGACGTAAGTCGCCTTCGACAGCGCAGTCCGCCACGCCATCGAACGAACCCGTACCACCCATCCAGCAGCAGCAGCACGATGCCCGTCTCGCAGCGCTTGAGAACTACATGAAGGATCTCAATGAGGAGATCAGCAAGAAGGACGAGCGCGTCAGTCAGCTCGAGAGCCAAGTCCGTATGGTCATTGTCTGGGCTGATGACTTTGCAGGATCTCTCAGGGCCAAACTTGGCTTCGACAACTCGGTCGAGGAATCCGTGGGTCAAGATAATGTGTGCTCGTCTAAATTGCAAAAGCAACTGGCGCAGCTGCAGTTGAGAATCGAGGAGGGCTTCAGAATAATGGAGGCCAATGCTCACGAGCTCAAGGTGAAAACGCAGGAGGCTGAGATCGCCAAGAGTAAGGCTCTCGAGTTTGCGGCTACGACGCTCACCAACAGTAGCATGGTGGCTGGACAAATGGGTCTGGCCCGCTCCTCGTTCAATTCGAGCCAAGGATCAGATATTCCTCGATCGCGCTCTAGACAGCATGATCACCAGCAGCAGCAGCAACAATCGCAGCCTTCACGCCTCCGAAGTCCCTTCAATCGGTCCAAGACTTCCTTGAACGAATCAACGCTCCCAACTCAGCACCATAATAACTCGGACCTCAACGTAATTTTGAACGAGAGCCTTTTGGAGCTGGATCTTCAAACCATTTCTTCCTCATCCAGCTCTTCGGCAGCCCTCACACCGGATATTACAACAAGTAGCGCATCTCAGCACTCAAAGAGTCCAGTTCACCAGCGGCAGGATTTGGTCCGACGCTCGTCTCGCTCGAAGCAGTCAGCACAGCCGCAACCCAAGGATGATCTTGTCATTGGAGACGCACATGAGGAAATCAAGAGACTGAACGCCATGGTGGACGAACTCGAACGCGTAGTGAAGATGAAGCTGCTATAAATAAAGCAAACACTATAATGACTATGACACATTTTAACCATCTTAATCGTTCCTGCCTTATTAATGAGAAGCCCATGTAAAAGGACCATCAAGTGAGAAACTCAGATGACTGAGCTTTGAACTGCTTGCTTTTATTATTCATAAAGCGTGTCGCCAAAGGAGCGCCGCCACTTATCCTTGCATTTGAGTACGGGTATCGACATTTCCTGCGCAATCTGCCTCCAGCCGAGCGATGACTGTCCGTACTTCTTCACGAGTCGCTCTAGCTTCTCCACATCTCCAGTCTGCCAGGTAAAAACAACGCGTCTCTGCCTCTTTGATCCAGAAGTAGATACATTCCTAGGTACTTCTGTCTTGAGAATCCCTGGGGCCACAAACATTGTAGGATGTACGGTCCCCAGATCACTATCATCGTCCGGGTCGTCATCTGAGTACATTATTTTGTCTGTTGATAGAGACTCGCTCAGCGCACCGACATCGCCATCCTCTTGAAAGCTACGAGGTCCTACGAGATCCGACTCCGTGCGTAGGCTTGTATTTAGGTGTCCAGAGTGTTTATTGGGTGTACTGTTTCCCTCCGCACGCGCGATATCCTGTAAACTTATCAAGGCCTTCATTCCGCGCCGGATATCATCCTCCTGATATCTGAGCACATGCCTCTCCAGCAATTTTTTGGCCTTGGTCCTGATCGCAGAAGCCTTCCGTTGCAGGCTATACTCTTGTTGGACGAACTTTGGAAACCGCGGTGGGAGTTGGTATGTGGATCCAAGAAGATGTAGGTCATGTAACGCCCTTTGCAGCGCCAAAACTTCCGTTTGATCCCAGCGTCCCACGCGAGTCATACCGGGCGCTGTTGAGGGACTTTGATAGGTCGCCCATCGGTACTGGCATTGAGATTCCGTAACGCCGCCGCCAACGCGTTTTGCGACGGCCATCCAGTCGATATCCGCATCTGATGGGCTAGTCTGACATGGCTTGTATTCAAGCGAGGCCGCCCCTTTGAGTCGATCCAGTTGCTCCTTGGTCCAATGGTGACTCCGTGGCCGTCCTGAGATGTTGTGAGCCAGCTTTCCTAGCACTTTTTCGAGGTGATCTCCCCTGGAGACAGAAAGTGCCACCAAAAACTGAAAATCGTCTCTACAATCCTTGGGCGTCTTCAAAGACGAAGAAGAGTGATCCTGATATGGCACGCTGTTGGTGCCAGTGCTAATATTTCCCTGTCTCGTTAGCCTCACCGCCTCCGCGATGCGATCCCAATCATTCCCGTATCGTCGCCATGAGGCCCAATATGCCAAAATCTCGCCCTCGGCCCAATGATGTCCAGCCTTGCTAATCTGGTATTTCCTTATTAAGTAGCCCTGTAGCTGTTGCCATCGGTTTTTACAATCTTCTGGTGAATGGAACTTGAGGTGCTGTGCAGCCTCGTGCCAGACTTGCTCGTCAAGACCGTCGCGACTGACCCGTTGTTGCATGATCAGATCGATCAACGTCATCTCCTGCTTCCGAGTCCACCTACGACGCTCTGTCAGGAGCTGTATATGTTTGAACTGTAGTTGCTCGGGTGTAAATCGATACCCAAAGACTTCGCGTGCAAGCTCCTTCCAATCTAATGGCTCCCCGTCCGACCGAAGGGTGCTGCCTTCACCTCCTATTTTTCCTCCGCATTTGGGTACATGCCGCTCCAATAGATCTTTATCCTTCCTTCTGAAGTTTGTCATTGCTACTGCTAGTGTTTTCCTATGCTGGCGGACGGGTTCCTGTGTGATTTTGTACCATTGTTGCTGACAAGCCATTGCCGAAATGGGATATTTCTGTTCAGATGCAAGGGTATGAGCGATCTCGTTCCAGGGTTTGGATTGAAGAGCAAGTTGGCTTAGACGGCGGTTTAGTTCTGGGGACCAGAACTGGAAGAGCTCGGGTTCGATACAGGCACGATAGCGACGGTAGCAGGTGATGGCAGGCAGGTGGAGGGATTCACCAATATGTTTCCAGGTGTGGCCATGGAGACGGAGTTGGGTAATGTGCGAGTCGAGCTCGGGGGTCCATTCAACAAGGGAGCGTGATCTTGCGCGAGAAGAGGAATGTCGGAAGCGAGCAAGGTGATTGGAGGGAATGAAAGGGAGCTTTGGACAGAGGAGCTGTGTTGATCGGGATAGGAATGGGAAGTACAGTGGCATGGAGGTGTGAGAGGATAAAATCAGTCAAACAGGGAGGGACAGGAATAAGAAACAAGTTCAGGGACAAAACGATCGAGGAAGTCCGTCACAAAGTGGCTGCAACACTTAAAGACATGGGCGCGTTTCCTCTGAATGGGACCAAGGCTACTTTACACATATGATCGTGACATCCCAGTATCGCCTGGCCTTATCCATCATATTCATGTCTTTTGAGTGCTAATTCCTGAAGGGGAATGTTCTATATATTTGCGGCTATTGTCTTTATAATCTGACCTAACCCCATCTATTCGTCCGAGGCCTCGCGCTTCTTTGTCTCCGCTGCCTTCATTCGGCGGATATAGCTAGAAGCATAAGCAACATAATAAGAGCATGCAATTAATGTTAGAAATCGTAACTAGATCATGTTCTAGCTTCAAATCTTTAAAGCTGCTCCTCCTGGTCGCAGTGGCATCCACTTCGTGCTTCGCCTTTATAATCCGTATCCATCGGTTTCTATCTCAGTTGATTAAGATGTCGATATAGGCGGCGAAGATAAGGCTTACTGAGAACACCTCTGAATCTATATCTCGTTCATCAATTGCTGGCTGTACTCCATTGCTATCCCTTCAGAGGTTTGTCCGCTTGTTCTCTAGGTCCTGACAAGTGTTCCTGATATACAATTACTGGCCCGAATATCCCACTTGGAGTACTGTATCCGTCATGTATACACAAACTGCCGAATAACGAGCACCGTCTATCAGCCCGTTTGCATGCTGATGTATCCATTGCGACTGCGGTGAACGTCAGGTCCTTACTCATCGTATTGGCACTTCTCATAGACATGGCGCTCATCCTGGCATTTCCATGGAAGGTAGTAAGTCTCGGAACGGCACTTGTTCAAGGGGATCAAGAGGTCGGCACAGAAATCACGGTACCCGAGTGGGAGACGGGCATCTTGCATTTCCTTCTGTGTGGCGGGCATGGTGTTCTTGTAGGATGAAGATCGAGGGAAACGGGGAGTAAGTGATGGGCGTTTCGTCACCGGAGCAGCCTGGACCGCAGGTTTATGAAATGGGCTCGCCAGTGGGCTTCAAGGTTCAACTCCACCAACTTGCAACAACACCACAGCACGCCACACAGAACAATGGTAATGAGGCCAACGATGCTCCAGGACGAACAAAGGAATCAGAAGGAATCAGGCATGCGGAAGATTGTGGACCAGGAGCTGACGTACTTTTTGTTCATCGGCATTCCCTGATTACATAGACTGACAGACGGAGGCGAGTCTTGGTCGATGTAAGCACGGATCCCATATTGCCACCATTTATGTTTGCAGGGCGATACTCTACACCCTCCAGAGGCTGACAACTTCTTTGACTGTATCTTCAATGCGACCACTCATATAGAACGACGAAGACAATGAATGGAGAGTTGGATCATCTTCACAAAAGACTTATGGCAAGCGTGGAGCACCCAACAGCTCAGGATCTCGGAAGCGAATTCAGAGAGGCGATGATAGCGATCAAGATGGCGACGTGCATGCTACTAAAGTAATACGCGGAGAATCGTTAGGGAGTAGGGCTGATATTCCGGCCGAGGATTTTGAGAGACTGGTCAAAGATGTGGTGCGCCTGGCAATTTTTACATCTCATTCAGAGCAGGCGTTGAAGAGAGATGATATCAAAAGCGGTATGCTATACATTGCAATACGTGGTGTTTTCGAGGTGATTGATTCAAGGCGCTGCTGCAATAAGGGCTCGACGCTTTCAATAACTCTTTTCAAGAAAAAACATATAGTGTTGAATGATCACAACAAGTTGTTCGACACTGTTCTCCAAAAGGCACAGGAACGACTTCGGGATATCTTTGGCATGGAACTGATCGAGCTTACGACTAAGGGTCGATCTGGTCAGGCATCTGAGAAAGGTGAGTCTTTTACAACGCTTAGGATGTGATATACCAGAACATGTCGCAGCACCTAACTCGTTTTCTTTGATTGTTTTCACAGGATCTAAGTCATATATGCTGAGGAATGTCCTGCCAATGAATCTGATTGCAAGCGGCATCGTAGATTGGAGCGCAGAACTGGAAGATCTGGGTCTTCTGATGGTCATCCTCAGTTTGATCATGGTCCGAGAGGGGGCCATCTATGAGAGTAAGTACCTCTGTTTTTCTTCACGGTATCCACAGTCTGTGCATAGCAAAAAAAAAATTGGCATATTGCTAATGTAGGTGTTTTTTTCCGTTATTTTCAGGTGCACTCATGTCTCACCTTCGACGGTTGGCACTCACGGAAGACAACTCGCCTTTCGGTGATATCCAAAAGAAGATGGATGTCCTGATCAGGAAGCGCTATCTAGAGAAGTACAAACTTGAGCACATGGATGAATCTGGCGAGAAGGCAGAAATGGAATATCGGTGGGGCCCGCGCGCAAGGATTGAAGTCCCAGAAGAGAACGTTGTGAATTTTATCCAGGAGGTATGTCTGCATTTCGATCCCATCTTCAATTGTCATGAGATGAGTGCGCGAAATTAGGGGATAAGGATTAAATAGCTGATCTATATTGTTAATAGGTCTTTGGCCGGGAAGCACCTCTTAATCTGGAAGCCAGCATTCTGAAGGCGGCACGAATCAAGGGCAAAGAAGCAGCCCAGGGGCAGTAACGCAGGCTTGCTATCCATCTGTCGCCTTAGGAGACTAGCATTCCACTCCTAATGTATATTATAAGCATAATGTTAGCTGTATTCGAGAATTATGGCATAGCGGCGATGATGATAATGCATACGGGGGGCTGTTCCTCCTCTATGCATGTGCAATAGAGTGAGTTTTACTTTGTTTGTTGACCAGTGTTGCTTTTGTTATGTTGGCTCACAGGTGTACCACGAGCGTACACACAGACCTTGTCTTACGGAACATTCGACTCTGTTTATTGGCGACCAACCTAGCCATCGACTTCGTCCGTCTCTTTTGCTTCATTCATCCTCTCCTTCCGATTCAAAAGACACTCTTGTCCACCAAAGCTGTCCTCATCACCTTCCCGTTCATCACTTTCCTCACGCCAGGAACAGCAGCAGCAAGGAACAGAAATAAGAAGTACCTCAGTATGAAACACCGCTGCTGGAGGAGCTTGTCGTTGTTGGCCGTCTTTATTGTTCTGCTTGAGGGACTCGAGGCCCAGATGGGGCCAGGCCCCGTTCAGTCCAGTCAGACGATATCTATCCTAGGAGACGAGCTTTATCTACATGGAGGTATGCCCAATGAAGTTGAAGCATACCCCCTTCCAAAAAAAAAAAAAGAAAAAAAAAAAAACCAGCAGCTATAAGACCAAATCCAATGATGCCAATTGCCTGCCTTGCATCTTTCTCCGCTTTGTAGGGTCAAGATCAGACACATTTCTAGAAACAAACTGCACTTCTGAACTCTGGCGGCTTAGGCTTGGACACTCTGTCTCATGGAATTTGTCGAGCGCCACATGGGAGTCTGTTCCACTGCGTGAGGACTCAATAGCACTCCCACCCGTCTCGGGTATGGGTCTCAAAACACTTATTATACCCGGCAATAATACACTTTCGCTCGTCAATGGCACGCCCACAACAGTCCAGAGTATCTCGCCTTACATGATCGAGTTCGGAAGAGCTGGGTGTGCAGATGATGACGACAAGGACAGTGAGCAACAGGACGGAAAGGAGACTGTAACAGATACACGGCCTTGGATCGGCTTTAACATCTATAACCCCATGATGAATACATGGGAATCAACTGATCTTATCAACGCTACAGCAGACCTCGGATTCAATGCTACGGCAGTGTTGGCGATCGGCAACTGGCTATCACCAACTGTGGCGGTCGATTATGTCAATTTCGCCTGGTACATCATTTTGCAGAGCACTGCGCCCCTGCGACAGGTCATCCTGCGAAAGGACCTTGCCGGTCTAACAATATTTATGGGCGAGATCGACCTTACTAAGAGTCACTCGACGCTCTTCCCAACCCAATTGCTGTATGAAGGATGGAATCTAACCAGCGTCTTGAACGAAAACGCTCCGTTTGTCGGCAAAGGCGTCGCTACGGTCGTAAGAGACAAGATCATCATCATTTCTGGAACGGCCAACTCATTCACGCCTGGCGACAGTGATACGGCGGAGCTACGCGGATGTGACCATGCCTATGTGTTTTCGACAACCACGAACGCATGGACTCGGCAGGATCTGGTAGAGCCTATTGTTTTCATCAACGCCTCGCCTAAATAGCTGGCTCTTCTCAACAATTTGCTGACAGTTAAATGACCTTGGCCTTTATGTCCATTAGGTGGCTGCGAATAACGGTGCATTGCCAGATACCAGGGAAAAGGCAGCGATCCTAGCAGGTAGGAAAGAAATCGATTAGATGGCGACTGATGGATACCTTCTGAGATCGGTTTCTAAGAAACGCTCCACTGTTTATATAGTCGGTAGTAAGATTTACTTGCACGGAGGCGTCAAGCCATATCAGACGGTTCTTGGCGATCTTTGGGTTCTAGACACGGATACCTGGACATGGACGCAGGCGCCTGACGGACCAGGGCCTCGTGCTGATCACACGTTGTTTCAGTACCACGAGTACCTCCTCGCAGTATCGGGTATGTGGCTATTTTCGAGACAGACAAAGGCGAATTGTCATCTGAAAAACAAGCAATGTTTATTGATGCTATGCTATTCGATTTTTTTTTCTATTCCGCTACAGGTTTTGATGTTGGTCGCAATGTACCCGTCGTGTCTGTGCTGCCGATTATGGCGTACAACATCAACACGACAGCATGGACAGATACCATTCGCGCGACGCTCGACGATGAGACTAGCTTCATTACCAACATAACTCGGGCGGCCATCATTATTGGTACAATCACGTTTGGATTGGTTCTCCTCGTGCTGGCACTGTCGACACATCTCCTCAGGAAGTGGAACCAGAGAAACTACACTAAGGTGGCAGAGGATTTTGAACTAGGTGAGCCACGGAGAAAGACTGCTCAGCAATTGCCATCCATCTTGAAAAAGAAGTATACCGCCGACGATGGCAGCAGGCGTTCAGGGAAAGCAAAGAGTCCTCATAATGAGGTGATCTTTGAAGACCTGGAGGGCGAGTATAAAGATGCGACAGGCAATGGTCGATATGCCGATGACTCTGAGGGTTCATTTGATGAAGAGTTGGGAGATGAGAGTGATTACAAGGGATTGCTGTCGCTATCGCAGCCCAACCCAACATCCAGGCCACCAAGACGGGTGCGGATCGAAGAGCGTGTTGAAGAGCGAGTGGTCGAGGCAGTAGAGGATGATCAGACAGACGAGGAGAACGAGGAGGGCCAGATCATCGTCCGGGCACCTTCAGAGCCACCAAGTAGGGACGAGTAGAGGGCCTCATGTACAGTTTTCTCTCCTACGCCGCGCCCGCAATGACCTGCTTGACATGCATGCCGACTCTATTTGGAAATAAACATCCCCTTGGTGTGAGAGCACTTAAGCGCAGTGGCACTGCCTCCTTGTTATCCCATTCCTTCTTTCTTCATTCCTCCAATTTTTCATTGTCCATTCACCATGCACCCTGCAACGTACTCTGGCGGTTTTCTTGGCTTGGTAAGAAGGAGATTGAACACAATGGTCGCTCCTGGCTGCTGACTCATTTCTATTGCAGGTTCTAGTCGCCCTTGGATTCTCAACTGAAAAAGACGCCCTTTCTCGTTGTTGTTTAGGTCGTCTTCATTCTCGACCTCATTGCCATCTTCGAGGTCATCAACTCAAACCGCAGTGTCACCTCCAAGCTGCTTTGTAAGTCGCCGTCTCTTCGTTATCCAGTGTTGCTGAAGACACGGGCGCGAAGACGAAGCAATGCAGTGCTGCCGCGTCATTAGCAGCCTCAGAGAATACCCATTACTAACTCCTTTGTTTCTATGTTCGCTAACAGGGTCCTTGCTTATCTTCCTGTTCCCCATTCTGGGTCTCATCCTCTACTTGTAAGTCATCGTGTCCTTGTCGAGTTTTCATCAACATCTGCTGGAAACGCTGCCGCCGCGGAACAACTCATAGTTTTATTTTTGGTCATGGGAAAAAAAAACGGATGTGTATACAGTACATAAGGGAGATGTATCTTTTTTTGGCAGTTATCGTCGCACTAACGGTAATATTATCTTCCTCTCTTCTGTCAATTCCATTTTCAGCTTGTTTGGTGGTCGCGAGGAGCACAACAGCAGTTACGAGGCTATCGCTTGAGGGACTACCAAAAAAAAACGCGATGCTGCATTGCATTTGATATCGCACTTACTTTTACCATGGCCATAGCGTCAACTAAATCCACTTCCCAAATGCATTCTTGCACAAAATAAAAAAAAAAAGAGACCATCTTGAACAACTCAAAGCTCGGAGAATCGAAAGGGCATGCGGTTTTAGCAGGCCAGAGGCCGCAGCCCATAGTTGCTGACATGATGTCTTCCTGTGAGCAATTGTATGCTTTTTTTTTTTTTTTTCCCTTCAATCCAGCTGGATAAATTCAGTGAAAAAGTTTGACGCGTTGCCTGCACGGCATCTATTTATTAGTGGAGTATTTGCTACAGCCCTACCAGAGGGTGGGAAAGAGGGAACTATTATATACGTGATGATTGCCTTGAAGGCGAATGACAGATTATTTACAAGGCATTGCAGGCAGCACTTGCGCTAGAAGCCAATAGAAAATAAGAAATAATAGGATGAGTATACGAGTTCCTACAAGTATCAAACAAGCATATCAGGATCAGTGGATTTAAGCACTCACCGACGCTCGATGATTAGATCTAGAGAATGATCGCGGACTAATTCGCCTGTCCTCCTTGACTTGCCGAGAGAAGCACGGGCGGGCATGGTTGGCATGAGTGTGGGCGAAACAGGAGAGAGGTCTGGCATCTTGGGTGGGGACACCAAAGAAGAAGTGTCGATGGGACTGGGACGTAACAACCTCTTCTGGACACGGCGCTGTTGCCTCTCGAGCTGCTGTTGATGGCTCAGGGTGTCGATCCAGTCAGAGACAAGCTCGAGCTGGAAGCTACCCTGGTAACAGTGGGGCTGGTGGAGTGCAGCGAGGGCCATTTTCCTCTTGGACTGTGCAGACTGTGCAATCTGTTGTTGCTGGAGGTAGAGGTATGTCTGGTGCATGGGAGAGAGCCTTTTTATATTCGCGAGGAGGTGAGTGAAGGAGAGCTGGATTGGAGTAGAGTGGTTGTGAAGTGAGGATGGGATTGGGCCATGATGATGGCGGTTCCCTTTTATATCTGGATCCATCCAGGAACAGGCCCATCTTGGCCGAAGGTGTGGTATGCAGTGAACCCCAAGAAGTCGGTGGCAATACGGTACTGCAGGATGTGAATCCGCCCTTCGCTCCAATTCGCTCCTTCTCGGCGAGACATTTCAGCGCACAGCCCCCTTTATAGGAAGAAATAGGTTTTTGTTACACGAAATTGCCGCGTGGACAGCTTCAGGTAGTCTACAGCCAACTGCCTTCATCCCCTGCTTACAAGTGGCCGGGAGCGTCCATGGGTGGAGGGGGAGGGAGGGGGAGAGGGGAGAGGGAGACTGGAGGCTGGCAACCTTCAAAGCAGCACCATCTTCTTGTTGCTGCTGATACTCTAGTGGTGAGCCTGTCTATCGTGTGTCTCAAGACTGGCTAGAAATGTCAAGTGGGGAATTCAGGTGCGTTTTAAGGTTCACTATTCAGATTTGGTTGGAACATGGTTGGTGCACAGAGCACAAATGCGCGGTTTAGTTTCAGCTTCGGACAAACACGCAGCAGAAACAATCCGAACCCTCACGCGTGTCTGCATAAGCAGACAACAAGCATGTTGTATTATTCAGGACACGGCATTGTGCTCGCAGAACCGCTGCAATTGGACGTAGGACACGGACATGCTTAATGGTTTCGGACGCATTTCTTGTTCCACACGCCGTAACAATGTAAAAGCAAGAGTGTAGGTGCAGCCTCGAGGAGGCCAAGCGAGAGAATAGATGGTAGATGGCTGCATCGTGCAGCTCCTCCAACGCGTTTATATTTAGCCCATTTTCACGCTTCTCTTTCTTCTATTGGCAGGCACTCATGTCACCGTGAAACAGAAGGCGTATTGCTTCTGCTGTTGATATAGATGGGGACGCCGGTATTGCTGTACTGATTGAGAACACTGCGGTTCCTCTCGTACTGAGCTCTGAGTGCACTTTTGGTCGACAATGCTGCACCAGAACTCATCCCTGTGGGCGTAATCGGTCTTGACGGGACTTGACCTGGTCCCAATGACGACGGCGATGGGGAACCCACGCGCGATGGTACATGGTGATGGCGATCATAAACTGACTCTCTAGACGGATTCGCGCTTGTACTCGCTCCTCCCGTGAACGTGGCAAAGTCCAGGATCGGTATAGACCGTGCGCCAGAATCCGAATCCGTCGAAATTGTGCGTTCTTGGTAGCGAGGGTGCTCCAATCCTGGCGTTGGTGTGGGAGGAGGTCGAAAAGACATAGGCGTCGGACTTGCTGTTGAAGTGGCTAATGGATATGTACCACTCTGATTCAAAGGGCTACTTGAGTATGGAGTATCACTTGAGGGATGGATGATGCGACTGAAAAACATGTTGAATGCGATCATCGTCGAAGAGTTGGGGGCAAAATCTGCGGGTGAGATGGCGCAAATGGAGATGGCTTCGCCGCCGTACTTTTGTACCAGATCGGCGCCACAGACGGTAACTCCGTTCTTCTGCTGGCTGTAGTCAGCAGCCATATCATTTTTAGTCCCTATCACGAGGAGAGGGATATTTGGTTGAGCATATTGTCCTCCGCCATACCCTCCTGTTACCAAGGTTGATCTGGACTGAGAGCTTTCCATGTAATCGCTGATCCACTTCCATAGGTTCTCATAGCTTCTCTTGTTGCAGAGATCGTGCACGAGGATTAATCCTTGGTATGTGGAACCGGTATAGAACATGCTCCTCGACTTTGGATGTCGCACAGTTGGTGAACCTGAAATGTCGTAAAACTCGATGAATACAGGTTCTGCTGCACTTGAAGAGGATAACAGATCGGCTGATTGGTTGTTTCTGGTGACAAGTGAGGGTATATTGGAGCGAGAAACTGAAGCTGCAGCCGTTGGGACTGTGGATGAATGGAGGCGGACGTCTATATTGCACCCAACAGTTGGCATCAATGCTCTCAGAGGCTCATTGTGGCATAGCATATGAACAAGGCTGGACTTGCCCTAGGGATTATTTTAAGAACAAGGCATTAGTTGACGTAAGGATTGGAGCGGGATGACAATAGCCGGTATCTTCATGTCAACGTATGCATTCTTACCACACCCGAATCACCGAGCACAAGGATCTTGACTGAGGTGCCATGACTTTCGTGATGATGCATGTGATGATGGATACGAACGAACGGCGAGTAGTGGCTGTGTTGATGAGTTGATTGCAAAAGTGTGGTACCATGAGCTGAATGAGAGGAAGGCCAGGAACCCTTGTTGCTATGCTTCGTTTGCCTGCTTCTGAATTCATGGCGATTTTATCAAGTCACAGCGCTTTCAAGTTCCAGTACACTCACTTGCTTGAACTCCGTCTTCGCCCATTACACATTCGAACCCCGGACTGAAGGTGGACACTCCATGGATGACTTTGAAAACTTTGAGTTTATTGACTATACCACCTCGGGTCCCTGGGAACGGTTCATCACCCAGATTGAGGACAGTCTTCGCTCATGGGGCCTTGTAGACAGGAACCTGGGCGTATTCGACCCCGCCACCATAACAGCTACCGAGGCAGCAAAAGCAGCAGCACAGTCGGGTGAACCAGCTCATGGAGCCAACGGCAACGAACCAACAGATCGTGGTCAGGAGAACCATATCCGTGTCGACAGCAATTCACCGGACGACGGTAGCAGTGCGACCAAGGCCTATCAGCTTCGCGAAATGTTGAGCCTCGACGACGCGACCTATGCACTCACGTACCATTACCATCCAGCCAAGGCCAGGGCTGCTGCAGGAGTCGAGAGGATCGATATGGACTTCTTGCCGACATTGTTGGAGGGCGTGCAACACCACAGTCTTCACCGTTGGACGTCTTTGACGCACATCCTCATCATTTCCCCTGTTACGATCTCAGACATCTTCGCCTCCACGATTTCGTCCTCCTCTGCAACATCTGCGATCATCGATCTGAGTAGCGCCAAACTTCTGCTATCATCGTTTGCAATCGCGTTTCAGAATACGGGCTGCAATATTCCTGTGTTTGTCCCGACTGGACAGCCCTGGAATCTGACGTTTATGGGCCTCATGATTCAGCCACGGACACCGGTGCCATCTCCAGCGTCAGGAGCAAGCGGATCCGACCATGATTTCGAAGACGATGAAAGCCAAGGACACGAAGTGAGGTTTAATACGACCCTTGTCCCGTATCCACCTGTGCAATATACCGATCTTTCCGGGATCATGAATTTCTTCATCGAGCGAATGGGCCTTGAGGGGCAGGATTTAAACTCATCAGAGAACCTTAGTCAAAGCTCAAAGGAGCAGATCTTTGCGACAGCTTTGTTCTCTTACGATCTGGTGAACTGGTATGACGAGGACTGGCGGCGGTGGAAACAGGCAGGCGACGGCGGAACAGGTGGGGCAAGACGAACCGACGGCGATGCAGATACGACCTTTCAAATGAACAATGAGCCGACCATGAACACGCCCGATGCAAGCATGAACATGGATGATATCAAGGCCGAGGGCGGTGTGTTTTCCACACTGCCATTCCCCATATTGCCGTTTGGACCTGTGCAGGACCCATTGCAATCACTGCGGCTCTTTGCGAGGTTCGGTAAGTCAATCATGGAGGACACCTGCGCGATTTTGTTTGAAGAGAAATGACATTTACGATCGACTTGTATTCATATTAATAGATACCGCGCCAAGCAACATCTATCTCGACAGCAAGGGCACTGCAGACATGGATGCGACCCACGCAAATACCTGGATTCTTCAGGCGGCCTTCAAGGAGGACGACTATGGCATCCTCAGTGACATTTTGGAAGACGCAATCGCATCATGGAGCTCAGAAACAGCCAACAAGAGGAAGATTCGCAGGTCTGGTAAGGATCAAACATATGAGTCGTTGCTGAACAAGGGCGCCAGACTGATACAAGGAACGGTCACCATGGTTGATACTGTCGACGTGGAAAATATTTTGGACGCGCTTCTGGGATCGTTTACGACACAGACCCCGAACCCCTCAGCACTCGCGCCAGAGGAGAGATCGGAGAGATGCATTCGTCTTACCCCAGCATCGGAGTTAGGCTTACACTTCAAACATGCCACCACTGTCCCATATAACTCGTTCCTGTGGAGGATGACCCAGTACCTGCTTGACGTTATTTCGCCCAACTCTGAAATATCATATGCGACATCGATCATGGGGTTCATGAAGGTACTTTGGTCGGAACTACTAAAGCAGTTCTATACGCGATGGGAGAACAGCGAGTTGATTCCTATGGTCGACATATACGGGGAAGGCTACGCCGGTGTGCCGAATTCGGCTAGAGATTCGAGTTACGATAGGAACAAAAAACCCGTGGCGATCGACCTGCGGTTCAGTTTACTCCATCAAAAGCTGTCGATGCTAAACTGCTGCATCGCGCGACAAATCTCTCGCAACAAGGAGGCACCCGAAGATGTCTACCCATTACCGAAGCGTCGCAGGGAGATGTCCAAGGAGCTGGCACGAGATAGTACATTGCCGCAGAACGCCTCGACGGGACCTGAACCAGTTTATGGCGGGCGTACTGCCCAGTTGCAGAGTTTGCTGCACGGACTCTCGGACATCTCCCGACCGCGATCTGCAGATGTCGTACCGATGGCGAAGCGATTCTTGGAAACAGTTAAGAATCGAGGTATTACGCCTCAGCAAGGAGCTACAGCATCGTTATCGACAGCATCGACGACATCACCATCCGCAGGGGATCCTACTTCTCACGCTGTGTCCAGGACGGAACCATCGTCACCCACAGCAGCGATGCCTATACCCAAGATGGAGACGTTCCGGAGGAGACGGAGCAGTAGTCGCCACACTACGGAACAACTTATCGGTGGTAGCGACGATGACGAGGACGAAGTGTTTTATGACTCCATGGAGACAAACGGATCGGTTGCTAGTCCATATGATATGCTGCGGCGAGGACACTCTTTGACAGAGTCGTTTGTGGCACTTAAATACTCATCAAGTGCTGATTCTCAGTCTGAAGTGCTTGTCAACGATCTGGACCAATCCTCTGTGGATTTAAGCGGACCGGATCCTCGAGAGGTCGCAGACGAATCCAAGAGCGAGGGAGGCGTCATGCCATTAAAGAACCTGAAACTTCTCAAGACTGGGGCGCCTCTATTGATCCCCAAACTCCAGGTAAGCTTACAGGGTACTGGCGTGAGGTTGCGAGACGTGATGTTCTATTTGTTTGCTGACCAGCGTTTTTTGGATCAATAGGAACCAGGATATATGACAGAAGACATGATCCAGGTACAGGAGGAACTCTTTGAGACGCTTGGGTCATCCTCGGACGGTGCGAAAATGCGGGCTAAGATGCAGTCGACGCAACTTATCTCTGGTAAGCATTCCACTTTTGTTTGCTAACAGCACATTGGAGCGGCCTGGATACGAACACGTGCTGACTGCACTGTCGTCTGTTCTACTATTAGATATGGAGGCATTCAAAGCAGCAAACCCAGGATGTGTACTAGGCGACTTTATTCGATGGCATTCGCCCAAGGACTGGGCTGAAGATAAGGGCGAGATGAGTGCACGCATGGCCGACGCCGGCAATTACTGGCAAGAACTATGGGCTGTGAGTGCGGTGTCGAAAACGGACTTTCGATATGCTATGTTCCAGTATCGTCTGCAATGCTGATGCATAACTTGTCTTCATAATATATAGCATGCCAAGAGAGTTCCAGTCAGCCGACAAACACCACTTTTTAATTATAACCGGGAGGCTGCCAAAGTCCTTTTTTACTTGGAGGGCATTTCCCCCGACCAGCTCTTCCTCCAGTAAGTTGTTTAGCAAACCAAACCTGAGTTTTTACATTATGACGTTGAATGCTTGCAGATTTTAATATGCCAATCTTAACTCGGGTTATCATCGCAGGTTGCTTCCTACAATGTGCCTGATTGCCTATGATACCCTCGTTTCCCATCCTATCACCTTGCATATCCGCCAGGTTGCTCAGAGTCTTGACGAATTGAGTCGTGAATTAAAGAGGTTCGCGTGGAATGAGCTTACAGGAGACCAAAACTTGAACTTGGAAGTGATCACTGAGAAGTTCCGAGAGACTGAGCTTTTGATGGGCCGAGCAATCGCGCTTGTGAGAAAGTTCCCGGAGCAGTACGGCCTTGTGGAAAGGATCCTGGAGGTACAAGAGGCCGTCGTAGAGGATGGTGTAGAGCGCGAGTGCGTTAACGATCTGTTTTCCATTGGAGGTAATGGATGGCATACTCATTTTATTCGCTAAGACCTTGAGACATTCAAAGCATGCTAACAAGTCTTCGAAATAGGATCACTGCAATCGTCGTTTCCTCAGCCAACCTCGCGCGAGTTCGTCCTCGAGGCCTATGATCCTGTTAATACTTCGCAGGCTGCGTCCCCGTCCGTGTTGTCTCTCTGGTATGCAAGACCGCTCCAGCGGCGCATGTATGCTGGGTTTAAGGAATCGGAGGTTAGGATTGTGGAGACCGTTGCCAAAGACAGCCTATACATGTAAATATCTTATGCCACAATTGCTATGCAACAAACAATAAAATGAAAATGGTACGCATTCGTGACTCGGCTGTATAATCAAAGCCGTTGCGAAAAAGAGCTTGAGCTCTTCTGCTTTACACGTTTAAGTAAAGAGCTTGTGTTTGCCATCCGCTCGTAGGACATGGTACAACAGTTCGGGAACACCACTGCAAACGACGAATGTGGTATTGCGATAAAATGGCGCCCAAAGCACGCATGCCTTCAGTGACGATGTTTTTGCTGTTTCTTCTAACCAAGCACAGCTGGACTGGATTAGCGCTCACAACATGCTACGTGGACGGTTGCATGTTGTTTACGCGCTGCGTCTTTGTGCCACCATCGCAGTCATTGCTAGCCCGCATTCAGCAGCATGTCCTTGATAGACATGTTGACCGCATAGACAGGTCCCATAGGTTGACAGCCACACTTACGTCCGTTCCCATGGCGAGTCCAAGTGTCAAGTCCAAGTGCCAAAAGTATTGCTTGTGGTTGCCACATCATCTTTTACATCCAAGGACAAGCTTCATAGTGAACATTCGATTTATTAGCGTTATGTATCGAAAATGGAGAAACAAAAACAAAAAAAAAAGAGAATAGAGAAAAGGTCGGCTTGCCACTGGCCAGACTTACTCGGAAGAGTAAAGACTGTGTAGAGTACACCGCGGGCAGGTTGCGCGGGAAAAAAGATCGGCCCCGGAGCGGCTTCTGTTGTTTTATTGTCTTTATTACGACATCCCCCAAGAAAGATGACGGCATGCTGTTAATTGGCCATGACAATCAAGCAAGCAAGGAAGCAAGCATGAGACTAGCACTAAATGAACCAACTGGTCAGAAAAAAGGACGGAGCGACCAGTGCTGTCGATGACCATACGAGACATAAACTAGCAAGACTGCCTTTCGCTCCATTATGCACGCGCGTAGTGATCCCTAACGGCAATTCATCGCGCCAGGGTTATGCCTGGACCAAACTATCAATTCCTATACAATCATCGCTGCGTGCATCCTCTTCCAGACCGATATCCAGCTCACTAGTCTGCTATAGACACCACCGCCAGCTAGACATACATCGTACCAGTGAACTGCGGCACTTCTGTGCAACGTCCATGTATTGACGTACTGTTATGCGTATCCCTTGCATGAACTCGCGTGACACCGCAAGACGTCTGCAGCCGGTCATCAGAGTGTCTCACTTGCCGCCAAGAAGGAGAACAAATTCAGATCCAGCTTGGACGGGACCAGTGCAGACACTTCGATGTCTGCTGCTGCTGCTGCCGATACTGCTGTTGCTACTCGTGCAAGTGCATCAAGCATCTTCAAAAAGAGCTGCATCCTATTCCCCAGTTACATCGCTGGCAACACATATAGTACAAAGCGAGTATGTTATCGATCGTACAAGGCAGTCGTCAGAGCAGACAATGGCTGTTCCTGAAATCCATTTCATATTACTTCTTTTATATTAGTTCGTTTAATTCTGCTTCATTTTACTTTATTTATTTTGCTTCACTTTATTCTATTGTATTTTATTTTATTATATTTTATTTTGCTTTATTTTATTTCATCCAGTTTATTTCATTTCACTCTTTATTTTACTTCTACTCTAGTCTTTTTGGCAGAAGGAAAAGAAGAAAGGGAAAAAGGAATGAAAGAAAAGGAAAAAGAGAAAAGGAAAGAGGAAAAGAAAGCTGGCTTGCCATCGGTCAGTCTTGCTCAGAAGAGCAAGACCGTGCAGGGCACACCTCGAGCAGGTTGCAAGCCATGGTGCCCCAAAAAACCACGAATGTGGGAAAAAAGAGTGGATCTCACGCAGCAACCCATACACCCCCGTTGACCAATCTTTTTTATTAGCCCTCGAACCCATGTGTAACCCCCAATCACGCAGAACAAGGCCCTGATCATCACTGGCGCTAGAGATAACAGGGTGTCTTTGGCAGCAAGAAACCACCTCGTCAAGCGCAGAGCAGAATGTGCAAGACTCAGTGTTATTCAGAGGGGAACTGCTGCACAAAGAAATCGCAAAAGAGGGGGGCCCGCTCTTTGCCAACCACTACTAACCTTAGGCCTCAGAAATGGGGCTGTTCATCCTTGAATTTTTGTTTTTCGATTTCATTTTCGTAGCTTTTTCGTGTTCTTCGTCCCGGTGATGAACAAAAAAAACTAGAAAAGAATACGGAAAAAAAAATACGGGGAAAAAAAAAAAACGAACAAAACAAAAAAAACAGGGAACCCCGCAAGTGTGCTTGTACGGCTGACTCTGCGGTGTACAAAGTCCAAGAAAGCTCTACAAAGATGGGAAGAAAGGAAGAGAAAGCGACACAGAGATAGAGAGAGATAGAGAGAAAGAGAGAGAAAGAGAGAGAGGATATGAGAGAGAGGAGCGAGACCGAACAGCACACAAAGAGAGAGAGGGCAATGGAGAAGTGAGAGGCGATATCAGAGTGCAGGTGCAAAGAGCGGAGGCTCGAAAAATGCAGGTGCAAAGAGTGGGAGTATATAGGGTGGAGGTGTGAAGAGAGGAGTGGAGAGAGTGGAGCTGGATGTTAGTACTTACCTTGATGTGAAGCAGTGGCCTGGAGAAAAGAAAAGAAAAGAAAAGAGTGAGGTACAACGCCCGGTTTATATGCAGTCAGCGCCACCATCAGTTAGAGCCATTTACGGACGAATACATTGCGGCCAGTCCATCCACATAATGAAATCCACCCACCAGAACAGGCACTCGTGCAGATACTCCTGCGAAGACACATCCAAAGGTGCATGCAGAGACAACCCAGCATCGATCGCAACAGCGCTAGTGGACGATGCTACTCCTAAAACGAGACAAGGATAAGTAATAGTAACAGCAGGGAAGAAGAGCGAAGGGAATGGACGCAGACATGCATAGTGGAGACAATGGTACCATTTCGCAGTAGTATGCTTGTAGGCAGTGGTCATTAAAGATGCACTGAAGCGACCCTGATCTTCTCGGACCAAACTATCCAGTTCGGAGTACTCCTTGCAGAATGGACCCCTTCAATAGCTGATTTACGATTCATAGTTTAATGCTCCTGTGCCTGGATCCAATAAAGGAATATCACCCACTGCTGCCACTAGCGGGTGACAACTGGCACAAGCCCTATAACGCACATCAGCAAATGCACCAAAAGAGAGTAATACAGGGAACAGCACCCTGGGAACCTAATAAATCCGTACCCGTTGACACTCTGCTGCCTCTTCTGCAGTGCAGCCTTGTGTAACCACAAAACCACCGATCCCAGGATCAGGGTCATCAGCAATGAGGATTGCGGCAGGTGGCAATGGGCAACAGCAACCCTGCTACTCTCCATGCTACCAAGGACCGAGGTGTCCTTTGGCCCTTCTGGCCACTATTGCCTGGCCAGGGTGGTCTAAGCCTGGACTGCCTGTGCGCTCCGCGCGTATATGGCCCATGTATTTAATACTCGATGTAATTGGAGTTCTCTTTGTTTACAGCCTAAATTTGTGGCCCAAGCACTGCACTCTCAAAGAGGCTGTGGGTTTGGCTGTCATCATTGGGCCAAGCGCTGATATCATTCGTGTTCTTTTCTCAGCGCATCGATATATCTTTCTACTTTTTTTTTTTTGGAGGTACATTTATTGTCTACGGCCTAACCATTGTATCACTGTATCTCACGTAACAGGACGTGCAATGAAGGTCGCTTTGTACAGGAACGCTGGGAAAGGCATGCGTGTTTTCCACATTGCACAGCCGGCTCAAGGAGGAGAATGTAGGAATAGCTATGCGGACCATATCCACAAAACGTGTCCCCAGAAAGTACGAGAGGTGTACTCGCCACAACGGCAGGCCTTGTTGCCGCATCGCCAGCATCTTACACCCATAGCAGTATTCTACCTCTATGAAAATCTGGCGGTGTGAACTCGGGTGTGCCAATTTGACGTGTGCGCTGTATAGTACGTATGATTTCGCGTCTAAATACAGAAATAGCCGTTTAATCGTCAATCGTCAATCATCAATCGCACTATAAATCAAAAAAATTCAAGTATGCTCGGATTGATGTCGGCCGCGCATTTCGGGCTTGACCCCTTCCTGCCTGTCTAAAATCGTGTACCCCATTGCAGGTACAAGATCCAATGTGAGCATGAGAAATGATACATGCTTTTGTATTTTTGTCCCTCTATGAGTTCCTCAAATACTCTTCGGACAGCAATACAGTCATTAGCATTCACGTATACCAAATATGGTGTTTCAGCACCGGGAACGGGAAAACCTGATTCGAATGCTTATTTTATAGGAAGAGGTGGATGATGAGGTTCTGGACACTATTGTGTTCCAATTGCAGGCAACACAGCGTATAATCGTCTTAAGCAGCACCTTGCGAAAGCACGGCCGAAAGAATATAATAAACATGATATGTGGTAAAAATATTGAGCAGTCTCAATGGACTCAATTTAGACAGAGGAGCAGAATAGCATGCTGTGTTTATTCCGTTTATTCGAACCCTTGATTGCCATACCTTGGCGACACATTTTCTCACTCTGTCGAACAGGTTGATTAGAAACTTAGCATTTCAGTCATATCAGAGTGATTACGCGAAGGAAAAGGAGGGAAACCCAGTGCGGTGCCCACATAATCCAATAAACTCTTCTGAGGCAAGTCTGCAATCGCGCTGCGAGTCGACCGAATTGGGTACTGCAGTATGCAATCCAAGATCCAGGCTATAATAGAGAGAGCAGAACAATGTCAGCGGTCGTTTTGCAATGCTTTTGAGCCAAGTAGTATTTGCAGGGGGGACAAGCGTGCCCATAAGGCTTACAGGGTTCATAAACCGTGCGGCTGCTGAGGAGATGCCCCATGAAGGTTTCGATCTCCTTGCCGAGTTCCTCGAGACCGTAAGTATAGTAAATAATGCCCCTCCCCAATGGCATATTATCGTTTTCGTCATCCTTGGAGTACCCTCCGCACACCGAGGCAGCCAGCAGCTGGATCAAGAATTTGAGCTGCACATGTCCACCGAACGCTCCACAGCCCCAGTTGCCTATGATCCATGCGGAAATGTGTTATTAGGCGTATGCTTTTGCTAATAGATAGAACCAATCAAATTTGAATCGAATAGATACACTTACCAGTGGCGATCGGCGGAATACCGTCTGGAGGGCCTTCTGCACGACAGAGGCCCCATTCTGAGGCGATGATAGGTGACCTCCTGAATCCAGCAATAGCTTTGTTCAGTTCCCGCAAGATATGGCATTCTGAGAACTGACGCAGACGCTGATCCTTTGAGCCGAATGGCAGGGCATCGATGGCGCATATCTCCGTTTTTCGACGGCCTAGGCCGTCTCTTTAGGATCGGTAAAAATAAGAGATAAAAAGCACCTGATCAGAGTCATCGGACTTGTATGTTCAGCAGCTTCATTAGACATCATGAGCGGCTAGTACCTGGGAGTATCGTCAACAAAATCGGAGTGCCATGTGAACGTGCTGGCATATCCATTATAGTTTGAGTATCGCTCTGCTCCCTTAATCAAGACCGCCTCATTATCCTCCAGACTCTGTATGAACAGCCGCGAGAGGATCAGCTCTGGACAAATGGCAAATCGAATCTCTTCCTGAACGGCACCCTATCACGAACAACGATATCCAGCGAACATCGCTTAGTCAAAGTTATTCTGGTAGGATGCGAAAAAGAGAATCGGTAATATGAAAGAATTAAGCAGACGTACGTGACCAAGGATTCCTCCACCAATGACTTTGTTGGCGAAATCCAGCTGCAGCGCTCCCTGCGGCGCATCATCCTCGAGCGGACTATCGTTTTCGACACGGATGTGGACATAACAAAACTGACCCGAGCTGACCCGCTCATTCTGCTCCAGTGTGATGGGCGATTGTAAAACTTGTCGGTGATAGGTAACGACTCCTTGTGGCACTACAGTTTTCAAACGAGGTTTAGCCGTTTATCTTTATCTCTGCATGTCAAAATGTCGAACTCAACATAGCACTGCCTTACTGACTTACTCCTCGTAGTGACGCGATCAAAATAGTGGAGAATGCAACGGAGCTTGGCAGCATTCGTTGGCGTGCACGTTGCATATCGGCCATCAGCCCGGAATAATGTCCAAAAGTTGATCGATGGGTATCGAGGCTGCTCGTCCTTGGATCGGTCCTTCTTGGTATCCCGAATTTTGTCCGCATCAGTAGTTGTGGTGGTACGCGCTTTTGGTATCTCTCCTCTAAAGCATGCTACTGCTGATGCTGATGATGATGCCAGGACAGGATCCTTCTTGCCAAAGTAAGCAAAGAGCGACATCTGTCTATCAGCGTTACGTAATGAATTTCCTGAGGGTTGGCCTTTTGTTTTCGAAAGTGTGCCATGAGGATCCTTGGGTGCATCGTTCAAAGTTCGTCCTTCACCGTCCTTGCGCTTTTTCATAGAATCGTCGCCTCCTTTTCGCTTTTGCGGTTCCGACGGCTCAAAAGCGCGTCGCCGTTTGGTGTCCGCATTGCTATGGCGCCGAGGAGGCATATTTCGGCAGGGAAACGTGTTGAAGAACGCGTGCGCCAATAGACATGCGATCTACCGTTTGGATAGCGATTGATGGATATCAGTTGACGCTGCTTGCGTTGATAATCAGGGAAAGAAGTCACCGTCCATCGGCCGCAATGCAGCGCTATCTGCACCCTACCTGCTCCTGACTGAGAGTAACAGCAGAGTCCTCCTGTTGCTTCAGTAATGGAATGGGCTTCTTGACGAGTTCGGGCAACCGTAACGCGAGTGCCTGAATTTTTGGCAAGATTATGGTGAAGAATCGATCCCGCTCCTCTTTGTTGAAGAAATCTTCCTCAGCTATCATGGTATCCCCTGCATCAGCGTTGTCCCGCTCCGATCTGTTGCTGTAGCCGAGAACATCTTCCGTGGGAATTTCCCCGTCGATATTCATATCTTGTTCTTCAGGGTTCACCTTAGCATCGCCCAATACTGCCAATGGGCTATTATAACCCCGTTCGCGGGCGTGAGGTGTTGACGAGGAGACAGGCTTATCCGCTTTTTGGTTGAGAAAGGCTTCCAGGCCTTTTGTGTTCCAATCGTAATCGTCCCCTCCAATCCATCGAGATATTGTCTCAGACAGTTGCCGTGAGTTCTTGATGGGTGCTGTCAACCCTTGGACGATCTCTAACCACTTATTGGAGGATGAAGATGAAGCAGACGAGCACGGCAAACGGACATGGTCGTTGTCCCAGCAGTCCTCAAAGTCTCGGGGATAGGGAAATTCAGGTGGATCGAGTCCTGGGATCTGAGTTAGATAGTTGATTGACGAGTCATTTGGTCAATAAAAGCTGTGCGCGAACGGACCACGCGCATGGATACAATAAAGATTGGTGGGCGCTTTACTTTGCACAAAATGTGGTGAGTTCCTGTCTCAAAAAACACGTCGTGGGGCATATTGGAGGTGAAAAACAAGTGAGGATGGCAAGGCAGAGATAGCGTATCTGAAGGAATTGAAGGAAGGGGGAGGAAAGTGATGGAAGTAGATGAAAAGGAAAGCAATCAGGACAACTGGCCACCATCAGGCGCCTTTTTCAGCGGCTCTTTTCCTATTGGATTGCCACCATCGCCACCAAATGCGCTCGATGGGCAGTGCTGCAGTGCTTGAAGGTGACTGTCGTACATAATACCAAGGAGAACGGTTCGATTGAAGGCACTCCGATAAGGTCAACAGAGCAAGCATCAGTACGAAACATGAGCCAAACAGAATCAACTTCAACGCCAACATCAGCGTCAATCCAGAGATTAGACTCATTTCAGACCGAAGATGAATACGAGCAGCTTAAGCGGTTCCAGATCGAGCTCGAGTTCGTTCAATGTCTAGCCAACCCGTGGTATCTCCACCGTATGCGCGTTGCATCCTTCAAATACATGCCGTCGGACTGGAATCAACTGCGCTCAATATGAACTTCTATCCTTACGCTCATGTTCAATCCATGTCTTCTTGCTCGGACCATCCCTGAATAGACCTGGCACAACAACAATATTTCAATCAGGACACGTTCGTCCGGTACCTCGACTACCTGCAATACTTCCGGAAGCCAGAGTACGCCAAATATATCATGTAAGTCAACTAGTTGCCTTCGATTCTTCGTCAGGGTCGCCATTACTGTAATGGACTACTGGCCAGCATAAGACGCTTGCTAATTTCCTTCTCTGTTTACATAACATTTCTAGCTATCCGCACTGCCTACATTTCCTAACACTTTTACAACACAAGTCGTTCAGGGACCACCTCGCCAAACAGGATACAGCAACATTTGTCCATGAAAGACAATATTATCATTGGCAATATCTCAGGAATCAGGATAGGGTTGTTAGAATCGAAATCATGCCCGACGGATCGTTGGTCGAGATTAAGAACGAAATAGCATCATCTTCCCAGCCTTCTACAGCACAAGGACAGACACATGGAGATGTGGCGGTAGGACCGACAAATGGATCCGTGACAGCTCAACAAGCACAAGGCGCGGCAGTGCTAGGAACAGTAACATCAAACACATGAGTAGGCGCACTCAATGGCTCCGTAGCAGCTTGACCGTAGCTGTCGATGTCAGATTGTGGAACTATAAGCACACTGTCCTTTGACATATAAAGCCTTGCGGATATCATTGATGATTTTACAGTAACGAATTCTTTAAAGGCGGTGGTGATACATACATTTTCCTTCTATCTAACATTTGCGAGGCCAGGTCTTTATCGCTGAAATTGAAATCCGTTGGGAAAAGGCTGGAAATTAGCAGCGTTGGTCGAGAGCTGGATCGTTTCTGGCACAAGGATCTGCCGTGCTTCAAAATGGTTGGTCTGACGATCGCTTTCGCTGTGCGTGAATGGACCATTGCTTCCTTGATAACTTGCTTGAACGCCATCAACGTGAGAGCCTTGATTAGAAGATGATCTCTGATTTGCAGCCTCCGCTACCTCATGCGTGAAGTAGAGAGCACCTTTTTCTCTCTGAAGCTGTGCTTTTTGGCGATCCTCTTCATTCATGTCTGGCTTTGGCCCGGCACCCATGCCCCTATATCCATGCGGTGACTCATATATATTTCCTGAAGTTCCCACGAAGCCAACTGATTCGCCAGCCTCATTCAGGACAGGATTTGCTGATGGCGACTGAGGCGGATGCCGTGAGCTGTTTTCATTGTTCGCGTGATTACCATACCCAATCGCCCTGCGCAAAGTGATCAAATCGTTCAGATCTTCCTGTTCCAGCTCGTTCAAGGTTGCCCGCAGAAAGAGAATCGCCTTAAGCTTTCGCGGGCCATAGTCCCGATCGACCCAACGACAGCGATGATGAGCTCGGAAGAGGACCTGGAGACATGCTTTGCTGGTTCCGTCCTTTGTGTGGTTGTTGGTCGTATTGAGGACCACATCGATTTTATGGAAGTCATTGACAGCTTCGCCCTCACAAAAGGCTTGGATCTTTTGCTTTAGTCTCTGGATGGTGCGACCGGAACTGAAAAGAGGGATATCCATCCAGAAACTGTCGATGTGATCGTCTATAAGAGGGGTATTAGGGCCAGAAAGGATGCCCCGTTTGTAAGTAACGTTTTTTTTTTTTTTGCCGTCGAGAGAGCCTGGTTAGAAGCGGAACGGTACCTGATCGACTTAGGTTATTTATGTGACGCGTTGCAAGGATATAATTTGGCGACAGGACACGCTATGGATGGCCACATACGGTTAAGTAATGAACGAGGAAGTACTATAAATTTGATCAAAGACATCGATTGCTTACCATTCCATCTCCTCGCTTCATCTCTGTAGTAAGAATATGTATTGTCATGATCGTATAGTGCGAGCCCTAAACAAAAAAAATGCGATGTTAGTCGTCGTGGAAATAGTTAGTAAGCGCCTTTTTTTTATCATCAAGCATCAGACATCTTCAACGCTCACCTCGAGCTCAATCCTATCACCCACATCAAATGCTAGAATCGGAGGAACATTACGATGTTAGATACAACTATCAATTGTCATTTCATGCCGCCGTTTCTATTCTCGGAGGTTGCTTGGGCTTACTTACGGCGCTATTGTAAAGAGAAGGCCATAGGGATCTAGTTAGATTCAAGTGTTTGCGACGCGTTTGTTATATCTTTTGCCAGTTATGGTATGCTTACCATGACGAAAATAAAGACCATGGACTCAAACGCGTTTTTTGCAGATGTTCCTGTAACAAATGCGCCTCCAACAACCAGCTAGCGAGTACATAATAATGAATCATTAAGAAAAGCATGCTCCCATCAAGTAAGCATTATGATAAATAGAAAAGGACGAATAGATCTTACGGACGACACGCTAACAGCATATTGCTGCACTCCAACATCGTAGGCAATCAAGAAGGCCACGATAACAAATAGGAGAACGATGATATTGAACAGCATGTTGAGCCTGGCCATGGCGTTTTCGAATGTCTTGTGTGTCGAAGTGAAGCTCTTGCGGAGATTTACCATATCCACGATTGCTAGTGCGAAATTCAGCGTGAGTCGGGACATCCTAAACAATGAACCTGGGCATCAAATATAGAATACTCACTTTTCTTGAACATAGCTCGAGTGACAATGTCGCCTCCGTTGGGATCAAACAGTTTCCAAACACGATCCATAATCTCCTTCTTAAACGGTTGCTCCAGATCTACCCGTTCAAGGTGGTTTCGGTGAGGCGGGCATATGCGGATCCACAGGTCTTTTGCTTTTTTGTAAGGGTTCTATGGAGATACACAAACCACATTACCGTTAGCATGTTAACAACAATTATTATACCAGTATGTTCGTGGCAATGGGAAAAATCTTACCTCAATAGGTTTGTTGCGCAGACTGTGGATCAGCTTTGACTTTCGCTTCTTGCTCATCTTCACAAATTCCTGCGGCTCCAACTCGTGATCCCGGCATACCTCTCCAATGGATCCGGCAGGCGAGGTCGCCTTTTCGACACTGGTTCCCTTGGCCTCGGTGCGCCTCTGAAACGAGTTCTTCAACAGTTCCCAAGTTGAACGCTTTTGTGTTATACCGTCGACGAGGCTTGCGGTAGGTGGCTTCTCAGCCTTGGAAGAACTAGGTCGACTCTGATTCGGCGATTTTCCTCCTTGGTGTGTTGACGATGCTAACCAGGAAGTCGATTTCTCTGCCCAGCGATAGTGATGGCCCTGCAGGCCTGGTATGCGTTGCTGCCGATGCGGTTTTATCTTTTGCAGCCCATCTAGGACATGTCCTTGAAAGTTCAGCTCCACGAATTTGGAATTGTCTTGCTCGAATCTGTCTGAGAGTATCTGCATCGTGTACCGCTTGAGGATATAAAGGAGATTCATGGCCTGAAGTCCCCATAGACATCGGTGAACCCACCAAAAGATCCATCGCCGACATTCCATGTCCACACCTTCCGCCATTTTTGTGAAATCAATACCACTCTTTGCTTTAGCACACGTCGGGTAATGTACGAAGACGACCCAAAACGCAATCAAGACGAAGAGCCATACAGACCGCGCGATGTGCGGCACCAACCCGTCGTGCGTCTCCAATATGATTTTGACCTTGACAGAACCAAACTTGTGGATAATCTTGAACAGAGCCATGATCAAGAACTGGATCAAAAAGTAACTGAGATGGTTTCCGATAACGACAGCCATGTACGGTTTGCCATCCTCGATCAGAACGACAGTTTTCTGGTGGTGCGTGTGCACATGGCGGAGGATGAACTTTGGGATCAAGAAACAGACGATAATAAAGGCGTTCTTAACCAATCGTATAACCCAAGGATGGACTCGACGATGTAACGGTTGACAGCAGACATCGCCCTCCATCATTGCAATACTCTCTGCGTTTGCTTGCAGGTCCTTCTCCTTGTCCTCATAGATCTTATCCTCCTCCCAGTCAAAGTCGTCGTCTTCGTCTGTGCCGCTACTGCTGCTGCCTTCCTCTGCCTGCCTCTCAGACATTACCGGGACATGCTTCAATGGCTCTTGACCTGGAGACGACTCGTCGACATATATTTTGACTGCACATGGCTCCGTTATGATTCCTGCTGGGACATGGTCGCGCACGGAACTGAAAGAGAGCCTGCGGTGGCTCGAGTGCAATAATGGGCCAGCACCAGTACCTTCTGGTGGTGTCGTGTTGTTTTTGTTGTCCTCTGAGGCTGTGAGTCGGCGGAGTTGCCTGGAGGAGCTTGCAGAATGCGTCGATCGGTTGGATCTGCGGTTACGGAGCACTGCATCCAGGGATTCCAGCTCAACGGACTTCATGACAACCTCTACGCATGGTCCTAAAGAAAAAGTACGCCCTACTATCGTGGCGCTGTTCTCACTGAATGCACTGACATCTGATTTTGCATCGCTGCCTCTGGCGTTCGTGTGAAGCTGTATAGACGTGGTATCGAGACTCAAGTTGGAAGTATTACGGGAGCGACTCCGTGAAGGGGTTAATGTGCTAGTAGGTGTTGATATTGTATCCTCTAGTACCTTGTGCTGTTGGTCCAACGTATGCTGCAGTAGTTCATTGCTGCAATTCCCCTGCTGCTCTGGTGGCTGTGGCTCCGCTGGACGCTGCTGCATCTCCGGTATAGCAGCCTTACGCTCGCCATCAATATCTAGTAAGTTGCTATCGCTCCTCATTCTCGATAATCCCTTGGAATGATGTGTACAATGTCTTGTCGCCATTCCAGACATACTGTCGACTCCACGTCTTGAAGAACTGTTCCCTGTAGCTGTTTCAATTCCCTGTGCCCTGCGGTCCTTGTTCATCGCTGCATGAAGATCCAGCTGATGATTGTCCTGTATCGATGGTAAAGAAGTAAAATAATAAGGCACGAACTTAATGCCAGAAGAGGTGATTTAGAGGCGACCCAGTGCGTTAGGTTCCCTCGCGAATGAAGGGTAATGGAAATAATAAAGAAAGGGCGGTTGCTGACTTCGTCTAACCCTCGCTAAAGTATGGGCCAAGCTGGAAGCAGGAATTACTACCAGGTCACGACCACATAGACGGGTCAAGCAAAGCAGGTGTTTGTCCCTTTGGAGCAGTTCCAGATCGAACGCGATAGATCGCTCGTCATCTAATGAATGGGAATGACGGCACCAAGCAAATGTTTGGGTAGTAGGTATTTGGCAGCCAGGGGCAGGGGCAGGAACCAGGCACGGAAGTCGGAGCAGGGATGAGTACAGGGCGCTTCCATAGGATGGTTCTCGTGCCGGTACATTCACATTCCCAGCACGCTGGGCGTGTTCTTATCAGGACGCGGGAATAACCAGCTGTCTACGAGAATTTACCATGTATGTTGCATGCAACGTGCTATGGAAGAGTATTTTTACTTCTGGCCCTGGGACTGGCAGCCGCTTAAAATACATATGGGTTCATCCCCAAAAAGAAACAGCAGGCAGAGACAGAGAGAGCCCGCATCCTGTTCGCCCGTCTGCTCCGTGGGCATCATTCGTGTCCGCGTCCTCTCATTCGTCTCTGTTAACTTTAAAAATAAACACGCTGCTGGTCGGGTATCTCCCACGGATGAGGATCATGCTATCATTATCGCCAGAACCCCAGCATTCCAGCTACGTACACATCGTCTTCCTTGGATCCCCTTTTTAAACCACTCCCACTCCACTTGTTCCTCTTTTCTTCATCTCTTTCTTCATTCCATCTTTCTCCATCTCTTCCTCATCGCGGCTTCCCCTCAGGAAAAAACAAGAACCCCACCAAGCTCTTTGTAATTCGAAATCACCAATATCAGTAGCAATGGCTCCCGTACAGACATTCAAGTCCAAGAGTCCATTCAAGAAGTCCAATGACCTCTTGTTCGACCCCGCCTTCATCCCCGCCGAGCTGCAGGACCCTCTCCCTTCAGGTTACGTCATCAGGCCTTTGTGCAGGACCGACAACCAGGTGCGATCCAACAGCTCGTTCCTCAAGACCCTTGAGGTCCTCACAACCGTTGGAGCCATCTCAGACGCAGACTTCCAGAGGCGCTTCCAATACCTCCAGGATCACAATGACCAGTACTTCACCATCGTCATCGAGGACATGAACGTGCCCGCCACCTTGGCTGGATCCGCCACGTCGTCAACACCCAATTTGGTCACCCCAGGACGTGGCAAGATTGTCGCCGCAGGAACTATTGTTGTCGAGCGTAAGTTCATTCGTGGTCTCGGCCTGGTCGGCCATATCGAGGACATTGCTGTCTCGGGCGATCAGCAAGGCAAGAAGCTCGGTCTGAGGATTATTGAGACTCTCAAGGCCATTGGAAAGCAGCAGGGCTGCTACAAGGTCATTCTCGACTGCTCCGAGAAGAACGTACCCTTCTACGAAAAGTGCGGCTTCGAGAGAAAAGGCGTGGAGATGGGCTGGTATGTCGTCAAGCCAACAGCAGCCAAGCTTTGAGTCGGCCCCTGTTCCCCAATTTTTTTTCCCTTTTCGTTCATTCCCATAGATATCCCCCAATGCATGGACTAGCGTACACTTATTCCCTCTTTTTTTCGCCTTAGTCTCAACTTGTATTCGCCATTTTACATAGCCCGTCATCTTTCTTCTGCAACAAATATATCCCTGACACAAACATCTACTGCTTCAGGTGTTCATCGGGTTGTTTTTCATATTTGATGTCTCGAGGCCCCACGCACAGAAAGAGCCTTGATTCCGGGCCAGAATTCAAGTTGTTGGATGGATATCAGACGACGATTTTATTATTGCGGTAGATGACTCGATGCATGGGAATGCCAATTAAACAACGTAGATATTGGCGCTCCTGCTTATTCAGTCTTGGGACGCTTGGCCGTTGATTCTTCCGTAGTGCCAGTAGTAGCAGGGTCTGTGACACTGCTGGTAATGCTGGCTTCAAGTTCTGGCTCGGGCTTTCGCTTCCCGTCACTGTGAGCATTTTATTTTTATGAAAAAAAAAAAAGCGGATGCATACATAGTGAGCAATTACTATGCAGACACCGTATGTGACAAATGAAATATTAAATTAAGTGGACATGGACGTTACCTTACCTTGCAAATGCAATTTCAGCGGGCAGACGGAAAGAGATACAATACATATCCTTGTTCGGTGCAACCTTACGGACCCAGTGCAACTTGACAGAGTCCATTTCAAGAGAGCCGCCCATCACAGCCTCGACGCGTTCCCTCACGTCCTCCTCAGGTGTATCACTCTTGGAGAAACAATGGCAATGAATCATGGGAAGCTGCTTCTTGGGCTCAGATATATCTGCCTCGCGACCCTTGAACAGACCGCAGAAGGCGTCAAGGAACTCAATCGCTGTTGCTGGCAGGTTCATCACAAAGTGATCAAATGTTTGGAACGAATGGGATGTCGGTGATATATCCTGAGCTTGTGCTGGTACTGGAGTAGGTGTTGGTTCGGTGACAGCGACTGTTGAGTCCTTCGCAGCGCCTTTCTTTCCTTTAGTGACCACAGGTGGCAGTGGTGGACGTTTATACCCAGACTTCTCCAGATCCTCGACAGCCTTGCGAATAAAATCCCGACCATCTAAATTATAAATCCTCAAGTTGTCTTTGAGCTGGCAAACGGCATACACAGACAGTAACCGTCGATTAGTTACAGGTCAACCCCTCCTCCCCTCTCTCCCCCGCTTTAGATCTCTCTGCCACTCAAACGAAATGCGTGGTACCTTGTTTAAGGCCTTGTTCTCGAGCATGTACTGATACGAAGTCGGGTTGAGATCGTTTGCGTAGACGGTGCAGCCTTTCTTTGCAGCGGGCATGGCGAATGGCCCTATGCCTGCCATGACATCGCAAACCGCGTCGTTTGCACTGAACATTCTGACAAGGCGCTCATGCTCTGTATGCAGACGAGAGTTCCAGTACACTTGCGAGAAATCCAGTTTGAACTTGCATCCGCTCTCTCTCTACATATCGTGCCAAACACAGACAATACGTTAGAGGAGAGGCCACTGAGGCGTCATACAATATGATTGAATGCCCATCCAAGATCCGTGACTCACAACTTCTGCAATCATATCATCCTCTCCAGCAAGAAGCTCCATCTTGAAAAACCTGAAGGTGGTATCGATGGTATCTGTCTTGTTGACGATAGTCCTAAGGTTCGGGTTCTTATCCATGATCACTTGGCCGATTAAATGCTTGTAGGGGAGATATTCGTCTTTGAGATTCATGTGTGCGATATGTCCAACGGTCGTGAACGACGAGGGTGCCTCGTCAATGATATCCTCTGGAAGAATCGCGCGCAGAACCTCGTCTATCAGGGGCGTAATGAGAGTTGTAAAATGTGTTCAATTGACTGCGACGTAAAACACTGTTTCTTCCACTGCTCGTTAAAGGACATGCATTCTCAGAATACTTACCTGCCGTCCAATGATCGTATCCAACTGTTAGCTCTGTTTTCGTGAGCGCGATGTCCTTCTTTTTGACGAAACTTTTGGTCATTTCGGATGCGCCTTCGAGATCTATCAGCAGCAATTAACCACAAAAGCAGTTAGATTACATGTATCACACAGAAAAGAACTGTATGCCTCTAATTGCTTTAGAATTTGCCTTCATTCTTAATATCCAGGTTCAAGAGAACTAGTCGCTTAGACTTTTCTCCGTCGTCGCTGTCCACGACGTTCCTGATCTTGGGTTCCAGTAACATGTCACTATCGCGTTGGGAAGTATGTAGCATTAATCGAGTGAATTGGTTAGCGCTGGCGATGTCAGTCGTTGGCTCTCCGCTTTTGCTTGCTTTAGCTGCGGGCATGATACCATCATGTCCTCAACACCTCGATTGGCATAGCTCCTGTCACTGTTTTCTGCTTTCTTGTACATACGTCCCAATGACCTTTTTGCATTCCATGGTCAAGCTGGCTGGAATCCTTAGAGCCATCACACTGACGGTCCTGGTAAACAGAGACTTGTCCAGAGCCAATAACCCTCGCTGGACGACTGGTGGCGGGATCATGCTGATGGTCGTGAGGGATGATCAACGAATGGGGGACAGGGTGGACTCGATCAAAAAAAACGTTTTTCATTGCAGTTAAATGGGACGGTCATTTAGAGAGGCTGTTGTCAAACATTCAGGTCGATTTTTTGGGCGAAGTTGTTTTAATATACAATCCCACTTCCAGGGATCTCACACTTAGTGGGATACGAGATCTAGCGATGGTACCCAATTGCCTCACGAAAGAAACCAATCCCCTGGCATTAGGTCATTGAAGCCAGAAGGTGTACATATTGTCGTAGGGGAGACGAGTGCTTCTATCCGCTGCATGCTCACTCTGAATGCAACAGTCGAGACCCATCTGGATAAACACCGTAAGTAAACCCTTTCGTGAGAAAATAAATGAGAGAGAGGCACTTCGGCATCACTTCGTCACCTTCTTCCCCATTTACCTTCCCCATTCCTTCTCTCCCCTCCCTCATCATTGCATTCATCACTCTAATCACTCTCATCTTCTGACTCGCCTTGTGATTCCCATATAACTAACATACCGCAATGGATATCGAAGACTTGGGCCACCTTGCTCGCAAACCAAAGGTCACAAACGTAAGATCTATTAAAATTTCATATCGCATATATGACAGAGTATCGCCAGTGTATTTTCTAAGGACCACTCACATCTTTCTATGTCCCTGCTGCATCTTTGCAACTGTCCATAGTATAACCCATGCACAGTCCGTAATCTCAAGCCAGGCTCGATCAAGGAGTGGTGCACATGCGGACTGACCAAGAAAGGACCATGGTAAATCTCACAGGCCTTCATCATGCTGTATCGCAATGTAAGGGATGAGTGTATCTGCTCACAATAAAGCCCCCCGTTATGGAATGATCATTAGGTGCGATGGCAAGTCCCACAAAGGCACTTCGTTCAAACCTCTTCGATGGCGAGTGCCCGATGGCAAAAACACTCAGACCATGTACAGCATCTGTGATTGCAGATACACCACCCGTCCACCGTAAGTTGACCTGTTTTTCAACACTGCAAGATATTATCCTACGTCGCGCATGCTAATCATTTTTCACCGCATTCTTACATGTCCTTCATATGTATCTCCAGGTTCTGCGATGGGATTCGTAAGTCTCGCGCTTTCTGGTAAAGACTTCCATCAAAGGAGCTCAAGTTCTCATCGTCAAATACTTTTCTTTATTCGATCTCTCTAGATTACGATCTTCCACTTCGGTACTTGAAAAAGATTAGAGAATGTTCAAAGCAGCCTCACGATCCTGCTGTTACCAAGCTGTGCGAAGAGTGTGGTTGGGCTGGCCCCAGAGAAAGTTGGCCAGAACTGCCACCTACGGATTCGGATGAAGACAGCAGCGACCTCTCTGACGAGGACGCAGAGAAATTAGAGCATGAGAGCGAAGATGCAAAAGTTAAGCGACTTGCTGGCAATAGGCCCAAGGTGGAGGTTGAACTGCAGGGATCAGTGAACGGAGGGCCCACCGGCATGGATCTCGACCTGAATGGGCCCAAAATTGGATGCAATGGGTCATGCCAGACAGAACCTGCCCTTGACGGGTCTGCAGATCCTGCAGTCAGTGAGGTGATGGATAAAATCCAGAGAGTTCAATTGTAGATCATTACAAGCAACATTATAACATGCAAGAATTGCTTTTTTCTTTTTCATTATTATTCAGAATGTATTGGTACAACGGTTGTTTTTCTTGATACAATGAAGAGCGATACAATGGCTCCTAAATTACACAGCGAGAATAACAATGCGACAGTGACAGTCCTGCGGACCGAAGGGTAATGGATGCAAGCTGTAGGTTGCAATCCATGGTATATAAATGCAAGATGCATAGAATTGTAGGGGTGCTTCAAAAAAGGGCGTGAAGAGGGCATTCGTCACATCAAAAATGTAGTATCGACGCCCACGGCGAAGTCCCAAATGATGATCTAGACAAGCAGGAAACCATGTTAATTCTCGCGTGCATACACTCGTCGTCAATGAGGGCTCTTCGAGAGTGAATCTTTTGGGCAAATACCTTTTGATCTTGTGAGCAACTAACAATCTTGGAATCATTGAACTGCAGTTTGAAGACGCGGTGAGAGTGTCGACCATCCATATCTGCAAGCAACTTGCCTGTCTCCTGGTCCCAAATCTTGAGTGTCTCATCATAACCCCCGCTAATGATCCTTCCTCCGGTGAACTGTAACGTCCTGACAAGCCCATCGTGTCCAACCAGCGTCTTAACACATTCGCCCCTTGTAATGTCCCAGATCTTGATGGACCGATCAGAGCTCCCGCTGACAATGATGTTGTCTTCAAACTGAATACAGGCAATACCTCGAGCATGGCCCTCCAAAGTTCGCAAACACTCGCCAGTCTCAAAAGACCATATTTTGATGGTCTTGTCGCCACTAGCAGAAACCACCACCCTGGGACTTCCCGCAAACGGCGATGGAGCGGCAGATTCAGGTGAAAACTGAACAGCATTGACAGCAGCACGATGGCCAATCAGCGTTCTGATCATCTCGCCTGTGCTGATCTTCCAAATCTTGACAGTCCGGTCCTTGCTGCAGCTGACCACGATGTCCTTCTCAAATCGGAGGCTCAAAACACTGTCCGCATGTCCTGTCAATCGCCGAAGCACCTTGCCTATATCGAGGTCCCAAACAATAATGGAGGTATCACTGCTCCCACTCACGATCCGGCTCTCGTCATACTGTAGGCAAAGTACACTGGCACTATGGCCCGAGTATGTTCTTAGGCAAAGTCCTGACGCAAGATCCCAGATCTTGATAGTGTTGTCACGGCTGCCACTAATGATCTTGTTATCGTCAAACTGAATGCAATAGATGCCCTCTGTGTGTCCTGGGAGCTCCTTCGCAAAGTGAATTCCTCGATTCCAGTTTTGTTCCAGCAGTCTGCGTTGCTGACAGAGGAATTTCCAGTTGATCATTGGCCGCTTAGTCACAGGGTGGCGATGCACATGAAGAGCGTCTGCACTTAAAACTTCTGGTGGAAGCGGCGCGTTGGGATCCAGATAATCAATGCGCTTAGGTATTGGTGGCTGCCTCGTCTCAAAAATAGGTCCGGTCGAGCTATTCACCATGAGTGGACTTGAGAGAGTAGTCGTCACGGACGGCGCCGACAGTTGCGTGTTTGAATTCCTATGATAGCGCGAGGATGCGCTGGTGAGTGGGGAAGGTAGGTGCATCAGCCATGATGGAAGCGAAGGCGAAAGGTGATGGTGGTGATGGTGGTGGTGGTGCTGCTGCTGCTGCTGGTGGGCTTGGCGATTGGAGGACGATGGATCAAGTTCAGTAGGATCCGCATGCTTGTGTGAATGCAATGAGGGCCATGCGGATGATCCAGATACGCCCATAACACCATGCCTGATCACACTCCAGAGGCTCTTTGTGGTAAGAGGTGAGTGAGGACCACTTATGTAATTGCCCAGAAGAGTAGGCGATGCTGGCAGGGTTGGTGATGATGGCTGAGAGCTCGAACGGAGCTGATCCGCAGAGTTCGCCCTTTGGTGTCCAAAGAATCTAGGCTGTCGTGAGGTGGATGTTGAACTAGACGAAGCTGCTGCGCCTTGCATACCGGGTATCCTGAGTGGCAATGGAGGGCTGTTTCGACGGGATAGTTTTTTTAGCATAGATGGTGGTGTCATAAGGTTACTCCCGAGAGTGTACATTGGCATGCGGGCGCGTGGAAGGGATGGCATAAAGG
Organism: Gamsiella multidivaricata; assembly: GCF_025024155.1. NCBI lineage: Eukaryota > Fungi > Mortierellomycota > Mortierellomycetes > Mortierellales > Mortierellaceae > Gamsiella > Gamsiella multidivaricata. The sequence goes on from NW_026251716.1 coordinate 175,677, forward strand.
TCGTGTTCGAAAGTGAGAATCGACCATGTCGTTGGTTCGGCATCCGCATGGAGGAAGAGCCTCTGGTTCGAGGAAAAGACCCGCTAGAGTCATAAAGCGGTGACTGTTCTGGCGATGCAGATGATTCATGTATGGCTGGCGGCGAAGCTGGGAACGATATAGGAGAGCTGCCGCCTTCATAGTCATCCATATGAGACCGTGCCATGTCGACGTCCTCCGTATGGTCGTATGGTGAGCTATATATAGGGAAGGGCTCAAGTTGCTGGTAAGGCTCCAGATGTGCATGCGTAGTATTTTCTTCATCGTCGTCCGTTTGAAGCTCGTATGCTGCACCGAGGTCGACATGGTCCTGCAGCATCCTGTAGTTCTCGCCATCGTTGCCTCCACAAGCCAGCATGTCATGGTCCAGCATCTTGCGCTTTCCTCGGCTCACAGTCGACTCGGACTCGAAGTGAACTCTTGGGTACATACCCCTTGGGCCTAGGAGCCATTGCTCTTCCATGTCTGCCCATGTCAGGTACCAATCCACCATGTCCTCGTTCACTTTCCAGCCTCGTTTGAAATAAAGTCCCTTCCAAACTGTGTTGTCGGATGCAAATTTGCTCCAGGCTTTGGAGACAAGCGCAACTGTAGCCAATGACTTTTCATCCAAAAACGACAGTAAATGCACTAGGTAGAGAAATGCGATATGTCAAGCCGGCGATATCCCTACTGGCCATTGAGTCATTCAATAAATACTGCAGAAAACTTACCTGTGAGTTCGTACGGGAGAAGGACCAGGAAATCCCTGTATTCAAATAAGGGGGTAAGGCGAGTGTAACTTCTTGTGAAGACCGAAGGAGAAACTGATTTTAGGAGTTGAATTGCGAGCTCTAGATTCGCATTCAATGAAACGAGCTGCTTCGTTAAATGACCTGTAGCAGGAATAGATATGTACTCGAGAAGAAAACATTGATATGAGCTCCTTTACCTGCTTTTTGCTCGTCCGTCCATTGGTGGACCCACTTGGGGAGTTCTATCCGCTGTTCGTCGTAGCCTTCGTCCGGTATACTGAAAGCTGGCGAGCTGGGTGGCTCTTTATAGGGTGAAACGGAGGATGACCTCGATGGCCCAGACATAACTATTGATGAATGAAGATGCGAGTATGTGCTCCTGCCTGCTTCTCCTGTTGATGCTACTTGTTCGTGTGTCCTCAGGAGGGAATGATGCTGAAGAGACAAGATGCGGATGGACTAAGGCGGTCTTTTTTTGGGCGAATGCCTCTGGTGCAGGACATGCTTGCAAAATCCATTCCGAAACGTCAGTCCCATCGGGAGAAGCAAAATCCGTTTCGAAACGTCAGTCCCATCGGGAGAAGCTGGATGGGTGCAAAGCTGTGGGAAATAAGGATAAGGGTATAAACGCTCATGGCATATGGCTCTACATTTGGACGATTCTCGAAGGACTTAACACCTTCAGCAGCCTTCGTTATGTCGATTAATGTCTTTGCGAGCTCGAGGTCAATAGCAGCAGCCTTGGCTTTTGCCGTCTTTCGTAATCTGGCAGGCGATGAACGTCGAGACGGTTCGTAGCCTTGTAATGCTTTGTACGAAACTGGACGTCGACCACACACTATAGGATATATATTAGGTCGTCAGCACGTAAGGTGCACTTTCCTCCATGTAACTGGCATAGTTAGCTGGTCTAGCTTTATTTTCCATGTGCGTTAGTAAGCACACATTTAGTTTAGAAGTGGCGCGTCCGGGAAGAACGTACTTCGGCTACTTTCCACATATCACAATCGAAGACGACGATGAAAATAGCTTAAAGACAGAGAGAGGGTCGGAAATAAATTAGCACTCTTGTATTCTGCACCATATTAAGGGTTTCATAGGCCTATTTCTCCGAGCCTCTTGCCTTCCGCCTTCACTATTGCTATCTTACCCTCATACCACCATAACATTCATGAAAATTGAGCTCCTTGACTACTTTATCATGAAGGAATATCTTGCACCGCTAAGTCGTACGCTGAAACGCATTTTTATCCTTTGTCCTCACTTGTAAACTCTAAAAACTCAGCTAAATTGCTGTGTTTGCAGTTATGGAGGCTGGTTCAAAATCCATGTTTAAATTTTATCGTCGAGATATTTGAGTAGTGCCTTAAATATATATGATAAACTAAGGTTGGGCATTAATAGGAATCATGCAGTTAGAGCTCGGTGCAATTTTCAGATTTTGTTTTCCCTTCTCTTTCGCATCCGATGGGAGCCCATTACACGTTATATTAGGGCGAAGGAGTGATATGGTTAGAAAGCATGGGTCTGTTTGGTCAATGCTGCAATGATGGATGTGTCTCAAAGTGCTCATTCTTTTGAGCCTTTGCACTCCACTTCCTCTCTTTCCCTCTTTCCCATTTTCCCATTTTCCCAGCTATACCCTCGCTCAATTCACTGTTTTTTGTCTTTCTCTCTTTCTCTCACCTCTCTCTGTCCCTCGCACGTCTTTGCTTGATCTCAGTAAGCACAGTCCAGTGGCGATTCATAGGTAACAAAAAACGCAGATTATCTGCGGAGACGACTTTCCTGCCTGTGCATGAACCGCTATAGTTAAGCCAAGAGCTGTTACTAAAATGACTGGGATCAGGGTGTAGGAAGGTTGAAAGAACAACCGTGCATGTGCAATGAATAATAACCCTTCTTGCATGACAGACATCTCAATTAGAAGTAACGAGGGGAGGCGAATATCACCCCGCTCGACCACCCTATGCGTGCGCGGACAGTCTTGAACAAAGAGTTGGAGTAGAGAGCATTGCACAAGGACGGACCATCTCCTCAGCCAGTGAAAGGAATCGAGAAACAGATTCGAGTTGAGGTGAGGCACTGTTTCTTGTCACTTGAGGGTAGGCTATAGGCGTGTTCTATAGTTATTAATCCGTCATGCTTCATTGAAGACATTTGGTATCGTTGCTAGAAGACACAAAGTGAACAAACCTTTTGGACTCCCTCGGCATCCAGTCAAAGGACACAGGAGTCGAATAAACACTTCCGAGGTGAGGCGCCATCACTTGCGCAGGGTAGCTACATATGATAAAGTTCAGGCAGCAGCTATGGATAGTAATCTTTGCATTTGGTAATAGGCCGTTCTGCCGCCACTACGTCTGCAGTCTCCCAGCCCGTTGCATCTTATCGTGCCCCCATTGTGTTACTGCAGTGTCTTCCAAGTGTAAGCACGTACGCTAACTACCCGCACAAGTATATTGATTGGCGACAAGGTCACTAATATCGCCACCACCTCCTCTACGAAAACAGAAACAAAACTCGCAAAGAAGCTACATGTTGCGTAACACTTTTTCGTCCTCGCGAAGCGCTCTCTCGCCACAAAAGGAACTGGAGCTTGCCAACTTTCATTTGGAGAATGCGCGCACAGTCAAGGATCGAGAAATTGCTTTAGCGTTGTGCGACGACGCAGAGGCTGCGTTATCGCGGATGAAAAGGGCTGCGAAAAAGACACTTGCGTCTCCCCTGTCTGTCGAGGACCAAGCCCTGCGCAATGGAATCGCTACCGCCTATTTCGAGCACAGTGAACAGCTTGTCAGCTTGGGGAATAGAGAAATGGCACACACTAGCTACAAGAAGGCTGAAAAATGGGGCTATGTCCAGCAGGTCAACCAACAATCGCCTGGCTCTTCTCAGCTCGGCAACAACGAGATCAGCACTATTCACCGCGCACTCGTTCCTGCTGCTTCCTTTTCAGCAACGCCCCGCCTGCTTCCTCCTTCGGACCTAAGTGGCCCCAATGGTCGCGACAATGCACATATTCCTCCAAAGATTTTTGATCGGGACTTGACTCCGACTAGGACCAAGTGTGCCTTGCCGAATGCGGGTGCGCGCCTCGCTAGTACCTCTCAGCTCGTGTACTGCCTCAGCTTGTTGCCCTCTGCATCACTGTCTCTGGAACTTCTCGATGAAGCCGAACGGGCCTGGTCTCAAGCCAAAGCGAGCGATGAAGACGAGCAAGAACGACTACGCACGTTGGCGGCGGACTTGACGAAGGCATTCATCAATGACACATTCAAATCGCCCCCCATTGTGGCTGAAGTGGCCTGTTTGGCGCCTGTACTCGATCAAGAACTATTCAGGAAACTACTCATGAACTTTATCGACGGCATCAATCAAGCCACTTTGCTGGAGCTTTATCTACTAGAAGGGCTGGCGCAGTTGATGCAGCGCGCTTCACTGGAATACCTTGATGCCGATGATTTGGTCAAGATATTGGAGGTCCTCAGCACGCGCTTGAAGGATACCCATCAGCAATCGACGCACCATGTTTATAAATTGACACTGGCGGTGTCACACGTTTTGGATGCGATGGCCGATTGCCATGTCAAGGACCTGAACCGCGAACAGCTGCATGAGCCCCTCTCTGACTATTTGAATGGACTGAAGGGCAGCCCTGACCCATATCTGGTGTATCAAGCCGCCTATGCCTTCCAAGCACTGCAGTACGTCCCGGACGACGAGTCACCCTTGCAAGCTACGCTAAGACGTGGACGAGCAGTGGTCAAGGGCATTTCAGGAGTCGTGAGCGCGGTCAAGGGCCTAGATGTGGATGGTTTTATCGAGGGACTAGGGCATCTTCAAGACGGCTTGGTCGAGGTCTACCAGGTCGCTAAAATCGGGTACGACGGCGCAAAGGCTCTAGTGGAGAGCGGGCAGGACTTTCTTGACTGTCTCAAGGAAGGCCTCAGCTTTGCTAAGAAACGTGCGTGGTATCCGGCATTACGTGGTATCGATAAATTGATTCGAGACGGTCAACTCGCCAAAGTCAAGAAGCTGATCTGTGAAGCACCTTACCGTCGTGATCTTGCTTTTCAATGGGGAGTGTGCCAACGGCTTGGGGAAATAGCCGCGAATCCGAACTGGGACCCCGACACCCGCTGGAACGCTGTAGGCTTCCTAGGTGAGCTGTACAAGAACGATGCGGAATGGGGCCAGCAAGCCATCGTCAAACAGTGGATTCTCAATATTCTTGAGCAGCTAGCTTCTACGTCAGGAGGCGCATTGCAGTGTATGTTAGGACGAAGGACAACTGAGGTGCGATCTCTTGTGATTGACTGCTGAGACCTCTACCTCCATATCTAATTCTATCTACCACACTCCAATATAATCAATATGTTACGCACCATAGCTGCCGAAGCCCTGTTGCAAGAGCTGGGTACAGATGGGGATGCCAAGAAGCAAGACCTTTATCAAGCTTACCGAGAGAATCCTCAGCGCCAGTACCCATTAGTAGTCTCTGTACCCATGCTGGCATCTCCATCCCTGCTCGATCGCGTCCAGAATAAACCCGACATTGAAATTGACTTGCGCCGGCTAAAAGAACAACGTCTCAAGGAGCGAGGCGACGCTGTGTATATTCCCCCTCAGGCCAAGGCTAGTCTACAAGCTCCCGATGATGCGCTGTTTTCATTGATGGACAAGGTCAAGGAGTTCCTGAGCAGTAATCAAAAAGTGATGTTGCTGCTAGGTGATTCTGGCGCAGGCAAGTCGACTTTTAACCGGGCGCTCGAGTGCGACTTATGGGACGCTTACAAGAAAAAGGAAGGCAGAATTCCTCTCTTCATCAACTTGCCCGCAATCGACAAACCAGAGCAGGATCTGATCGCCAAACAACTACGGAGGGCAGGGTTCACCGAGCCCCAGATCAGAGAGTTGAAAGGCTACCGCAGATTCATCTTGATTTGCGACGGATATGATGAGAGCCAGCAGACCCACAACTTGTACATGAGTAACCGACTGAATCAGCTGGGAGAATGGAGTGCTCAGATGGTAATTAGCTGCCGCAGCGAGTACCTTGGCCTCGATTATCGGGATCGGTTCCAGCCAGCAGATCGCAACCGCCAAGCAGAGCCAGCATTGTTTCAAGAAGCGGTCATTGCACCGTTCTCTATGGATCAAGTCCAAGATTACATCAAGAAATATGTGTCTGCGATGGAACCGCTCTGGCAGATGACGGACTACCTGCAGGCTCTTGATCAGATCCCCAGCCTGCAAGACCTGGTCAAGAATCCGTTTATGTTAACGCTGTCCTTGGAGGTACTGCCGCGCATGGTGGATCCAGGACAAGACCTCTCGGCTGTCCGGGTCACTAGAGTCGCATTGTATGACCAGTTCATGGAACAGTGGCTGGAGCGGGGCAAGAAGCGGCTTGGGGACAAAGACTTGGGCCCTCAAGCAAGGGCGGACTTTGAGAGGCTGAACGACGAAGGCTTTACTCAGAACGGCATGGAGTTTCTCAAGGATTTGGCTAGTGCAATCTACATGCATCAGGCAGGTAATCCGGTGGTGGCCTACTCTCACAAACGAGACAAAGAGACGTGGAAAGAGAAGTTTTTCTCCCGAGAAGACGAGAACCAGCTCCTACTGGAAGCTTGTCCTCTGACCCGCAGCGGCAATCAGTACCGGTTTATCCATAGATCGCTGCTGGAATACTGCATAGCTCGCGCGGTGTTTGAACCGCAAGAGGGCAGGAAGAACTTGAATGGAGCACTCACCCCGGCCCGTCGAGGGAGCACCAGCTCCGTTTGGAGCTTTGAGATCCAAGGTGGTCTAGAGAACGTGACCGCCGCTGCCAAAGAGCAACAGCCTGTTGAGCCCACCTCGCCATTGGTCTGGAGGAATTTTGTGAGCGAGCCTTCTGTTCTGCAATTTCTGGAAGAGCGCATTCAACAGGAGCCCATATTCAAAAAACAACTGTATGCCTTGATCGAACACTCGAAAACAGACAAGGAGTGGCGCGTTGCAGCCGCCAATGCGATCACGATATTAGTCAGAGCCGGGGTACAGTTTATTGGGGCAGATCTAAAAGGCATCCAAATTCCAGGGGCGGACCTGAGCTTTGGCCAATTCGATTCTGCTCAGCTGCAGGGAGCTGATTTGAGAAAGGTCAATCTTCGCAATATTTGGCTGCGTCAGGCTGATTTGAGCAGCGCGCAAATGGCAGGCGTCAAGTTTGGCGAATGGCCATATCTTAAAGAAGATGACGCGGTACAATCCTGCGTATATTCGCCGGACGGGAATACCTGTGCTGTGAGCGTTCGCGATGGGACGATCAGCGTGTATGATACCTCGACTTGGGCAAAAACCCACACCTTGCGTTGCCATACCGGCTCTACCGGGAGCGCGGTGTATTCGCCCAGCGGCCAGCAGATCGCCTCGGGCAGTCACGACAACACGGTGCGACTGTGGGATGCGCAAACCGGTGCACCTGGTCCTATCTTAAGCGGTCATACCGGCGGCATCAACAGGGTGGTATACTCGTCTAGTGGCCAGCAGATCGCCTCCAGCAGTAACGACAACACCGTGCGGCTGTGGGATGGACAAACTGGTGCGCCTGGCCCCATATTACGCGGGCATACCGACATCGTATTGAGCGTGGTGTATTCGCCCAGCGGCCAACAGATCGCCTCAGGCAGTCACGACAACACGGTGCGACTGTGGGATGCACAAACCGGTGTACCTGGCCCCATATTACGCGGGCATACCGACATCGTATTGAGCGTGGTGTATTCGCCCAGCGGCCAGCAGATCGCCTCGGGCAGTCAGGACAGCACGGTGCGGCTGTGGGATGCGCAAACCGGTACACCTGGTCCCATCTTACGACATACCAGCTATATTAGGATCTTGCTGTATTCGCCCAGTGGCCAGCAGATTGCCTCGAGCAGTAACGATAACACGGTGCGACTGTGGGACGCGGAAACCGGTGCACCTGGTCCCATCTTAAGCGGTCATACCAAGCCAGCCAGGAGCGCGGTGTATTCGCCCAGTGGCCAGCAGATTGCCTCGAGCAGTAACGACAACACGGTGCGACTGTGGGACGCAGAAACCGGTGCGCCTGGTCCCATCTTAAGCGGTCATACCAAATCTGCCAGGAGCGTGGTGTACTCGCCCAGCGGCCAGCAGATCGCCTCCAGCAGTCACGACTACACGGTGCGGCTGTGGGACGCGGAAACCACAGTACCTGGTCCCACCTTAAGCGGTCATACCGAATCTGTTAGGAGCGTGGCGTATTCGCCCAGCGGCCAGCAGGTCGCCTCAGGCAGCCACGACCACACGGTGCGGCTGTGGGATGCGCAAACCGGTGCACCTGGTCCTATCTTAGGCGGTCATACCGACGGCATTAACAGGGTAGTGTACTCGTCCAGCGGCCAGCAGATCGCTTCGAGCAGTTACGACTACACGGTGCGGCTGTGGGAAGCGGAAACCGGTACACCTGGTCCCATCTTAAGCGGTCATACCGGAGTGGTCGATTGCGTGGTGTATTCGCCCAACGGCCAGCAAATCGCCTCAGGCAGTTACGACAACACGGTGCGGCTGTGGGACGCGGAAACCGGTGAACCTGGTCCCACCTTAGGCGGCCATACCAGCTATATTATGAGCGTGGCGTATTCGCCCAGCGGCCAGCAGATCGCCTCGGGCAGTCACGACAACACGGTGCGACTGTGGGACGCGGAAACCGGTGCGCCTGGTCCCATCTTAAGCGGCCATACCAAACCTGTCAGGAGCATGGTGTATTCACCCAGCGGCCAGCAGATCGCTTCGGGCAGTCAGGACAAGACGGTACGGCTGTGGGATGCGCAAACCGGTGCACCCGGTCCCATCTTACGACATACCAGCTATATTATGAGTGTGGTGTATTCGCCCAGCGGCCAGCAGATCGCCTCAGGCATTTACGACCACACGGTGCGGCTGTGGAACGTGCAAACCGGTGCACCTGGTCCTATTTTAAGCGGCCATACCAAATCTGTCAGGAGCGTGGCGTATTCGCCCAGCGGCCAGCAGATCGCTTCGATCAGTGACGACTATACGGTGCGGCTGTGGGATGTAGATTTAGGTCAGTGTTTGGCAGTTGTCAATGGTTTCAACGGATATGTCACAAGCATCGCCTGGAACGCGACTCTCAACGGCACCTATTTCGCAACCGGCTGTGACGATAAGTCTGTACGCGTGTGGAAGGTCATAGAAGAGGATGACCGCTACAAGGTGCTCCTACATTGGAGTACGATGCATGACTCACTTTTTGTCTCGGATACCTCAATCCAAAATGCCCAAGGCTTGAACAGGATAAATATGCGACTATTGGAGCAGCGCGGCGCTGTGGGTGTGCCGATTCCACCTTCGAGCTTCCGCGAGACAGGCAAGAAGCTGATCAGCATGGCGTCCGTGGCATCCAAACTGAAGATGCCATCAAACCACAGTATGTTGGATACCTTCCCCATGGTCAGTTCCCCTGCTGCACAGTCAGCGAAACCAGTCGATTCGGCGAATGTCCCTCCGCTTGGATGGAAGGGCAAAAAAGCGTCGTCCCAGGCGACGGAATAGAATCCATCAGCGACATCGAGACCAAACTGCCACCACTGCGCAGCGAGGGCGCCAGCTTTGCGAGTCATGTTACGGAGCTCGGGACAATAAAGGGACAACTCGATGAGTTCTACAATGACAACAACCGTTTCAAGAAGCACGAGTGGGATGCAAGGGTCTACTCAAGTTGGATGGCGTCCCGATCGGCAGAAAGAGGGATAAAGCTAACAGGGTGGTTATTGGAGTCGGTTTGGGCAAGGTTTCAACCAAGACGAGGCTTTCATTGCTGCATGGCTCCTTCCAATCGTACTTTGTTCAAAAGGTAAGGGTACTATCACTGAAGATTCCCAGTTGTGTGAAATCACTTTATATATTTTACTGACTTCGTCTTAGTGTCCCACAGGCCGAGGTCCCTAGGCTACACCGTGGTTGGTGTAAATGAATACTATACGTCCAAGAAGTGCCCGACATGCGAGAAACTTGTCGGGCAGGTCGAGATCCGTAGGCTGTACTGCTCGACTTGCAGGCCTTACATGCACCACGATATCATGGCGTGGCACAGCATTGTCAATGCGATTCGCAGCCATTTGGTCAATCGACAACGACCTCTTTATCTTCAACCGGCGGATAAAAATGGGCACTACCCTTGGATTCAGAATGCAAGATCGCACACAGAAGCCGGCAGCTGCAGTGGCAGCAGTAGCGCGGTGGGGCCAGGGCAAGGGCGAGTTGGCGGTGGACGCAAGCGAACAGCGTCCATACAAGATGCCCACCGTAAGCGAGTTGTCAAATAGTCAGCTAGTCTAGCTTTATTTTCCATTTATGTGTGTTAGCAAGCACACTTTTAGTTTAGAGGTGGCACGTTCTCGCGGGAAGAACGTCTTCGGTGACGTATTTTCAGCGAGAAACGAGCTACTTTCCCGTCGCTGTCGGTCTTGTAAACGCGCTTTCACCTTGACATCTGCTCCCTCCTTCTCGACCACTTTTGATCGACCACTTGTCACTCAACGTCCCTTTCTCCAAAGCTCGACAAGATAGCAGAGATCTCAGGAGATCCAATAGGACTCACCATGGCATTCTCTACTCTGGCCCAGCTTGCGGAGCAATCCAAGCAACTCACTAGCCACATCAACGGCCTGCAGCTGCCTCACATCGAGCGTGGCATCGATCAGATTGAGAATCAGTCGCGCAAGCTTGCCACCAAGTCGTCAAAACCCGTCGATATCACCGACAACAAGGCGTAAGTGAGCGGTATTCATCAGCTACGCCATCGTGCGTTTGCGACACATAGTATCGGAGTGATCAGGGCCGCTGTACCTGGACTGTGGACTAAAATGGTTCGAAACTGCCTATGTCTTATTTCTGATATCGCTAGTCAAGTTCTTCTGGCGAAGAGCGGGATTGATGCCAATGTCACCAATGCGACTCTCAACGCAATCAACTTGCGATCGACCTATGATCCCTACCAACCCATCCACGATACCGACACTCAGGCATTTTTGCGATACCAGCATGAGCAAATCATTGTCAACACCATTGACGAAAGCAGACGCGAGACTGTCATGGACTTTGATTCAAACTTTGAAACTTCGCTGAATTATGACTGGGAGCGTACAAAGAAGAGGATCTTTGAGGAACTCGGACATAGCCAAACGCAAGGAGCCGGATCAGACAAGAAGTTGAGACAGTCAGTGAACACCTTCCATGGATCGTCTAGCCTAGGCCTGTCACAGAGCTCATCGTACGTCCCTGGATTCAACCAGAATCCAGCATCATTGGACATTATCTTTAGCAAGCTGAAGCCCTACTACAAAGTTTTGTACGATCTTTGCGAATCTCGCCTTCAAGGAACTGCTTTTCCATTGGCAAGCAGTTTTGTCGAAGCTTCGCTCTTGGCACACAAGGATCAGGTATGAGCTTACTCTGCGATGAAATGGCAGCGTACCATATTGACATCTCATGCTCAAAGCTAATGTATCTCCCTTCTGGTCAATCACTTTTAGCCCAATCCAAAGATTCGAGAAACCTGGGAGCTGTTGGTGTCAGTTTTGGGCGAACAGGAGCTGCGCAATGGCCGGTTTCAGAGCAAGACATTGAAGGAGCGCGTATATGCCAATGCATACCTGGCATCGCCCTATAAGAGCCCTGTTGCGGCGACGTTACGTGAGCGCTTAATCAAGGGATCAAAGACGTTCCTTGAGAGGCAATTCATGAACCACATCGACGCAGCCGTGGCAGAAAATCCAGCAGAAGCCAACCTCGGTGGCATTCCATCGCTCACCAACACCATTCGTGCATTTGTTCAGTTGAAATACCTCCGATATGGGTCGTGGTCGCAACCCAATCTTGAGGTAACACTTAAAATGATTTCCACACTAATAATACGGTCATCTTTGCTGTTTATCATTCATAACCCATGGATTTGATTGTATTGCATACAATGTAGATTACCAATGGACAGGCTGTATGGGCCCAGATCTACTATTTGCTTCGGACCGGACATGGACAGGAGGCGCTCAAGTTTGCAAATGAGAACGAGACGAACTTTTCTCCTGCTGATCGCCAGTTCGTCACATATCTTGCCGCATATCTCGAGAGCGAGGATCGCTTTTTGCCCACGCCAATGCAGGAGCGAATCCTCTCCGACTTCAATCAGAGGATTAGATACAGTTCCGATACGGTGGATCCTTACAAGTTGACACTGTACAAGATTCTCGGTCGTTGCGAGCTGAGCAAACGGACAACTCCTGTCGTCGGGGCCCTCGAGGATTTCATTTGGCTCCAGGTAATGCTCCTGCAATTTTATCCCAGTTCATTCTGGCAGTGCTATAGCTACCAAACATCATGCTAACGCTTGCCTTTGAATTGCTGGTGTTGGTAGCTCAACATGATTCGGGAGACCAAGAGTGATACCATGCCACAGGACAAATACGATCTCTCCGACTTTCAGGCGCTTGTCCTCAAATACGGCGCCAATTACTTCAACCCCAACAACAACAACCCACTGCAGTACTTTCAGGTCCTTATCTACTCACAGCAGTTCGAGCGGGTATGCTGTCCTTATAATTATGCTATTGCGCCGTCGCGTAATCGAACCGACTGTGTGAAGTCATCATATTAATACGAACGGTTTTGATCCTCTTTTGTAGGCCATTCATTACCTTTCGTCCTCTAAAGCCTATACACTTGAGACTGTGCACATGGCAATCGCATTGACATATTACGGTTTGCTTCGCATCCCTGCGGTGCACCGGGTGTCGGACCCCATCCCATTTTCTACTACCAAAGATGCACAGGGCCATGAAGTGACGCATTACAACTTTACGCAGTTGATCCACTATCAGGCTCGCATCATTGCCGAGCATTACCCGACAGAAGCGCTCACATACCTGTATCAAGTCTGCTTGAACACGGATCTTCAGCCAGCCATTAACCAGGAGCAAATCGCACTTTGTCACAGCTATATTCAGGAGTTGGTCCTGCAGGCAAAGGATTATACGACTTTACTCGGTACCACTAAGCACGGCATTAAGACTCCTGGTGTTATTGAAAAGTACCTTCCGTTGATCAAGGTTGAGAACAGTGGACAATTCATTAAGGACATTGCGATCGAAGCAGCCAAGAGCAAATCCAAAGAGGGCCGTGTGGAGGACGCTATTCAGCTGTACAGCATCGCGGAGGCCTACAACCAGGTCGTGGAGCTCTTGAATAGACAGTTGGCAGAAGTCATTTCTAATCCAGGACTTCAAGGCGCTGGCGATACGGGTGTCAACATCCCTGCTATCAGACGGTTGATCAACGAGTACGTGAGCGACCCCAAGGTGAACCAGCAGATTGCACCTAAGAACCTAGAGACATGCGGCATCCTGCTCAAGCTAGTTGAGTTCACAGAGTTGTATGACCGTGGCAAGTATGAGGCTGCTGTCGCTGTGATTGAGGAGCTGGACCTGATTCCTCTGGAGGCAGATATGGCCATGATCGCCAAGAAGGCCGACAAGTTCCAGGGATTGGACGAGTGTGTGGCAAGGAACTTTTCCGATGTGCTCCTCAAGACAATGGAGAGTCTTTATAAGATGTACCAGGCTCTCAAGCTATCACCCTATGATCAAACTGGCCGCAAAGAGGTAAACATACTTTGGTTCCTTGGATCGATTGAACATACTTATCTTCGCATGTCACTGACAATGAGCGATCGTTTTGTCTGCATGAATATAGCACATGGACATGCTGAAGAGAAGAGCAAGGTCTTTGATGATGTTTGCGGGGTCAATCAAGTTCAGGATGTCTGCGGATACCTACGCCAAGCTGAACCGCCTTGATGTGATGATCATGGCATGAGCGGCAGGTGGAGGCCATGAGTACGAAAACAGGCCATTTGTTCATGAAAGTTACACTAATCCAGTAAAAATATACAGTGAGGGCCACGAAGTGCTTGATACGAATTGGCGGGTTTGATTGCATATATTACATGAGCTTTATTACTGCGCTCTCTAAATGGAAAAACGAAGTGAACAACAGCCGAGATTGGCGTTGTCAACGATCGTGAGTCCGAATCCAGCGTACCTGTCGATTGCCGCTTTAACCACCAACAGAAACATCCCGAACAACCCCCACCACATTCCTGAATAAAATAAGAGACGATGCAAAACGCGCTCCCTTTACGTCTTTCTGTCGCGGATGAAGTTCTCGGCCTTGATCCTCTGTCTCCTTGCCTCCTTGTGATGCTTCTTGTCCAAGGGATCCGCAATTCTGGCAGCACGGACCTCGGGATCATTGATCTTCCAGAGCCATTCTGGATAGGCTTCGTCGGCAAGTGCCACTGGGTCCTTGCCATCCTTCATGTAATTGAGACCCTTCAAAATGGCGCCTTCAGGTGCGCTGGAGACGACGGTACGCTTGGCTATGTAGACCGTGGTGCAACAACCAAAGAATGAGTGATACGAGCGTCAGAAACTCTGAACAGCAAAATCACAAACAAATTTCGAGATACAAGCACGCGAGAAGAGGTATCAACATGGCTCGAACAACACACAACTGATAAATACATGTCGTCCTCATGAATCCCAAGGACGCGTTCCCTGTGTCCCAGAGCAAAAGTGTGATCAATTCCCGAGAAAGGCATTGGAAACAATACCTTTTGGTGCAGCGGCGTTCGATTCCTCCTTGACGCTGAGTGCACGAGCCGAGACCTGAATCCAACGTGCCTGTTGTGTTGAGGCAGTCCTGAGGCCAGAGAAGGCCGTTGTTGACATTGACCTGAGCATGACTATTGCGTGTGCAAGTGTGTGAGCGAGGAGTGCAAAAAGGAGGATGGGCTAATCTTGCTGGGTGTGAAGGGCGGAACCTTTTGAAACGAAGAAACAGTGGCTTGGACCCGGAAACGAAAACAAACCTGTCACTCTTTCGGGTCTGGAAATGGTAGAGGCAGGCAAAGATCTCTTTGACCCCCCTCCTACTCCGCGTCTTATCTCTTTGCCGTAACTCGAAAAAACAACAACAACAACAACAACAGCAGCGACATACTCAAACGCCATGCAGCCCTCACTAGTCTCTGGCATGCGCCGATTTATCAACACCAAGCTCCAGCCCACCAGGGTCAAATATGTGGCGCCTCAGGATAAAATTAAGATGTGGAGGATCGTTCGAGGAGACGAGGTACGAAACAACACAACGGACATGGACGTCTTCTCTGCTGCAACAACATCAGTTTGCCTGATTTTGTTCGCCATTCCCCTGCTAATGCTAATGCCTGATACGTGTGATTTTTTGGATCGATAGGTTTATATCACAAGCGGAAAGGAAAAGGGAAAGACAGGAACTGTCAAGAAGGTCCTTAGGAGCTTGAACTCGCTCTTGATCGAGGATAGGAACATGGTACAGGGACACTTTTAATTAAGCATAAAGGGATTGTGGTTTCAGGAAGCGATCTGCCGCTCCTGGACCTGAAGCAAGCAAGCAGTGGATTAATATTCGATCTTTATTTTTATTTTTTTGCGATTCCATAGGTCACGAAACACATTCGCCCTCAGGCTATGGATCCCACAAAGGCGACCAGAGTCCAGATCGAGGCACCTATTCACGTCTCCAACGTTTCATTGATCGACCCTCAGACAAGGTACGCCTGTCATCTCTGCGCTTGGGCGCTGTGTTTGGTCAAATGGAGCACTACTGGTCGACATTTGCTAGCTACGACGTCAACCAGCACTCTTTCATTCACCGATCTAACCACTACATGTTTATTTGCTGCATCTTTTGTGCGGAACAAAAAAAACCCCCGCTTGCTGCTCAATCTAGACAACCTGTCAGGACTCACTACCGCGAAGTTGTTGATTCCAAGTCCGGGAAGCCGGAGCGCAAGCGTTTCGTGGTTGGTACGGAGGTCGAGATCCCTAAACCCAAGGCCGACATTGCAAAGTACAAGCTGGAGCGCTTTGACAGCGCCAAGGATACATCACCTCAGCTCGCAAGGGAGGTCACCTTCATTCCCGACATCAACGTTCCACCATTCCCCAGCAGCAGCATTCTGGACGAGCTCAGGAACCCTTACTCCAAGTTCCATTAAACAAGCGGCTTTTCTTTGAGAGAAAGGTTACAGGGGGACGTTTCTTACGATTGTTTGGAACAGGACGAGGGAATCGCGGAATCGTTGAAGGGTTTGGCGTATAGAGTTGAGAGTTCAAGAAATAGGCGACATATTTGCATGCACATGTAAAATACATATTGTTCAATCATGCCAACTGTCCGATAGTGTCTTCCATAAATAATACAAAGACAATGAAACGAGGGGTGGCGCCGGTTTATCATGGTGCCTGGAATTTAAACATGCATTGTAGTCCGCACCAAATCTGATCTGTGGTTACTTTTAGCGCCACCAATTTTTGTTGTGTCTCGGCCAGGCCAATGAGTTGCAGCAAGAATAAGGATTTAACAAAATACAAGACTTGATTCAATATCAATGATATGAAATGAAGGCCGATACTTGCTCAGTCATGTGTGCGTAGAAAAAAGAATGGAGAGTCGAGACCAAGATAAGGCGTAGTCTGCAGGTTCATTCGCGTGTTCTATTGGTGGCGGATGCACTTCTAAACACAGAACATCACCCGACCCTGAACAGATATCGAGTGAATATGTGCTCAGGGTCCAGTCGAGTGAGTATGCACAAGGAGCCCACGTAATATACAGAACAATTGGTTTGTGGGAACAATCCACGTATCCATGGGCTCCTCCCCCCCCCCCCCCCCCCCCCCCTGCTCTTCCGCTTCCGCTTCATAGCCATAGAGGTTTCCCATGAGCGAAAGCACATGTATGGCTCTATCTCCCTCAAGAAGAATGTTGCACAAAAGGGTATCCCAGAACTTGTACCTGGTTACAGATGCAGGGCGACAAGATTGTCATCAAGGGTGCGAGTAAAGAAATTCATTCAGCTCAATTCAGGCTAGCCTTCTTTTGCGCATTTTTCTCAGGAACATTGGCAGTTGCCCAATCAGCGCTGGGCAATTTCCCTTTGAACGTGAGCCGCATTCCTTCAAGCGCCGCCCTGTAGTCTACATAGACTACAAACATAGTCTACTGTGGTCTGATGTGATAACGCACACTAGAAAAACCCTCTTTGCTCTTCCATGAACACACGTTTTTTTTTACGCACCGAACCTTAACCTAACCTTCCTCTCTCGTTCTCTTCTCCTTTGTCCTGTGTCTATGAGTACATTGTAATTGCACCTGTATCCTTGTGAATTTACAGGGCTCTACTTGATGGAGCCGGCAACGAATTGAACCGGTTGGATTAGACTAACACTTGAGCGACAAAGACACAGTTGGCGCTGTGGTCGATTGTCTCTATGTGCTTGTGCAACCCTACAATGGATTCATTTCACAGACACACGAATTGCATTACTCAGCATACAGGGGCGGAAGAGCGTAGAAATCGGGCGGCTGGCCGGTTTTCTAATGCGGGATAGGACTCTAGTGTGTTATTAGACTGAGCAGCATCGGCGTAATGGATCACAGAGGTGAGTAGCTATGCCGATGAACAGTTGAACAGGCATTAGTCTGGACCAATGCGCGTTTGCTCCAGTTGGCGCGAGGGGAGAGAGGCGTCCAGGGATACTGAGGCACGAAATGATTGGGTGGTAAAAGCTGTCAACAAATACAAAGGGGATGAAGGATAAATAGAAACACAAAATGAATGCCGGATCCGTCCCGATGGCTGTTGCTTGTGGATACAACAATACAATAAACGGCACATCCAATCATCATCCAAAGAGCAATGAACCGTGGGATACTGTATGGCGCAGAGGATACATGTCGACAGAGCGGTGGCCATTGGCGGACTAGACGGTCCATTGGAGAGAGAGGCCAGAGAGGAGTGGGTTGCGATGTGGGACAAGGGGCGCCAAGGCGGATGCGCACTTCGTGTTGACTCTGCGCAGGAGAGACTTTCTCACAAGCGCAAACATGTGTCTGGGTGCGTTTTTCTTTCCCTGCATCGGATGGATTCCTTATCCTGCCCCAAACAGGTGTTCGGCGGACGGACGTGTGGACGTGTTGTCGTGTGTGCCTTTTATGGCAGGTGGGGAACAGCGCACAGAGACTGCCGCCAGTTGTTTCGCCACGGAAAAGGCGCGTATCTCCTCAGCTGTTTGGTGGCAAGTCCATTTTCCTCTACCTCTGCATGCTGTGCATGTCCTCTGTTTTCCTTGCCAAGCGGGTGATGAAGCATGATGACATTGCACCCTCTACCCATCTTTTTCCCTTCCTTTTCTTTTCTCCACATGTGTCTGCAGGTTACCCTTTCGTCCTGCTCTTTGTAGGCCCTATACAGACAATCAGCTTATTGATGCATGCGGAATCAAGGTTATTGATGGCGATGTGATGGGATGCCCTACTTGGGAATTGATCTGCCTTTTCTTATTCAAGATGGATGATGGGAGGATCACCTCACCGAGGCTCGGATCTCTCTTGCTTTATTCTTGGGTCCGATTTGTTTGTCGAAAGACGCTCGTCCTTGTCATTACTACTGCACACGGCGCCAAAGGATGCGCCGAAGAGACCCATCGTGAACAGAGAGGTGGGGAGAGTGTCCGGTGATGCCTCCTCTCTCGGAGACAAACAAGTCGCGACGAGTGGAGGATGGGGGAGAGGTACATGTTGTCTATGAGGAGAGGACATTTGTTTTTCTATGCCTTTTAAGATTTTCTTTTGGATTTTGGCTCCTGCTCGTCTGATCTGCTGATGATCATGCCTCTGGGCTATATGTGCACTGTAGTCTGCATCCTCGCCCCTTCTTGGGGGGTTCTGCCAGCTGTCAACCCCAGTGTATTTGTTTATGGGAGAATCCCCACTGGTTTTTGAGCCGTTGTTTGGTCTTGTCCCCTTCGAGATGCAAGAAACAAAAAGGCATGCAGGCAACCTTCTGCTTTGGCTGCTGCATAGATGTTGTCCGCAGCATGGTCAGGAGATGCGCACTTGATGGCCTTGAAGGGCGTGTACATGGGTGGATGGGCGAAGTGGAGGAAGCTGTCGATGATGCGGTGTTGATACAGCGAAGTGGGTTCTCGCTCCTCTCTGTCCTGGCCGCTGTTTGCTGCCAACGGAGACGATGACATGATGCGGACTGGAGCCATGGGACTATGATAGTGGAGCAGAGCTTTGTGTAATACCGAGAGCAGGATACTCCGCTGATTTGAATACGAGGGCGATTCAATCAATTAAACCGTATGCTTCCTATATCAAACCAATACAATCGAGGCGATAAAAATAAAAGACAGCGAGACACGCGAAGGGAGAAAGCGAGAGACGACTTTACCCGTCACTCGCCTTCAAGATACCTTCACGCCTCTTTCTTCCCTCTCTCTTCTGACACCCGCACCCTCGCTCGCTTCACATCTCCCAGAACATCATCGGCATCCCTCTCCCTCCACACCTCCATCGCCCATCCCCGCCTCGCCATCCGCATCCACTCCCCCGCACACCACACCCCTCCCACTTCCCTGATGCTGTCCCTCATACGACCCTCATCCTCCCCATGCTTACACCAACACCCAGAGTCCTTTGCGGCCTCAGTCTCGGCCAGCCTGGGCACCGCTGCCGCTACGCCAGCCCCAATTGCCTCCCATGCCTCTGCCTTTAGCAGCAGCAGCAACAGCAAAACCAACTCCAAGAACTCTCCCTCAATTGCCCTCACCGTCGCCACCACCTCCTCCACAGCCGCAGCGGGAACAAGACCCCCGCTCAAGTCCTCTGCCTCGGCACCCTTGAACAATGCTGCCAGTTACAAGGAGCTCGTCGCCCAATTCACCGCAAAGGCCCCACAGCCCTACGGTGTCATCCCTCCCCGCAAAAAGAGGGCCCCAGGCCTCGTCCGCTCCTCCTCCACCTCCTCAATCACAACAAAGTCCAGCAAAATCAGTAAATCCACTTCATCTTTGCCTCCTTCGCCAACAGAGACCTCTCACAACGCAGTGGAGCTCCAGCCAAGGTCCCTGTCGCGCAAAAGCGGCAGCGGCTCTAAAAACAGCGGCAATCCCGTCCAGACCCAGATAATCCAGCCGTTGCTCCATTCCCTTCAGTCTCTGCTTCCTGAATCGACCACCTCTGACAGCCGACTAGGATTTTGGGCCAATCTGAAGGCCCATTACCTGGCCGCCACAGCCACCACCCTTTCCTGGGCCAGCTCCAGCTCCAGCAACGGCCAAAGCCCAGCCACCAAAGAATTCTCGCCTCCAGTCGCTCTTAGACTCTCAAACGGCACCCCAGTCGCGGCGGTGGACGCAACAACACCTCCCTCTGCCTCCTTGACCTTAACAGACGGATTACTCTCCTTACCCAATCTTGCCACCCCATCTACTCACGTCTACCATGGATCTGTGAACTTTCCTGTGTCAGTTGCGGCCATGGACAAGTTCAAGGCCATCCCTTCTGACACCATTCCCCTCAGGACATTCACATATCACGAAACACCTGTTGTTGAGCGGCCCCAGCCTCTTCCTCTTCCTCCCTCTAAGCGCAAGACTGCCCAATCCTCCAAAACGACGACGAGAACTCTCTCTCTCTCTTCTCCTGTGACCAAGAACTCCAAGGATGCCGTATCCGGCGATAAAGAGGCCTCATTACCGCCTCCCCTGCCGAGGCATCTGGCCACACGCGAGACGCGTTCGAACACGGACTATCTGCGGATGATGGCAGCCGAGCTGAGGATGATCCGGGCGCGCAAGCTCGTGTCTCCACTGAAGCCCAGAGGGTACCTGCCCAGGAGAAAGGATTCCTTCCGCAGAGGTATGCACACCAATTTGGCCCTTTTGTTTGAAAGATCACTCTATTCTTCGGCTTTAATGCACACACACACACACACCCCCTCCTATTTCCAGTATTCCTGCAGCTCCTTGTTTTCAATTGGGGTCGAGACCGACATGTGTGTGTGGCCATGTTTTCGTTCAGGATTTTTGACTTTATATCTGGGGCTGTTGATGCGATGGTGTTGGAGATGATACCATGGAATGAATGGAGGTAAATCCTTTGGAGATCCATCTCATCACTGCATTAATTCTGTGTTGATGTTGCACTGTGTGCAACCATCTCATCCTGGATGGGGTGATGCGGGTGGGCGCGACGACATGAGCCATTGATATGGATGGGTTTACCATTTGGCCTGTAAACATGATGACCAAACCCCATTCAAAACCATAAAGAGCAGCGAGTTTGGTGTTTGGCATGCAAGACACCCTACTACCCCAGTACTACACTAACGTTACTTCCTATTTTTTCCTATTTTTTCCTATTTCTTCATATGAACAGTCAAATCGTCCCTATGCAACTTCCTCGAGATGCCCAGGGAGGAGGACGATCACCCGCTGAACGATATTATGGTCGGCTCTTGGTCGTCCGTCTCCTCGACAGACTCGTTTCTGTCCACCGCATCGTCCGAGTATCGGTCTGCAAGTGAAAACTTTTACTAAAAACATCCCACTCCGAATACGGATGCCGATGCCGATGCGGTCTCTGGATAATTCTACATTCCTCGGCTCCGTCTTAATTTCGGAGTGCGGTACACTCTTGCATTGAACACTACTGTCGAATGGCCTCGTTGCTCCCATCTATTACGTTTTGCTATTTTTTTCTCTTCGTCCGTGAGGGTAAGTCCAATGTACATGTATATATATATCTCGTTTGGGTTCGTTATGAAGGAAGGCTGCAGCTGTTGCTGATGCTGCATGGTCATTCCAAACCTACTTTTCGGGTCTTGGCCAGAGGCAGAAAGAACAATAAGATGTTTGGACTTCCGCTCAATTGGACTGTGAACTCATCCATCTTTCTTGCTGGTCTGTATAGGCAACTTTCGACCACGTTGTGTATCCCAACCACAACAATGACCAAATACAGGGATCTGCGCCCTGGTGCGAAGCAACTCTGCTTGAACCCAATTCAGACACTTTTTTTTATTTTATTTTTACGCTCCTTCTTCTGGACAAACACCTATGCCTCGAGCCATAATCCACACTCCTTTTCGTATGAATGTGAGCGAGCACATCATTCATCCGTCGACTGAGGCGATCCCGCACGGAACGTGGTCAGAGTGTTTCACGCATTGGCCATTTCTGCACATTTCCAGGCAACCAACTGTTGCTGTACGCCCGCGATGGAAGTTCGTGTCGCTTTCACTTCTCTTCCCCCCCCCCCGCATCTTTCTTCGGCACGGCATTACGCGAGGTTACTCTATTTGGACACAAAACGCTACTGCAGTGCCGACAGAAAAACAAACCGACGCCGACGGCAATCACACTAGTAACATCAGCAGCAGAGATTTCTGGAAGTCATTCTCTCCACCCCCAATAACGTTTGAGAGCAACGGTGGGAAAAAACAAAAGAAGGTTCCCCCTCCCACTCAACATCCTCTGGTGTATCTGTTGTCAAGGTACAGCACGGGGTGGCGGGCAAGCTCATCGAGAGCAAGACTTCAGCATCTGAATATCGGGCCAGTCGGTCGACCGCCTTTTACCCTTGACGCCCTCCGCTCATGGGAAAGTATCGACTCGAGGCACCAGCCCCACCAAGCACCGTTCACCTCATTTGCATTTGTTTTCCCACCATTACACACCCACACCTTTCATTTGCATTTTTTTTTTCTCGATACCCTTTTCCTCTATACCATCCTCATCCCTGTATTTCTACATATCATTTAGTTCTTCTCTCATTTGCATTTTCATGGTTTTTTTTTCTTTCTTCTGCATCCTGCATATCTCACCCCAGTCTTGTCATGGCACGTTTTGCCTCCTTATTCTCTTAGTCTACCACTAATATCTCTCCCCTCTCCATCCACGGTCTCCTTCTCTTTCGTAGTTCCTGAATGATTATCACAGAAATAAATAAAACATATTAATACTAATTTATCGACAACTTGGGTGGTTCTATGAAATGAAAATTTGAAACTTTTGTGTTCAGAACCCAAAGAAAAAAAAGGTAGATACCTAGGCAACGCGTTCCGCCCTCTCTGGGCACAAAGCGTAAGAGTCACCACGCATTGCCTTTCTTTTCTTTTTATGAGATGTGGTTGACGCGAGTCACCCACATGAATAGATAGACAATCAATCGCATACCTCATTTTCTTTTTTCTTTTTTTTCCCTTCTAGTGGGAGCCTGTACCCAAAAGATGTTGATCCCCATCGCAGGTATGTGATGAAGCCCATATCTGGGTTCAATATAGGTCGCTATTTTTCTTTTTATTTATTCTAGTTGCATTTGAACTGACTGCAAAGCGACATCTTCCTTGCTTTTACATGTGGCAAGCGGTGATGCTAGTGTTTTTTACATTATGCAAAAGAACAAGTACAGCGTACTCGGGCCGTCTCGTCATTTTGAAAAGAATCCCCTTACTCTTGATCTTTTTTTTTCTTTTTTTTTTTTCTTTTTTTTTTGGGCCGTATGGCTGTTCACCTTCTCGCTCGAGGGTTTAGATCTTGGGTCCCGCAGCGATGACATCGGCCGAAGCCTGGTCCTGGTACTTTGCAAAGTTCTCCTTGAACAGCTGGGCCAATTTCTTGACGCTCTGCTCAAATTCAGCAGCGGGTCCCCTCCATGCCGTGGCCGGGTTCAAAACCTCCGCAGGAATACCTGGCATGACCTTGGGGATCTGGAGATCAAAGATCGGGTAGGTCTGATATTCGGCCTTCTTGAGCTCTCCTGAATGGATGGCGTCGATGATTCCACGGGAGTACTTGAGCGCAATACGCTGGCCTGTTTTGCCGTAGGCTCCTCCAGTCCATCCAGTGTTGATCAGCCACACATCAGCCGCATGCTGCTGGATCTTCTCGGCCAGCATGGTCGCGTACTTGGTTGGGTGCAGAACCAAGAAGGGCTGGCCGAAGCAGGCAGAGAAGGTCGCCTCAGGTTCGGTCACACCATCCTCAGTACCGGCCATCTTGGCGGTGAATCCGGAGATGAAGTGGTACATCGCCTGGGCAGATGTCAACTTCGAGACTGGTGGGAGGACTCCAAAGGCATCGCAAGTGAGCATGATGATATTCTTGGGGTGCCCGCTGCTGATACAGGGAATCAGGGCGTTGGGAATGTACTCAATCGGGTAGGCGCAGCGGGTGTTCTCAGTCAGAGAATTGTCACTGTAGTCTACCAGACGGGTATCTTCATCCAGGACGACATTCTCGAGGACGGCACCGAAGCGGATGGCTCCAAAGATCTCGGGTTCCTTTTCCGCAGAGAGATCAATACATTTGGCATAGCAACCACCTTCGATGTTGAAGATACCGGTGTCAGACCAACAATGCTCGTCGTCACCGATCAGATGACGACGTGGGTCGGCGGAGAGGGTCGTCTTGCCAGTGCCGGAAAGACCGAAAAAGACGGTGACATCGCCATCCTCGCCTTGGTTAGCGGAGGAGTGCAAGGAGAGGACACCGGCCTTGGGCATGAGGTAGTGCATGATGGTGAAGACCCCCTTCTTCATCTCACCGGCATACTCGGTTCCGAGAATGACCATCTCACGACGATGAAAGTTGATCGAGACTGAAGTGTTGGAAGTCATGCCGGTCGTGTAACGGTTCGCGGGGAAGGCGCCGGCGTTGAGGATAGTGAAATCGGGCTCGCCGTACTCCTCGAGCTCGTCGTCCGTGGGGCGGATGAGCATGTTGCGCATGAATAGGCAGTGGTAGGCGCGGGCACAGACCACACGAATCTTGATCCTGAAATTTTGGTAGGAGGGGTTCTCAAAAGGGTGTTAGAGTGCAGCCCCTTCTGGATTGTTCATTCGCTATCCCATCTCCCCTCTCTTTCTTTCATTCACCCCCTCGCTAGCCCCTACCCCCTGGCGCACCTCTCTTTCTGAGTGAGTCCATGCCCACACATACATACTCGAGTTTTTTTTTTTTCTTTCTTACCTGTACTTTGGATCCCATCCCGCATATCCGTCAAACACATAAAGCCTCTCCCTGGTGTTCAAGTAGTCGACCGCACGCTCGTGGTTGATTAAGAACGCATGCTCGCTCAGCTTCTTATTCACCGGCCCCCACCAGATATCTGCCGTCGTCGTGGACTCATCTACAATACGCTTGTCCTTTGGTGAGCGACCCGTCTTCTTGCCCGAGCTCGTCACCAACGCTCCCTCAGACGAGATCATTGATCCATCCTCATATCGCAATGCATCCTCGTATAGTTTCGCGACTGAGGCATTGCGGTTCATGAGCACATGGTTGTAATCGATCCCTGTGTCGTGGTACATGACCTCCGGGTCGGGATGGTACGCCTTGTGGTGAAGACCGGGGTGGGATTGTTGTGGGTAATGGCTATGGTGGATATGGCCTGCCGCTATGGTGGCCGAAGAAGAAGAGCCTGCGGAGACATGGCTATCATGGGGCCCGCGCGAATTGCTGGCTAAGAATGTTTTGGTCGACGAAGCGGACGAGGCGCTGTTGTCGTTCAGTTTCTCGACCTGGGGATGGTTCTTGGCGCCGGTCGGCGCGCTTGCCTTTTCTTGGTTTACCATCATGGTGGGAAAGTGGAGAGAATGAAGTGAAAGAGAGGTAGAAAAGTGAAGAGGGAGGTGTAGTAGAGAAAGACACTTGCGATAAAAAAAATAAAAAATAAAAAATAAAAAAACTTGGACGCGGGTCAATAAATGGATGGGTTTGAAAGAGATGAACCCGATAGAAGGGAGGCAGGCTGCTCATTTATATATGAAAGAAGAAGGTATCTAGACCCATCCATGTTCGACTGGGGCGCGGAACTGACGAAGGGGTGCACTTATTCTTGCATTTGTGAGGATCACCCTTGACCCATGTTGGTTAGCCCATCGAAACCCCATGTATCCTTTTGAAGGTCGACACTCTGTTCTGTACCTCCTCGGCAGTAAGCAACGGGGAGTAACTGCAGGAAAAAAAAAGGCCTCATGC
This sequence comes from Gamsiella multidivaricata, assembly GCF_025024155.1. Classification (NCBI taxonomy): domain Eukaryota; kingdom Fungi; phylum Mortierellomycota; class Mortierellomycetes; order Mortierellales; family Mortierellaceae; genus Gamsiella; species Gamsiella multidivaricata. Next base: position 201,412 of record NW_026251716.1, read on the forward strand.
AGACACCACGGAAGTTGACGGAAGAGGAGCAAGAGGAGGACGTCAAAGGCGAGGGGGGTCCAACTGAGCTTCAGGTCAGCATTGGAATGCTGGGGGGTGAGGTATAAGAATAAGGTGAGCATATCCACATGCAGAATGTCCTCATGCACGTTGATGCCATCAAAAGGGGAAGGATATGGAATCTGCTCATACTGCGAACAATCATATTCATGACCGGACGCAAATCGAACATGGGCGCAATCATTTCATTCCTGTCTATGGAACCGTAGAGAGATTGTGATACACTAGGAAGCCGTAAACGAGAAGTGGAGATTACTTGTATAAAAAAAAGGAAGGGAAGAACATAACTCGATATTGATTATAAAGATCTGGGGAAGACTTCGTACAGGGCAATATGCGCTCGCTGGCATTCTCATACGTATATCAGCTTGCAAAGATAGGATTAAAGATAATAGCCACGGTCCTGAATGACCAAGACCTTCTCGCAAACGTCGTTATCTCGGCCACTTCTCGTATATGTCAGTAGGAGCGTCTACTTCCCATATGCAAAGGCATGTTCCTATCACTCTGCCATTGCCTATATCCTGTCCATGGACTTGTCCTGGACCGCCTCGATCTCTACTTCACCATGGATGACTTACTAGAGTAACGGCAATGACGCAGGAAAGGATACCAAGGATCCACTCTTTTATGTCGGCATCTATGCAGCATTGGGCATCAGTACTCGCTGCTGACGATCTTCTAGTCAATCATGGTCAAGGCCCATTGTCGTATCCGTTCGGTGCGTACGTTGCGGTGATCGCTAATGATGGTTCTTGATACCTCTTCTATAGGGCATATCCTCAACCGTCCCAGCAAAGACCAATCAACGGACGGTCAGGTCTTACTACGATATTTTACTGAGTACTCTTCTAGGCTGCTTCGGCCTTGGTGGTGGTCACTCTATGGGAGCCCAGACTTATTATTATCACCCCTCCTTTGAGATTTGTATGCCTCTCTGCCTGCAGCGGTATCTCTTGGTGGCATCTCGCACGATCTGCTGATAAACCCCAGCAACCAATCGGTATGAATCGCGACTACTTGTGCTCATTGGCAGCAGAAGAGGTTCGTCAAGGACAATGAGTACCGTCTGAACCAGAATTGGCGCGTTTTTTTTTTTTGCAAAATCCGCTAGCTCGCGTTCCAGCTCGAAACCTTGAGCTCCGTGATTATTTTTGGATCTGAATCGTTGTCCGTCGCATCATTGGCCAGAAACATCGTTGTGGATATCCTGGTCTTGTGGCCCTGTTATTGACATATACGCTTAGTATCACATGGGCTCTCGACTGGATGGTCCACCAGTACATCCAAACCTGGAGCACCAGATATGATCCCTGACAGTTGTCCTCTACAAGGATAGTCGGTTTAAAGACGCTCCGAGCTCGTCTACTATGAAACACAAAAACCATCCAGGACTCGGGATCGTCCTCCACGGTGTCAATCGTTCTATTAGCGCCCATGAGAAGATTGGCATCTGTGGTCGAATAGGACCAGGCAAGTCCAGCTTGATTCTCTTGCTCTTCTGTACCATCGAGGTCGTCAAAGGACAGATCTTTGTTCATGGGATCTTATCTCGACTGTGGGATTGTACGATGTCTGCTCTCGGCTCTCGATTATCCCTCAGGACCCGGTCATGCTTGCTGACACGATCCGATTCAGCCTGGGTCCCTTGGGCACAAGGCTCCACATGAAGTTGTGGCAGGCACTCGAGGACCAGTATCTCAAGGACTATGCCTCGATTATGGAAATAAGACCCGATGCGATGGTGTTAATGGGAGGCGATAATTCTCAATGGGCCAAAGACAGCTGATTTATCTTGCACAAGCGCTTTTCCACAAGGCCAGTCTGTTAATCATGAGCCGGAGGCGGATGCGCTGGTGCAAGCGAGTGTTTGGCAAAAGTTCAGTAAATGCATGTTTTGACGATTGTGGAATGAATAGATACGGCGATGGATGGCGACAGGAGCATGGCGTTGGGTCAGGGATAGATAACCGAGTTTGGTATACTGACAGTACTATTGGCAGACCAGAGTTTGATCTATTAATCCTCTGCCTAAGCATTTAGGGACGTGTAGGGGAACATTACAACGGTGGTATATAGCGTCCATAAAGCGCCGCTGTTTATGTGCACAGCCCGAATGTGTGTACAAAAGTGTTCACAAATGTCCGCTTAGATGACAACAGTATATGCTTCCATGCAGTAGATCTGCGAGCCCTCTCTGTTTCTCTGTCTTTCCGATTGACCCTCTCATTCTCTCATTCCTCCTTTGCTCGCTTTCTATTATGTCTTCCTCAGTTTCATGACCGGATGTTAGCCGTGCCATTGCCCTCCTCCAAAACGACCACTGATAAAGCCAGGATCTTTGATATGTCGCCCGTGCTGGACACCATTTCCGAGCATCTGTCCGTGGACGGTGTCTAGAGCAGTATTCGTGTGTGCTGCGACTGAGATCTGCTTTTCGTCCGCACCAATGGAAGTCCCTTGTTTTTTTTTTTTTTTTTTTTTTTTTTTTTTCAATTGGGAATTCAAATATGATCACAATCCCCGAACGGACGAAGAATAGGATTGTGATTATAGGCAGGTCAACTGGATTCGCGCCCTGCATGCTAAACGCTATGGTTCTTTCCTAAACCATACAGGCCGAACCACCCTCGAGGGCTTCTATGTCAAATGGCTTATCACGAGAACAAGGAGCTTCAGCCAAGTCTTTGCTCGGATGTCGTTGGACGTCGTGTCTCGAAACCCGAAGCTCGTGTATTTGTAGGTCACCCTTTTTTTTTCTGCGCTCTACTCGATTCGTTTCAGAGCAGCATGCGACAGGCCTTTCGAGAACTTGCCTTCTTGCCGATGTAGGTCCTGAACGCCGATTCAGAATGCTTCTGCTCGATGCTCTTTGCAATCCTTCAACCCTGGTCACACTTGCTGCTGGGATTACAGACAGGCTATCCCGGCGAATAACTTGGTCACAAGTAATGCTTTACGCTCGTCACAGGACATAGCTTCAAACGGAGGCATTCAACCATCCGGCGACTCCATATCCGAAGACACGTTACTTTTGGTCGAGGAACTCTTCTGTTTGAATTCATCAAGAGCTATCCAGAACTCACAGACGTGGCACTTTCGACCATCCATAAAGTTCGCCCAGAGGACCTACTGCAGCCACTCGTGTCCCATCGTCCCAAGGTCGACTCGTTACAGCTCAAAAATGGTTCGGACGAGCGTTAAGAGCATGGTGTGGAGTCGGTCCATTTTGCAGGAACGACCCTGGCACTGTAACTTCTTCAATGAGTGTTCATTAGGCAAAGTAAAAAATATGAAGTAGTCTTGTGAACACTGGCGAGGCATCTAAAGGGTTCTTGAGAGAAATGAGGCTATTGTATGGAAATGTATCTTGATATATCTTGGAGAGTGCGAACGCTAAGCTGCAGAGAGCCTGTTCCTATCTAAAGTGCACCTGATCCTCATATGGTGCTCCTCAAGTAAAGAAAAAATTCAAGTACCGAGTTCTCGAGGGTCTGGAGCCGCAAGGTCCTGGGCTAGTGTAGAAAGTTTCCTCGCTTTTTTTTTTTTTTTTTTTGTTTTTTTCCTCTTCTTCATCCGTCGTCCTTTCATTTTTTTCCCTTCTTCTCTAGACGCCGTTCTGACCGACTCTGCCTCGCTAGTCTCCATTATGGCCAGGAGTCTGACGCGGAAGAGACACACCTTTTTCGGCTTTCCTGCATAACCTGTCTTCATTGCACGCCTTGTTATATAGCGCACAGTGAATAGCTCGTAGACAATAAATGTGTCGCCAAAAAAGCAAAAAGTAAAAAGATAAATCGACGCGCTGAAAGAAGAACATAAGCGATACCTACGCGTGGCTCAATGATAGTCGCTGCAGCAGCCAGGCCCATTGTCTCGCTGATGGTACAGTCTTTGACCACAGGAAAGTCGCATGTAAAGGGTTGCTTGCACTCTTCTCTAAAAGGAAAAAACGCATGGGCCACATACGTCTGGCACGAGCAGTCAGTCAAGGTTTAAACCACCCTGGTCAGGCAATACCGACCGGAAGGGCCAAAGACGGTGATGGGTCTCATTCCTTGCTCTCCACAGGACACCTTGGTCTGTGTTAGCATGGAGAGTGGCAGGGCTGCTGTTGCTCATTGTCACCTGCCGCGATCCTCATTGCTGATGACTCTAATCCTGGGATCGGGTGGTTTTTTTTTTGCGGTTACACTAGGCTGCGCTGCAGAAGAGGCAGCAGAGTGTCAACGGTGCGGCTTTATTAGCTCCCCATGGGTGCTGTTACTTGTAGCATTCTTTCTGGGGCATTTGCTGATGTGCGTTACAAGGCTTGTACCAGTTTGCCACCTGCTGGTTGCTGCACTAGGTGATATTCCTTTATTTGATCCAGGCACAGGAGCATTAAACTATGGATCGTACATCAGCTATTGAAGGATCCATTCAACAAGGAATGTTTCGAACTGGATAGTTTGGTCCGAGCAGATCAGGGTCGCTTTAGTATGTCTTTACCGACCACTGCCTACAAGCGTGCTGCTACGAAAGAGTACCATTGTCTCCACTGTGCGTGTCTACGTCCTTTCTCTCGCTCTTCTTCCTTGCTGTTACCATTACTTATTCTTGTCTCGTTTTGGGAGCAGCATCGTCCACTAGCGTTGCTGCGATCGATGCTGGGTGTGCCTCTGGATGCATCTCCGCAGGGGTATCTGCGCGAGTGCCTGTTCTGGAGGGTGGATTTCATTATGTGGATGGACTGGCCGCAATGCACTCGTCCGTAAATGGCTCTAGCTGATGGTGGCGCTGATGGTGGCGCTGACTGCATATAAACCGGCGGCTGTACCTCACTCTTTTCTTTTCTTTTCTCTTCTTTTCTCCAGGTCACTGCTTCACGTCAAGGTAAGTACTAACATCCAGCTCCACTCTCTCCACTCCTCTCTTCACACCTCCACCATATATGCTCCCACTCTTTGCACCTGCACTTTTCGAGCCTCCACTCTTCCACTCTTTGCACCTGCACTCTCCGCGTCTTCACTCTTTGCACCTGCACTCTGATATCGCCGCTCACCTCTCCACTGTCCTCTCTCTCTTTGTGTGCTGTTCGGTCTCGTTCCTCTCTCTTATATCCTCTCTCTCTATCTCTGTCGCTCTCCCTTCCCTTCTTCCCACCTTTCGCAGAGCTTTCTTGGACTTTGTACACCGCAGAGTCAGCCGTACAAGCACACTTGCGGGGTTCCCTGTTTTTTTTGTTTTGTTCGTTTTTTTTTTCCCCGTATTTTTTTTTCCGTATTCTTTTCTAGTTTTTTTTGTTCATCACCGGGACGAAGAACACGAAAAAGCTACGAAAATGAAATCGAAAAACAAAAATTCAAGGATGAACAGCCCCATTTCTGAGGCCTAAGGTCAGTAGTGGTTGGCAAAGAGCGGGCCCCCCTCTTTTGCGATTTCTTTGTGCAGCAGTTCCCCTCTGAATAACACTGAGTCTTGCACATTCTGCTCTGCGCTTGACGAGGCGGTTTCTTGTTGCCAAAGACACCCTGTTAGCTCTAGTGCCAATGATGACCAGGGCCTTATTCTGCGTGATTGGGGGTTACACATGGGTTCGAGGGCTAATAAAAAAGATTGGTCAACGGGGGTGCATGGGTTGCTGCGTGAGATCTACTCTTTTTTCCCACATTCGTGGTTTTTTGGGGCACCATGGCTTGCAACCTGCTCGAGGTGTGCCCTGCACGGCCTTGCTCTTCTGAGTAAGACTGACCGATGGCAAGCCGGCTTTCTTCTTTTCCTCTTTTTCCTTTTCTCTTTTTTCTTTTTCTTCTTTCGTTCCTTTTTCCCTTTCTTCTTTTCCTTCTGCCAAAAAGACTAGAGTAGAAGAGTGAAGTAAAATAAAATGGATGAAATAAAATAAAACAAAATAAAATATAACAAAATACAATAGAATAAAGTGAAGCAAAATAAATAAAGTAAAATGAAGCAGAATAAGACGAAGCAGAATGAAACGAACTAAAATAAAAGAAGCAATATGAAATGGATTTCAGGAACAGCCATTGTCTTCTCTGACGACTGCCTTGTACGATCGATAACATACTCGCTTTGTACTATATGTGTTGCCAGCGATGTAGCTGGGGGATAGGGTGCAGCTCTTTTTGAAGATGCTTGATGCACTTGCGCGATTAGCAACTGCAGTATCAGCAGCAGCAGCAGTAGTAGTAGCAGTAGCGGCAGCAGTACATCGAAGTGTCCGCACTGGTCTCCGTCCAAGCTGGCTATCAGTTTTTTTTCCTCCTTGGCGGCAAGTGAGACACTCTGATGACCGGCTGCAGACCTCTTGCGGTGTCACGCGAGTTCATGCAAGGGATACGCGTAATAGTATGTCGATACATGGACGTTGCACAGAAGTGCCGCAGTTCACTGCTGTGATGTATGTCTAGCTGGCGGTGGTATCTATAGCAGGCTAGTGAGCTGGATATCGGTCTGGCACGCAGCGATGATTGTGTAGGAATTGATAGGCATAACCCTGGCGTGATGAGCTGTCGTTAGGGATCACTACGCGCGTGCATTATGGAGCGAAGAGGCAGCCTTACTGTTTATGTCTCGGTCATCGACAGCACTGGTCGCTTCATCTTTTTTTCTGACCAGTTGGTTCATTTAGTGGTAGTCTCAGGCTTGCTTCCTTGCTTTCTTGCTTGTCGTCGCCAGTTAGCAGCATGCCGTCATCTTTCTTGGGGATGTCGTAATAGGGATAATAAAACAATAGAAGCCGCTCCGGGGCCGATATTTTTTCCCGCTTGTGATGTTTTTTTTTGGGATGCCATGCCTTGCAACCTGCCCGTAGTGTGTCCTGCACAGTCTTTACTCTTCCGAGTAAGTCTGGCCGATGGCAACCCGACCTTTTCTCTATTTTTTTTTTTTGTTTTTGTTTCTCCATTTTCGATACATTACGCAATACCTTTGGCACCTGGACTTGACGCTTTGACTTGAACTCACCATGGGAACGGACGTGAGTGTGGCTGTCAGCCTATGGAACCTGTCTATGCGGTCAACATATCTATCAAGGACATACTGCTGAATGCGGGCTAGCAATGACTGCGATGGTGGCACAAAGACGCGGCGCGTAAACAACATGTTGTGAGCGCTAATCCAGTTCGATTGTACTTGACTTGGTGTCACAAGGAGTGCATTACTACAACATCATCGTCACTGAAACTGAAGGCATGCGCACTTTGGGCTTTTCTTTTTCGCTATTTTATCGCTATGCTGTATTCATTGTTTGCAGCAGTGTCCCCGAACTATTGTGCCATGTCCTACGAGCGAATGACAAGCACAAGTTCTTTACTTAAACGTGTAGAACAGATTAGTTCAAGTCTCCAGAATTATATCAGCACGACAGGGTTTCCTCCAATGCCGCATAAGCGCCCTGAATGCATTGGTTCAAGCACACGGCCTTCCTGTGCTAAATGGCAAGATCTACCTTCAGAACACCATAGGCCTGCTTGTAGGCCTCTGGAAACAAGATACCCCCTTTAACAAACGCGTTAGTTTAATATACGTTTCCTTTCATTCGTGCAAGGTTACTTACTTTGGGAGGATATCCTTTTGACCGAGTGGTCCAGGACCGACACCCACAGAGCCAGGACGTCATTACAGGTTCAGCCTACGATATAAAACGAGAGATGATAATCAGGAGCACAAAAAGACGCTTCAAAGATACGCGCCATTGCATAAAGTAAAACGTTTAGTGCTGTAAAAACTTTCATGCATCTTACATCTATGTCTGTCTCCTCCAGCAGACATCCTTCCTCCATGAACTCGTTACGCAGAAGTCACCGATTCTCAACCAGTTGCGCATATGTTATGCGATGCCTCACTTTTTTACAGTAGCCGAGTGTATCCTTGCAGGCACTGCAGGCACGGAAAACATGTGATCCCATTGACGCATATTGCTTTTATGAACATAAATTCCTCCTGGTAGAACGTTCATATGCCGCCTCGGACATCGTTGGGGCCCTATTTTAAACAAGGTTAAATGTTAGTTAGTATAAAAACTTATATACATAGTCTCCTTGAGCAAAATGGTATCCTTATCCTGCTATATCTGGGTATTATTGAGGGTACGACATTGATGTGGGAGAAGAGACACAATACCAGCGCTCTCACATTGCCGATGGAATTGGAAGTAAAGCATTGACACATGGGACTTAAAAAAGCGTTCTGTATCATATCACAACCTACATTCGCACCAGTTATATGACATTAATTGCCAGAAAAACTAAGCACTTTATTAGCGATTACCACGGCTCTTCCCTGTTGACCCCATGACTCCGGCAGTTCTTAGCAAGCTCGAATATAGGAGTGGTGCCGTAAGCTAGCGCTGCTATAGCTGCAAGCACGGAAGGAGATTAGGAGGCAGGGGTGCCGTTCTGGCACAGATGCAAACACATGACTCCCTGTATTTTTTACATTAGCATGTCCGAGTCGTGTCCGAGGTATCTCTTGAATGAAATGCACCAATACGATCCTGATCTGCCAGTAGCCTAGCGATCCTATGTACGCCTAAAAGCCAGCCTGGAGTTGAGACGATGATATACAAATGACGCAACACGTCCATTCAGTTGCAAATGGTGGATTAAAGAGTCGACGCCGTCGAGTCGCAGGAGAGGAATAAGACTTGATATTACAATATGATAATCCAGTAGAAAGCGGCTTGAAGTAGTGAACCGATAGTACAGCAGAGTCATAAATAAAATATGTGCCGTTTTCAATTTGTTGGTTTGCTGCACAGCAATTACGGCAACAACCTAGACAATCCTGACTTCCGATCTTTCGGACTCAACATAAATGCGTCACTGGAGCGGTCTTACATGCCAGCCAGGCAACCCGGACGGAGACGTAGCCTGGGAGGTAGTAGCAGCAAGGTCATGGGTCTCGAGGAGGAACTCACAGTTTGCAATTTGTCATGCGTGCTATTGCCCCCCCTCCAGCGGTAGATGGGGTGTTATAGGTGGATAGCCTAGTAAGGCCAGCCAGGGTCGCGTGGTGTAATGTGTCCATTGGTTCAGTGTAGGAGTCCAGAAAGGGCGCGTTGTTGTCAGCAGACTGCAGCCGCTTGTTTCACTCCTGGCAACTTGAGCCAGTCGTGTTCAGCGGAGGATCCAGATGCTTACAGCGACGACAACATGTTGGACGTTTTCCCTTTATTTTGCCTGTCTATGAATTTTTGTCCGGTAATGGTATGTTTGAAGTGACACAAATAGTGAGCCTGAGGGACCGATGTGGAAGTGGAGAGCATTTGTCAGTGGATTCTAGCGTGTCCGCAATCGGTCATTGGCTCACAAGATTTCAACTACGAAAATATCTTGTTGATAGTCTGGTATGCAATTCGCTCATCCCATGCCGCAAAAGCGGCGACACAGGGACACAGGAGTATGGGAGATAGATGGTAGCACAACAGAATGGTGTGCTACTACAAAGTGGTTTTTTTTTTTTTTTTTTTTTTTTTTGGGCAAGACAAGTGGACGGAGCTAGTCTAGCATCGATATTCGATGATAACGATAAAGGGCGGTGACATCCAGTTGATAGCAACGGTAATGGCCGATGAAGTAAGAGACTGCAACATGTTTTCCACCATTGCATATCAAACTTGTTTTATGTTTGTATGCAGCCTACCTAGGAGCGAGAGCAATCTGAGAGTTAGGTTTACCATAGGTTCTTCCCCCTATGCACTTGCTGGTCTTTCAACGGTTTATGTGGGTGAATAGGCAGGTTGATGCATGTTTGTTACATTGGAGATGTTCATTTCCAAGTTTGCTCTTGCCGCGTTCCTCCTCATTTCGGCGGCCGACAAGGAGTATATTGCAAAGACAGTAAAAAAAGAAAGCGTTAGTTCAATAGATTGCTCATGATGGGCAGGGCTGAACTGGAATCGACTCGACTCGACTCGACTCGACTCGACTCGACTTGACTTGACTTGACTGCGAATGCAACGGCAGACAGGATAAGACAAGACATGTCAAGGCAAAGAGACAAGAAAAGGTCGTTACTGGCGCACAAGGGGAAAAGAAAAGAAAAAAGAAAAAGCGGGGTTTTGTGTTGATGCACTGTAGTGTGGTATCACATATCCAATCCAATCCAGTCCAACCCAATCCAATCCAATCGAATCGAATCGAATCGATTCCATGGGCTTGCTCTTTCACTCCTTCCTCCTTCCCGGTTCGCGCGAGGATAATGGTGACGGCGATGATGGGGACAAGTCTCGAGGCGAGGCGAGGCGAGGCGAGGCGGGTCGGGATGAGGAGGACGGACAGAAAGGAAGGAGGAAAGAAAGAGAGAGGGACAGTATGCAGGAAGGGTAAAGCGCATGCGTAGCAAGTAGACTCACAACCATCTCCCCCCTTCGCTTCGAATGAACGCATGAATGAATTGAAAGAATAGAGTAAGGGAGCCGTCTTCTGTTTCTTGTTTCCCTTTGAGCAAATAATGCACGCACACCTTGCAGTCTCTGCCCCCCGCACTCCTTCTCCCTCTCCCTCTCTCCCACACACTCCCTCTCGGTGATCTCTCGTCTGTTCTCTCTCTCACACCCACACCCACACCCACACTCTCTCTTTTGCAGTGCAGTTCATTCTTCTTTCTGTTATTGCCGTTGTTGCCGTTGTTGCCGTTACTGTTGTTGTTGTTGTTGTTGTTGTAGTTGCCGAATGCACAGGCTCGTGCACCTGTAACCACTCGCCCTTCTTCAGCCAACCATCCATCCATCCATCCATCCATCCATCCATCCATCCATCCACCGCTGCACACACATCCTCCGCTTCCATCCTTCCATCCTTCCATCCTTCCATCTCATCCCTTCCCTCCCCCTCCCCCTCCACACACAGAACTAACCATGAAGATCTTCTCAGAGAAACTAAAAACAAAGCGATCCTCACCCCTCAACCCAAACTCGTCTCTCTCCTCCTCATCCGCCGCCACCACTACCTCCCCGTCCACACTTTCACAAAAACATCAACAACCATCTCACATTCTGTCCAACGAGCCAGCCAACATCAGCACACCGACCATGACCCAGTCTCTGCTTCAGCAGGAATTAGAACCCACTGGTAAGGAGGACCAAACACCACACAAGCAGCACACCCGTTACTTTCAGAAAGAAAGAGGGTGAGGGTTACAGCGTTTATCCCTCCCGCACTAACGCCTCGAAGAACACCATATTTTCCCCCTGTCTAACCTATACAATTTATGGTCAATTACACACTATCCTATCCACGAGCACAGCAGAGGAAGAGGAAGAGGACGAGGAAAAGACAGAAGGGGAAGTCGAGCGCGAGAACCAAGACCAGGACCACGATCATGTTCAAGTTCAATTCCAAGTCCACGTCCAGGACAGGCCGTCGCTGACATTCTCGCCCGCAACCCCGTCACTAGAGGTCCCACAGGAGCACCAGCACCAGCACCAGCATCAACAGGAGCACCAGCACCAGCACCAGCATCAACAGGAGCACCAGCAGGATGGGGACGAAGGCCAGGACGAGGACCAGGACCAGGACGGAACGGAGACCAACAGCAGCAGCACTGCCCAGAACAGCTATACCAAAGACGCGAATTCCAATGCAGGCATGCGATTGCCAGAGCAGAGAGGAAGGTCCGGCTCCATGCATGCCTCCGTCAGTCATCCAACACGGGACAGGATTCTAATGCCAAACCGCTCATCCATCACCATCGGCATCGCCAACAGCCAAGGCATCGGCAGCAGCAGTCGAAACACAAGCAGCTCCAGTCTTTCGCGTCTGCACTCGCTCCACCAGGCGGAAGCTATGCACAGCTCCAGCAGCATCCACATCGGCAACACTTCTTCCTCTAATCTCAGTCGCGACTCGTCCCCGCGGCCTGGCCGGTTTCCCTCCCCTCCCACTGCAGCTGCAATCCCTACACGTCGCAAAAGCTCCTTCGACAACCTCGGCTCTGCATCTGGGACTTCCTCTGCAGCGTCATCGTTTGAGTCTGGCAGGATCTTGAGGAGGCCATCGGATCAGCTGGCTTCGGCCTATCAGCCAATGCATGGTCGTGCTTCGAGTCCCCATAACCATCACCACCATCATCATCATAGTGGCAGCATGGGATTGCTGGCGCAGACAACTGGGTCCACATCCTCTGGCGCAGAGTCCAGCGGCAGTAGTACAAAGTTCAAAAGCATTCCAATCCCTCAGCCCCTTCTCACCCGTCGCTCCAGTCGCTCGTCTCTTTCCTCCAATGACTCGGATGAGGTGTCGCATCAACATCAGCATCATTATCGTAGCATCAACAGCAACATGCCGGTACATGAATCCCCGCGGTCTGGACAATTTCATCATCCTAGGATAGGAAGCGCCAGTCGGAGACCATCGAATTTAGCAACGTCTGTGTCTAATAGCCTCAGTGATTGGGATCAAAGCTCCTTTATACCGAAAACATTGCCTGGAGGAGGAGGGGGCACAGGAGGAAATAGCACAGGAGGTTCAGGTTTAGGAGGCAGTGGAGCAGTCAATGCAGGTGGTAGTGGTGGCAAGTATCTCATTCGATCCAGAAGGACCTCGTGGATAGATGCAGGAGGCCACTCAGAATACGGGTCGACACCCTCGTCACCCAGACCCATTGGAAGAGTTCGGTCTAGGAGAGCATCGATCACGGATGAGCTATCGCTGGACGACTGGTCGCCGACTCGGAGTCAAGGCACGCCTTCCCTCAATACCTACTCGACATCAATACCGACAGGTTCCTTCTCACAATACATGGCACAAGAAAGGAGATCAAGGGCCGGATCACCAATGACAGGACAGAGCATTGCTTCGCTTATGGAAGTTGCCGCGCTCAACAACCCCTTTGAGAACATGAGGAGCCCTGGATCAAGCGACACCGTACGTGACAGGAATTCTGACAGGGGAAGGGATTCCCCATCCCCTTCAATCTCGCGGAGTTCCTCAGTGTCGGGACGATATCTTGTCAAGTCAAGAAAGGCTTCCTTCATTGACATGAACTCGGCAAACGATTTTGATCAATCATCACAGCAGCACCTCGGTACCACTCAGCATTCGCTCCTTGCCACAGGCATCAGGACGCCACTCCTCGCTCGCTCACCCAACATTTCACCAAAGGGGTCACCCAAAGGTTCACCAAAAATCATGCCCATGGTGAGATCCTCAGCCTCGAGCCCATTGGCCGGACCGGCTTTGTCCGGAGTAGTCATACCCGGTAGGCCATCCCCAGTCATGTCGTCTCCAAGCGTCAAAGTTGGACACAGTCGACAGGCGTCCATCACAGATGTAGATGCGCATGAACGGAGGCTTAGGCGCCAAGCAGGGAATCGTTTCCATTACGAGTCTGGATTTCGACCAGCAACGGATGTATCGTCAGACAAGGATAGTGTTGATGTCGACGTGGAAGCTCTCTCGTTGGACAGCCCAAAGTCAACGGGCTATATTGGCAGGTACCAGAATTCGAAAGGCTCTGCTCCGGGCCTCGATCAAGCTGCAGTTCAGTTTGCTGCTAGCCGTGATAGCGACAACAATGTCTCTGTCCCGGAGCTACCTCATTCCAACTATTTGGATTCTGTTGACTTTGTCAATGCATGTAAGTGTGTTGTACTAGCCAAAATTTAATGCTATAACGATTTGCCAACAATTGGGAGCTAATGATCTACCCGTGCTCTGTGGTCCAAATCCATAGTTAAGACTCATGGGCAACCCAAGATACCCGACCCAAACCAGGCGAAGCCCATCAGGAGACGATCTTTCGACTCTATTGATCCATCCATGCTCCATGCTGAGATTATTGCGCAGACTAGGAGAGCAAAACTGGAGAAATGGAGGCCCGATTTGTTTGAGGCGATCGCTGACTCCAGGTCTGAGTCAGCCTCGCCATCTCAAGGATCAGACAACGCAGGAAACTTAACGCCGGCATCTGATAAAATCATCTGGGTCGACTGGCTAGAAGAGTACCAGGCGGAAAAGCAGGCGCGTCTCATGCGCCTGAAGGACAAGTCGCTTTCGCCAGCACTTTCATTATCAGTCTCTCCCCCGTCGAGTGGTCAGGGTGTGCGAGGAGATGTTAGATCCATGTCCATCCTGTCTGGGACATCACCAGTGTCACCATCATCAGCAGGATCGCTCTCTCCAACAGCGCGTCGGTCGAAAGCACCTCATGGACTCCGGATAGATTCCCGATCACCTTCAGGAGTCTCTATATCCAGCCAGAAGAGCCAGCAATCTCTAAAAGGAGGGCTCGGTCCCAAGCTTGTAAACTGGTGGAAATCGGTGCGCAGAAAGTCCATGTCGCTGGTGCATCCGCGCAAGTCTATCGACTCACCGGCACTGCCAGGAGAGTCTAGCAAATCGAAGGCTCGTGATTCAACACCGTTGCCAGATATGGAACCAAAGCAAGGGCATGCTGAGCCTGCCAGCTCCTCTTCCAGCCCGCCACCACACCCACTCAAGGAATCGTTTGTTTCTCATTCGTTATTTGAGAAGCCAAGCAACTCGAAACCGGGACCGCTTGTCTTAACAACAGCCTTGAACCCGACAGAGACAAGTCCAACAAAATCTACCGCCACAAGGACATCGCCTCGCGAGAAGCCAGGACTCTCAATCCAAGTGAACATGTCTCCATCCCTCGTGAGACGTGGCTCTGTAATGGTACGGACATCATCTTTCTCTGCAGGGATCAATTCTGCCAATGCTCCCGAAGGCAGCCCCCAGCAAGCCGGACCGGAACGATCCAACAAAACGATCCGCAGTATGTTGGAGCAGTACAAGGCAGAATGCGATGAGGAGATGCGAAAAATTATCGACGGCCTTAATGAGTATGTGGAAAAGGGACTCAACTACGTGGAGGATCTCGACAACATGCCGGATTTTTCTGCTCAGCAGTTAGACCAAAATGAGGTCGAAGAGATCGAAGGCTGGATTGAGAACAGTCAGATGGAAATGGAAGAGGATGACGCTACCCAGGAACTCGATAACGATAGGGAATTCGACAGCGTCAACGATCAAGCTTTGTACGAGGACGACAAGACTCCTCGGACAGATTACACGAGTGAGCATCAGGAATTCAGCGAGGGGTATTTCCCAGAAGTATCGGACAGCGAGTCACCCATCGCAGAAGAGCGCAAGTTGCGGTCCATGCGCGATTCAGGAGAGTGGTCCCCATCGCCTTCTTGGAATGGTGGCAGCATACCTTTGCATCGCAAGATCGCGCGAGATGGCCGACAGCGATCACACTCGCGTGTCTCTTCTCTCTCACGCAGGCCCAACTCGAACGCCGGCTATTCGCCCAACACGCCTCTCAACGCCTCGCCCAGCGCCAATGTCACTCTTATTTCAGAGGATTCTTATCAGCCAACACCCTTCATTCTCACATTACAGGAGCTTATTTCGGTTGCACAACTCATGCTGGATACACCGCTGAAGACTATTTTGGACAACAAGGGTGCTTGCACCAATTTTGTGACAAAACTTCAGGTGATTGGCAAAGCGTGGGACTACAATCGCAATTGGCCTTGCAGGGCATGGTATGTGAAGGCACTTTTGGCCGTCGCTGGATTGGCCCGAGTGGTGCAATGGTGGGAGGCGGAGCGCAACCACTGGATGCAGAGCGCCAACATTTCTATCAAGACCAAAGATGCATCTCGTCCCACCAGCATTCATGTCAATAAGCAGGATCCAGTAATCCAATCAACTATTCAACCTGCAGATCAGAACAGCAATGCACAGAAACTTGGCAAGGATGTCTTCGCGGATGATGAGAAGTCTAGTGATCAGGACACACCGTTTTTGAGCCACCCTAAAGCTGTTGGCGCTGCGACGCAGGAAGATATGGCTAACACGTCTGCTGCGGACATGGATGTGGATACCACCAAGGATGAAGAAGATCTTGTCAGCATGGATGTCTTGGCCAGCCTTCTGGAAAAGGACACGGACGAACAAGTAAGGCTGACGAAGGAAGATATCTTACAGCTGAAGCGTGAGGCGGAGAGGGGCCAGAGTAAGAATGTCGTGATGGAACTCAGTCTTGATATGGACGATATCATGATCTTGTACCTCAGTCCAAGCTGGACAGAGCTTTTAGGGTAAGTGCGCAGTTTGAAAAACATGTCGCAACGCTTCAGTAATTATCGGTTGTAATCATCTGTTGGCTGACACTCAAGGAAACATTAAACATAGATCTGATTGGCAGGAGCTCATGGACACGCCTATCTGCACCTTTTTGACCGAGGACGAGGTCAATGTCTTTAGGGATGCGACACAACGACTCTTGGAGGATGATCAATCGACCTTGGAGCTGACATTCCATATCCTTTCAGAGTTCAGTCCTCCTTCATCTTTTGACGACACGAGTTCCAACCAGTCTGAGCACTTCACCTACATTCAAGGAGTCAACCACCTCGGGGAGACGGGCCACTTTCTCAAGATGATTGGACGAGGCATGCTCATCTATGACCGCACAACATGCGAGCCTGTTCGAACAATGTGGGCGATCCAGCCACACCTTAGTCCGGATGAAAACACGCTGTCCTCATCCGGTTCAGTTATGTCTGCTCTCTCTGAGAACTCTGAAGAGGACGCAGAGCAACGAAGCCATAACGAAGACGAGAGAGCGCAGGATCCAGACCAAATCAAGAGCCAAGATGAGATATACCAGCGAACGGCGGCAGAGAATGCGGCGCTTCATCAACAGCTGATACCGCTTCAGGAAATCCGATGCAACATCTGTGAGCGCATGATCATCTCGCTTTACTTCGAAAAGCACTCTGGCATCTGCTCTGAGTGGCATAAGATCGAGATGGAGCTTCAGCTTTGTAATGACCTCTTGCGTGAGCTCATCACTCATATCAGCACTTTGAAGGAGCCACTCACGGCTCATCCCTCGACATTAGAGGAGGGCGCTCCGATGATACAGGACCTGGATGCCCTCAACAATCTCCAGACCATCTGTCGGACAGCGTTAGCAATCTCGACTCCTGGACGCGACGCAGATCCCGACGATAAGTTATCAAGCAAGGAATCGATGACACGGGTTGCCATCCAATCGCCAGCATCAGAGTCACGCATGTCCGAAGTCTTTCGCTGGGAAGCTCCGGCGACGAGCGATATTTCCATTATGGCTGTGAGCGACAGGGTCGACGCTGCTATCCATCACAAGGCAGCGCTCGTGGCGGACATGAGGCAGATTGCAGAAGAGGATGAGCGCGAGCAAAGCCGGGGATACGGTCTGGAAGAGGAGTTTGCAGCTCAATGCACTGTCGAAGGCGTGACCGTCCCCCAGCTGGTGGAGCAGCAGGCCTCGCCCGTGGATGCTGCACCGCCGCCTTCGTCAGCAGATCTCTCTAGGACTGCATCAACATCTTCAGGTCTTGGAACAGGCGCCGCATCCGACTCTGCAGAGTCATCGACAACCGTTGTCAAGATGAGCAAGGTCGACAAGCTGCCTGCTGAGGCTAATCCGGTTCTTCAGGAGGACAAGATCGGCGAAAACAGTCAATTCACCAACGCTGGCCAGACTAGCCAGACGAACATGGGTAGCCAGGCGTCTCAGAGCAGCCAGGTATCCCAGGATAGCCAGGGCAGCCAGACGAGTTCAGCGTCGGTTGCTACGCGAAAACATCGTCCCTCGTTTGTCGATATCCACTCTGCCTCGTCCTTTTTCCCAGAAGCCCGTCTTTCGCCTCGGACTGCAGGTAGATTCCTCGCCCCCCATTCAGCTGACGGCTCACCCACAGACAACACATCGCCTTCGACTCTGATGAAATCGCCGCTCTCGCCTTCGTTTCCTCAGCCAACTCCTCTTACTCGCCCTACGCCACCCAGCATCAAGGACTTTGACTTCATCAAACCCATTTCCAAAGGAGCGTTTGGCTCGGTCTTTTTAGCGAAGAAGAGGGCGACTGGTGATTACTATGCGGTCAAGGTCCTCAAAAAGTCAGACATGGTGGCCAAGAACCAGGTGACCAATGTGAAGGCAGAGCGCTTAATTCTGATGAACCAGACCGATTCGCCCTTTGTGGTCAATCTGTACTTTTCATTCCAAAGCAAGGATTATTTGTATTTGGTTATGGAGTATCTCAATGGAGGCGACTGCATGGCACTCATCAAGGCTATTGTGCGCCTACCTGAAGATTGGGCGAGGAATTATTTGGCGGAGGTCGTTCTTGGACTGGAGTATCTTCATAATGCAGGCATCGTTCATCGGTAAGTTCGCTGCCATATGGCACATGTGGTTCAGAAAGGTGATAGACACTAACTAATCTTTCTTTTCATTTACTGTTTGCTCACTCCTATAGCGATTTGAAGCCGGACAATCTTTTGATTGATCAGAATGGGCATTTGAAGCTCACAGATTTTGGTCTTTCACGAGTCGGTTTCTTGGGACGCCAGGCACAGACCGATAGGAGGTCCAAGGCCCCCATGCCCTCTCCCTATCCAGAGTCGAGACCCATGTCACCATATCTCTTTTCAAACGCAGTGGATTCCAGTCATGAGTCGACTATCCCGATGATTCCGACACCCAAGCTGGGGCCTTCTAACCCATCCTATTTTAGCTGGAGCGAAAGAAGCCGACGGTCATCGAATGCCAGTATGACTTCTATAGATGGGCGGTCCCCTGTAGTTGGAATGCCAGCAGCAGAAATGCCAAAGTTACCCGCAGCTGCTGTGTTGGCTTCTTCGTCCTCCAATGCGGCCTTTCCACTTTCAGAAAGCAGCGTCAAGTCCTCAAGCTCGTATCTTTCAGGGGCACTCCTTCCTCTTAATTCGATGTCGCCCAAGGTTTCGCATGGTAATTCGCCACTGATGCCTCCGTCTTTCTTACTGAATGACTTGAAGGAGGAAGCGCCAGAGAAGTGCGTCGGAACACCGGATTATCTTGCGCCAGAGTGTGTCCTTGGCATGAGTCAGGATGCCATGGTCGATTGGGTATGTCTTCATTTCTTTTTACCTGAATTCAGTTGCGTTGCCTACGCTATCTATAGGAATTGTCCCTGACGCTTGGTCTTTTTTTTGTGCCATATCTGTAGTGGGCCCTAGGTGTAATTTGCTACGAGTTTCTCTACGGATGCCCGCCTTTCCATGGAGAGACGCCCGAACAGGTGTTCGAAAACATTCTTTCTAGAGACATCGATTGGCACGAGTCGGAGCTAGAGATTTCACCGGAGGCTCGCGACTTTATGGAGCGATTGTTGTGCAGCGCTCCGGAACAGCGTCTTGGATTCAACGGTGCTGAAGAGGTCAAGAATCATCCCTTCTTCAAGGAGATCAACTGGGATACCTTACTCTCAGAGAGACCAGCGTTCGTGCCCGCGCCAGCAGACATTGAAGACACAGACTACTTCGACGTGAGGGGCGCAAAGATGGGCTCATTCAAGGAGGATATTCCCGAACTGAAGGACGTCCAAGCCATTGCCAATGCTCTCGCGAAGCGCAATAGCCTTGCACCAACACAGCCAGCGAGCCCAGCTATCTCAGAGGGCTCGATATCGACGCCTCCTGCTTTGTCATTGGATAGCAACCAGTTGGATACGTCAGTGACACCTCGTGCCCGAACCCCAACGCATCAAGAAGACGAGGCCACCTCTAGCCCGCCTGAGTCAGCCAAGGATGAGCCAGGGGCCGACTTCGGTACATTTGCATTCATCAACCTTCCTGTTCTCGAAAAGGCGAATAACGATGTGATTCGAAAGTTAAAGGGCGACAGTGCGATGGCTTCCAATGGTGGCAGCAGTCTGTCTTCATCTGTCTCTGAGCTCTCGGCAGAGACTCCAGGAACACCAGGCTCGACTGGCTATGTGAGCAGCGCAAGCATCACGAAGAGTAAACATCGGTCCATGAATTCTATGAATGCGTTGACCAATACTCCGCCATTACGATTTGAGGGTAAGAACTATTTTTCGTATTCGCCCAAGAGCTCGCCTTCTTCAAGCGGATCGGCCGGCACTAGCGGCAGCCAGCAGCAAGGAGGAGGTGGAAGCACGCCTCAGGAAGGCAGTGAACATCACCCTCAGAGGTCAGCATCTGTTCCGGTCGCATTTGGCGAGGACTATAAGGAGAGGATCTCACCTCTGGATCTCTCACAAGCATCGCGACGATCGTCGATGCCTTTGCGCCCACGGACCCAAAGCGCTGGAGGCGCAGATATCCATCCATTTGTTATACCCGACTCGGCGTCTCCTATTTCACCTATGGGGCCTGGCAAGAATCTGCCTTTGGCCCATCATACGCGTGATCGTAGAAGCGGCAGCACAGGCAGTGGATCAGGACTACGCTCAAGTCGACACTCCCTTAAGGCAGCGGCGACATTGCGGTCGACGACTAAGGGAGTTGTCCGCAAGGCAAACAGGACGCGAGATTGTCTGGTCGTGGATGATAACCCGATCAGTGCCAAGATTCTGGAGACGATTTTGACACGCCTCAACTGCCGGTGTGTTGTGATGCGAAACGGAGCGGAGGCGATTCGATGCGCTATGGGAAGCGTCAAATTCGACATTATCTTTATGGACATCCGCATGCCTATCAGTAAGTAATGTTGGTTTTTTCAAAGCAGCCTTTTGTTGATTCATTTAGTTCAGTAGTAACATTTTTTTATTTTGTCGTTGTAGTTGATGGTGAGACCGCGACGAGGATGATCAAGTCAACGCAGAACACGAACTCATTGACGCCGATTGTTGCAGTCACTGCGTTCCCAGATTTGGCAGCACAGATCTTTGATTACATGATGGTGAAGCCAGTGACGCGCGAGGAGATTGAGAAGCGACTGCAGTTCTTTTGCCCGATCCAGTCAAATGTGAGTGAGACACCGACGCCGGGACGAGAGAATGCACCGACCACAGGGCAGTGGGTTGGAGATGGGTTGATGAAAGCCAGGTCTGGGTCGGTGTCGTCTACAGCAACATCGATGTCGACGCGACCGGCGGCAGTGGTGGCGATGGATCGAGAGCGGGGGAGAGATAGAGATTCGAAGGAAAAGGAGGAGTTAGAGCGCCAAGGTGGAAGTGGACTGGCGGTGATGGAGGGACAGAGTCAAGAACGATGCTCTTCTGGTAGCTTGACGCGGCCTGTGCAGATCACGGAAAAGGAAGAAGGAGAGGAGGCAGCAGCAGTCTAGATGCGAAAGAAAGTAAGGCAGAGCGACACATTCATGACACGACATATAAAGAGCACAAGTTTTGCAGAGGATGTATATACGAAGCGGTATGTAAAGATTACCAGTTTTGCAAAGGATTGAAGGCCTGTTTGATTAGATGTTTTCTCGCAAAGAGAGCAGGATACTTCTGTGGATGTTGCTTTGACATCAAAAGGGATGGGTGAAAATGAGTGTGTTAGATGCAGTTGTTCGAGCTAAGGAATGCAATGCAATGCAATGCAGTCCATAGACTATGTAGTCTATGTATGCACATAGACCGCATGGGTGTGACATCTTGATTTTAGGTTTCTTTGTAGTCCCACTGTTACGCGCCTGGCCCTCCCGCGCGGTCCTCTGCCCTCCTCAGTCCCTGAACCTTTTTCCCGCTCGTTTTTTTGACGTCTTCCCGTCGTGTTCTTCCTGTCTTTTTTGTCTTTTTTCCTTCATCACCTCATCCGTCCACAAGCAACCCACTCCCCTCTGATTCATTCCAAAAGACGAGTCTGTCTCACTGCTGATCATGGCCACAAGCGGGATGGAGGATCAGTGTAACGGTCATCCCAACGGTCATCCCAACGGTCATCCCAACAACCACATGCGGAGTACCAGTACCAGTGCCAACAGCACGACTACAACCACCGTCAAAGACGCCCACGGACTGAAGGCACAACCAAAATCCGTTCAGTTCCAAAATCCGCCCTCGACGACTACCTTCTACACCACTACATACAAGTCGACTTATACCTCATCAACATGCTGGAAGAGCTCCCCGACATCGACATCATGGACACCCACTGAAGTTATTGTCCACAGCACAGTGCTGGTCTTGATTCTGCTCCATATCTTGGTGGCGCCTTTTACAAAGGTCGAGGAGAGTTTTAACCTGCAGGCAGCACACGATATCCTCTCATTTGGAGTCTCAAGCGAAAATATCAAGCAGGTAGGCAATGGTCAATTGGAAACACCAGCTATCTGCCCATCTTTGTGTGCGCAATCAATTATGGACGGAGCATGCCATTTTATCTTTTTGTTTTGTCTGTCCGTCTCTTATATATATATGTACGTATACATTTGTTTGTTCAGTATGATCACCTAGAATTCCCTGGAGTGGTTCCCAGGACATTTGTGGGACCTTTATTGCTGGCAGCCGGAAGTTGGCCCATCATGGCAATCGCGCGTCTTCTCGGACTGGGATCAGAGCTTCCCAAGGGACTTCTCGGCCAGATCATTGGTAAGTGCTTTATTTTGACTAATCTGTTGGAATTTTTAAAGATGCAGGCGATCTGCGGAGTGAGTAATTGCTTACGTTTTTTTTTTTTTTTGTATAACAATTCAAGTCCGCACTGTGCTGGGGGTGTTCACATTCCTGGGATGGCATCAGATGAGCCGCGGGGTCCGACACCAGTTTGGAAGGACGACTGGTCTCTTGTTTATGATCGTCTCGGGTGTGCAGTTCCACTGGCTGTTCTATGCTGGTAGAACCTTGCCCAATACGTTTGCACTGATTCTTGGTAAGTGCTAGGGTTATCCGGATGCCTTTTGTCTTACAAAAAAAAAAAAAAAAAAAAAAAAAAGCATTGGTGACGGTCGCGTCCCCTCACATCTTCCTTTCATTATGGAGTATATAGTGAATGTGGCATATTCGTACTGGATGCAGGCCTCGTCTCAGACCTCGCGCTTCGTCACTGCACAACGGTTGTTACGGATGATCGACTGTCTTGTCTTGAGCACCGTTCTATTCCGCTCCGAGATTTTGCTCCTCATGGGGCCTATCATCCTCCTGGAGCTGGCCATGACGCGCATCCGATTATGGGAGACAGTGCTGGAGGGCATCAAGGCCGGTGTTGTCAGTCTGGCCATTGCCGTTGCCATCGACTCTTGGTTCTGGAAGCAATGGATGTGGGCTGAGGGAGCCGTCTTCTGGTTCAATGCTGTGGAGGGCAAGTCGGTGGCGTGGGGCGTTTCCCCCTGGTATACGTATTTCACGACATTGTTGCCAAAGATTTCGGGATTGGCGCTGCCGTTGGCATTGGGAGCGGTAGTGATTGAGCCGAGGTTCCGAAGATATATGTTACCGGCGGGAATCTTTGTAGGACTGTATTCGTTCTTGGGGCATAAGGAATGGCGATTCGTGATATATGTCGTGCCGATCCTGAACTTGGGTGCTGCCGTTACACTTTCGTGGATGTAAGTTTACTTTTGACTGTTTGATGGCGTAAGTGACTCGAACTCTATTCAGAATGCCAACATCGTTTTATATATACGCATGTATATCTGTCGATTTAGTGTCAAGCGCAAGACACTGGCGTATCGATTGTTGACGGTCGTTCTGTTCGGAGCACTTGGATTGAGTTTCCTGTCGAGTGTGGCGCAGTCGCTAATTTCGAGCCTTAATTACCCTGGTGGACAGGCCTTGCAGCGTCTCCATGAGCTGGAGCTGCCTCATTTTCATGCAGGTATGTGTAAAAGGAATACGTTTTAGCGACCTTGGGGGATTAAGAAGGCAACAGCAAGCTAACGAAAAAATAATAATACAAAATCGACTCATGTCATCCCCAAGTAGCGACCGTTCACATTGATGGAGCAGCTGCCGAGACTGGATGCAGTCGTTTTGGAGAAATCGGAGCTATGGCTACACCGGAACGTCGTTATCCATGGACATATTCCAAGGATGAATCGCATAAGAAACGAAAGGACTATGTACAGTACACGCATTTGCTGACAGCGACACCGGAGTTGCATAGGCACGATTTTGAGATTCTGGAGCAGGTGGATGGATATGCGGGCATGCAGCGTGTGCCATTGTCACAGATCCGAGAGACGTGTCCGAGGGCTGTGGAGAGGTTTTCGGAAAGATTGAGGAAGGCTTCGTTTGTGGACGCGGTGACAAAGAAGGAATTGGGAAAGGTTTGGGCAGGGTGCAGTCCGTTGCAGGTTAGGATGGAGGGTCGAATATGGATTATGCGAAGATTTGGTGCTGCGGGCCCTGATGGGATGAAATGGACGTAAAAGAATAGAGTGCATTTTTTTTTTAATATTTAAATAAATTGATTAATATTGTTCTGCAAGGATTCAATTGCTTGACGAAGATGCACACAAGATGGATGTCAACTTGGCCCATGCTTGATGAGCCATTATAGCGCACATATGCTACCAGAAGACCTAAGGCGAGCATGGATGGACAAAAAAGAAAAAAGAAAAAGAAAAAGGCGTGCTTTGTTTTCCATGCTTACGTTGGACTTTGCGCTTGTAGCCGAGTGCGCGAATCTCAGGTAGGCAGGTACGGCCCAAGACTAGAAATGTGTGGTCGACACCAGTCCGGGTATATTTGTTGCTACACGGTGCTAAACTTTTTAATTTATTGTTTTTCACGCGACTAATGATGGAAACAGTTTTGTGTGTTTTTCAGACGCGAGAACGTACGTATTATACAATGCACACATCAAACTGACACACCCGAGTTCACACCGCCAGATTGTCATAGATGTAGAATATTACCATCGGTGTAGGGTGCTGGCGATGCGGCAACAAGGCCTGCCACTGTGGCTAGTCCATATTTCGCATTTTCTGGGGACGCGTTTTGTGGATATGGTCCGCATAGCAATTCCCACATTCTCCTCTTTGAGCAGGCAATGCAATGTGGAGAACACGCATGCTTTTCCCAGCATTCCTGTACAAAGCGACCTTCATTGCACGTCCTGTTACGTGAGATACAGTTATACAATGGTTAGATCGTAGACAATAAATGTGCCTCCAAAAAAAAAAAAAAAAAAAAAAAAAAAAAAAAAAAAAAAAAAAGTAGAGAGATATATCGACGCGGCTGAAAGAAGAGCACAAGCGATACCTGCGCTTGGCCCAATGATGGTCGCCTCGACAGCCAAACCCACAGCCTCTTTGGGAGTGCAGTGCTTGGGCCACAAATTTAGGCTGTAAACAAAAGAGAGCTCCAATTACATCGAGCATCAAATGCATGGGCCACGTACGCGTGGAGCACACAGGCAGTCAAGGTTTGGACCACCCTGGTCAGGCAATACCGACCGGAAGGGCCAAAGACGGTGATGGGTCTCATTCCTTGCTCTCCACAGGACACCTTGGTCTGTGTTAGCATGGAGAGCGGCAGGGCTGCTGTTGCTCATTGTCACCTGCCGCGATCCTCATTGCTGATGACTCTAATCCTGGGATCGGGTGGTTTTTTTTTGCGGTTACACTAGGCTGCGCTGCAGAAGAGGCAGCAGAGTGTCAACGGTGCGGCTTTATTAGCTCCCCATGGGTGCTGTTACTTGTAGCATTCTTTCTGGGGCATTTGCTGATGTGCGTTACAAGGCTTGTACCAGTTTGCCACCTGCTGGTTGCTGCACTAGGTGATATTCCTTTATTTGATCCAGGCACAGGAGCATTAAACTATGGATCGTACATCAGCTATTGAAGGATCCATTCAACAAGGAATGTTTCGAACTGGATAGTTTGGTCCGAGCAGATCAGGGTCGCTTTAGTATGTCTTTACCGACCACTGCCTACAAGCGTGCTGCTATGAAAGAGTACCATTGTCTCCACTGTGCGTGTCTACGTCCTTTCTCTCGCTCTTCTTCCTTGCTGTTACCATTCCTTATTCTTGTCTCGTTTTGGGAGCAGCATCGTCCACTAGCGTTGCTGCGATCGATGCTGGGTGTGTCTCTGGATGCATCTCCGCAGGGGTATCTGCGCGAGTGCCTGTTCTGGAGGGTGGATTTCATTATGTGGATGGACTGGCCGCAATGCACTCGTCCGTAAATGGCTCTAGCTGATGGTGGCGCTGATGGTGGCGCTGACTGCATATAAACCGGCGGCTGTACCTCACTCTTTTCTTTTCTTTTCTCTTCTTTTCTCCAGGTCACTGCTTCACGTCAAGGTAAGTACTAACATCCAGCTCCACTCTCTCCACTCCTCTCTTCACACCTCCACCATATATGCTCCCACTCTTTGCACCTGCACTTTTCGAGCCTCCACTCTTCCACTCTTTGCACCTGCACTCTCCGCGTCTTCACTCTTTGCACCTGCACTCTGATATCGCCGCTCACCTCTCCACTGTCCTCTCTCTCTTTGTGTGCTGTTCGGTCTCGTTCCTCTCTCTTATATCCTCTCTCTCTATCTCTGTCGCTCTCCCTTCCCTTCTTCCCACCTTTCGCAGAGCTTTCTTGGACTTTGTACACCGCAGAGTCAGCCGTACAAGCACACTTGCGGGGTTCCCTGTTTTTTTTGTTTTGTTCGTTTTTTTTTTTTCCCCGTATTTTTTTTTCCGTATTCTTTTCTAGTTTTTTTTGTTCATCACCGGGACGAAGAACACGAAAAAGCTACGAAAATGAAATCGAAAAACAAAAATTCAAGGATGAACAGCCCCATTTCTGAGGCCTAAGGTCAGTAGTGGTTGGCAAAGAGCGGGCCCCCCTCTTTTGCGATTTCTTTGTGCAGCAGTTCCCCTCTGAATAACACTGAGTCTTGCACATTCTGCTCTGCGCTTGACGAGGCGGTTTCTTGTTGCCAAAGACACCCTGTTAGCTCTAGTGCCAATGATGACCAGGGCCTTATTCTGCGTGATTGGGGGTTACACATGGGTTCGAGGGCTAATAAAAAAGATTGGTCAACGGGGGTGCATGGGTTGCTGCGTGAGATCTACTCTTTTTCCCACATTCGTGGTTTTTTGGGGCACCATGGCTTGCAACCTGCTCGAGGTGTGCCCTGCACGGCCTTGCTCTTCTGAGTAAGACTGACCGATGGCAGGCCGGCTTTCTTCTTTTCCTCTTTTTCCTTTTCTTTTTTTTCTTTTTCTTTCGCTCTCTTTTTTTTTTCTTCTTTTCCTTCTGCCTAAAAGACCAGAGAAGTAAAATAAAGAGTGAAATAAAATAAAACAAAATAAAATATAACAAAATACAATAGAATAAAGTGAAGCAAAATAAATAAAGTAAAATGAAGCAGAATAAGACGAAGCGGAATGAAACGAACTAAAATAAAAGAAGCAATATGAAATGGATTTCAGGAACAGCCATTGTCTTCTCTGATGACTGCCTTGTACGATCGATAACATACTCGCTTTGTACTATATGTGTTGCCAGCGATGTAACTGGGGAATAGGATGCAGCTCTTTTTGAAGATACTTGATGCACTTGCACGAGTAGCAACAGCAGTATCAGCAGCAGCAGCAGTAGTAGTAGCAGTAGCGGCAGCAGTACATCGAAGTGTCCGCACTGGTCTCCGTCCAAGCTGGCTATCGGTTTTTTTTCCTTCTTGGCGACAAGTGAGACACTCTGATGACCGGCTGCAGACGTCTTGCGGTGTCACGCGAGTTCATGCAAGGGATACGCATAACGGTACGTCAATACATGGACGTTGCACAGAAGTGCCGCAGTTCACTGCTGTGATGTATGTCTAGCTGGCGGTGGTATCTATAGCAGGCCAGTGAGCTGGATATCGGTCTGGAAGAGGATGCACACAGCGATGATTGCATAGGAATTGATAGTTTGGTCCAGGCACAACCCTGGCGTCATTAGGGACCACTACGCACGTGCATAATGGAGCGAAGAGGCAGCCTTACTAGTTTATGTCTCGTATGGTCATCGACAGCATTGGTCGTTCCATCTTTTTTTCTGACCAGTTGGTTCATTTAGTGGTAGTCTCATGCTTGCTTCCTTGCTTGTCGTGGCCAATTAACAGCATACCGATGCTTTTCCCGTCGAAGAAGCATCAACCTTGTTCGATAAGCCTTGTTCAGCTCGTAGGAGCAGCATTCGGAGCGCAACTAGTGTTCAGACACGGTACCGACCTCAATCGCTTCAGCACCTCCATGGAGTGTTCCTAGAATCGATGTGCCCCAGAACACCACTATCATGTCGGAGGAGCAAACAAGGCAAGGCGCACTGGGATATTATTTCCGCCCTTTGTTTATTAAGTTGGGATGCAAGCAGCTGGTTGTAAAGACAGCAGTGAAATTAGCAGCTGAGCTGTCTGGGAGCCAACTCAAGGTGTACGGATCAAACTATATGGCCTGTGGCTGTAATACAAGGCGAAGGCAGATACATGCGGACGAGATTTATATTTCCAACAATGCGTAGAGACGTTCTATTGCACCAACGCTGATGTGTCGCATTGGTGTCCACGATATCTCGAGAGATATTTGATGAGTATCCTGCCTTGCAACATTTAGTTCCAGGTCAGGTCACCGAATGCACTATTGCGCGATTCGTCGGAGTTAGTGATGCTGTTAGAAACCTATACTGTGGAGCATTTGATATTACGAACACCGTAACACGAAATATCAGCGGTACCTATTGTTCTTATTCTGAGCAGGAGGGTTCGTTGCTGGGGATTGCGCTGCGCCCGCGATCATATTGAAGAAATCACCGCCCTGAGGAACCGCGTTATTGTTTGCCCCGGCCGGTCTATTGGATCCACTGTTGGTCTGGACACCACCAAATTCAGTGTTTGATCCCATACCAAAAGAGCCAAATGATGAAGATGTGGAAGGAACCGATGCCTGTTGCATAGCACCAAAGCCATCGTTGTCACTCCACAGGTTCGGTTGCTGTTGCTGCGGTTGCGATTGTAGTCCAAAGCCAAAAGTGTTCATGTTCTGCTGCTGACTAAATTGGGCTGTCTGTTGCTGCTGTTGCTGATGCTGCTGTTGTTGCTGCTGTTGCTGATGCTGCTGTTGTTGCTGCTGTTGCTGTTGCTGCGGTATGCTAGTAGCGTACCCCATCGAATTACGATTGAATCCTGAAGGCTGGTTTCCATATAACGACATGATAGAAGTCTTCCAGTCGGTATTGCTGGCCTTGGGTTGTTGTGTTTGGGAGGTACTGGGAGCTGTAGCTGGTGCAGGTTGGCCCTGCGATGGCGCAGGCGCAACTAGCGAGAAGAGATCCTGGGTAGCTGAGTTCTGTGCAGATTGCTGTAGTTGAGGTGATTGGATGCTGGCCCTCTTAGCCTGTGCTACGGCAGGACTTGTTGGTTCTGGATCGTCTAGACCAAAGAAATCCTGTTGAGCAGCGGCAATAGGGGCCACTGAAGACGAATGCTGCTGGCCAAATGAAAAAAGATCTGCGCTCTGAACACCACCCAAGACTGAGGTCGGTCGCTTGGAGACTGAGGAGCGTGTTGGATATGAGGGTGGTGGCGCGATAATTCCGAACGATTCAGAGGATTCTGCAGACCGGTCGTTTGCTCGTGATCGAGAGTGACTATTTGGGTTTCCGTACTAGCAATCCGATGAACAATGTAGCAAAGTAAGTCAAAGGTGTTGCTAGATCAGTTAAACATTGCATTTATAACGTTCCCAGTTCTTTGGTGGCACTCCTTACAAGGTCCATAAGCATGGTTTCGTCAATAGGCCCCAGCTCAGACGGATCGGGCACAGGTCCCTTGTTCGTAAACTGCTTCCATTCGTACTTTGACCGGATCCAGGGATCAATCCCAGATGTACTAAAAGTATCAAGTTGGAAATCTGTGTCGTGAGTATTACGATCGCCTCGAACATATCCATCGTTCTGCTCCCGGACGTGTAGCCCTGTCTGCGTCAATAACTCTGACCAACTTACTTTTCATTAGGAATGCTGCTCTCGGGCAATCGCGCTTCCCAGTACATGTTCGCCTTTTCGTTGCCCCACTTGATCATGTTCTCCACCTGTTCTGCTGTCCAGTTGTCCAGATCCACTGATTTTACTGCGAGCGCGCGAAAACGATGACGATAGGAAAGATCAAAGAGGAGATATTGAGTGAGTCCCTAGGTTTGACTAATGATTGATGCGCCAAGTTTTTTCCTGCTCCTCTACCTGAATCCATGTAATACCTTTACTGATATGTGTTCCCATTGAGCGGTGTACACCTGAGCATCGGATGCACATGAAGCACCCCAAATTAAAACTACACGTTGAGAGCAAATATACTCTGTCAATGTAAGATCCTTCTGAGACAGTGTAACACACGGTTGCGGTGCTTGACACAAGGGGCGAATTTTACCTAGCCCATCGAGGATCTAGTAAGGATAGGAGGCGATAAGAGACGGCGGTTGATGTTAGTAAATTGATTCAGACACTCAGGCCGTGTCCAGGAGCGACTGATTGAGCGAAGATACGAGTGGTACCTTTTTTGCGGCAGTCGACACAAAACTTATTACAGGGCTTCTGAAGCAGCGCCTTCAGGATGCGCGCGTGTTTGTCGGTTGTGGTCTTGTCTGCTGTGCGAGCACTTCGAGTGGCCATGACGGGGAGGGTGGAATGATTGTTAAAGAAGAGGTCTTGGAATGAGAGGAGAATCCATTAGAGGGCACTTCAACTGTAAGTTGCGCACGGTCGGCGTCACCTGTGGGCGCCAATCATATTCCTCCTTCCATTACCTTGCCACCAATTCTAGCTCTGCAGACTGTCATTACTTTATTCTGTATGCGATATGTATCTGAGAAAGGACTGGATGCTGGGCAGCTTACGCGCCATTGAACTTGAAGCCCGCGAGCACAGAAGATGGGCTCTTGACGGGCGAGAAAGATGCCGCCACACGTGTCTTCTCCAGCTGGCCTCGCGTCTCTTCAAGGGACTCTTCTAGCTCTTCCTCCTCCTGCGTGCCTGGGATCTGGACTGCTGCTGCTGCATCTTCCTCTCGCATGGCATCCTCCAGAAAGTCGTCCTCATCCATCGGTGCATCCATATCCTTATCTTCATCCTGCTGCTTCTTGAACCGCTTGGCCTCTGCTGTTACAGAGGACTCCGTTGCCGATTTTTTACTGAACATGTTGAGGGTCTTTTGTCCGCCATTCGTAGAGGACGATGCGCCGTTGGCCTTTCTCTTCCTCAGCAGATCTTCCTGTCGTGATTGTTTCTCCCTTTCTGCTTTTGTCCTCTGTTCATCCGCTACCAAATAATCTGCGGCCTCAAATACATCTGTTGCTCGTCGTGTGATTGGCAACGCATTCTTGTCGGACTCCTTCACGATGTTGCCAAACCCTCTAGGCGGACCCATGGCATCCAATCCACTCTTTTTCTTAAATGGATTGGCTGCTCCAGAACTGGCTGATGTCGAAACATGACCGCTGATTGCCTTGCTGGTGTTAGTCTCCTTGACGACACGTCGTCCGAATGGATCATTCGGCTTGACAGGGTCCCTCCGCTGGATTGTTCTTCTCTCCAACTCTTCCTCCTCCTCCCTTGATGATACTCTGTAAGTGCGCTGATCCTTCGCGGTTAGCTCGGCAAGAACAGGATTGGCCATAATCAGGTCCATCTCCGCATTTGGATCCTTATCTTGCTCCTCCATCATTTTGATCTCCTTGACCTTGTTCATACGCTCCATCAAACTGTGGAGATTATGATGATGAGCAATTTTGACCGCGGCATCGATGGATTTCAAGTTGCAAAGCATCGCTGTTAGATCCAGCGCCTTTTGTGTTCGATCAGCTTTGCAAGCTAACTGTAAAGAGAGGACAGAATATTAGTTGTCTCTTGTGGTGACAGCGACGAATTTTGTACTATCGGTGTAACATGCCGAGCCAACTTACATCGATCATCTGGAGAGCCAGCTTGTCCATTTCGAGCTCCTTCTTCGCCACAACGTTGTCGGTGCGTTCAAAGGACATGGCTATCTTTTCGTCCTTGCTAAGTCCAGATAGAATCTTTTGACGGAGCCATCCTTCCTCATGTTTCCCAGCCACAGTATCTTGATAGAGAGTGGGCATCCTCAGCGATAGCTCCGACACAATGGGCTTCGGGAACACTGGTTCAAACTCTCCTTTCTATTTTAGTGGAACTTCGAGTTAGCATAAGACGCCAGCAGAACCAAGCAGTATCTGGAGATTAATATGAAAGTCCTAGCGCTTACTCTGCACTTGACACAAGTCAATGTCTGATCTGTAAAGCCGATCGGCCAATAATGGGGACGGATATCCGATTCGGCATCTATCAAGGTGCCGTCCAAAATGGGTGTCCATTGTCCCTGATCGACTCGGCGATAGTAATTGAGAATATACAACACACCCCTGTCGTTATAGAAGGCGGGAATACCACCTTCTGAGAAGCCCAGCCATGTAATAAAAGTGTCGTCTGCGACTGGAACCGCGCCCTGTTGTATCCGCTGACCAGTCTCGACATTATAGATGACATATCCCAGGTTTTGTGACCCTAAAGCGATCGTAAAATACCATAATGTTAAGCATGTAGGTATAAGTAGAGCAATTACTCTTGTTCAGCCAGAACGCGTTTGGTAGTCGAAATGGTCACCTTCGAAGGGTTCTCCGTGGTTATATACGAGAAGTACCATGTCGTCCTTTCCGGCAGCAGCAATGACAGATCCTACGCTAAAAAGCGCTGTCTGAATTCCACTTTGTGAAAACACACGGATGTATCCACGCGATGTTGCCACGATAGCAGACTCGGCATTCAGAGCGATAGCTATACAAATTCGGAATCAAATCCAGTTAGAATATTATAAATGTCCAATGATACATCAATGTCTAAGGCAGCATGTTCAAACGTTCATTTACCTGTTGCGTCCTCTCCTTCAGGTAAGTAGACCTGCCATTCCGACTTCGTAGCCCAGCTGTCATAAGTCTTGTAAAATACAGTGCTCGAGTTTCCGTCATTCGATGCCGCAGCAAAAAGGGTTCCAGTTGCCCCTATTGTGTTTTTTTATGGCAAGGTCAGTGGGCTGTGCATTTGCATGTGAATCCATTACTTAAGAATAACGTTTCTGAATCTTACCGAGACACGCCATCGAGTAGTGAGAGTTGTCAGTAAAGTGGAAGCCGCGATGGGCGACCCTGTCGTGGAACTCGACAGATACAGTCGCATGTGTGCCGTGATTGACGCTTGTAATGAGGCCCAGGAGATTGAATGCTACAGAGCGCCTTGAAATCGTGTTAATTTCTTGACTCCCGTCTTAGTATTAACTAGCAATATGATCTCCTGACATACCGAGGTATCGTCTGTCATCACGCGCAGCAGTCGATCCTGATTGGAAACGGGGATGCAGTTCCTTGACAGCCTGCGTACTCAATCCTGCTTTGTGACCTGATGAGCCTGGTTTCTTTTCTAAGTACGTATTGTTCTCGTCCTCCACGATAAAATCATTCAGCGATTCATTTTCGCTCAAATAGTCCTGTGCCATTTCTAGGATGATGATTAGATTAGGATTTTGCCCACATCCAACGTTTAATCCAATACGGCAGATAAAGTGTCTGGTAGTAATAGTACCTTGGTCCTCAATATTAGGGTCTTCTGCAGCGGCATCATCAAAAAGTCCATCCAACGGGTCAGGCTTTGGCACATCGAATGGAGTACCCTTCTCAGAGTCGATAACATCGTCCCAGCGAGACAGCTCTCCCGCTGTGTCAGCCTAATGATGATGATTGCAAGAATGATCTCCAGATAAGAATGCGGATCAAATTTCGGCCAGGAATATTTGCCCGAGTATAGCGAAACTACAACTTACAAACACAAGGCGGTTTGCATCGGGAGTCCATACGATATTTGTGATTCCTCCGTTCTTGTGTTTGTGTCTACAATATGGAGATGCATTATGATGAGATCCACGTTTTCAATGCTCCATACGTTCCTTTGCGCCCAAGTTAAGCAGGTATGAGTACTTGCATGAGTAATGGGCTCTCCTTCTCCTTGTACTGCCAAACCCAAAGCTCGGCATTTGTTGAGGAGGCAGCTAGGAACTTTCCGTTCGGTGACCATGCGAGGCATCTGACAGGCTGGAGTATAATCAACTATGTTAGTTGCCCTGTCTATGCTTGATGCTATATGCCGATCTTTCATAATAATTCTTGCTTACGTTTGAGGATCCAGTTCTGTATGTAAATGACTTTTTCCATGTGTGTCTGTGGTGTGCAGTAATATCTTTGTCTTTGCCAATGACGAAAAACTCGTTGGACGGGTGCCATGCAACTGGAATCTTCGTTGTTGAGTCTGCTGTAGTTGGAGGGACGATGTTGATGATCTCAAGAGGATCCGTATTCTTTGTCTTCAGAGCCCAAACGATCACTGTGCCATCACAGCTCGATGACAGCAAGAATTCTCCCAGGGGGTCAAAGGATAGAGAATTAATAGCTTTCTTGTGGCCCTTGAATGACCAGCATTTTTCCGGATCCTCCAGGTTAATAATGTTGATCTCTGTCGCCCTAAAGATCCAAATCGAGGCGTTAAACTTCCTGAAGCGCCTCCACAGTTCAGTCCAGATGCGAAAGACATGTAGAATCCCTTACTCTGTTCCCACAGCCAACAGATTCTCGTCGGGTGATATGGCGAGGCATCGGACCCCAAGCTCGTATCGAACTATGACTCCCACGAACATCTTGTCCTCAATGCTATATTGTCGAAGAACACCGTCGCTGGACCCTGTGAAAATGTGGCTTTGCTAAAGAGAAAGGGGAGTTAACGTCTGATCCATTGTCCATACGCTCCGATAATGTATCCTTGCAAGGATATCCAAAGATTCCATGAATCGCAGTCGTATATAATGCATGTCGACTTCGCCTTACGGTAGCAACGAGACAGTTCGCGGGTTCCTGAAGCTCTATTTTATCAGCGCTTAGGATGGATTTGTCTCCCTTCTGCGGAAATAGATGCATATCGAACTCTTCAGAGGAGGATGTTACTATATGGCTATGATGAACGAGAGCATATAAGAGAAGAGTAGGCAAGAACGTTGAGCAAGTCTCGCCGCGTCAAGTTGCTGCATACAATCGCAACATCGCGAGAGTTACGGACCTTCCATCGGGAGTGTAAGCCAACCCGGACACCTCGCTAGAGTGTGCCCATCTCGATGTCACTTTAGTCATGGTTCCTGGTCGTTACAGTGGACTCGAAGGATGATGAAGTGTGGGTTGTAGAAATTGTCGCACGGTAACAGAAAACAGTTCAGGCACACGCTACCTTTAAATTTGTTTATTATTTTTACAGTGTACAGTCACTCGCGTTTTAAAACGCGTAAACGCGTCGCTAGGCAAGGAAGTGAAAGCATTCGAAGCAAAATCTCAGGAAGTGGTCCTACCCTCTCTCCGCACCACAGGGATATCTAGTTGTTCTTTCATCGAACCAAACTCAACCAGAATCACAATTTGGTCCGTGCCTGCCCATGCTATCCTCGTATTTGGTGGACTATATCGGATGCCAGACAAGGCCAGGTTGAGCTGTGCCATGGTGACTGCATGCCCTAAATCCAGCTGGATCTTGTGCATACCTGCCCCTGACGCATCCGTGGAAATGGACCCCTCCTTGACCGAAATCGATATGGACGCCTTCCTCAAGACCAACTCTTCGCTAGAGGACTGAGCTCCACGGACGAACACTGCATCAACGCCTATGAAAGCGCCCGGCACCTTGGCCAGCAAGGAGTCCTTAAGCGCCGCAGCGGTAAGAGTCGGCGATACGTGATAGTACAGCGTCTTCGGGCCTTGAAGCCTGGGACTACTGAATCTGTGACCTAATGCAGCAGACGAGAGACCCAAACCCCAGATCTTCCGCGCTGTAGCGACGACACTGTCCTCCTCGATTTCCTTGCGGCTTGTGACCTTGCCATAAAGATGAAGGCCAATACCACGCTCCTCTAGCTGGTGAATCTTTTCCTCTGCTTTGTCTGTTTTCTCCAGGGCGGTCGAAACTTCCTTCCAGCTGTAGGGGTAGAGAGCCGCTCGAGGCAACACGTGTAGTCCATTCTTCTCCAATGAAGTCCTATGCGTCTTGACATACGTCGTAAATGCCTTTGGACCACCACAGTTGAAGCAATCGGAGTCATAGTTCGTTGCTGTGAAAACATTATTGGCAATGTGTTTGAACATGGCTCGACCACGCCTGAAGCGCATCACTCCGTTCGCCAAATATGTGTTTTTCTCGTCCAAAGTCCATGCAAGGTCGCTTTCGGTGTCGGACACATCGGAACCAATGAACTCTGTAATGCCATCTCCAGGAGCCCGTAACCAAAGCGCATCCATGTCCATGTAAAGCCCACCGTACTTGTAGATGGCCACCAGGCGAAGATAATCCGCAAGATGGACTGGGAAATACGGCCCCTTTTGCGACCATTCGTCCCACCTCTGTAGCCATCCCTGTGTCTCGGGACCAAAGAACCATTCACGATGAAGAAGCAGTTCCTTGGAGAAGGCCATGATGTGAATCTGGTAACCCTGCCGGGTATAGTCTGCAAAGAAGGTAGCGGGCAGGGTATTGGATAGAATGATAAGAACGGCGCTGGGATTGTGGACCAAGAGGGATTCAATAGCCTGGTAATGGCGTGCTTGCCACGTTGTCGCTGGATCTGTCGTCCATATAGCCCAATGCAAACGAGCCCATCCCTCGTTATCGGAGAAAATACTGCTCTTGTCGCTCACGATGCCAGGGATGATCCACTTGGGGTTTTTGCCGAGGGATGGCATGGCGTCCTTGATGTCCACAGTCAGCCCTTCCTCGAGTTCTCCTCCTGTCTTCATAATTATGACCCCTTGAACACTGTCGCAGTCCAGCCCGAGATCCTTCCAGTGTCTCTCACGATTATAGCACGAGTAGCATAGTGCACAACGGTCTTGTCGGAAGCCGGTGCAAAGGGGTTTGTTGGCAACAACATTCCGATACATTTCCTGCATAGGTTCCAGGCGCTTGGATACATCTCCAACGTGTTTAGCGATCATATCATTCTCGCATACGTCCCACTGTTGAATTCTTCGGTCATGAACTGGCTCGATATTGAAGGCGTGCAGCCAGAGCCCAATATTTTGATCCTCGTGTCTTGTGAATATCCGTGGCCCTGGGTACGTCAGCAGTGTAACAATGTCGCGCGAGAGGACATAGAAGGTATGAGCAACAAACGGCGGAAGGATCCCTGCGACATCCATGTTTTTGACTTTTGTCTCCGAGTTCGCAATTGGCTCCATGTTCCTAGTCATGTTCATTAACACAGCATGATAGGCATTAACAAATCTGTCTTTTTCATGAAGTAATCGCTGAACGGAGTCGAGAATAGTGAATTGCACTAACCTGAATGCTAGCCCGCGCCAGTAGTAATGTGATGGCCCTTGTACCATGAGTTCTTCAGCAACAGTATCCCACCTGACAAAGACATCGTCATCAGTTTTACAGAGAAAATCGAACTTGAACCTATTGCTCCACTCCAATGCTTTGAAAAGCTTGAAGCCGCGATTCTCCTGTGTATCGGACACGGGTAACAGCAAAAGATCATCGTGCTTGCGGATCTCAGCACTGATCTTTGCGCCCATGGCGTTCCTTGTGTGGCTGCTTGGTGCTTCACCCAAGACAAATTTGTAGGTGTAGGCAAATTTTGATGAAGACGGTGGCGTCAGCTTCAGAGTTGTCTCTCTGATCTCGCGGCGCCTCTGG
This sequence comes from Gamsiella multidivaricata, assembly GCF_025024155.1. Lineage (NCBI taxonomy): Eukaryota > Fungi > Mortierellomycota > Mortierellomycetes > Mortierellales > Mortierellaceae > Gamsiella > Gamsiella multidivaricata. The sequence goes on from NW_026251716.1 coordinate 238,941, forward strand.
AATGCCTTGGGGGACCACGATGAGAGGATGATGATTAGCACTTGGACCTGTGCAACTCCAATGATCAGCTTGGCATCGCTCGTGGCGGAGATACTTGTGGCTCCTCCGGTAGCGATTGCTTCTGCTGTTGATGGACGCATGTTGTTCTGGTGTAAGAGCATGACCATCGTGATAAATGAGACGATTCCGCCTGGGATCAAGACCGTCCTATAAATCAATGACCTCGAGTCTCGCCTGGGCTTCTCCTTGACCTCCACCTTATAGTGTCCCTTGACCCTGAAATGAGCAATCTGAATGACTTGAATAACGGCAAGAATGGCGCAAACAACCATCCAGGGCCAAATGGGCTCATCCGCACCAAAGTAACTGACAAAGAACAAGACTGAAAACCAGTAAAATGTCCCAAGAGTGAAGAGCCGGATCATAGCTGGCCGGGGTTCGTAGTGAATGAACCATCGGCGGATCAGACTGTTGGTCAGCCAAAACGTCCACAGGCCACTCAATAAACACTAATTATCAGGCAATTGGCGGACGATTAATTTCGAGATATCGTTATTCATTGGAATTACACGGTGGCTGGTAAATCCAAATGCATGTAAAGAACATGTACTCACCCAGAGAACGCCAACGTAGTTGTCGAGAGCAGAGCTCATCATTGGGTCGATGGCTCGTGCATATCGATTATCGACGCTGTGGGCCTGGACCAAATGATTATATACACCCCAGACGGCCGGGAAGAGGCAGAGAACCCGGAGAGCCTTACTCAAATGCAAATACTGGACCGGCACATCCTGGATATAGTACATGGGCTGATTGAGCTGTGTCGATAAGCGAAGAATCTGCCAGTTAGTTTCTCTGATTTCAACAGAAGATAGCAACAATCCACATGCAGCAATAAGTAGAGAAAGGGCAGTTTCTCTTTACCGGCGGCATATTTATGCGTTCTCGCTCAAAGGTGTGGTTCCAGTGAATGACCTAGAACACTAGGACAAGCGCGCGTCCGAGATGAGAGTGTGCTAGGAGATGAGAAAGGACCTTGATCAAGCGACGAGTGATGAGGATTTAGTAGGTGAGAAACCGGCAAATGGCTCAATTGATCACGTGGAGTCAATGGTTCCGTGGCACAGCTTTGGCGTTCTGGGTATCTTGTCGTTTTGTCCGTGGCCAGCAAAATTCAAATAAAAAGCGTTTATCTTTTTTTATCTTTCTTTCTTCTCCATCGCCTTTCAGCCCCTTTTCTTCTCTCCCTCTCCATCCTTCACATACCCGCCTTCGTCCTTCATCATGCTCAACGTGCCGCTCTCCGATAGTCTTGACACGATCGCATTCGAAAATGCCGCCGTCGACTATCAGCTCTCACAGTTTATCGACGAGATGCTGCCCTGTGGTATGCACACTTTTCAGATTCAATGTTACGGCCTAGACAGAGAGACTGGACCCAAAAATAACAATAACCAACCCTGTGCACGCGCCCTTTACCTGCCCCTGCATATCAGAGGTCTCGCGAGTCCTTATTATCTATACCGGTGGTACGATCGGAATGAGCAACACCAAGCAGCACGGATACGTCCCCGTGCCAAACTTCCTCGCAGATACCCTCTCGCAGCAATCGCGGTTTCATGACCTGCCCTCGCTCAACGACGTCTTTGGAAGACTCTCGCGAACCAATTCCGGTGTCAACCTGGAGTCGCTGCCCAACACGAACCTGGGAAAGCATCTGGACCCAGCCATGAATGGCCTTCTCAGTCACCACACCATCCCACCAGAATACGCAACGACCAACGGCACCGCAGCAGGGGCAACCCTACCACCCAATACCCCTGTCAACAAGATTCGACTCCCCTGTTTTTCTCACCTGCCTAACAGACAGGGCAAGATTCCGTCGCTCATCACCCCACCCTCGCTCTACGGCAAGCGAATCCGATACTCCATTCTGGAATATGATCCTCTGCTGGACTCGTGCAACATGACCATGACCGACTGGGTCCGAATCGCGACGGACATTGAGGCTAATTATGAGCTATATGACGCATTTATTGTTTTGCACGGCACTGACACTATGGCCTATACAGCCAGTGCACTGAGCTTTATGCTAGAGGACCTTGGGTGAGTGAAATGAGCCAATTCTGGCTAACATGACTTGCCAAATACCCCAATTCCTGTAAGGATGCTGCATTTTTATGTATCTTTCTTTTTTTGGTTCATTCTCAGCAACTGTCTTGTGTGGTCGCTGTCTGCGGATTTGTTTGTTCGATGTCCGTGTGTGGACATGTCCTTCTTTGGTTTACCCCATCATTGAGCCTTCTTTTTTCACACGGGGTTTATATTCCACGCGGTATGTGAAATTAATTCTTCGTTACTTTCCCCGCCTTTGTGCAACGATGCCCGCCATCTCGCAGTAAGACTGTCATCATCACTGGTTCTCAAGTACCCATCACCGAGGTCAGGAATGATGCCATCGATAATCTTCTGGGCGCGCTGACGATCGCTGGCCACTTTGTCATCCCTGAGGTGTGCTTGTACTTCAGTAACAAGCTGTTCAGGGGCAACCGGTCCTCAAAGATGGACGCCATCGACTTCAATGCCTTTGACAGCCCCAATCTCCCCCCTTTAGTCAAGGTTGGCATCAACATTGGTAAGTGCTCTTTCTCGTATGCCCGCCATTGATTCTCTATCCATCAAATGTTCATGTAACTGACTCGTTGATCGTCTTGTCAGATGTCGACTGGTCCGAAGTCATTCGCCCCACCTCTCTCTCCCGGTTTCGAGCCCACAAATCCATGAACCCTAACGTGGCCAGTCTACGGCTCTTCCCAGGAATCACGGACTCGACCATAAAGACCTTTCTGGCCCCATCAATCCAGGGAATTGTTCTTGAAACGTACGGAGCCGGAAATGCCCCGTCTACCCGAGCAGATCTGGTGGCTGCCCTAAAGGAGGCATGCGACCGCGGCGTCGTTATTGTCAACTGTACACAATGTAAGGTGAACCGCGTGTAGTATCCTTCCGAAGGGGAAATGGCAGGCTGTTTCACATACGACTTACATCATGATTGATTTGATTGATTGATTGTTGTTGTTTTTTGTTTGTTTTTTTTTTTTTTTTTTTTTTTTTTTTTTTTTCGAATCGACATAGGTAAGCGTGGATTGGTAACGGACTCTTACCAGACAGGCAAAGTTCTTTATAACGCAGGAGTCATCCCAGGAAACGACATGACACCAGAGTGCGCACTCACAAAGCTGTCATATCTTCTCGGGCATGATTTGCCTATTCCTGTGGTGCGCGAGATGATGACCAAGAACCTGCGCGGGGAGCTGACAGCGATTCAGCCTCGAACACGCTTCAGTTACATCAACCGCACCCAGGCCATGCTCCAGCTCTTGTTCAGGGCAGCAACAAATGGAACGCTGACCAATGCACCCAAGACAGAAGGCAGAGTGGAGTTTTCAGCGAACCAGGCCCAGAAGCAGGCGACAACGGAGATCGTACAACAATTGGGGAAGACAAAGATTAAGGGAAACGAGCCCAAGAAGACGGCTTCGTTCACAATCAAGGGCCCAGAGTCGTCTTCAAACTCAGAGGCATCTTCGCCAGTAGGAAGTCCCACACCCGAAGTAACTTCTTCGTTCTCGAACCCAGACTTTGAGCTTGGAAGCGGTCTGTTAACATTGGAAGATCAGCGCTGGATCGAGCGTAGCCTGTACCCTCTGCTAATCTGCGGTGCTGCCGGAAGTGGCGATTTGGAGGGTCTGACAAAGCTCTGGGATGTTATGACGGATGGTCAGGGTCTCACCAAGGCGTCGCAGATCGTTGGGCCTGGAAAGCCGGACGATGCGACCACACCTGGATTAGTTGGCAGTGCTGTGATGGGTGGCGACGGTCTCGGTCTGAGTCATGGAGATTGGGAGGGTCGCTCACCACTGCATATTGCGTGTAGCGCTGGTCATTTGGACGTCGTTCGATTCTTACTGCGCCACGGTGCAACGATCCATGCGCGTGATCGCTTGAACCACACGCCTTTGTACGACGCTGTGACACGAAGCAGCAGTATGGAAGTTGTGAAGGTGCTCCGTGATACAGGAGCTCACTTTAACGATTCAGAGGTCTCGGACCTGGGATGGAAGCTGATGATTGCTGCCTCGGAGGGGGATTTGAATCGCGTATCGTTGATTGCTGGAGCAGGGTATGATCTAAACCGCGCACTTTTTGACCGCAGAACAGTGATGCACATCGTCGCAACTGAACATCGTCATGCGCTGATGGAGTATCTGCTGGAGAACTACCCGGAAATTGATATTGACATTAAGGATCGATTGGGGCGGACATGTGTAGATGAAGCTGGCCACTGTGATGCATGCAGATGTTTGTTTCTCGCCAAGAAGAACGGAGAACTGGTCAGCAAGTAATAGCCCATAGCGTGCGTCAAGAAGAGTATTATTGGCGCCACCATTAGGGACTTTTTTTACTGATACCCTTCTCTCTTGAGCGATTCTTTGCAACAGACAGCTCATACAATATAATGCTATCGTGATAAAGCGTTGATGCGTTTATTTGCGGTGGGAATGACTGGTTATGGAATGAAAATGGAGAAAGCAAAGGCGAAATATGCACAATCAGAGTCGAGCAGCAATCTCTGGTTTCTCTAGCCTCTCCCCTTCTTTCTTCTTCTGCTCCAAGGGCAGAACACTCTTCCAAGTTTTTACGGAAGAATCAATTACGATAGAACGATTGACTTTCTCTCTCAAAATAAAGGCGTGCACACCCGCATTGTAATCCTCCATGTATCGATGCCAGTCCATACCCCTCCTCAGTCCACTCTTGAGCTCTGCGGGCGCTGCGTCATCCAGGGCCAGGGTATTGACCACATCGAAGAACCACTCGTTCAGAGCAAAGGTCTTAAAAGTCATAGGTACAGCCATGGCCTTGGAGATGCGGACCTTCAGTCTCTTGCCGTCCTTATGTTGTGCAAGGGTGCGGATCTGTTCTCCAAAGCGGCTGTCGAAGCGTCGCTTGAACTCAGCAGGTTGATACATCTCAAACCGAATGTCATCCGAGATGCGGCGGCGGGGCTTCTCAACTGCGCTCCAGTATTTGACCAGGTAGATGCCAAAGAGACCCCAGGTTATGGGGTTGATGCAGCTGGTGCCAACGTGGTAAATAGGTGGCGTGGTCAATGTGCTGTCCGCGGTCGTAGCAGCAAGGAGAATTACTTTGGAAACAATGTCAACAGGAATAAGATCTGTCCTGGCGGCCTATCGGGTAGAGGAAGCACAGGAGAATAGTCAGCAAATATTCCCGTATGCAAGTATTCACTGAATAAAGTCGAGGGTAGCTCACCTGGGACCCTATCCACTCCTGCACTTGGCCAAGTGCACAGGATACGACAGCCTTGTTGGCAGCAGCAACACCCTCGACCCATCCAGGCACGGGCTCCTTCTGGGCCGCTGTGACAATTGAAGGACGGACAATGACGATGGGCAAGCCCATACTCTTGTACCGCTTCTGGATCAAATGCTCTGTGAGGCTCTTCGAGAACGTGTAGGTGTTGGGGTAGGCCTTCAGGACTACGGACCGCTCGTAGTTACGAATCTCCTCGTACGACATCTTTGTCAACATCTCATAGATGGCCTCGGGTTCGCCAAAGGGGTGAGGGTAGATGGTTTCATCGATATGGGCGCCAATCATGGGTGCATTTACATAGCAGGTTGAGATGTGGACGAATGCTGCGAGTCGCTTGGCATCCTTGGCGACATCAAACGTACGGAAGGGTCCCTTTGTATTCATCTGGTCAAGAATAACAAACAAAATACGTATTAGTTTATATGTAAAGTTACGTACAATTGTTGACGGATGTAGCAGAATATGAAAGAGCTGCGTCTTACCTCAAGGGCATTATTTAGGGGATCGTCGAAGCTGACTGAAGCTGCGCTGTTAATCACCACGGCTACATCCTCGCGAATCATGGCCAGATCCTCGCCCGAGAGGCCCAACATGTTGATCGTGATGTCACCCTTGACAGGTACAATCTTCTTTACGATCCGGTCATGGAACTCTCGTGGGCTCGAGAACTGAGCCTTTAGCGTGTCAAAGATGTGGCTACCAAATATATCGGTCTCGACACGGTCCTGCAGAGTCTTTGTGCCTGATATCCTAACCAACAAGTACACCCTGGTAGTAGAATAATTTAGAATGATTATTAAAAAAAGATGTTCTTTGGAGAGAAGGCATAGACAACATTTCAAAGATGCCTTACTTCGTGATCTGAGGGAATGAACGTAGCAACTTTTCAAGAATGGTCTTGCCGACAAACCCGGTTGCTCCTGTCAGGAAGATGACATTGTTTTCGGTATAGAACTCCCTGGCCTTGGTGGGCCCGAACTTGTAGCGATGATGCGACATGGCTTGTTTGAATGCAGGCAGTCGAGTAGGATAGAGTAGAGGGACGTTTTTTTTTTTGTAATGGTGATGTTCTTTTGCCTATGGACTAGGTTACAGGTGAAGAAATGTGCGCGTGGGGTTTAGCGAATGGTACGGCAAGAAAAAACAGCTATACGTGTCCCTGGGTGAAGTTTTTGCCTTACATGCGGTTCCTGGGTTAGCGTATTCGGACTATAACTTTAATGTAGAATGAATTAGATGAAATTAAGGGAGGGAAAACAAAGGGGGAGGGGGAATATGAGCATACAGCAGCTGTGGCACAGTATCAAAGAGAATTTTGGTAATGAGTGGTGTTCGTTTGCAATGGGGACGAGGGGATTGCATACCCTTTTATTAGTTTTTTGTAGGCTATGGCTATTAAAGTATATCATTGTGCTCGCCAGGCCTCTGTTGTGGTGCAGCACGCCAATACACATCTTTCAATTCTTTTTTTTTGGTTTGATAAAAACATGAGCACCCGTCTGATCCCAAGTCTCAGAGGCATCCATGTCCATGCAACCAAATGGTCAAGGTCGCCATGCTCGCGCCTTCCTTTGCTGCAGTGTTTGCGGACATACATAACAAGATCAAGAGGAGCTGCCAGAATGGAATCATTACCCTGCTAAGTGGGAAATACCATGTGCTGCTATCTCGCGCTCTTTAGATCGCTCGATGTACATGAGTGCAGGCAGATACTGCTCCAATGTCAGTATATTTAGTATTCCGATCAGTACGCGAGCCGACCAGACCACACACCGCTGAGACAAGGCTGCGGATGAACATGGCAGGGGCATTTCAAGGTGACTAGCTGCGCTGTTAATGGTAATGTGCAGCTAGCGGATGGGTCTAAGGTTTTTTATGAGTTGTTGCCGACTATAGAATGGCAGCGCTAGTCATCCATTACGTCTGCCACTTACAGGCACGGAGCGCTCCGTCCATCCCGCGTGGGCGTGGGCGATGGCGAGATCCTTCAGCCAACCAGAACAGTGCCTTATTAACATACATTGTTTAATTAGGCGTCTCAGTAAAGAAATGAGCTGAGGTATACGTTTGTGATAGTGGTTTTATTAGGAGCATTTTGCCATACACGCGTTTTATTTTTTTATAATTTCGCAAGAATGTTTACTGTACATGGATGAAGTATCTTCGATTCAGTCGATTCAATCGGCTTCACATTAATGAGATAAGTTAACAATTGTATGCATTTCTTCTCAGGAACATGCAGTTAAAGTTCGCGCTATTTGAGTCTTTGAATTGAGATGTTCCGTGCTCAGTATTCTTAAATCCTTAAGCTTGAATACGTTAACCGGCGCTTTGGTTTCACTACGAGAATAAGGGAGAATAAGCAAACGGTGGGTGTCATCATAAAGTACTGCAGAGCTGTAGAATGTTTCATTTCGTTTTGTTTGTCTGCTCTTTATAATCACATTTATTTCTTCCGCTCTCTTTCTCTCTCAAGGGACACCTATGGCGCGTTTGCACATGCGCCTGCCTCACGTCCTTGACCAGATCGAAGGTAAGCAGACCACTCAATTGCCTAACACATTGATACCAAGAGATGAGTAATCCCAAGTGCATCCATCGAACTAATGCTTGATGAGGTCGGTGGTCATGTAGGCGCCGGTCGAACAACTCTGCACCTTTTATTCAGTACAACTAGCGCAACGGAACAAATGATTAACCTGCCTTGTCCGACTTGTATTTCGTCTTTCTTTATCCATTTGTGCTGCAGACCATCGCCGATTTATCTTTTAATACGATCCCTATTGGGTTACCCACGCACTTTCTGCCTCTCTCACACATACTCTCCTTCTCATTTGACACAACTGACATACGCTACGTGAAGAGTTCGTCACAAAAGAGGACTTTCTTTCTCAAGAAAAGCGCGCATACGTTTTGTATTTGCTGTCATATATACTGCCTTTATCCCAACTTGTCCTACAAATCCGCTAGACATTTACCCTGCCCAACTACTCAGTTTTCGTACTCAACACACAATGACTCTCTTGGCTGTCATCGGCAAGGTGACGCAGCAGTCGACCATCTCCCTTGCCCTGGCCCTTTCCGCCGTGCTCACCTACAGCTTCTACCGATCCTGGCTCTACCCTTACTATCTTGATCCGCTCGCCCGGCTCCAAGGTCCGAGCCCATCCAAGGTCCCATTCATCGGAAACATGCTCGCGCTAACGAAAAAGAAACCCATGATGACCCTGTACGACTGGGCAATGGAATATCCTGATTCGATTTACCGATACTACTGGTTTACTCGATTAACCCTTATGACCTCAGACCCCGTAACAGTCGGCTACGTCCTTGGGAAGGCCAACGACAACTGGCTCAAGAGCAAGGGGACTGAAGACATGTTTGAGCAGAATCTTGGGCACTCGCTTCTGTCCATGAAAGGCCAGGAGCACATAGCCCACCGCAAGTACCTTGGAACGGGATTCAAGCACATGTACCTGAAATCGATGGCGATGGCCTTTCAACGAGTCGCCAATGATCTCATCCAAGTATGGAGGGGTAGAGTGCCAACGGAGAACCAAAAGGACATAAGCAGCAAGGAGACACATTGGGAGCACGATGGAAAAGTTTATACGACCATTGATCTTGAACCATCATTCTACTGTCTGACGCTGGATTCGATCGGCCAATTTGCGCTTGGCCGAGGCTTCGATGCCATCCAGCAACCGATCGGCCCTGACTTTGACAACTACAGGATTATTGTCGAGTCCTTCAAAGTGACGCTGCTTACCCTGTTTCCGTTTTCGAACTGGATCCCAACAAGGACCAACAGACGAGCATGGAATGCCGTGCGTGATTTCAAAAAGTCAATGACAAAGATTGTTCAGGATCGGAAGCAGGAGTTGCTCAACGAAATTCAAGCCAACGGTGGGAATTTTTCGCAGGAGGAAGGCGCGTCCAGTCAGAAGAAAGACATGTTGACGATGTTACTAGTGGATCAGTTGACGGGCGAGGGCTGCTCGGACTCGCAGATTCAAGACGATGTCTTCACTGCCATCTTTGCTGGTCATGTGAGTATTTCTCTCTCCTTTACTTTCTACCTTGTATGAAGATATAGTCTTTGCCATGCCAACTCATTACCCTACGTCTTTACTCGTATTCTTTTTGGTAGGAAACTACTTCGGCTGCTCTCTCATGGGCATTCTACCAGCTTGCGTGTCATCCCGGGATCCAGCAGCGCCTTAGAGAAGAAACCCGGCAGCTGTACAGCAATACAAATGGCGATCCTTCCTATGACGATTTGAACTCCTTGCCCTATCTGAATGCTGTTGTTCGTGAAAGTCTTCGGATCTGGTCACCCGTCCCTGTATGTACTTTTTTTTCCTGGTCTAAAGCATAAGTTCAGGAGCGATCAAACAAACTCACACAGACTCGGACCCTTTTATTCTTGTAAAATGACCATCTACTTCTAGCTGAACCTTCGCGTGTCTGTCGAGGATGATTATCTCCCACGCAGTAATGGCCTTGAGCCCTTGTTTGTCCCTGCTGGCACGAATCTTCAGATTCCTATGTTCATCCTGCAGCGAGACCCCAAGATCTGGGGCCCTGACTCTTTGGAATTTAATCCGGATCGCTGGATCTCTGATACGCCATGTCCCCCCTACATGCCACCGCACGGCCTGTGCTACTTTCCATTCTACCATGGCAAGCGCGGCTGTATCGGCAACAAGGTCGCCACGCTGGAGATGAAGACACATATTGCGAATCTTATCAACACGTTTGAGTTTATTCAGACACCAGAGATGAGGGCCAATAACAGCGAGATCGACTGGCGTTGGTCGGTTAGCTTGAAGCCTTCGCCTGGAGTTCACCTGGGCATCAGGTTAGCAGACTGAACCATGCGCAAGTATGGATCTAAGTAATGTAGATGAAATATGTTCGAGATAACAGAGGAGTGAATAAACATGTATTGCGTAACCCGTTAATCGATCCATGGCTTTTGTTCGGTACACCTCGCTTTTGCTGTAGCTTCACCAGCTGCTTTTTAGAAACTGTATCGTGAAGAGTTCTGTTCATAGCCAGGGACACATTCTTTTTTTTTTTTTTTTTTTACACAAGAATAATTTATTATTAGCTAAGAAATACATGGAGATTATTGGAATGTGCGCATGGCGGTCTCTGGGACTCCACTCCACACTTTGATGGGTACGATATACATGGTCAAAAGTGTGATGAGGGTGCAAATCAACTCGACCGTCTTGTGTCCCTTGGGAGCAGGTTCGCCCTCAGTCAGAGGCGTTCCAGGAGTACGCTGCTTCCAGAAGAGGACCAGGACACTCAAGAGGAGGAATCCGAGGAAAGGCCACATGATAATCTCGACTGCCATGATATACGAAGCCCAGGCGCCAATGACGACCGCAAACAAGATCATCAGGAATGTCTTGAACTTGCCATAGGCGATTAAGTATGTTCCCAAGGCCACATGAGCAGTTGGGTCCAACTTGCGGCAGACCTCAAAAGTGAAAGAGCCGCCGAACTGCAACAAGGCCGCATGCCAGCAGAGGATCGACTTGAGTGACGAGGCGCCATGGAAAGCAGCGACTGGGAAGAGGATCATGAGAAGGACAACAAGCTGGTGGGTGATCACATACAGGATGGGACGAGCGCTCAGCCAGTGACCACATCCAAACTCTTTGAACATAGCATAGTAGTACAAGGTCGTGGCGATGCAGAGAAGACCGCAGGCGAGGTTCTCGACGAGCGCGAGTGCGATTCCGTTGATGATCAGGATCGATACGAGTATATGGACGACGACATTGGCTTCGCGGGCAGTGACCAATCCTCGAGGCAAAGGACGTTCTGGGTGAGCGAGAATATCCTAGGAGAAAAGCGTTTTGCAAGGGAAAAACGTTATTTGATTTATTCCTTAACTGTTTGGCAGCGGTAATCGTACAGGCACGCATATGCCTCCAGGCATTTCTGACTTACTGTGTCAACGTCCTTCAAGTCGTCCATGACCCTGAGCGTGATCAGGAAGAAGGCCTCGATGACCATGGTCCAGAAGAATGGTCGCAAGGGAAGACTTTTCGATCCATCAGATAGGGCATAGTTGGCGGTCAAAACATATCCAGCAGCGGTTAATAGGTATACAAAGAGTGCGACGCGCTCTGCGAAGAACTTGAACCAGTTCTTGTATCTACATTGGTGCATATAGGGTCGAGTAGGGTGAGTACATGTTCGTGGTCGGCAAGTCGAGACATGAACAAGCGCCAAATGTGGCGAAGAAGGGTACCCTACCCTGAGAACTGAACGAAGATATCAACCTGCCGGTTGCTGCCAGTGCTTGAGACAGAGATCTGAGACTCGTTTTCCGATTTGGCTTTCATGATTTTGGTGGTTAATTCGGGAGCTTGTGTGTGGAAAGTGGCAAGAAAGAAGAGACGAAAAAAGATTAAGAAAGTAAAGATAGCTGATTCTATGGGGCTTATACAGGTCTATTGGCACAGACTGCAATGGGGGCAGGATTAGATGTATGGATTGTGCGGAGAAGAGAGAAAGAGAGGGGGAGAGAGGCCGTTATAATACCCCTAACACACGGGCGGACATGAGCAGCAGATGATGAGGGGACTGGGACAAAGAAAAAAATAAAAAATAAAAAAAAGAGAGTCGAGTGCGAGATAGTCCAGAGGTCCTGAAGTGGCGTGCGTCTGTGGAAGGTGCGGGTACATGGTGCATACAAACAACCAACGTATAAAATGAATGCGGACTATGGAGGACGCAATTACAAGAGAGCAAATGCGGAAGATGAAATCTCGCACGATGCGCATGCTCGACAGAGTTAAGGTAACTATATCTTAAGGAAAATAATAGTTTACGTTGCGCTAAAATGCTTAAAAAAGTATATATTAAACGCAGTTGAATGCCGATCCATAGAAATCAAAGGCCGGGCTTGGTTTTACTTGATCTTTGTAGTTCGTCCATGTACTGCCGGAATGCTGTACCATTCTCCGCAGGAACAGCATTACATCAACATAATACATACACTAAGCGCAGTACATCCTTTTATCCACTTTGTGCATAATTCAACCTACTGCAGTACTCCATCGCGTCGGTTCACATGTGAACCGCAAGAGAGGGCTTTATCTATCCCTATCTGTACCTATTACACAATATGTACAGTCTTGCACATTTGTTTCTGTAGAACCCGGCTTTGGTGACTCGGGTACCTGACTAAAAACAGCGTCTTCTTTACAGGCATAGCTTGCATGAGCACACCTTTCAGTCAAATGGCCCATCATTCGGGAAAAGGAGTCAGGACATCTCTGCAGCTAATGATGATGCGTTGCCAAGCATTTTTGTGAGATGCGATTTCTATGATAGGTAAGAGGGCGGACGAGTGGATTTCCGCGGTGCCCATGTTCAGCGGTTTTGTTAGCACTGAATGAAGAATATGAGAACTGGGATGGTGGTACAAGGAACACCATCCACATAAAAGTGCAGATGTAGTCCGGGCGTCCTTGCTACACCCATTTCTGATTACTCTTCCCTTTATCCTCGAAAACACTGGTCACTTCAGGAAGCTGCCCCATTCTTATTTCTCCACTTCTTGCTCACCGCCCCTCTCTTTAAATTTCGATATTTAAGCAAGCTGAAACTTTTCCTCACTTTGCCTCTTCCCTCTTGTCTTTGTAGATCAGCATCTCTCATCCCTCGCTCTTGTAGATAAATCCTCCAAACCTCTTTCCATCCCCTCCTCCTTTATTGCTAGAATGGCAAAGACCATCGACCTCGAAAAGTGCGCCCCAAGTACTTCCAGCACTTCCTCCTCTGTCCATATCCCTACGGATGCTGGCCACAGTGTTCCATTTATTCCTGCGTCTTTGACCGTCTCCAATCTTCAGTACGAGATCACAGTCAAGGATAAGGCCAATGATAGTCAGAAGTCCTCCATCTTTAAGAAGACTCCCAACGTCCAGCGAGCATTGCTTTCCAACATCACTACCAAGGCTACTCCTGGCCGTGTCCTCGCCATCATGGGACCCAGTGGATCAGGTATGTTTGATTTGTCCTTGCTGCTTTAGAAGCTGCTAACCATGTCCTAGTGTTCCTAGTATGAGCAAGTAATGAACTTGTGTATTAACACCTCTCCTCTTCAATTTTTTTTCCTGCAGGAAAGACAACACTCTTGGATCTCCTTGCTGATCGCCAGGCACGCAATGTCGGTAAACTTCAGGGCGAGATCCTGTTAAACGATGTTCCTATCAAGGAGTACGGCTCTATCCGCAAGCGTCTTGTCGGATATGTGACCCAAGAAGATGGTAATGTTTTATAAACGCATCCTCATCTCTATGCTGCGTCGACATGCGTAGTATCATGGCTAACCACTGCTCTTTCGTACAGATTTCATTGAGACCCTCACTGTTCTTGAGACCCTAACCTTCGCTGCCAAGATGCGCCTCCCTCGATCCATGAGCAACAAGGACAAGCTGGCAAGGGTCGATGCGGTCATGCAGGAACTCAACCTTACCCATATCAAGGACACCAAAGTCGGAGGTGCCGTCATCCGTGGCATCTCTGGCGGTGAAAAGCGTCGCGTTACCATCGGTATCGAGCTCCTGTCCAGCCCTAGCGTCTTGCTTCTGGACGAGCCTACCTCTGGTCTCTCATCGACCGATGCCCTGAATGTCGCCAATGCTATCAAAGAGCTCGCACACAGGGGCCGCACCGTCATCTTGACAGTCCACCAGCCTCGCTCAGATATCTATGAGGTAAAATGGGTTAAGAGATAGGGATGCTATTCATGCAACGTGTTGTCTATGTGGATGCTAACATTCGTTTTCGTGTCGACTCGATCACTGTTATAGCTGTTTGATGATCTGCTGCTGCTGTCGCAAGGGAAGGTCGTCTATTTCGGTCAAGCCCAAACCGCAGCTGCATACTTTGAAGGGCTTGGCCACGAGTGCCCCGTTGGTTGGAACGTCGCCGACTACTTCTGTAAGTCCTCCGCCCAATCTGTCGAAACATCCCTCATCTCGCTTCCTCTTTTACTCTGATTACTAACCATTTCTTCCTTCTATGGCATTCTAGTGGATTTGATTACCCTGCACCAGGAGAAGACCGAGTCCACTGAAGAAGGCACAACCAACCGCGAGGACTTTGCCCAAAAATATGCCTCCTACATTACCACAAACCCAGACGCCTACCTGACTCAGGTCCTTAAACAGCATCAAAACAACACCGAGAAAATCGAACGCGACGCACTTTTGAGCGAGTTCAAAAAGCAATACACGACACAGTACGCCGCCACAAGCCTGACTCAGACCCTGCTGCTAACCCAGCGCAGCTTGACCAATCTAGCCCGCCACCCGACCATCTTCCAGGCATCGGCTGTGATCCACATCATCTTTGCGCTCGTTATTGGATCCCTGTTCTCGGGATTGAAGGACCGTCCAGAGATGGGCGCCACCAGCTTCAACAAGTCGATTGCGCTGTTCTTTATTACCTCCTTCCTCGCCACCATGACCTTCTCGGCCATGCCTCAGTGTAAGGAACGCTAACACCGATTATATGCTACATCTCGAAGCATTATGTACTACTCAGGAATTAACGTTTCTGCTGTTAAATATTCAACAGTTATCATCGAACGTAGCCTCTTCCTTCGCGAGCGTGCAGCGGGTATGTACCGCACGTCCTCCTACTTTATGGCCAAGACCATCGTCGAGACCCTCTCCTACACGATCCTTTCGGTCATCTTTGTCGTCATCACCTACTACCTGATCGGCCTGCACGGCTCTTTGATCTATTACTTTGTGTCTGTTGCCGTCTTTGTGAACGTCGCCCTCTCGCTCATTGCCGCCATCGGTGCCGGTGCCGAGAACGCCGAGGTTGGCATGAATCTTTTATCCTTAATCAACACGATGGCCATGCTCTTCTCAGGCTTCATTGTCAGCAGGACAGACATCCCCCGCGGATGGATCTGGGCCTTCTGGGCGTCTTATTACCAATGGGCATTCTCTGGATTGCTTGGAAACGAGTTCTCGGATGGGTCTGACAAGGGCACGGCGACGCTGGCGTACTTTGGAATGGACCATATCGAGTGGTTGACAAAGTGGCGCGCAGTCTTGATCCTGTTGGGATACTATATCTTTTTCAGGATCATTGGGCTCTTGCTTCTCTTGGCCAAGAAGGCGTAAAAAAAAAAAAAAAAAAAAAAAGAGAGAGAGAGGTAGGAGGAAGGCCGCTATTGTTGTAAACATCATTTATTCACGCCTATACCATGGGACACGCTTCTTAGGGTTGACGCATTGCTCAGCCGAATCATTCTCACCTTTAATGCGTACTGCTATCTATCCATCCAGCCGCTCTTAATAAATACCCATCCATTTCTTCATAATACTGAGAAAGATCCGCTAATGATTTGCCCCAGGATTATAGACTAGTATCCACAACTTCGTTCCTCAACCGCTGAATGTAACTGTACCTTAGTAGCTGACGACTCTGCTTTCTCCAAGTCTTCGCCACTAAATGACTTCAGATCTGGACTATTCGAAGTCGTTGTATGTGTATTGCATGAATGTCAAAGGAAACATGTCCGCAAAAAAAAGAAGCTATCCAACGATGCGAATGGGTTCCTGGTTTTATGAAGGTAAGCCCCTCGCTGCTCTTCGAGGGCATTTTCCGAGTGAACCAGGTTTGGCCGGGTATTGGATTACTCGCAAATGAATTTTTTGGACGAGAAGGCGGTTCGTTAAACTCGAAAGGTACCCTTATGGAGCTACTGGTGGCTCTGGTAGACGGGAGGCCTCTTCCATTTGGGCACAGTTATAGGAATCCCTTTGGATTGGGTTGTTCGCCACACCCTCCGCCCGCCTTCATAACTACTAAAAAAAAAAAAAAAAAAAAGAGTAAAGAGTAAAGTAAAGGGCGAGAGTGAAAAATAAAGACATTTATTAATCCTTTCTTATTGTACATTGCTGTTCTTGTTCATAATATTCGTTGCTGATTGTAATATTTCGTATAGTGCTCCTTTACGCAGAGATTGGTTCAGCCTCCGCAGCGGGGGCAGCAATAACTTCGCTAGTGCTGTTCGCCTTCTCCAAAGCCTCGAGCTCGTCTAAGATATACACCTTGCCCTTTCCAGCATCCATTTTGATACGCATGCCTGTCTTGAGCCGCTTCATCAGCCCGCCCGAGATACCAACAATCGTCGGCAGGCCTAACTCACGCGCTACCACAGCCGAGTGACTGAGCAACGATCCACGCTCGATCAGAAGGCCTGAGCACATGGGGTAAAGCGGCACCCATCCTGGATCCGTTCTAGCCGTAACCAGGATCTCATTATTGAGATCCCTGGTCTCAGTGATATCCTTGACAACCCGGACAACTCCTTCAACAATGCCTGGACAGCACGAGACACCCTTCAGGACACCGGGCTCTGGTGGGCCGTTGGAATCCTCTGCGTCCTTGAGGAGATCCAAGTCTGCAAGGATGTGTGGGTACCACATGTAAACGCCTGCAGCACCACGCGTGATGAAACGCTCTGGTGGAGCATTAGCATCAGCAACATAGCCCTCGTACTCAGTCTTGCGGAGCTTTGTCAGGGCCTTGAGGTCCCTGGAGACAGCACGGCCATCGACATATGACAGAAGCTCCTCGGTGGTCAGGAAAAAGACATCCTGCTCAGCCTCAAGGGCACCCAACTTGACGAGCTGATGGCCCATGCCACGAAAGATGCGGCGCATAACACCAAAGACCTTGGAGCGTGCAAAGCGAAGGTTTTCACGGTGCTTGACAACGCGGCGGGTGTTCCGGAGGAGCCACATAAAGATCTTCAACTGAGTACCCTTGAGTTTCTGATGGACCAGAGCCTCGGCGGCCGCGCGGATTTGCTGTTCGCGATTGTCGAGATCATCAACCTCGTAGGCCTTTGTGCGGACATAGCCGGAAATAGCGTCAATGACGAATGCTGTTTTTATGTAATTGAGAAGTGAAAGGGTTAAAGACTGTTAACAATAAAAGAGGGTCAAAAAAAGGCGCAATTGAAGCATACCTGGGTCGTCGTTAAGGTCTTTCTCCTCCAACTTAAGCTCGTTAATGCATCGGAATCCATACGAGTCCAAAAACTCTAAGAGCATAGCCAACACATCAGCGACAACTTGGACAGGTGGCTGCTGCTGTCCAGCTTGGGTCACACTCAAATCTGCCAGGAGTTCGCTAGCCTTAATAAAGGACAGTTTCAGAATGGTCGAGCGCAGGATCCACTGGTTCTCTTCAGGTTTCACAGCCTTCAGGATCTCGTCCTTATGGCTCGAAAACCATTCACCAAGACCAGGATACTCAATGGTGTTGTCAATCGACTTGGCAATCTCCATCAGCATCTTCGTAGGCTTGGCGGACTCCACGTCCTCGCCGCAAAGAAGATCGTTTTGAAGGGAATCCACAGCGGCGGCATCAGCGGCAGCAGCAGTGGTTTCGGCAGCGGAGGGAGTAACGCCGCCAGCGGCGGTAGGAACTGCCTTGGGCTCGACAAGATGCTTGGCAATGAAGGATTTGAGTGTCCCGAAGAATCCCATCACTAGGAGATCGTTGATCACAGGTGCCTTCCAGTCGCGTAGGAGGGCACTAGCATTACGCTTGTAGTAAATCGCGATCTCCTCGAGGGACATGGTCGTAAAGTTCATCTCACGGCCAGTACTGTAGAAGGCATCGAAGTTAGCGAAGAAGTTGTTGACGATGCGGTCGATGTTGCGATATGCAGAGATATATTTGAGCAACAAGCTGGTGCGGTGCCAGGCGTTAAACTTTGGTCTGGCATCAAGAATCTTTTTGAACTCCTTCTCCATGTCCGCGTTGCCGTCCTGCCCTTGCTTGACACCCATCATGGTCTCCATGTGTTTGGGATCCGAGAATTTGCCAAGGGGAGCCAGCAGCAGTAGCCGGTACCAGTTCATTAGGTTGTAGTAGACATTTCCACGGACATACCCAAGAAGATTGACGAAGGCGTCTTCGTTACCCTGGATGTACTTGGTGGGCGTTCCCAAGAAGGTGAGCATGGTCTCATAAACGATACGGTAGTTATATGAGGCAAAGGAGAACGTCAATGGCGTGGTCACGCCGGAGTAGGACTCGACAATGTTGGAATTATCCCATAGGGTGACGCTCATGCCCTGAGGAGCCGCCGCCAACGAGTCCAATGCTCGGTCGGCGATTGTGGACAAGTCAACGAGATCGCTCTTATTCTTGCTCTTTGTCTCTTTGCCCTCGATTGATGAGACGGAGGATTGAATAGAGATATCAGATTCGTGCAACGTCTCGGACGAAGTTTCCGACTTGACTGGGTCCGTGGCAAGAAAGAACGACGCTGGGGGCAAGTTGACAATAGGGCGAACTTGCAGACAGTAGAGCATAGGGTCTTCCTCCTGATATGCCCACTCAAAGTCAACGGGGGTTCCGATCAAGGACTCCAGCCCCGAGACGGTGGCGCCCACAGTTCTGGCACGGTCGTGCGACAGAGTAGCAGCGCTGGCCTTGGGTTCCGGGACGTCAATAGCGATAAGACCAGTAGCATCGCTGCCCTCGGCATCACCGCTGTTGCGGATCCACATCTTCGGCTTGGGAACCAATGTCTCCTTGACCTTTCCGTTCAGTCCGCGCTCGACCTCAAACGAATCGGGCTCAGCAGCACCGCTGACCAAGGCTTCACCCTGACCCCAGACAGCCTCAACCAGCGAAACATGGGCGCTAATCGGATTCAATGGGTGGCGAGAGAAGGCAACACCAGCGCACTCGGAGTCAACCATAATCTGGATGACGACACCCATGCGGACTTGGTTCACTGGCAAGCTACAAGCAAGGCGATGGGACATAACACGGGGTGCGAAGGCTGACAGCCAGCACTTCTTCAGCGCTGTGATAATCTCGTCCATCGACTGACGGTATAGGAAGGAGTCGAACTGGCCTGCGAAAGAGTGGGATACAGAGTCCTCGTCGGCACCGGAAGATCGCACGGCAAAGTAAGGTCTACTAGTTGAAGACGATGTCGTAGAGCTGAGGAACTCAACCAAAGCGGTGATCTCTTGTGTCATGGCGGACGACAGCGGAGCAGCCATGATCTTTTGCGTCAAGGAAGCATGGAATGCCTCCAGCCCCTCAGCGGTGGTGATATGGGGAGCAATTTGAGAGTCTAGGTGATTTTCCAACAGGAAGGCCTTGAATGCCTCGGTCGAGACACAGAACCATGCAGGGACAGTAGCACGGACACCGGGTACTCTGCTTACAAGGTTCGTAAGAGTTGCCATGTTTTTGGCTTTCCCGCCTCCATACTGCACTAGAAGATGAGCAGGGTGCCATGCAAACAAAAAGTGGTTCTGCTTAGGGTCCGAAAACTTGAAGCGGTGCCCTTCGGGGACGGAAGGAGGAACCTCGGCATTAGCAAGCGTATCACGCGCAGCAAGGTTAGAGGAGGTCGAGGAAATTTTGAACGAGGTAGGGGTGAGTCCACGACGAAGACTGTCATTGAGAGTTCCGTTAATGTCACCACGCTGAATGATGACCTTGTCAGTGGCCTTCTTGTTCTTGATCATCTTGGTCAGAGCCATAGTGTTGATCTTGGATGCATGACGTTTGTCCCGGGGCAGTTTTCGGAAGACATGAAGCTCATCGACAGGTACGTCAAAGGTCTCTTGAAGGTGCTCGAGAATCAGGGTGTGGGCTGCAAGTGGAAGACCTTTAGGCACTTCAACAAACAAGGCTGGCTTGCCTGTCGTTCCTGATGGCATGAAGACGACATACGTGACGCCGTGCGAGGGACCAAAGGTCTCGAGAACAGACCGCTCGATAACAATAGGCCAGTAGCGGAGAGAGTGAAGGCCGTCCTCTTCCCAGTCCTCTTTGACAACCCATGACGCACGACCAACCAACCACAAACGACGGGCACTGTCTAGATAGCCGCAATCGCCTGTCCTGAGCCAGACTCTGTCCTTCCCACCGTTAGCTGCCGAGGGGAGTTCGCGTATGACACGTTCATCATCGGAGGTAGTAGTGATGTGGACATGGGGACCCGAGACAACAATCTCGCCAATGTGACCGAGCCCCAGGAACTGCTTCCCATTTGCGTCCTTGTCATCCAGGGGTGCAATCGCCGTAAGCGCGAACCCGCCGTCCAGGTCGACGTGACCCACGCATATTGCGTTAACATTTCCGCCGTCAAAACCAGAGTCCGAATCGGCCTTGTTGAAATCTAGCCCTGAAATCCCGTTCGGTCCTTTTGCCTTTTGCGAGGAAGCCAGGGTATTAGAAGGATTGGCTTCCAGGAGAATTCGCTCCTCGACTCGGATCTTAGAGATGGGCTCGGCCTCACTTGCACCGTAAAAGATGAACGCGGCGCCCTTGACACCTCTGCGCATGATATCGAGCTCTGAGGAAAATACTGGCGCGCCACCCAAGCAGAGGACCCTGACAGGAAGTGGGTTCAGGAACTTGCCGTGCTGATCGACGCCACCGGTTTCCTCCAAATGCTGCAGGATACGTAGGAAGAATGCAGGCGAACCAAAGGCTACCTGAACGTTGTGGCGGATCATGGCCTCGAGGAGAGGTGCAGGATTGACGCCTGCGGGGTTGAAATTATCGGGAATCAGCGTTGTGTAACCCAGCATGATCTGACCAAAGATAAATACAGGCAGGTTGGTCACCGCCTTGACAGGCCTGTGCGACGTTGCAGCAGAGGCGACCTCTGCAGCTTCAGAAGATTCGGCCTTTGGTACCATTGTTGGAGACTCAGCTGAAGATGCCTTGATTTCCTTTTGACAGAAGACTGCGATTGTCTGGGCGCGGAGGTAGTCATGAGATCTGCGTATGGGCTTGGGGTTTCCGGTCGAGCCTGTTGTGAATGAGAGCAATGCGGTCGTATCACCAGGAATCGAGACAATTGGAATCGTCTTGGGAGCTGCGGCTAAGGTCTTCTTGCTATTAGCGGATATACGCAATTGTTCATTAGGAATGCTGTGGCGAACTCAAACGTACTACCAAAAAAAAAATAAAAAATAAAAAAAAAGTACGTACTCAACATTCACAGGGATTTCGACAACATTTGGGATATCCTTCAAGGCAGGGACAGCCCTGGATAGGACCCACTTCTTGAAGGATGTCAGTTTCATGTTGGTTACAATATGGGCAATGGGCAGAACCGACTCGATGCAGACATTCATCTTGGCTCTCTCCATGAACGGATCCAGCAAGATCAAAGTGGCGCCCAAAGACAGACAGGCGATCGAGCCCACGAAGAAATCGACTCCTAAAGACGAAAGGATCAGAACCCTGTCTCCCTTGCTCAGAGACGCCCTGGACTTGCTCTTGTAGGGCCCTTCCTGGGCCAAGATCTGGGTAAAATGGCTGATGCGACTGCAAAGCTCGTCAAAGGTCACACTGGGCTTGCCGGGCTCTGTAAAGATGAAGCAGTCGGGTGAAGGATCATTGGCAGGCAAGGCATTTCGAAAGTGCTCGAACATGGCGTTAAACAGACTGCACAAGTTGCCGTTCAACTCCTCTGCCGTTGGCGGTCGATTAAGACTCCATCTGAAAATATCTGGAAATCCACCCGACAGGAACTCGTGCAGCTGTGAGATGGCGATAGCTTTGGCAGCTCCTGCGGAGCTGGATGCAGAGTTGGTGATCTAGAAGGTTAAGTCACAGTATTAGGATTGCGGAATCTAGGCGTCAGGGAAGTCAAGAGAGGGGATCAGATTGGTCGTTTACCTCGGTGATTGCGGGACTCATACTGGAAGGATTGTCAGGATGTCGAGAGTAGTATTACGAGTATAGAAAAAAAATTAGAGAAATGATGCTTGGAGATAGTAGAGAGAAGAGACAAATGGAAGGGAGGGAAATGCAAAGACAAAAAGAGAAAAAGACGATGAAGAAAGGAAACGTTGAAAATGCAAAGACGGTCAGTGGAATACGTGAGCATAGAAGAAAAATAAAGAGCGGAGTGAGATTTTACTTTTCACAATTCCATGTTACGCGGAACTATCTTCTGTGTTAACAGCTCCCCCCTTTAACTGCAGACAATAACGTAAAATAGGATACGTTATACTTTCTTAAATACAGCGTAAATAAATATTATTATATCGTTTTGTCATACCAATGACTAAATATACCTCTTTTCTTTTCTTCCAAAGTGCCACGAGAGAGTGTGAAATGGGCTCTTGATACACATTATTCTCTTATATGCTCTCATCTTTGTTTGCGACGCACGTTTGCTCTCTCTGTCGCATCTTCCGGCCTAGGTCGGTTTTGTAAAAATCAAACACTTCGAGGACTTTGAAAATGAGGTCGGGCCGCGGTACTCTTAGTCCTCCTGAACGCGGTAACATATCTATGTGCTCATACGATCCAAGGGAACCAGATGCACAGGCACATGCTATCCATCACCTACCTCAACACGCCACGTATGGATAACGAAGGATGCTAAGCATAGAGCTTTACGACTCGTTTTCCTACTACGCCGCCTCGTTCGTAGCTCCATTTGCCTTCAAATTTCTGCGCATTACCCCTGAAGCATGCTGCAGAAGTCCCGCCTTATCAGGAGACCATAGCGTGGAGAAGCAGGTAAATAAATACGCCAGATTCAGGTGTTCACCTCAAAGCCTGCCTATGCTCTGCCACTAAAACACTCAGTATTGTAGTGCATGCGTGGCAGCAGCTCTTATATTTTTCTCTGAAATCTTTGTGTTGCATTTTGCATGAGTTACGTAGATGCATGCATGGTTACTCGGTAGATGGTTTCCTGATCAGAGCCACACGAGTATGGTTTACACCTATCCCGCTGGTGCCATGAGATCCCATTGGACTTTACAGATGGGCCGACGCTCTTTCGCTAAACTGTAGAGAACCCGCTGCGATACATACCTTCACGGGTGTGCGCCGCGCCTCCTCCCTTGCGCAAATTATATAGTATTTACCCAACGAAGGCAACGGGCCGAGGGTCAATTCTATTTCCTCACTCGGCGTCAGGTCCTGCACGATGAAAACCCGAGGCGCTCAGCGGGCTTTCATTCACACATTCGTCCGGAACCAACCAATATCAGATTGCCAAACACATTGCCAGCAAGAATCTTGTTATGCAGAGCGCTTTCTGTTTCTGCACGCCCGTCCAAAATGCTTTCAGGGGAGGCTTTTTTTGTGTTCCATCTCCCAAAGATCACCGATTTCCTGAACTTGTAACAAATAATCAAAGAATCTCAACTACATTTCAATCCAAACAGGCCTACCTTAGCCGGGGAAGCTATATGCCCATACTGTATGTAAGTTAATACAGTAGTTATTTCGCGCCCAGACGGGCCGAAATAAGCGGTACTCAGCTGATATAGATGTCAAAACGAACATCTTTGTCTCTTACATAACACAGGTACAGACGCGTACGTTGTCCGCTGTAGTTGGAGACACCAATCAAGCCGATCCTTTGGTTCTTGTGCAGACTATACACAAGGACGTAAAGAGTGTTCATAAATAAAAGCGCGCCATGGCTGGAATAGAAATGTATGTTATTTAACAAAGGCCGATTCGGCGTCGCAGTTCCCAGACCTGATGGAAACACTCATACTGGGAAACAAAGTACAATATGGCACCATGGCCAAAAGATATCCTTCCTTCAACAACGAATTCAAGCGCCGAGCCGAGATTATCAGAAGCAGCCACGGAGAAAAAACATCTGCGCAAACCTCACGCGACAAAACTGTGCAATTACGCCGCAAACGTAACTACCGCGTTTATTAAATTAGGAACGAAGAGAAATGCCGGGCCGTGAGCATGTAGTAGTTTGTTTGACGCGTAAAGCGACGCTAGGTATAACCTGCTCCCTATGCTACTTCCTTGGAAACTATTTATATGTCTGCATGGCCTGACATCATTAACGTGAATTCACCCGCTTTGAAAAGAAGAAGTAATATCAGGAGGCACGCCCTTTTCCTTTTTTATATTTCATTCTATGTTATACTTCTTACTTTCAGACCATTTTCTTATGGTCAAAGATAAGGGCTGAATCGCAGTAATAGAAAGATGGACGAAGTTTTTATTAAAAGCCGACTGACACCTCCTATAAAGAACGTTTGCGTTGGGTTATTCTTGTTTTTATAGTGCACGTCCGCGCATTAGGCTGAACGCGTTTAGGCTTTGGGTCCCAACCATATTTGTTCAAGACGCGCAGGGTAGGGGGAGCGGGTCAAAAAAAAAAAAAAAAAAAAAAAAAAGACGAGAGAGAGACAGATAAGTTCGGCATGCAGTGCGAGGACGTGGTGTGCTGGACAATACTACAGATACATTTAGGTTGCCAAATATGATTTTTCCGTAATTCTGGACCACCACGTTCAGAAAGAGAAAGTATGGGTTATGGCGCGTCTTTTTCTTTTTTTTTTATGTATTCGTCACAGACTAGGTCACTCTTGGGTGCCTGAAATGGTGCTTAATGTACAATCAAAACTCGGAAAGAGACTATCTAAGGCGTGTCTTAGATCCTGCTGTATACCGCCGAGTAGGTCCTTCGGCATATTCAATAAGTGTTCCATATTCCACCACTACCTACAGAAAAGAACTAGCTTAATGGCTCCATAGGTGAAAGTTAACACCCAGTCCCTCAAACAGCGCATCTTCAGCACAAAGTGAGACCATTCAAACTTCGCATCGAATATGTCGGTTCTGTTATCTCATAGAGCTGAACAAGTTAAAATAGACCTTAGGGAAATTGCTTAAGCAAGGAGCATGGAAGAGTGCACCATGATAAACTGCACAATACTTCAGGTACTCGACCGTCAATGAGCTACTATTCCTTACCCACGTTGTATCTCATAATGTGTGCACAATACACACAAATGTTCTAGACCTAATTAATTAATAATATCCTATTATTCACTTTAACATAAATCCTTTACCCACATTTCTGTCAAGCTTGACTGACACTTCAAGGTGCGCTTCAGCTTTAACAGACAGACGGAAAGGGCTTTGTTTATTAAACAGCCCATGGCGAGTCTCGCGCAGCACGCGATAGGAAAGTAGAGATGACTTTTCGCGCTAAACATATGCTTCTTCAGTTACCCTGTCTACTGGTGTAACATGATTGACTGCTGTCCAGGTCCTTATGAGATGCTCAAGCATGTGTGCAGCAGTCGAAGGCGAGGAAAGTAGTCAGATGGTTGGCTCTTGAAATCTGGGCTGAGCTTGTATGGATGAGCAAGGGACAACGATCGAACAGGCGTTTGGCTAAGGTCTCTACTGCCTCAAACCTTTGTTATTGCTAAAGAGGTTGTACGGGGTAACCGAAATGTGCGATTCTCTACTGTAATTTCTCGCGCGTCATACCTTTTATTTCCACAGTCAGTCCCACTGCCTAATGATTCATAATTCTCAGCGGGAAAGAGAGGGAGTGTGGGAGTGGGCGCTTTCTGTTTTCGGATGTGCTGTGCACGTACCATGTCAACTATTGGGCGTTTGAATGGGTTGGACTAAACTTTATCAGAGCCTGTTGCTTCGTGCGCTCGCCGTTTTGCCGCATTTCAAGGCGCAGTGGGTCGTGCGCGCCCTCCACTTTAATTTGGTGGCGTCCATGAACAACCAATGTACCACGCATGGAACGTTTCTTTTGACTGTCTATATGAGCTCCATGCAAGAGGGAGGAGAGGGTGATGGATACGGCAGAGAACCATGAATTCTGTCCATGGAAGAAAGGAGGTGAGCCCACTCGAAAATAATCTTTGTCATTGCAACCGCTCCGCTGTTCTGTACCCAGTCTGTCCTCTCCACAAAACAAACAAAGTATATATTACAGGGTTCATATAAAGGGAAAGCTGAACTAATACACCGGGAATCATGCTTTGTTTATTTGTAACAGTGTGGTTTTTGTTGTAGTATTTACGTATAGCGTGTATGAAAGGTCGTCATCATTTTCATTAGAGGGTGACACTAAAGTCATTAAAGTCATTAAAGTCATTAAAGTCATTAAAGGCGGGCCGTAGCTCGACCTCTCGACCGTTGAGCAATATCCTTTAGCCGCTGCTTCGCTTCTAGATGGCTCGACCTTGGCTCGGCATTCACTAGTGCTGAAGTCGGAGATGTGGATGTGAATGCGGCTACCGTCGATTGAATTAGAGGGAGTTTGTCCTGCAGGCGCCGTTCATCCTGAATGTGTCCGTGATAACTTTCCTGGTTGCTTTGGCGAACCATTGTTGGCTTGGGTTGTTGGTGAATGTAGAGCCGATAGACGTGTCGTAGGCTCTTTCCTGCAACCCTTTCCGCCGAAAGCACAGTATTGCTGTTCATGAGGGCGCATACGACTTTGGTGCAAGCCCAACGATCCTTGGCTCTCTGTGCTATCTCCAGGATGCTGACTGCAAACGCCTTGGTCTTTCTGGCCTTGGATAGAAAGCCAAGTGTCTTGATGACCAGGGTTTCATTGTTCTCGACCCAGCAAGCCACGTACCCGATATCCTCTCCCGTCATCGAGTCAACCACAAATGTTGAGAGATCCATCAAAGAGGCGTTGTCGACTTCAGGACGCGAGATCATATCGTTCAAGACAACCTGGCGGTGGTTCATTCGAGAGAAGGTGTCGTCAAAGAATTCTTTTCCTCGGAACAGCTCAAGGCTGAGGTCGTAAACGCGCTTTGCGACGTTGTCTTGAGGCGTAAGGTCAGGGTGTCTCTCGGGATTGAGCGATGCAGGAAAATCCAATGTATTCCATGGCTGCAGAAGAAGTCCTAGCTTTTCGAGAGTATCGCCATGGACATATTTGTAATAGTTTTCGAGTAGCTGGTCCATGTCAAAGAAGGCTGAGTAATAGTCCGCAGCCTTGGTGAAGCCGGCCTACAATAACAACAATAATATAAAAATCTCGGTCTGAAAAAAGAGTTTATGTGCAAAAATGAGAACACTTTATTACCTGCGCAAAGCACGCCTGGTAGAACTCTGGATGTCTGGGCTCGAACGACATTGAGGGCTGCGGATCGGTGTCGACCCGAAGTCGATACTGCAGCCAAGTTGTCATGTTGACTGGTCCAATGATCTGATGGACCGGTTCGAACTCGTTTAGGCCTCCTCGTTTCAACCATTCAGTCGCTGCCTTGAGTACGGCTGTTCCAGCTTGCTCGGTTTTGGCCTCAAAGAGGCCGATGTAGCCCGCGGAAATGTTTGAGATGACAGTGTTAGCGCCGACACATGCAACAGGTCGATTGTAATCGTCATAGAGAATCCAGAACTCTGAAAAGGTGTGGGGCAACCCTGCGCTAAGAAGCTGGTGGATCATTGTTGGCTGTGTGCTTTCGTGGTGGAGGGAGATGAACTGGGAAATGAAGTGCTCCTTGTTATACACGGCGGACATGGGCAAGGGTGAGGATACCCGCCCGTGATGCTCGTTGGTGATGGTGTCAAAGTTGGTCAGCATGTTTGTAGATGTGTGGGATGCGTTAAAAGATAATTCTCGATGCAGCGTGCAGGTATCGCGGCGAAACTTGGATAGTGAAGAAAGGAGCTATAGCCGAGAGGAGTGTCGTTATGCGGAGATTGGTGTTGTATTGTTCGTGAAGAGGTAGAGATGAAAAGAGAATCTGGGTATGGATAGTGCTGTAGTGTATGAGCAGGCGTTATAGTAGTGGTAATGTTTTTCCGGGTAGAGGCAGGGTCTTGAATAGCGCGGAAGAAACCAATGTTGCAATAAGAGATAAAGAATGGGCGATTCTACTTTTGATGGGCCAGTAGCGCTGGGAAATTGATGATGCAGATATGCAGAGGAGGGGGAAAGGGACGGAGAAGTTTAAAAAGAAGTAGAAGGTGAAAAAGAACGGCTGAGATTGTCTGCGGCCGTGAATGTGGAACGAATGCCCGATGTCTTTCAGAGAGAGAGAAGGGGGGGGGAGGTTGCGTTATATTACGATGATGTGTGTACATGTATCTTGTGCTTGTTTGTAGGTTTGTAGGTCTGGAGAGATTGGCAGGCTCCGTAATTAGCATGTCTATACTCTGTTACGCATTCAGTCTGTGTCCGTGTTTGGATTACTCTCATTAATTCATTGAGACGCATGCCACGCAATTCCTTTTATTAGATTAACTTAAGATGAGCGCAGCATTCTTTAGAGTTTACACAATCCTCTAAGTCATCCACAACGACAATCGGCCCGACGCTCACGTCGACAGATGATGAACCATGGCATAGACAAATACACCGCTACACCGCCGACATCATTATCCCAATGGATTCATTGCAATCCAATACAGTACAGCATCCCCTTCACTCCGCTCAATGCACGAGCAAGGATGGAGAGCATGTGAGGGTTGACCATGATGAACTTTGTACTATTTTTTTTTTCCATTGCACGCGCGATATACCTTTGGAGTGAAGTTTAGTGAACGGCCACTCAAAGCCCACAACAATTTGTAAATCCATTAAAAGGAACGTCTTCTCCCATCTCTTCTTTCTCTCAGTCTCGAGTCCATAATTAAACAGCACAAGAAACCGCGCCCATTCTACACCAACGAAAGAAAAACATACGTACACAATTTCAAGACATGACCTCAACAGTATCAGCCAACACTGCAACTACACCAGAGGCCCTCCCTCTTCACATCCGTCTCTTTTCTTCACTCATCCAGTTTTATCATGGGTCCCTCGGCCGCAAGGCTGTTACCTCCAGTAAGGGAACCACTGTCGAAGCCACAGTCGACTTCTCAAAGATCCGATATTCCCAGGTCTGGGAAGACACTCGTCTTCTCCGTCAAGGCCTTCGCCTCAAGCCCCAGAGCCGTGTCCTGAGTATCGCCTCCGCTGGTGATAATGCGTTCGCACTCTTATTAGACGATGCCCGTGAAGTTGTTGCCATTGGTAAGTGTTGCAGTGTTATGAATTCGGATCTGATCCGCACCCAGTCTGATCGTTCATATGCTCATCCAAAAAATTGTTTCGCTCCCTCCAAATCTAGATTTCAGTCCTGCACAGCTGGCCTTGTGCGCACTAAAGATTGCAGCCTACAAGACTCTGGACTACAATGAATTCACCCAGCTTCTCGGATTTGAATTCGATGGCAAGAGCATTAGTCCCGAGGACCGTGTCGCTCTTTATCAGGACAAGGTCCGTCCTGCGCTGACGAACGACGAGTATCGACAGTACTGGGACCAGAACTTGGATCTGATCCGCGATAAGATCATTCACATCGGCCGCCTCGAAAAGTTCTTTGGGCTCTACCGCAAGTACATCCTGCCCCTGGCCCACTACAAATCCACGACCCGCACGCTTCTCGACAGTCAGGATCAGGCCAAACAGATTAAATTCTTCGACTCTGTCTGGAACACCTGGATCTGGAGAGCCGGTGCACGCACCTTCTTTGGTCAGATGTCCCTGGGCCATCTCGGTCGCGATCCCAAATTCTTTGAACATGTCCGCCTCGATGTTGGTGCCTTCTTGCTCGGAAAGATCAGCAATGGTGTTCGTAACATCCCAATCTGGGACAACTACTATGCGGAATACGTATTTACAGGTCAGCAGAGTGGCAAGAACGCTCTTCCGGATTACTTGGCCAAGGAGAATTATGAGATCATCCGGTCAAGGATTGATCGCGTCAAGCTAGTCCGCGCGGATGTGCTTAAGTACCTTGAGTCGGAGGAGAGCGGCCGCTTCGATGGCTATAACCTCTCTGACATCTTTGAGTGGATGGATGAGGATCTGTTCAAAACCTTCTTGACGGCCATTCACAACAAGGGCACCAAGGACGCGCGCATCTGCTACTGGAACTTATTTGTCCCCAGAGAGAGGCCAGAGGAGCTCAAGCACTTGATCCGCTCCGAGATCGATCTTTCAGACGCTGCCACTGCTAAGGACCGCACGTACTTTTATCGTCGCTTTGTCATCGAGACCATTCTTAAAGAGTAGACATCCTCCCAATGTCGTAATCAAATAAATATGAACCCATAATACCTTTACGACACCAATCTGATAGTTTTCGATTTGTAATCACGCCTCGCACATTTTTTTTTCTTTCGTCTTTTCTTTCTCATGTTCTTGGCCATTTTCTTGGTCGTTCTCTTGGTTATTTTTTAAGTCAGGAGAGCATAGTGTTATAAACAGCAATTTTTTCTGCCTCTTACGAAGGCTCCCTCTCTGCAACGCACTAGTAATTTACACTTCCTTGCATTAATTGATGGCTGTCACTCAAGTGAGTTGTGTTTATTATTATTCAAATGCATCAAGTTTAAAATGCGAAATTACAATGTCGTACGGTCGTTAGAGCTTGGATTCGTGGTGTACTCTATCTTGGGCACGACGAAGAGGTCCCATTCTCTTCACCTGTTCTTCGACTGAGCTCAGGATACGTGGCAACCAATCGATTTTCTTGAACGAGTTAGAGATACCATACATGGCCACCCTGAGAGATGCGAAATCCATCAAAGCAATTTTAGCCACTTCCATGTACTCTTGTGGAGAAGAAAGGTTGGCGAATTGACGTGAGGAATTCGGAAAAGTCAATTTTTGCTGTCTTTCCATAGTTGCTTTGAGGGCCAGACGGTGGTATTCAATGTAATGCGCCCATTCGCCAGAGCCTGGCGGAAGCACGAACGAGAGAAATTCCACCACATCTCTCTGTGGAACGTGGCAGCATGCCAACTCCCAATCATAAGCGCAGAGTGTTTGGGCTCCGGTACTTGGATCGAACCGCAGGCAAATGTTGCGGGTATTAAAGTCGCCATGAACCTACAGAGATCATTAAAAAAATAAAGAGTGAATACCTAGTTGCAAAGCACGCGTTATTGAACTAGATCAAACCGAAAGCCATCGTTGTACCTACCAAAGTCCTTGGGCTCTTCTCGAGGATGGCCCAGTACTCATCTGAATGCGCCAAATAGTCCAATATGCTTTGCGACATAAACTCAGAGAACAACCCTGGCTCGTTCATGTGGTTTGTCCTGACCATGGCCTCGTACGCAGGTCTCAATACTCCCATCATGGCTCGTGTTGGGTTCTCGAGAAAGCTCATCTTCAGCAACCTGTCTTCCTCCCCCAGGAACTGTGCATGGAACGAGGCCAGGTCCCGCAGCGCCAAGTGAATATCGTCAGGTGCCCAGATTGCGGGGGCAAGATCTGTGCTGTTCATGTGGGTGATGTTGCCCATGGCTGGGTCGAGGTATTCGAGGCAAAGTGCGTACAGCTGCTGCGAGTCGTTTCGCAGGACGTTGTAAACCTTGGTTGAGATCCTCGCCATGGCACCGCCGAATTTCCATGACAACTCTGCGAGCTCGATCTCGCGGATGTGGCTGTTACGGAACCCAGTGAGGTCCTTGACCTGATCGTACTCCTCTGCGAATTCACCACCCTGAAGCTGCGCCATGATATTGGTCAGTTCGATCAGGGCAGTGTCGATGGGCTTGGACTTGATGACAATCCAGAGCTGGCCCCCTGCCAGCGGCTGTGGCTCCGTGCGACTGGTTGCCGAGATGGAGAAGGACCCTGACAACCGGTTATCGGATGGATGGTCCTGCAGTAGATTTGATGGTGTCGAAGAGGTGAAGGATACAGCGCTGTATTCGATTTTGTATAAAAAGTGTCCTGTCATGTCATTCATCGGACATGGCTCCTCTGCTTTGTCTGTTGTCTGAGTGAAACCATCTGTCGGTGATGTAGATGAAGGGATATCTCTACTAAAGTCGTCCTCGTCCTCGTCTCCATCGGCGTTGCCAGAGCTGATGTTACTGAGAATGCTTGAGGATGAATCAAGTTCCTGCTCGGACCATTGCGTCGTCAGGGCAGTATTTGGGCCATAGGCACGGTCAAGGATGACCTGGAAGAAGTCCCTGTTGAGAAGGGCCCTGTTCATTCCAGTCTTGAACATGGCGGTCGTCATGATGTATGCGAGGGTAGGTGTTTTGGCGTTGACGAGTGCAACTGGAAAATCGGTGTAGGTCCTTAGATGGTTGAGAGACAGGTGTATATCCAATGAAAAATAGGTGTCTTGTGCCTGGACGACTGGGGATAGTTCGCTTATCGCAGTAGAGTTGGCGCGCCTTGGCTACAAGAGATGGAGACCGAGTTAGCGATAAGCTGAGAGCAAGAGAGGATGGAACGGGAAGGAAGAGGAGAAGGATGAGGAAACAAGTAGGGAAGATCCTTGTAAAGCGCTCGCAGCAGAGCTGAACAAACACATTCATCCCGCTAAGTTCCATCCCTCGTACGAGCTGATCGGCTTCGGCCTGTTTGTTTGATACTAATTTTGCGCCTCTGTCTTCCTCGGGAGCTGTCCGGAAGGGGAAGACGCTGATGATGATGAACATACATCAGACTGAGGTACGAAGGAGCCGGCAGCGAAGAAAACAATATGGTGCGCTCTATTAGATACTTTTAAGTAATACTGATAAGACCACTGTTTATTCCTTCTCAATTGAATTGGTTTATCGAATTGTCTGCGGACCCTTGTTACGTTAAATTATCAACACCCGTTATTTTGCTTAAATCTTTCGCGTTAAAGTCAGCCGCAGACAAAAGCATGGCCCATTGTTTCTTTGTGTCCATTCATTTGCTTCGCGCTCCATTGTCCAATCTCACATGCACATCCCTCGTTTGCTCTTTTATTAGATGGTGGTTCCTCGCGCTCGTTAACCGACGTATTATTTGTTAACTAACATCATGCCTTCATATCTTGTTAGGTCATCAGCTTTGGGCGAGAATGTGAAGCTGGGTTCTACGAAGGTACAATAGATAATTTACGCAGCACAAAGACGTACGCCCGCGTGATTTCCCGCTCAGATAAAAGTGTCGTCAGGATGAGTCCTCGGCGCGGATGGGGTGCTACGTCTGAGAGTGGAGAGAATTACGCCTGATACTTGCATTAACCTAGCCTGAAAAGATACAGTTGGGCGCAGGTGCTCTGATAAGGAGAATACGCGAACCCATCGAAATTGATGCGTTGCCTCATGAAAGATACAAGGCGAATCCTTATACAAACATGTCTCCCAAGTCAGCTAAGAACAGTTCCCCATCAGCCATGGCTAAGAGCCATACATGTGTCCGCTGGCTATCATTGGAGCTCGAGCTGGCATCCTTCTATGCCGATCAACTAAGTTCATTGTCAACTGCGATTGTTCCTTCTTGTTTCATGCACTAAAGATGTGCTATCGGCGCTTCTGCACGTCAACATGGTCTTGGATTGCGGTCTCGACCATCCGTCGCTCTTCCGGCGGGGTCTTTCTCGGAGGAAATGGGTACATGACGACGCAGAGAACGGAGGAGGCGTCAGGAATTCAGAGTCCTACTCGGAATGAACCATTATTCGATTGTAGATGTATGTCTATTGTACCTCATCACTAAAGTGCTATGTCCTACATGCATTAATGGCAGGAATGCGCTTAAATGGTCCAAGAAGTTAACAGCTCCTTAAGTTTAAGGTTAGCTAGATTTAGCGACCGTTAACGGTTCCTGTGAGCGTATCGCTGTTATCTTCGGCGTTAACTTGAATAATGTATAATGTCATTAAATATTTCATTTAATGCACAGCATGCATCACCGACAACAAAAACAAAGAAATAATAGAAATAGTGCAGATAAACAGAGGATTATCAGTCCACGGAACATGTAACGGGGCTCTCATTAAAAAAAATCGAGATGGGAACCAAGAGAAAGGGAACTCTGGATGTGGCACTGACCAGAATTGGAGGCTGGTGCTCTCAGCTGCATGTGAAACGTACGTGCTTGACCGTTGAACTCACTTTTTTTCATTTTCCAGCGGTGCATCCCAATCCCAAATAGTATTAGTACCCAGGCTTTATGAACCCTCCTTTGTTGTTGTTGAAGAAACATTAGTCGGCATACAACAAACAATTGCTGGAGAATTCCGGCGCTGTACAAGAACATATTCATGTACCTTTGTGCTGATGATGAAAACTGCGTGCTATCTTTGCGATTGACATTTGACATTTGATAGTTGTGTTCGGATGGATATCAGCCACGGCTCATGATAGTAGTGATGTAGCGATGTATCGCGACGTTGACAACGATGACGATGATTATGCCACAGGTCTTTCGCGCCATTTGGCACTCTTTGCTGTTTACGGGTATCAAATGCCGCCGGGTCCCCAGCACTTGGGCGTCAAGTTGTAATCTTGGGCACATGAGAAACATGTCATTTCTTCACTGTGGTCGTGTAACAAGCGTCTTGTGAGTATGAGGTCGCTGCAAAAAAAAAGTATGTTTATTTCATTCTGAGATTACTATCAAATGCCTGGTGCACGGGTATCCTGATCGAATGCACATGCTCCTGATAGTATGTGTTCTGTAGCAAGTGACGAGATCCCCTTGTTTCTGTCGACCTTTCTTTACAGGCTGGATGGTTTGCGGAATTCGCAGATTTGGTCAATATGGATTCCATCAGTGTTAAAATCGTGGGCGGGGAAGACGGTATCGACCTTGTCCTTGAGCGTCAGGATCTTGTCGATAGCCTTCATGGCATTGCCCCAGTGACATGTTGAAATGGCCATGGGTCCAGAAATACAGGGCACCTTGGACCACCATGGGTTTGCAGCAATGTTCATGATGGCATCGCCCACCATGATCGAGCGGGTCGGGATGTGGATGTATGAAGCCGAGCCTAGCATTCAGTTGCGTGAAATACATGTGGCATAGTCAGCGCAATACAGCGATACCGAATCTTTCATGCTTGTTAAGAGGCATGGACGGTAGTCTCCTCAGCTTTCTTACCAGGTGTGTGGCCATGTGTCTCTACAAACTGGAGGATATGATCAAACTCCCATTGGTCCCCATCGCGAAGGGTCACAGTTCGATCCTCAGGCAACCTCACATCAGCTTCGTGTGAAAAGGGCTTGAACAATGTATAGGACCAAGTATCACTTGAGCAGGACCGTAAAGACTTGCCCTCACAGATAAAGGGTTTCTCCTCAACATGGATGACGGCCTTGCATTCGGGGTACTTCTGGAGCAGGGCTGGTGTGGCGCCAGTGTGATCAATGTGGGCATGGGTGATACAGATGTAACGCAGGGTGTCCTTCTCGTGGGTCAGGACACCGGCAATGGCCTTCAGTAGGGTTTCGACCTGCATGGGAGCGCCAGAGTCGACCAGCAGCCAGTCATGAGCAGGGTTCGTTCCCTGATCGAGAGAATCGCATCGAACCAGGAAGGTAGCGACGGGGACGTCAACGAATTTATTAATGTTCCAGATAATGGTGCATCTGAAGAGTCCAGGGCGGACTTCGACGAAACGGTTCAGGTCAGGGAGGTCGTACATGCGTGGTTGAGGTGAATGGGATTGATCGGTTGGAGTGCAGACAAGATGTCGAAAAGACGAAATGAGATGAGTAGAGAGAATGAGACGAGAGTAGGCACGCAAGTTTCTCTCGTCCTTTTTATATGGCCTTTTCCCCTCAGACTCACCCGCCGCCAAATGTATGCAACCATCTGCGCACTCACAAAAACTTCCTTTTTCAGTTTCGCATTTGGCGAAGCGCGTCGGCAGCCCTGCTGCACGCAATCGAGATCAACGCAATCATTTCTTTATGCATTTGGCACTGCGAAGGTGACTTGGCGATGTCAACGTGGGCCAAGGACATAGTATGGATATGGTATGGATATAAACGCGGATATAAGCGCGGGTATGGACATGGATATGGGTATGCATATGGCGCTGGACTACAGAGCTAGAAATCTACGGCGAGACTTCACGATCTGATAACAGTTCGCAGCACATGACACAACCAATCAGAACCTGGGCCATTTTTTTATCTCTGGAGACAACCCTCTTTCGTGGCCCTCTTCCTTTTCCCCCATTCTGATTCCTAACTTGCCATCAAAGCTGGATCAGACCAAGTAATCAACCATGGACAGGCTGATCTCAACCTACATTCTTGCTCAGACGGACTCACAGGAGCAGGCAGACGCCGCTATCCAGGACATTGTCAAGGGTGCGACAGTAATCGTCAACAAGACGGTCATTGGGCATATATCGCAATCCATCTAATACCCTCATACTCGCGTCCAATTGCTCTTCGTTAGATGTTGGAATCAGCCCCGCAAAGCTGCTTAGCCTTGTCCAGGGGCTCGGGGAATATCTGACAAGCGATGAGGCCTTTATTCGTTCGAAGGGTAACAAGAACGAGCACTTTGAAGCCTGCGCTGACACCGCAGAAGTAAATCATTGACATTATCAACGCACTTGAATCCTTCTTTAGCAACCGCCCTGTTGTCTACAACCCTAGCCACTTTGGATCAATCGAAGGTCAATGCAAGCGCTGGTAAGAACTTCTGTAAAACATACTACATGTAAGGGCAAGTGCTGCTAGATCGCTGAGACATTGTATGCTCACATTAGTATACGACTTCAGTCAGTGTTCTTGTTGAGTTTTACTGCGATCGCTTGACAGATCAAGCCTGTGTTCCTGAGCTCTTGAAGGGCCTGCTTGCCCTTTCTAAATTCGACAAGTTTACAGGCGCAGACTGCGACAAGGCCGTTAAAGCGTGAGTATTTTTTCCCCGAACCGTCTTTGAAGGAAAGTACCGCTATTTGTCTACCAGTGCTAAATTCAACCCGTCCGCTCTTTTTTTTTTTTAGGATTCTTGCCCTTGTCAACGTACAAACATACCAGCAAACTGCTCGCCACTACGTCTTTTTGCTGTTCGATTCGGTGATCAACAGACATACTCAAAGTAAGTTCCTCTCTCATTCATATATGGTTGTAAATCGCATTGAGCTAGACTGACATTTCTCAACCGGCATGGTTAGGCCTTCGATCTATGTCGTCCGACTTTGTATTTGGATTTATCCAATGCCTTGACGGAGAAAAGGATCCTCGAAACTTGCTGCTGGCGTTCACACTTATCAAAAAGATAATCCAGGAATTCGATATCGCTCAGCATGTGGAGGTGGGTTAGCACCTGGCGTGGATCACTCGAAGTGCCTGAAACCCTGAATGACCTAATCATAAAGTGTTATACTTTTTATAGGACTTGTTCGAGGTGACATTCTGTTACTTTCCAATCACGTTCAGACCGCCTCCAGATGATCCCTATGGTATCACCTCGGAGCACTTGAAGATCGGCTTGCGCGAATGTCTCTCATCTACACCCTACTTTGCCAAGTTTGCATTGCCATTGCTTCTCGAGAAGCTCTCCTCCAGTTCTGGAAGCGCAAAGGTAATGTATAGATCAGATTGGAACTGCGCTTAGTCATTAAACGACCCGATCCTTTATCGTGCAGGAACTGAACCTTAAATTGCGAACTTTTGCGAGGAACCTAATAGAAAGATTCTATGGAGACCCTGGCTGCGTGTGCGCCTGTCTATGGATCCTCTGCACTCACGCCATATGCAGAGGAGTTATGGAGCGGATTGCAGAACGAGGTATGGTATCGTTTTTACTGACAGGAGCATTCCAGATATTAGGATTTGAGAGGAATGACTATCAAACACGGCTATTCTTGACTTAAACTTAGATCTTTCATGCCACAGGAGATGACCTTGAGCAAGTAGCATTGAACACCTTACAGACCATTACAACAGAGCTTTCGATGGGTGTTAGTATGGGTGGGTCAAACGATCCTGTAGAAAAGTTCTTGCGACCCATTATCACGGACTGCATGACACAACTCCAAAAACCAGAGCTCAAGCTGGCCAAGCCGAGTGGAAAGATTTTGAAGGCATGCGCCATGGCATCAGGTACGTGAGGACTCGAAGCATGCAAAATTTCGAGAAGGCGCGCCGGAAACAAGAACTGAACATGACTTTGTGGTACTCGATCTTAGATCCCGCCTGTACTTTTATCACCTTGGCTACGATCCCAACACTTCTCTCGCAATACACATCGAGCGAGCAGTCAACCAGGAAAAAGGCGCTGCTGGATGTGCTCATCGACTTTTTGGATGCAAGCAAAATGCTCTATGGGTCTGCTGGACAGCCAAATGAACGTATGTCTTGAAATTGTTGTGTTCATCAAGGCCTGCATTGTCTATTTTTTCAGATTTTAACACCAGCATTCCCCTCGTGCTATAGACGACACGGATTTTGTTACACCTCTTCTCACCTTTAAGGACCGTTTCTTTGAGTTGTTTACAAACGCCATCATGTCGTCGAACGAATACAATGCGCTGAGATTAGCGGGCGTCAAAGGTCTTCATGGAATGATTTTGCTTCGCGAATTCTTGTCAGAGACAGAGATATCATACGCTGTTCAGTACTTTGTTCGTATTGTCCTTGAGGATCCAGATGTTGAACTCCAGTAAGTTAATGTCTTATTTGCACGTTTTAACTTAACTATTTCGCTTGCATTACCGCAATCTTTTAACATGAAAACAACCGTGCACATACAGGGAAACCGCGTTGAGCTCCTTGGCATCCCTGTCATCGATTATGCCTGGCGTCGTTCGATCAATGGCACTGCCAGCTTTGTTTGAAATGCTCCCTACTTCTCAGAACGACATGGATGTGGATACGGTGGTCCAGAAAAAGAGCCCCGAGTATATCTTGAACGCCATCACAAAGATTGGCCTGGAGCCAGCACTGTTCGCGGATATCGTTCCTCAGATCCTGGAAAAAATCGACCTCGTCTCTCGTGATCTCAGTAGCTCTAGCCCCACTTATCCCCTCAGCTTGCTCACAGCACTGTTAGTCCTGCTCCGAACAAAAGCAGAGAAAGGTCACATTGATCTTCCTCAATACCTGTACCAGCTTGTGCCACAACTGATTGGTATGTGCATCTTCCCCACTGTAAGCGCTGACGATGCCGATCACATCATGAAGAACTCTGAGATCCAGGAGACTGTCGCAGGGATAACTCGTGTTATCATGATCCACGTCGACTCCAGGTATGAATGCTAGAAAAGCGTTGGCTCCGTAAAGTCAAACCATCTTAGAGCGCAGATATTCACCTACATCATTGTTTTTATTTTGTTACTGCGATAGTGCGCAAAACGAATTTTTTAAGGCGATCTTTAGCATTTTCGTGGACGGAGATCTGTCGGCGCTGCCCAAGTACGAAGAGGGCATCCAGCAAGTACCCTTCACGCCTCTGCGTTTTGACGCAAGAGTTTCACAACAGAACGCCTGTGTCTTGTTCGCCACTGTTATCGATGGATGCCGCCAGCAGGTAGGGCTAGATCTTGCTCATAAACAGAGAATGTACAGGCCTATGTTGCCTCTGCAGGACATTGTAGAGCTCACACCATCTACTATACCAAAATTGTAGACCACTATTCCCGTCGAAAACTTGCAGCATTTCATTGGGTTATTGGTGGAGGTTGCTATCAGAACACCCAACGCCACCCAGCGCACAGCTCTCTCAAAATCTGCGGCTACCATCCTGAACAAGTTTAACAAGGGCAATGTATTGCAGGAATTTATTAGCCACACATTGATTCCGGAGTTACATAGCAGGATTCGTCAGGAGCAGACTTCGTATGAAGAGAGGGAGGCTGCACTGACCATGTACATTTGGATCACCAAGGCCATGGTGCTGAGTACGAACGCAATTGGATATGACATGGCAGGAGAGCTGATGAATGTGTTTTCGGCGCCCCGTCTTGGCAAGATTGCTGCCGACGGATTTAACGTGGTCATTGGCGAACAGCGGGATGTCTTGACAAAGGAAACCTTTGCTGTGATTCGGGTATGGTTATCACTGCTGCGCATCCTAGTGATATTTGCTAATGAACTTGAATCTAATTGTCAACCCAATTCTATGGTGTCACATGCAGCTTTTGTACAAGCAACGGTTCTTCAACCACTGCATCCCTGTGCTGGTCAAGGGCTTTGAGAACTCGGCCGATGAAGTGCGCCATAATTTCTTGGTGGCACTCTCGCACGTCCTCCGAAATATTCCCAAGCAAGTGTTGCTGACTGAACTTCCACCTGTAAGTATTCAGCTTCTGCTTTTTCCCTTCTCAGCCTTTAGATCATATGCTTAACGCTGTTCATTCCCACTGTCCCTTTTTTTTTTTTTTTTTTTTTTAGCTGTTGCCAATGCTGGTCCACTCACTATCCTTCCCAGACCCTAATCTCAAGGCCTCGACCATTGAAACCTTCCAGATTATCACCAAGGATGCACCAGGATTGATGGCAGATCATTTGGCGACGCTGGCACCACTTCTGATTAGCTTGACGAATACCTCAGATCCTGCCAATACTATGAAGGTCAGGATCGCAGCACTCAGGTGCTTGGCCGCTCTGCCCAAATCGCTACCCTTCCCTGCCCTTCGACCTTACAAGGCACAGGTTTTGAAGGAGCTGGAAAAGTCCCTGGATGATCGCAAGCGACTTGTTAGACGTGAAGCAGTTGAGTGCAGA
The DNA here is from genome assembly GCF_025024155.1 of Gamsiella multidivaricata. Taxonomy (NCBI): domain Eukaryota; kingdom Fungi; phylum Mortierellomycota; class Mortierellomycetes; order Mortierellales; family Mortierellaceae; genus Gamsiella; species Gamsiella multidivaricata. The sequence goes on from NW_026251716.1 coordinate 279,624, forward strand.
AGTCAGTGGTTCACATTGAATGGAAGCATTGCAAGCGCCTAAAACAACATGAAAAAGTGTTTTATTATTGTTATACTAGTAGCATCTGCGTCCATTTCAGAGGAATACGCATATCATTAATACAACAAGCAAAGCAAGCAAAGACAGAATGGCTGTAACTTACAAATTGTTCATGGAGCTTTCAAACCCAATAAATCGTGTTGCTCTAGCGATGTCCTCGCGGCTCCTACTGTAATTTGTATGTGGTGACTGATGGGCCGGGGTCTGCTGGCGTTTGACGCTTCTGGCCTTTGTATTTGTCGGCCTCTTCTGATCCTGTAGCTGCGCTTGGCATACGCGGGCTATGCTCTCGCTCTCCACTGCATCGCGATCGAACAGTACATGGTATCCGGGACAATATTTGAACGAAACGGCAGCTTGACCAGGAACTGGCTACAGTCCAGACGGGGACATTTTGCGCTTGTATAATATTCGTGTGCGCCCAGCACGACATACAAATACGGGAGTGTACATTAGACCTTCATCCTCTTTGGAACAGCAACACAAAGCACGCATTAGGACTTACTCTGATGACAAGTCGTTTTTCATACGCTGAGTGCTTGATGCTAGTCCGGTTTGAGTGTTGAATTAACCCAGGCCAAAGCAAAGAACTACATTATTCCCAGTTGCCTTCCTCTGGAAACTTCATCTCCAAGAGGATAATTAGCGCGACATGTATCCAAAGAAGGAAAAACGAACACGGTTTATTGAGTTGTAGACTGGAGCTTGGGACACGGTATGGATAACAATGGCCCCACTATCTTTTAAATATTTGCCCAGTCATGGATCCTGGGATCCACCTCTTGTTTAGCGCCCAACTTTACACGAACCTTGTCTTTTCTCTCCGTTCGGATATCGACAACAGCTTGGTTGTTCGAATGTTGGCTTTTACCGTTCATTGAGGCAAAATTCTACAGCTATTTCTACATCAGATTTTATTCTTCAGGGTCAAATTGAGCCAGCGGAATGTTATTAAAAATTATCCAGCAACTCTGTCTTATTTTCTTTTAGATAAAAGGAAAAGGTTGCTGAAGTCAGGTAGTGTTTGTAAGACTCCTTTTGTCATCTTCACTAACCATGTATGTAGTAGTTGGCGAATGTTTATGGGATCGATCTCCACACAGTTTGCACCGCATCAGAGCCGGAGCGCACGTAAACGCAGAAACATACGGTTGATCCTTGATCACCGTTGAAGACCTCGCTTTCCTGCGCCTGATGAACATACAGTTAAGGTAGATAGTCATGCTTAGAAAATTCCAGTAGAGGATAAGCGACAATTTAACAGAGGGAACTCGAACCAATTCGGGGCACTTACCGGTCCAACTTCTGACACAACGTCGTCGCTGTATTTAAACCATCGTGGCTCGTCAGATTGGTCATCTAAAATGTAGACCCAGTAGTGGCCATATTCGGCGCCGCCGTGATGATGGAAGACCGCGTGAATTTTGTACTCTGTTTGATTTAGATCTGCTACTTCGCTCTGAAGCTTTGCTGAAATGTCCATTACTTTCACTAATTGGTCTACACATAAGAAAAAGCGATGTTGGCGTATCAAGTAACAAAGATATAATTGGACATAAGCGAGTGCGCAGTACTCGGAGCACAAAAACCTACCAGCTTCTTCCATGTCAAGAGCCGAGTCCACTGTAGAATCAGTAATGTCCAGTTGCCTGTTGGACAGACTCGCGTTTGCAACAGCGGTGCTCTCTCGTGGGCTGTATGAAGTATCATTAGCGGATGACGCTACTTCGTTTGCTGCGCTGGGAGTACCCCCTGGGGTCGCTATACTGGGTGCTGTATTTCCGAGGGAGGCTCGTTCCTATGCAGCGTCATTTTCAATGTAAAATAATAAGTAGCCATAGCAGCAACTAGGTCACCGTTGCGTCGAGATCATTACCTTGAGTTTTTGCTTAATATTCGAAAGAGCCCGTCGACACTGTCGCCGATCCTTCTTTAGTAATTTCATCCGCTTGATCCGATCTGCGTTTCCTTCTTGATTTGACTCCAAATACTGATCCAAGAATACCCGTTTCGGAATCGACACTATCGCGTTTGACTTGTACGATATCTTTTCTTCCCGGTTAAATTGAGTCCTCATCAAGTGAACCTGCAGAATTGGCGGTAAGTCTGTCACAGTAATATCGCGGTCGTGCTGTGTTGTTGAGTCGCCACTGTTGGGTGGGTCATCTTGATGGTTGGTATCCAATCCAGGCCCGCCTGGATCAAAGTAATCATCGATAAGTTCCTCCATAGTCATGTCTTCTTCAACATTCAGCATAAGGGTACTGAAATCTTCTGGAATAAGACGCGTCTCCTTCACACCCGTAGCCTCGTTTGTCTCCACGGCCTTTCTGTTCGCCTTAACATAAAACATGCTTAGGATCGCGAAGAACAAGATAAGTCATATGAGTATCTTGCGTATTAATACACGAGATGAAGATAGTGGTTGAATGGCTTCTTAACTCACTTGTTGAATCGATCCACTGGCTTCATCTCTGATTCGGACAAGATTGGCTTGAAAGCGGTACTAAGGCGATACATCAAAATGGACATTGTTTCTATAGCACATGTGAGGTGAGCACAGCATTAGCATACTGAATATGAGGAAAGTAGGAGGCACAAGTCGCGCTATCCGCATAAGTATGTACCTGATACATCCTGCTGTTCAAAGGACTGATTCGGTTTGCGCGAGACATTAGAGTCTGTCTGTCCATCCTTTCCAGTCGAAAGAAGCAGTTCCACCAACCTGTCCGAGGGTGTAACAGATCTTGCTCTGGAGGACCTCATGGAAGAGAACAGCCGTCTTAGCTCTCGAACAACTACTCAGATATTAAAAGGGCCGGATGAATCATTATTAGCATCGAAGACCTGTCTTCAATTTATACAGATAGCCATCCTCAAGTCATGGCACTCACTCTCTTTTGCCTCCTTAACGTCCCGTCGATTCAAAATGCGACCATCGATGGCCTTTTCCTTCCAATTGTTATCATCCTCGTTCTCAACATGCGCCTCCATTTCCATCACTGTCTCCCGAATCTCCTTGATCGTATAGATGTATTGTAACAACGAGTTGAGATAGCATGTGTTGCCAATGTTGGAAAGCCCGACCGGATTTTGTGCATAAAATATGTCGAGAAAAGGATCCTCCTCCTGAGGCACAATCATTGATGGTTGTTCGAGGAGCTCATAGATGGAACTGTCGTTCCTTGCCTTGGAGATAATTCTAATACTTTCTTTTGACCCCGGCACGAGTGACCCGCGGATTAAACCCACCAAAACATCGTTGTTAATGCCCTCGCCGTTGTTTGGAATCTCAAAGTCTCGGTAAGCCTTCCCAAGCTCAGCTGTAGTAACAACGCCCTCGGATCGTTGACATGCAATCTCAATGCCCAATTGCTCGCTCTTCCTCTGTTTTTGAGCCTCCTGCAGCAGGTCGACCAAAGGATGGGCCACTGTGACATCGTGCGCGACTTGGGTCTGGAAAGCATCAATGACAATATTGTCACTCATGTCCGTGAGACAGCCCAGCTTGCCAAGAGCCGAGTGTTGCTCGGACATTAGGGTCGACTTTTCGGATAGATTCAAAATCTTCGAGTTTGGATTGCGTTCGTCTAAATGTGAGAAGTGTCAAATTGGCGTTCTCAGGAAAACATAGCATTAAAGCATTAAAGCATTAAAGTGATGTGCTTACAGTTCGCGCAACCCATCCTTTCGAGTATGGAAGCGTATGCCGGAAAAATAGGATCTATCAGGTTCAAACGAACATGAATACGTCGAGTCGTTCGTTAGAAATCTGTAAAAGATATAGAAGCCAGTGAATTTTGATCGCAAAGCATTACCACCGCAATTACCCGTCAGTAACGATGGATTTTCTTCCAAGAGCATCATCTGCAGTTGAAATGCACAACGCTTCAGGAATTGTACGTTGTCAGACGTCGGCTCAGGAACATGGAAGCGTCCATCGATCAATGTGAATCGGGCGTGTGTGAAAAACTCGTTGCTAACAGCAACATGTGTGGGAACGAAAGCGGAAAGGGTCAATTACCACACTTGTCAAATATGTCCCGACTGCTTCCCGTCGTTAGGTCCACTCAAGTCTTCGTACCTGGCGCTGTCCAGACTGATCTTATTCTTGAAGGCAGTCGACTCGGTGTTAATGCTGGGAGCAGCATCTGGCTTTGCTGCGTTCAGCAAGATCCTGATCAGCATTAAGATAGTGTCCTGAAATTGTGGTGCCGCAGGGTTGGTAGACCGAGGCTTTCTTGCTGTTCGGATCCGATAGATCATGCTCGGTGGTATTACAGGTTGTTCCAGAGCTGCATGGACCGTTAATCCACAATGGCAGCACACTGCGACCACTGCGTCAGTCTCAAACCTGGTGTGTAAGTGGTGCAGTACTCCACTACAGATACTTCCCCCGGTGATGCTAATGCTGTATTGCTTGAAGCAGGTTTGGCAGGAGATATTCGTGGGTTCCTCACTGTCCGCCCCTTCGTTCGGATTCATGTAGAAGACGTGTGCGTGAGGCATGAGGCCGATATCGTGAAAAGCCTGATCGACGATCCAGCGCGGGGGTGTCACTCCCTTTGGAGCGAGACTGAGGGCGGTGACCAGGGGCCCATGTTCCTGAGTATTGCTGTCACTTGGAGCGATGTACATGTGTGTATCGTGAATGGTCGGCAGAGGTCAGTAATTTTTTACTGGACGAAGCTGCACCAAGTGTGTTGGCAAGGAAAGGAAGTTAGAATAAGAAGAAGCGAAGAGAGTACGTCTGTTGATAGGAGAACGAGGAAGAGAACTTCCTGGAGGCGGTGTATGTTGCGCACTTTTTGGGCGAAGGCATTCGTACGTACACTGTATGCGGCGAGGGAAGAGACGTCACCCTGCTGGAAAAAAAGTAGACTTTTCCGCCACCATTTGCTTTGCACCGAAGCCCACACTGCCTCACGTTCTCTACTTTTTTTCCCCCTCCTTCTCACCCACCCATTCGTTATTCCATCACCGTTCCCCCCTTCTCCCTGTCACTGCTACTAATTCCTCGCCATGGTTGCAAACACAAGTGCCTACCTAGTCGCGTCCCTGCTGGAGAAGGTACTCACGACTCGCGCTCTCTCTTTATTTTGCGCTGTACCCACGCCTTCGGCACGATTCACGACACGAATGTTCCTGTCCCCTTCTTCAGCATGCGTTTCCAACTTGCTTACCCATGCGTGTCACAATATAGATGGGTTCCGACGACACGGACTTTCGATTCATGGCCTTGAATGATCTCATTACAGAGCTCCAGAGCCCTACCTTTCAGCTCGAAGAATCGACAGAAAAGAAAGTCGTGGATAAAGTTCTAGTCTTGATGAAAGACAAAAACGGAGAGGTACAAAACCAGGCAGTGAAGTGGTAAGTTGTTTCCTATGTTGGGTCGTTGATACAGGGTCCACGCACTTATAGAAGCATGGTGGCAAATGTGAGCATTTCTTTGGTGCAGTAAGAAATACTAACATGAGGCTCAAAAAACCAGCCTTGGGTCTCTTGTAAAAAAAGTTCAGGAGGCACAGCTACAGCAGATTGTCGATAACCTGTGCGCATATGTATCCCAGGATAAGGAGGACTTGCGTGAGATTGCCAGCATCGGTCTCAAGACGGTCATTGTTCAAGTGCCTGTGAACTCGGTGGTTGCAGTCAATGTCTGCAAGCGTCTAGTGCCTCGGCTTTTGTCACAGCTTGAGAGTGTGAGTAGCGTCGTATGAATCTTCAAAAGCCAATGAGATATTTTTCTGTACTCATATAATACTAAATCGCCACATATTCTCAATGTTCAACTGTTAGTCCAACTCGAGTTATGATGCCCAGATGGACGCATTGGATATTCTCAGCGAGGTACTTCTCAGATTCGGCAACATTCTCGCCACCACCAACCTCCAGAAGCAGACTGCAAACACATTGTTCACTCTCTTGGGTCATTCTCGCCCAGCCTTGCGCAAGAGAGCCACCTTGGCTATTGGTCACCTCGTGGCCCATGTGCCAGACGATATCTTTGAGGACCTCTTGAAGAAGATCCTCAACGGATTAGAAACCTCTAAAAATTCGCCCGACCGCCTTCGAACCTACATTCAGGTCACTGGCACAATCAGGTACGCGTCTTTGGTGTGACATCTCCTGCCCCATTCGTACATAGTGCTTTCACCATGCTGCGCCCCCATTTTTAACGCCACTGAACGATTTTTTTTATTTCCAAAATTTAGTCGCTCCAATGCGCCGCGCTTCGGCAAGTTCCTGTCTGGCGTCGCTCCTTCAGTCATCAAATACACCGAACTGGATGACGATGAGCTGCGTGAGAACGCTCTTCAGGCTCTGGAGGCATTCGTTCTGCGCTGCCCCACCGAAATCTCCTTATATATTGATACCATCATTGATCTCAGCCTAAAGTTCCTTCGTTACGATCCCAACTATGACGATGGAGACGACATTGATGACGATGAGGATGAGAACATGGACAGCGACAATGAGGACGACGAGGACGAGGATGATGATGGGTATGTCTGTTCTCCAAGATTGGGATTGGGCTTTCTAATATCGTTCATGGTCGACTAACTACCTCGTAATTGAACAAAATAGCGACTATTCGGATGATGATGACATGTCTTGGAAGGTTCGTCGTACATCTGCCAAGTTGCTCTCTGCCATTATCGGCACCCGCCAGGACTTGCTTGGACAGCTGTACGCCACCATTGCACCCTCACTGATCAGCCGTTTCAAGGAACGCGAGGAAACTGTGCGCGTGGAGATCCTGCAGACATTTATTACTCTCCTTCGCCAGACCAACACGTACGGCGGTGCAGAATATGAGATCGATGTAAATCTCGAAACCCTTACAAAGAGGCGTAAGGGAAGTCGCCCTGGAACTCCTATTGAGACTGACCAGAGGTATGACTTTGGATTATCAGACAAGAGCAGTCGTTTACATTGTGTCTAGGGTTAATGTTCTTTAACCAACATCCTATTCTTATTGAATTTAGTCCCAAGACTCTTTTGCGCAGTCAAGTGCCACGATTAACCAAGAACTTGGCCAAGCAGATGGTCTCTAAGTCTGTGCAGACACGCGTTTCTGGATACATTCTTCTCAAGGAGCTCGTCACGGTTTTGAAGGGTGGTCTAGAAGCCTCATATATGCTCTTTGTCCCGTCCATCCAGCAGTCGCTTTCGACCGCTTCGCAAAACGATCACCATCACTTGGGCACCAATTCCAATTTAAAAATCGAGGCACTTGGATTCTTACGCAGCCTTTTCCGTACGCATGCCCCGGAAGTATTCCAGAAGCATCTTGACCAGCTCTGTCCGCCAGTCATCTCGGCTATTCAGGACAAGTTCTACAAGATCTCTTCAGAGGCACTGGTTTGCTGTATGGAACTCATCAAGATCGTTCGTCACATGGACTTTGACGAAGATGCCCAGAAGTATTCCTACACCTCCTTGGACCCCTCCGCCAAGCCTTATATTCTCCAGATCTACAAGGTGATCTTACAGCGTGTTTCGACTGCCGATGCCGACCAGGAAGTGAAGGAGCGTAGTATTCTTTGCTTGGGCGTTCTCTTGTCGCGCGTCGGCGATGAGCTCAAGGAGGAGCTGGTTGCCTGCTTGCCACTCTTACTGGAGAAGCTTCAAAATGAGCTCACGCGCTTGATGGCTGTGAAAACCTTGTCACAGATCGTCGAAAGCCCTGTCTGTGCCGACGCTGATATCAAGGCCTCTATTCTTCAAGCTGTCCCCGAAGTTGCGTCTCTCTTGAGAAAGAGTAACAGGCCCCTCAAGGTCGCCAGCCTTCACTTTTTGGATGTCGCCATTCGTCGGTATGTATATAGTGATGTGCTCATCTGTGTATGTTGTCTGCTTTGTCGTTCCAGAGACAATTGCTTATCATGAACGGATATCAATCACCATTACTGCCATCACTGTATTAGATTTGGAAAAGTTTTATCTGTTCAGACTTACGATGAACTGCTCAGCGAGCTGAAGCCATTGATCACAGACGAGGATCTTCATCTCTTGCCCCTCGGCTTGACGTCTGTCGTGACGATTCTGCACGCCAATCCATCTAGTATTAACGTTGTTAAGCAGGAGATTCTGCCCTCGGTTCTCAGACTCGTCAGGTCGCCATTGATCCAGGGGCAAGCGTTGGACAGTCTTTTGGCCTTGTTTGCAGCCCTTGTACGCACCAACGATAAGGAATTCCCAGGTTTGGTCAGCGGTCTTGTCGAGCCTGCCACTGCCCCTACCCCTGAGGGCCAGCTTGCTCTTTCCAAGCAGGCGTTCTCGACAATCGCGCAGTGCATCGCCATCCTTTGCCTCAACTCTGACAAGAACATGGAGATGACAGTGGCCGAATTTGTGAACAAGATTGAGGCTCCTCATACGCCCGATTCGCTCAAATACCTATCCTTGATCACTCTGGGAGAAATTGGTCGTCGTGTCTCTCTGAATGGTCATGCTACGCTTCATACGTCAATTTTAGCCATGTTCAATGTTCACTCGGAAGAGATTCGATCTGCGGCTGCATTCGCTATTGGTAATGTGAGCGCAGGCAACGTGAGCTTTTATGTCCCCATCGTCATCCAGGAGATCCAGAAGGATCCCAAGAAGCGCTATCTCCTTTTGCACGCGCTTAAGGAAGTCATCACGCGCTACACCCAGAAGCAAGGTGGCCAGGAGTTGGAAGCACATGCGTCGGAGATCTGGATTCTGCTGTTCGACAACTGCGAGAGCCAGGAGGAGGGCACCCGCAATGTTGTTGCCGAGTGTCTTGGAAAACTTACTCTGACCAATCCGTACAAGTTCTTGCCGGAACTCCAGGCTCGTTTGAGATCAGAGTCCCCCCAGATCCGTGGAACTGTCGTCTCCGCATTCAAGTACACTTTCATCGATAACACTCGCAGTTACGATGAACTCCTTCGACCACTCATTGTCGAATTCCTGTCTCTGATGAAGGACCAGGATCTGAACGTCCGTCGCCTCTCGCTTTCAACCTTGGATTCTGCCGCACACAACAAGCCTTACCTGATCCGCGATGTCTTGAGCCAGTTGTTGCCTCTGCTCTACCAAGAGACGAATGTGGTGGAGGAACTGATTCATATCGTGGAGATGGGGCCATTCAAGCACAGAGTTGATGATGGTCTCGAGATCCGAAAAAGTGCCTTCGAGTGCATGTATACACTTTTGGAGAAATGCAGGGATAAGGTGGAGATTTTTGCATTTATCGACCGCATTCTTGTTGGTCTTACCGATCAGCCAGATATCAAGATGCTCTGCCACCTAACGCTCGTACGCTTGTCAATTGTTTCGCCTACTGCCGTTGCACAAAGTAAGTCGCGCTCAACGATACTTATAGAAAATGATATCACATCTTTTTACCTGCGCATGTGTATTAATCTGGTCCATTTTTCTACTGTTTGTAGGATTGGATGATATGGTTGAGCCTTTGCAGACTACACTCAACTACAAGCTGAAGCCGACAGCTGTGAAGCAAGAGTTGGAGAAGAACCAGGAGCTCGTACGATCAGCACTTCGCGCAATTGCGTTCCTGTCCAAGCTTGCGGATCCTGCCTTAACGCCCAAGTTTACACAGTTCTTGCACGAGGTCAGGGCCGGGCCCAACGCGTACGACCTGAACCAGTATATTGCCGAGAGCGAAAGCCGCGACGATCTTTACTCAAGTAACTTTAAGAGCGAGGCCATGGACCTCAGCTAAATGAAAGGAGCTCGAAGAAGGCCACAAAGACCGTCCGCAAGCACAGAGTAAAGAGAGGTATCATTGAATCAATGAAATAAACTTTCAAAACAGCCCCTCTTTTTTTTACATTCTCACGGGTAAATTGAGGCTGTCGTCCCATTGGTCGTGCTTTTCGTAAAAGATTCCCACAGGCACTTTATCGCGCGGAACTGTTTCTTTCATCAACACCAAGCTCATCATGCCATACGACCCGACATCGCAGTCGAATCTCGACGAGATTAGGACCAACCATATTCACCTTGCGCTCACAGTCGACTTTGCTGCCAAGGCGCTGACAGGTTCTGTGGAGCTCGAGCTTGAGGCCATTACTAGTAATGTCTCCAAGGTGGTGCTTGACACAAGCTACATTGACGTTCGCTCGGTCTCGACGCAGGGCCATGTACTCAAGGTAAGATGGACATCCAATTTGTTTCATACTTTATCCATTGTGTTAATGAATGTAACTGTCCCTTTCTACATCTAATTCATGCATCCCATCACTTGCATCCCTTAGTTCAACTTGGAGAAGCGCCACGAAAAGTACGGTTCTGCGCTTTCAATTGAGCTCGCCAAGCCCCTCGCAAAGAACGAATCGACAAAGGTCACGATTGAGTATGCCACCACTCAGGAATGCACGGCTTGTCAATGGCTGGAGCCCAGCCAAACAGTCGGCAAAAAGCACCCTTACCTCTTCACACAATGCCAGGCCATCCACGCTCGTTCTCTTCTGCCGTGTCAGGATAGTCCGTCGATGAAGTTGACATACACTGCAGATATTACGGCACCGCTTCGAGCAGTCATGTCGGCGGTTCCTAAGGGAGAAGACAAGCATAAGAACGGAACGACGACATTCAAATTTGAGCAGTGTCAACGTGTGCCATCGTATTTGATTGCGCTGGCCGTGGGAAATTTGGAGAGTCGCGAGATTGGACCACGGTCAACGGTGTGGACGGAGCCTGAGGTGATGGAAGCAGCGGCGTGGGAATTTGTTGATACCGAAAACTTTATTCGTACAGGAGAGGAGTTGTTGACACCGTATGATTGGGGTCGTTACGATCTGCTGGTCTTGCCGGCCTCGTTTCCGTATGGCGGTATGGAGAATCCATGCCTAACGTTTGTGACTCCTTCGCTTCTGGCTGGAGACAGATCCCTTGTGGATGTGGTGGCACATGAGATAGCGCACAGCTGGATGGGTAACTTGGTCACGACTGAGAACTGGGAACACTTTTGGTAAGACGAAAATGCTTGTGTATATCCATACAGGGTGCTTGAGGAGTATGATGTCTGATCGTCTTTTCTATTGCTTTACAGGTTAAACGAAGGGTTCACTGTGTTCGTGGAACGTAAGATCCTGGGTCGCATGAAGGGCAAGGAACATAGCGAATTCAGTGCCATTCTTGGATACAAGGCGCTTCAGGAGAGTGTTGACTTGTACGGCAAAGAGCATCCCTTTACCGCTCTCCGCCCCTGCCTACGTGGCGAGGACCCAGATGATGCCTTCTCGCGCGTTCCCTATGGTATGAAAATGAACGAAGAAATGTGTTTTACAACATGCTGGACTTGTTTTACGATTCTATCTAATCACGTGATATTCTTTATGGCTATGATTTGTAGAGAAGGGATTCAATCTGTTATACTATCTGGAGAAGCATTTGGGAGGTCCAGAGGTCTTTGAGCCTTATCTGAGAGCTCATGTTCAGGAGTTTGCAGGCCGGTCCATCAACACTGATGACTGGAAGGCGTTCTTATATTCGTTTATGGAGAAAACCTTTGGACAGGAGAAAGTCGATCTCCTGAATAAGGTTGACTGGGATACTTGGCTCGTTGGCACAGGCATGGTAACACAAAAACCCTCGACTTCTCCAAGAGTTGTTTGCCTCATGGTACGCCAGTAGGCTGTATACTGACCGATATCCCTTTGCTTAATCTGCAATATGATACAGCCACCATTCGATAACAGGTTTGATGACACACTGGCGAAGGCATGCACTTGTCTCTGCAAAAAGTGGGATAGCTCGCGTCATGATACCCATCCCTCTGGATTCGCGCCTGAGGACATTGCTAAGTTTTCTTCGACCCAAACGGTCGTATTCCTGGAGAAGATGTCTGAACTCGAACCTTTGCCCCATAAACATCTGGATGAGATGGACCGCCTGTATCGATTGACGACGGTCCGCAATTCGGAGATCCGGTTGCGCTGGCATCTGTTGTGTCTCAAAGCGGACTATGAAAAGATCTATCCTGAAGTAACCGCCTTTGCATCGTCTATGGGTCGAATGAAAATGGCGAGGCCTCTTCTCAGGTAAATGAACAGTTGCGTTACTGTTACTATTACTTTTTACTGCAAAATGACGCGCTCGTTAAGACAGTTTTAATCGATCTTATGAATATAGATCATTATACAAGGCCAAGAATGGCGCCGATCTAGCGAGGGAGACGTTCCTAACTCACAAATCCTTTTACCATCCTATTGCGGCTGCCATGATCGCAAAAGATCTCGGTCTCGCCAAGTAGACCCTGATACTCAATTCTTCATAGAGCACGTCCATGGGTCCATAAGTAAAGAAAATCTACTTGCAAATATTTATTATGGATTTCATGCCGACCATCCTATTCTAAAGCTCCTTTCCAAACTGACAATGTTTGTCCTTGATCCATACCGGCACGATGGTGCCTACAATGTTGATGAAGAGTGTTGAAAACGAAACGAGTTAGCCGTCTTCGACCTTTGCAGGCGACGGGAAAATTCAAAACATCTCTGCAAGTGTGATCTTACCTTCAGTAGCCGTAAAGAATGCATACTTGTGATCATGGATATCCTTGACAGTTCTCTTCTCCAAGGTACTCGGCCGCTTACCATGTTTAGCGTGATGCTCCTTATCATACACCGCCTCTGTACGAACATAACTCCACGAGAACGGCGCCTCGCCCACAAATGTCGCCACGACCTCGGCTCGATCACCTTCGCGCAGATCCGTAATGAAATTCGTTCCATCCGCGACCTTTACCGTCGGGATCGCCCAGACCATCGTGGTCATCTCTTCCATAGGTTGTGTACAACATTGCTTCTTGGAAAGCGTTTGGCAGACCCTGTTGATCCTGAACAAACCCGACTTGTGGGCTTCGTAGGAGAATGTGCGTTGCTTGTTGTCAAGAGTTGCGGTGTGATTCGTCTGGTCAACGCTGTAGTACACCTTGAATCTATAGTTTCACAGGTTTACAACAATAGAAGGTTAGTCGCGGATTCTTGCATGCATTAAGCCTACAAGTGCAAACCCACTCATTGCAACGATGAAGAAAGTAAAAAAGCGTACGGTGGTGCTTCTCCCTGCACGGAGTACTCGATTCTGTCGCCGACACAAGCATCCGTGATCGAGCGCAGTGGCGTAATACTGGGAGTGTCCAGGATATCAAATTCGACAGTACTGGCGACGCCTGCAGAACATCCATTAACATCCGTAACGCGGAGGACGGAGACCTTGTACAGTCCCATATCCGTAAACTTGGCAGGCAGTGTCCATTCATAGATTCCATTACGCGGGACAACGTCGTGCTCGAACAGCTTCTCCGCCACAGCCTGGTTGGGCCGCATAATTTCGATCGCCAAGGAGTAGGGCCCGACGCCATCCTGAATCTTGATCGCAATCTTCTCCTTGACGCCTGTAATCTCGTTCTTGCAGTAGAATTGCTTGGCTGTGTTGACTAGCGTGGCCGTGGGTGGAGATCGAATAGTGTGTTTAAACACAACTGCATGCTTCTCGTGACGGACATCGACATTATGGTATGTTGCATCAGAGAGCGTCTCAAAGTGATAGGAAACCGTTCCTGCTTGCTCGGTCATGATAGGAAGTCGCATAGTCGAGTGCTGCGATTTCTCGTCAAGTATCCTGATCTCCTCTTTGCCTCCCTTGGCTGGCTTGAATACTCTTCTGTAACGGAGCTCAAAGGGTGCTTTTCCTGTCAATCGTAACTCCAGTGTCCGGTCAGCATCCTTACACACCGCAGGCAAGACAAAGTGGCCATCCTCTCTCGAGATTTTCTCAGATGGAGCAATCTCGCCCTCAGGTACGTTCTCACGAGGACCCCCGCGGAAGCGGATCGAATCAATCATCAAGTTCATGGTTGGCCGCTTGCTGTAGACGACCTCACATCTGCGAGCCTGCTCCACGACTTCGCCCTCGCAGAAAGAGTCGCTGACGGACTTGAGCTCATACACACCGGGTTTGTTCACCGTCACTAATGCATTTCTGGACTCTGAAATGGCGGCGATCAACGGTTCCTGGCCTTCAATGCCATAGGTCAAGTACCATGGGGTTCCTCCTGTCAGATGAATTGGAAGATCGACGGACTCTCCCTCCGCAAACTCGATGGCCGTTTCGCACTGAAATGAGGCTGTAGGCGGTCCATTCGATACCTCGATAGCGACATCAGATACCTTGAGGTTCTTTTGACATCCGTTTGCCAAGTCAGTGACCTTTCCAAGGTCCACTGAATAGATGCCTTCGCGTTCGAATGGTGATAATGTCAACGTGGCGATCTTTTTAGTGATGTTCCGTTCTGTAAAGAGCTTGATGTCCGTGCCCCGAATCACACGGTACTCAATGTCCCATGGTCCAGTTCCAAAGAGCTCAACATCCAACTTCTCTGAAGCTCCGCGACAAGTCTTCAAGCCTGTTCGGCCTCCCACAAAGGCCGCAGATGGCTGAGGATGAATGTTCTGGAAGATGGGTGGGAGGTCGACTTTGATGTTATTGTAGTTCTTGTCGCTGACGGTCCTGAAGTTGTATTGAAAGCTGCCCGATACTTCTGGCTTGAGCTCCAAGTTCAGACGGGGCTTGGGGGACGAATGGCATACATTTCTTGACCTAGGGTGACCATTACGGTTGACATCGAAGCAGACCTCCCATGGACCCTCGCCTGTGAATGTGGCATCAACCGTGACCCCAATAGCGCCGACACAGGAGTCGTTGATGGGGTGAGAGATAACATCGACGGTTGGAAGTGTGGCCATAATGACAGAGCAATCTCTTGGTAGCTCAATCTCCCCCTCGCAGTAGGCGTCCTTGATGTGCGTGAGAGTGTACAGGCCGGGCTGTTTGGCAGATATCCGAGCTATGCGATGGTCCTTGGTCACCTGGACATCCTTCATGGCCTGAGGCTCGTCCAAGTCACTCTTCTGATAAACATAGCTGACCTGGAAGGGTGCAGATCCATGCGTGATATTCAGATCGATCGGGGCTGATGGTGAATCCCCCATATCCACAATCTTGATGGGTCGTCGAGGATCGCACATCATCGAGACTACGGGCCGGTCGCGAATGTTGACTCGACGAATCTCTGCATCCCGAAAATTTCTTGTGACAAGTCCATCAATATCAATAACATTGCCGCAACCATCCTTGACTCTCATGACCTGAAATGTGTACTCGCCCGAAGTCGACAGTCCGAGGCTGACTGACAGGTTCATCTCATGCTGCTTTGCCCAGTTGTAATTCGGTGTCGTAGGTGGCGACCATCCCTTGAGTAGAGGTGACGAATATCCTGGAGGCTCTGATTCGATCAACAACTCATGAGACGCTTTCTCGCGCGCATGGCGCTTGTATGTCACGGTCCATGGCGGCAAACCGCGCACGGTGATTGGAATGTCGACATCGCCCTTCCCTGCACAGCGTTCCAGTGTGTCCTTGTAGTGGTCGATGCGCGCATCAGGACAGTTTACGACATAGACCTCCTTATCATGATAAAATCGGACATCCATGCGATCCTTATCCAGGATCCTTTGCAACTTGTATGAGCCTGCCGTACTTGCTCTAAGGTTGTATACCGTCTTTCCTTCTACTTGGTTGGATCGTGCTTTATGCAGTACTGGGCTGGATTCTTTGAATGGTCCTGAAAGTTTGTGTACCACAGCTTTTCCTGTCTCGAAGGATGTAATTGAGTACTCAAGGTAGTGTGGTTCGCTTCCATTGAACAGTATTGGAATCTCGGGCTGTTCGATAACGGGGATGTTTGTGTCTGGGACACAGAAGCACTGGTCGTCTGGATTCAAAATTGCCGAGCTAAGGTCGTGACAACCAGATCGAAGTTAATCAGACGTCGCATTTATCAAGATTAGTGAAGTACAGACAACAAGATTGGTTGCAACGTACCTATAAGGCTTGATGAGTACTGTGTGCCGTCCCAGCAAATGTTCATCCTGATCTATATTACACATGGGTATTGTGAGTCCTCTCTTCGTCGAACATCTTCGTCAAACATCAATATATGCTCAGATTGAAATGAAAGAGAATACATACTACGATATGCCAGATCACTTCTCCTTGAAAAGGAAGGTGAGCCAAGGTAGCCCCATACTAGAAAAACAGAGAGTAGATGAAAATACAAAACCATCAGTCTGAGTCGCAAATATTCCAGATCCTGACCCATGTCCAGATCATTGATCGTCATGTCGCGCGTGCTGCAGACTTGCTGTTACCTTTAGATGCTGAGGAGCGCGCAATTGCTGTTGGTGATATCTAAAGATGAGATTCGAGGTACAACAGAATCAATGTCCATATCGACACTACAAGTCCATAGGTTCTGTTCCTGTAATGGTCTTCATGATTCCAAGCGTTACCTCTCTTGCTGTGAAGAGGACAAAGTTGACGATTGTGAGCATAAACACCGCGATGATGAGCCTAAGGATTGGCAGCTCGAGCCATGGAATCCTGAGGTAGTTGAGAGCCATTAAAAAGGCGACGTCGAGTGATAGCCAAAGGATGAATCCAAAGAACTCTGCTGCGTAGTCTGAGCGCCCGATCCCGAGCCAGTAGTACAGTTTGAGTGCCTGAAGGAATACGAAGGCCGAAACAGCATACATGCGTTGCGTGGGTCCATCGCAGTATTCGAGCGGGATACGTGCGTTGGAAGGAAAGGCATTTCGTGGACGCCCTGAGGACGACTTGAGTGGTACTGGTGATGACATTTACAAGCCAATGAGTTTCAGGAAACAAATACGAGAGTGAAGGGATCCGTGATGCTGGACTCGTCGTCGATGGCCAATGAAAAGGTGCGTCGCGAGTGCTCACTAATAGTCGAAGGGAACGGGGTGGCGGTTGGTGTTGATACTATTAAACAGGACGATCCCAAGAAGCGAGAGGTTGATAAATCGATGAACCCTTTCCTTCCTCGCTCTTGTGTCCTGTGTAGGGTAATTGAAATGAAAGTGCTCCTGCGACTCCACTACTCGATCGTTGTAACGAGTGTTGATGCCTATGCCTGGTACAGAAAGCGCCCTTTTTTATATCCTCGGCGGACGCGTTGGAAAGCCGTCACTGTGTTTACGCACCAAGCCCCACCCTATCAAATACCTTGTGGGGTGATGTGGGAAAAAAGCATATTCATTTCAAGGAAGTAAAGAAGGAGCCTATTGGATACCCTAGTGTCGGCTCCTAGTCGCGGACTTGGCATCCATGAGGACGGCAATATGATAATACATGCTAATGGATATGGGCCAGACACCGCACGGTTTGCCTGCCTGTTTTCGTGATTTATCGCTCAGATACACAGGCTAGCCATCCTTGAATGAGATGCAAGCGGCACCACAAACAACAACACGAAAAAAAAGAAAAATTAAGAATTTGCCACCACCTCTTTCTTCTTTCTCGCCTTGGCCAGAGAGAGGACAAGACTCCACCCCTCCTTTCTCCTCCTCATTCTTCACCTCTGTTCTTCTTCTTCCTCCTTCCCTCTTTTTTCCTCCTCTCATCAACTCCTTTTTCATCCTCTCATCAACTCCTTTTTCATCCGCCTCGATCTCTTATTTCCTGCCTTCCTTCTCAAAAGGACGGCGTCTTCCGTCTGTGACGCGTTGCAAGCAGTACGCTCCTATACAGGATAGGCTCGGGTCAGGACCCTTGGGACAAGACCCCCAATGGAGCCCCAGCTATCGGGTTCGTTGCCTCGCCAACAGCAGCAGCAGCAGCAATATCACCAGCACCACCACTCTCAGCACCACCAGCAGGCATTCAACCCGAACCAGTTTCCTCTGCCCCAGCGTGGCATATCACTTCAGCAGCAACAGCAACAGATGCAGCAAATGCAACAGGCGTTGGACAACCAGTTTCAGGGAGGGTTTCTCGTCTCAAGTGCCTTAAATAGACCTCTCCCCGCTCGCCAGAACCAACACTCCACTCGCCAGAGTGCTAACGTGTTCACTGCAGGAGCGTTTCCGCACCTACCTACGACTGGCACTTCTTCAGGATACCAGACACCGACTCAACAGCCAGAGACGCCTGGCTCGATCCAACTAGGGACAGCTGTGGCGTCTAGCAGCAACAATGCAGGATTCAACAACCATCGCTTCTCGAGAACTCCGAGTCCAAGCCGATCGAATGTCCATTCTTCTCCGCCTCCATTCAACAACCCTGGCGGAAGTGGTTACTCTAGCGGAAGACTGTCACCTGTAGGCTTCGCACTAGGTACTCAGCCCACATTTGGTCAGGGCCATGGTTACCAGGACAATGTCTCACCTATGAGCGCAACCAGTGGTAATCAGCAACAACAACAGCAACAACAACAGCAATTGCAGTATTCTCAATCAGTCAACATTGCATCACTTACTAGTGCGCGCATAGCGAACCATAGCACCCCTGACAGCAGCCGAAGTAGTAGCGGAGGACAGTGGTCCTTTCAAAACCAACTCTCGCCGCGTTCTGAACAAACCCCCATCACTATACCCCAGACGCTCTTTCTTGGCCAGTCAGAACCGGTGCAGTCGTTTTTTGGACCAGATGGACAACAGGACGCGGCCTTTGGTTCTTTTACGTCTTCATCATTGCCTTATCTTCCCAGCCAGCAACAGCAGCAACAGCACCACTACCAGCAGCAACAGCGAATTGGACGCCCACTCTCGACGCAGATGGGTCTTGCAGGAACCCCCGTGGTTGCTCCCCAGCCCACTCGCCAACGGGTCCTACAGCAAAACCAGCTTCACACGCCAGCATTCCATCCTCAGAAGCAACAGCAGCAGCAGCAGCATTTCCAGCAGCAATTCCAACCTCAGCCATTTCAACCGCAGCCTGCGCCAGCGACACCTTATCTTGGAGATGGCGGATTCACCCACAGCCACGTGCCGATGAGTCGGTCCGAATCTGATGGCACACAGGCCAGTGTCCTCAAGATCCCTCCCGGTTACTTCCCCATATATAATGGCAGCGAATGGATCATGATTTCACATGCTGCGGCAGCTGCGGCTGGTATTCCTCTGCCCAACCCGCAGACCAGTCCTTCGCATGGCGTCAATGGCATCTCGACCAACCATCGGTCCTCTGTCGCCCCTACGCCTCGATTCGATGACCTGACACTTCCTCACTCGGAATCACCGCCAGCGACTGCGACCTCCAGCCGCCAAGGCAGTGACGCTGGTCGGACCGCAACCGGGGGAACCGTATTATCACGCACCGGATCCGAATCTCGACGTGGCTCGATTCCGCCACTAACGGCATCTAGTCGCGCCTCTAGTCCTGCGGATTACAGAGCAGTCAACAAGAGTCCAACATCTGCTTCGCCCAGCTATCAGGGCGTACAGCAAGAGTCGTCCATTACCGTTCAGGAGAATCTGGATTTCCTGGAACTCTTACAGAAATACGATTACCTCAATGCCTGGACTCGTCATGGAAAATCCATGACAGAAAGCGAAACTGGAAGTCCTGTGGACGGTGCAAGCACCCCCAAGAAGCAGGAACCATTTGAGAAATCGCTTGCATTGAAGGAAATCACGGAATGGATTGAGGAGCATAAAGACTATCTCTTGAGGGAGCAACCTGACCTTCTCGTTCCAGGGCAGATAGACTTCGGTAATGTCAATCCTAAAGCGGAAGCTATTCGCAAGACTATTAGGATCGAGAACCATGGACCACGAATCACGCAGATTCAGGCGCTCAAGATCATCCCTAATCCCTACGATCAACTGATATGCCACTCACAGGATGCTATCTACGCCCATCCTGCCAATGGCACCGAGCCAATGTTTGGCAATATTGAGATTTCGTTGGCTACTGGATGTAAGTGAATACGTGCGGATTCTCTTGCTAATGTTGAAGCAATGACGTTGGATAGGGTCTACTTAACTAAGGATTTATCATCATTGTATCAACCTTCATAGCTAACCTCGGATTCTTCTCGAGCTGGCTGCTTATCTTGGTAAACGAGTCGTCGTTGATCGGCCGAAAGATCACCTGGAATGTCACCAACAATACGCAGCTTGACCGAGAGATGGACCCATATGCCAAGGCGTACACTCCGCAGTGGCTACGCAATCTCAACTTGGTCAAGCCGCGCATGGTCATCACTGGGGAATCTGTGGAAACTATCGACTTCCATGAGTACTTGAAGTCGGCTGGCCATCCATGCTATAAGAAACACAACGGCAAGTTCTCACTGGAACCCCCGGTGGTGGAGTCGCTCGAGATGATTCTTCCAGGACAGATCACCATCGATTTGTCAGCCGACTGCTACGCTTCGCGTCTGTTGCCCCTACTTCAAGTGGAGCAGCATCTTGTAGAAGATGATGTGTCGACATACAACCTCTTCATGGTCGAGATCAAGCTATATGATGCTGCGTCCAACTACTTCCAGATCCAAGTTGGAGGGCTTTCCGAAAAATGCCCCTTGCTTCTTCGGGGTGACGCAATCATTGTTCGTCAAGTGACAAACGGCGTTTTTACAGGAATTGAATACAGGACATTTGTTCACGGAACCAACATGCGAAGCAATAGCGTTTATGTCCATCTTCCAATTGGAGCCCTGCCATCCTTAGTTCAAGAACGATGGAACGTCCAGTTCAAGGTCAGCAACAGCAGAATAAGGGAGATGTATCGTGCAGTCGGCGGCGTTCAGGAATTCATTGGTTATCACCCTCGGAATCCCAATGGCGATGGAGAAGGTGACCAGTTTTACTCGCCTCGCTCGCTCCTGTTCCCGAGCATTCACGACTCGAAGCCAAGACTCAAGCTGCCAAATCTTACGCTTGAGTTTGTGGATCCTTCCCTGAACTGGGAGCAAAAAGTAACTGTCCAGAGAATTGTGAGGAATGATTATGGTCTTGTTCCATTCATCATATCCGGTCCTCCAGGTAAGCTATTTCTGCTGGCAGCAGATACACGAGTAGATAAAAATGCTCATGGCTGCTAATTTTCTATCTGTTTATTGCACCACAGGAACTGGCAAGACCAAAACATTGGCAGAGACGGCCCTCCAAATTCTTATGAACGACACCCAATCGCGCATTCTGATAACGGCACCATCTCACTCGGCCTGCGACACGATTATGAACCGACTTATACCCTACTTGAAGCCCCAATACTTGTTGCGACTGAATGATCCCACTCGCACATTTGCAGAGGTCCCATCCCAGATCATGCCGTACTGCTACGGATCTGTGTACTTCAATATGCCGCCATTGGATGACCTTCTACGATTCCGCATCGTGGTCTGCACTTGTGCTGATGCTGGACTCTTGATATCGGCCGGTGTAAGCAACCAGAGTCTTCGCGAATATCTGGCTCACAAGGGCCTCACCAATGAAGGCGAACAGAGGCGCTCACACTGGACTCATTTGCTGATCGACGAAGCTGCTCAAGCGATTGAACCCGAAACTGATATCCCATTGCTCTGCATCTTGGAGGAGACAGAGATACCGCCTCAGATTGTCCTTTGCGGTGACCACCAGCAGCTCGGGCCTAAGACTTTCTTACCCGAATTGCAAATGTCGTTCCTGGAGCGACTCATCACAACTGAGCCGTTGTACAGAGACCATCCACAGAGCCGGCAGTTTGCGCGACCAAAGGGAAAGATTGGCACGCAGACTGTGAAGAACAAGGATACCGAGTATCTGGAGAAGACCATACCGTGCTTCGCTAATCTTGTCCAGAACTATAGGTGCCACCCCAAGATGCTCATGATGCCGTCGACCATGTTTTATAACGATACGCTGCTTGCGTCTGCGGATGAGGCCAAGATCAACTCGATGCTCGGCTGTCCTATCCTGCCCAACCCGGACTGTCCCATCGCCTTTGTTGGTGTCCATGGCGTGGATGCTTCTCATATCGAGGAAGCTGTCTCTTGGTACAACGAGGAGGAGGCGGAGAAGGTGGCGTCGATCATCGAAAGTCTTTTTGCGGGATCCAAAGAAGAAGACAATCCGTTCCAGGTCAAGATGTCCGACGTTGGTGTAATCGCTCCTTTCAGGGAACAGGTCAAGCTCCTGCGTCAAGTGCTTCGATCGAGGGGATACGCGGGTGTGAATGTTGGAACTGTAGAGGTATTTTCATCTTGTCCCCACTGTCTATTTCCCCGCGCGTGGTCTTCGCTTGTTCTTGCCCTGCATCTCTATGCTGATATACTCTCTTGTATTTCACTTTCACCTATGCCCTACAGGACTACCAGGGACAGGAATACAGGATCATGTTCATTTCAACAACAAGGAGTCGTGCAAAGTACTTGGATCAGGATGTACGTCAAGGATTGGGCCTTGTTCATTTCAGAAAGAGATTCAATGTCGCTCTAACTCGAGCGATGGCTATGATGGTCATCGTGGGCAACCCAGAGTTACTGGTGCTTGATGAACACTGGGCGAACTATCTTCATTTCTGCCTGCGCAATGGCGCTTACACTGGCTGCCCACTACCCGACTCTATTTTGAATGCTCATGCAACGGGACAGAAGGGAGGATCAATTGGGCGGCTTGAGATGAATTCATTCGTGTCGCAGTTTGTGGAGAATTTGGACCGCCGCCGTTGGCTAGGCGGGAATGCAGACATTGAGCAGGAAGGCTTTATTGTGGTGCCGTCGGGAT
This sequence comes from Gamsiella multidivaricata, assembly GCF_025024155.1. Classification (NCBI taxonomy): domain Eukaryota; kingdom Fungi; phylum Mortierellomycota; class Mortierellomycetes; order Mortierellales; family Mortierellaceae; genus Gamsiella; species Gamsiella multidivaricata. The sequence continues at coordinate 302,258 of NW_026251716.1, forward strand.
CGGATTCAGGGCTAGAGGATGACGAGGACAACGCGGAGGATGACGAAGGACTTGCTCAGAGCGAAAGTCAGAATGGATACGAGCAAAGCAAGGATTATAATGAGAGTCTCGAGGGTTTGAGCCATGCGTTGAGCCATGAGCTCGATTTGAACGAGGAGCTAGCACAGGGTGGGGGCCAGCGCTATGGCATGCAGGACACAGCGAGAATCAATGAGATGAGCCTGGATGACAGTGACCGAGGGGAGGAAGAGGATGATGAGACCCGGGCAGCAAGAGAACGGCTTGCTATCGGGTCCCTGATTATGGACGATGACACGCCTGAGCTGCAGAAATTGCTGCTGAATCGTAGTACCACGCTTTCGACTCGCAGTCATGATGGAACTGGGGCAGGCAGATTCCCGGGCGACAATCGATTGTACAGTCATCGAGCAACCAATTCAACTGTAAGCAGTCTAGGAAATTCACTTGACGGCAATAGCTCGTTGTTCAGGAACCAGCAGCAGCAACTACAGCAGCATCAGCACCAATCGGAGTACTTGCCCCACCAACAACAACAGCAACAGCAACAGCAACAGCAACAGCAACAGCAACAGGGCCAGCTACACCAGCTTCATGTGCAATCTCCGATCTCCTGGCCAGCAAATGACCGCGAGTTTAAGCGTATGTCAAACTCGAAGCTGGTCCTCGAGAGATCATTTGATCCCACTGAGCAGGACATCTTTGAGGATTACTAGTGTCTTTTTTTTTTCTTTTTTTTTTTCTTTTTTTTTTTTCGACACTGCTTCCTTTTTTCTGTCCCTTTTCCCTTTCACTTTGTCTTTTCAATCTTGCATCTCAATACTTCGGTGCAACCAGTCGATTGTTATCAACAACATTTTTTTTTTTTTGTCTTCAAAAAAGAATTCGCACAGGCCAACACCGCGACTGCTTCCGAGCAGTAGTGGCTTCGAAGACATGCTGTTTGGCGCAAAAAAATAAAAATTAAATGGCCTTGAAACCCCCTCTTCACCCATTCCAACGACAGCGTGCGCAGATCAGTCATGGCGTCAGAAGGAGCACTCACGATGAGCGAAGAGGTAGTTGGCATCCGCACTTTTGTCGAGCCCTCTATTCCAGGATTCTCGGCCATTATCAAGCAGCGGTATAGACCAATTGATGAATATCTATCTTTCGGTCCGGCATAAGCGCAAAACAACGATGGATGTCCTCAGTGCTAATACGATCCATGACATGATTTCTGATATTCAGATACACCGATTTCATTGTCAACGAAGTCGATCAGCAGAATGAAACCGTCCGCTTGACATCTTACGATGTGCCAGTTCCTAATGCTGACGAGGTCAAGTTACGTCAGGAGCGCGATCAGGCGAAGGAAGACGCGGCGCAGATCAACAGGGCTGTGTCTGACGAAGACAAGCTGGCCGAGCTGTCGCAACTCCTGGGGGATGACGCTGAGGTTATGGATCAGATCAAGAAAATGCTTGATAGCTATGGAAACGATCTGGAGCATGTTAATTTGAAGGTAACGTACAATACCATGACGATATTCAGAATTGCTTGGGCGCGCTTGATTTTGGATTCAGAACAATAACACGCAGTTTATTTGGCTTTTGATTGCGTGTGTACCATTAGCCAGAAGAAGATAAGGCCAAGCGTACAGAGATCCATAAGCTGGTCAAGGAACGGTTCAGTGGAAGGATGGTCTCGGAGACTATGAACGGTACCATCCGCCTCCGCATGCATAAGAAGAAAGATAACTTCGGTATGTCTTGCAACGCAGCCCATGGATCTATCTTGCTTAAAGAGCGGCATTTTTGACAACTATATTTGTCTTCTAATGCATTCTGTAGACACAAGGGGCAAGGTAAAGACGGATATATGGAAGGAGTTGGGTGGAGAGTTCTGTCGATTCTGTCTCTTCAAGGAGAACCGCGAGACCATGGAGGCTATCAACTTTCTTACTGGCGCACTACGGTAAATGTCCAGGCCACGTTTTGTTGCTATGGTCTCTCAATGTATGATAGTCACGACCGTTTCTTTTCCCCGGAAGATCTGGCCGCCGACAATAGGAGCGAAAATCTGTTAAAATTTGCTAACATTTACATTTTTCATTTCATTATGCACATTCTTTCCTTTACAGAGTGCCTGGTAAGGTGTTCACAATTGCAGGGACCAAGGACAGAAGGGGCGTCACCAGTCAGTGGGTTACGGCACATAAGGTCAAAGCAGAGCGTCTGATTGCCGTTAACAAAACTCTGCGCAATATGTGCCTCGGAAACTTCAGTTACGTCTCTCGCGGACTCAAACTGGGCGATCTCAACGGAAACCGATTCATGATCACGCTCCGTAATGTCCTTGTCGACTCTGAAGAGACACTGAACCGATCGATGGTCTCACTACGGGGTAAAGGCTTTATCAACTATTTCGGAATGCAGCGATTTGGTACTGGATCCGTTGGCACTCATGATGTCGGCGCTGCGATCCTAAGATCTGAGTGGGAGGAGGCCGTAAATCTAATCATGAAACCTCGTTTGGGAGAAGGACCTGATTTGGAGAAGGCCAGGACACACTGGGCAAAGCACAAGGATCCTGAAGAAGCACTGAAGCTTTTCCCGAGGCGATGGGTGGCGGAAACACAGGTTCTGTGGTCTTTCCAAAAAGCGGGTCATTTGAGGAGTCCCTATGATGCATTGGCCAACATTCCCAGGAACTTGAGATTAATGTATATCCATGCGTACCAGTCCCTTGTCTGGAACCATATGGTCACGGAACGCATTCGTCTCTATGGATCAGACCATCCTGTTGTTGGCGACTTGGTTGCGGAGGATAAGGCTGCATTGGAGGTATCAGATGAAGCAGCGGACGAGAAGGGCTCGTCTACACAACAGCGGGAGCATGTTCGAGCCAAGGTTCTGACGGAGGAGAACAAGGACCAATACACGATTTACGACGTGATCTTGCCCATGCCTGGCTTCGATGTCATTTACCCGACGCACGAGATTGGAGAGAGGTACAAGGAATTGATGAACAAGGATGGGCTGGACCCTTACAAGATGCGACACCCGAACAAGGAGTACTCTCTTCCGGGATCTTACCGCAGTATCATCAGCAAGCCAGAGAACGTCGAGTGGGAGATTATGAGGTACGATGAGGCCAATGTACCCTTAGTCCTCACGGACCTTGAAAAACTGGAAGGGAAGCCCAAGCCGGAGGGTGTGCCCAATGGCAAGTTTTTAGCTTTGATCTTGAATTTGACACTCAAGTCGAGTCAGTACGCGACGATGGCGATTCGTGAGATCTGCAAGCAGGATACATCGGCAGCGTTCCAGAGTACGCTGAACGTCGCAGAGGGTGATAATAGCATGGACGCCAGCGCTAGTGCTAGTGCCAGCACGGAAGAGTCGTCTCTAGTTACACCAGAGGCGCTTGTTGCGGAGGAGAATAAGGGGTCGTCCAAGAGAGACATTGAACAAGTCGAAGGAGCTGAAGCTACCCCGGATGCCAAGGCTATGAAAGAATAATAAAGCTCTGACGCGGCGACTTTATCAAGCTGGTTTATGAAAGGGCGTGTCAACTTCATTGAAGATATTCATGAGTCCATGGTCTTAATGGAAGACAGAGCGCCAAGTACATGAAAGCGTGAAAGGCAAGGACGCACAGAATCAATTTCCGACTGTCTAAAGACTAACAATACAGGGATGGAACGATGTTCTTCGAATGTAAATCTCAAAGTGGATAGACTACAGTCCTTTTTGCAGAATAATGCACTTTTCATAGTGAAATGTGCATTTTTTCCACTGAATTGAAATATATAAAGGGTGTTATTCAGTTTTGTGGCAGCTGACCTTACCTTATATCCTCGTAGAGTTTGCCTCTATCTGTATCAATAACTTGTAATGCTTGCAATATGTGATGCTTGCTCACTTTTCCATATGCCAAAAAACAAAGGGCCCCGTATCAGCACCAACGCACGTCCGCGAGGCTCCGCCCTCTCGGACGTCACGTCTACGGTCAACCAGCTCAAGAACGGCACTTCAGCACTATCAGATGAAGCGCAGGCGCTGGAGTACTACTCACTGTTGGCTAAAGCTCGGGCTAGCACTGGCCAAGTCGTCGAACAACAACCTCAAAAATCTGCCGAACCCGTCGAACAACAACCTCAAAAGCCTACCGAACCGAAACGTGGTAGAGGTGAGAGAGGTGCAGGATATACTCTAAGGCATCGGATGGAGTTGGTCGAGATCTTTCGCTACCTCAGCAAGAGGACTGATGTGAAGGTTGCAGCCGGCAATTTTCACCGGTTCGTACACCGCCCCGTCTCTAGACAGTCGATCAAACAGTGGGACAAGGACTTCGACAAGATTCGGTTTGATGTGGCGCATGGTCGAGGCGACAAATGCACACTCTCCGGCAGTCCAGTCGACCTGATACGACACATAATGGACAAGACCGTTCTTGAGTGGGTACTGGAGGTTCGGAAGAATAACGGCATTGTCAGTGGTCTTCAGCTTCAGGCCGCAGCCAATTCCGTTCTTCACATCCTTACGGACGACATTTTCGCCCTCGATGATATCCCTCTCGGTCGCACAATCTCTTTTACGACATCGTGGCGTTCGAGGATGACGCAGGAGTACAGTGTCGCCTACTGCGGTCTCAAAGGAGAAGCGGGGTCTGTCGACAAGGATGCCATCGCAGAAAGGATAACTGAAATTCGCAATATATGCTCTGTCTTTAAACTCGACGACATCTACAATTGCGATGAGACTGGCTTGTACCTCAAGGAGCTTTCCACTCACTCGTACACTACGGAGGAGTTCATGAGTGGTACCACACCAGAGCGGGGAGAATCTCGCGTGTCGATTCTCTTCTGTGTCAACGCCTCTGGATCTTCGCTTGACCGAGTAGCAGTGGTAGAGGCTTTGAGGCCGCAAGTCATTGGTAAGGATATAAAAACGCCGTGTTTTTGTATTAATAGAGGATAATATGAAAAAGAAACTAATAATCATTAATCATATCTAATTGCTTGATATTCCAGGCGCGCACCTTGCTCGAGGTATCCAGCCATTACCTAAGGTCCCTTTTACCTCGATGAAACATGGAAAAGGATACATGACCCTGGATCTCTTCAAGCGATGGCTTCATTCGCTCGACGACAGCCTCTCCAACAGGAGCCTTCTGCTTATTGACTCATGTGGAGCACACGGCAAGTCTAACGACAAGGACCCACTTACAGGAGAGACATGGAAACTCCTTCGAATTGAGCGCCTGCCACCCAATTCGACATCCGTTACCCAACCTTAGGACCAAGGAATAATCAGCGCATTCAAACGACATTATCTCGAGATGCTCAGCAACAAATCGGTTACAAAGAAGTATGCCACCGGGGAGAAAATTACCAACGGCGAGGCGTGGTCACTTATTCCGTACGCGTGGTCGCATGTCAAAGCCTTGACAGTGAGGCATTGTTTTTGCAAAGCGGGCGTTCTTTCAAAGGCGCAAGTTGACTACCTGGAGCAGAAATCAATATATGTGGAGGAGCGGCCACCACAGTATCCACCTGTGGCGGACAAGGATGCAAGTCAAGTCAGGCGACGTTATGTACGATTGATTGCTTCGGTCATGGACGGGGACAAGATTCAGTTTTCCCTCGACAAGAACCAAAAGGACGCACAGGATATAGCAGAGGAGATCAAGCAGAAGGTGCGCAACAAGATCGTTAAGAGGTACGGCTCACGCGACAGGAGTTCTTCCATTGAGCGTGACACTGTCGAGTCGTCCAAGTCCAAGCACGGAGAAGAGGATGTGGCGAGTTTGCTGGTCGAGTGGCTCGGGGATGAAGACGCGATTGGCCGAAAGGTAGCACAGTATGTGATCCGTAATTCCAAGCATAGATAATTTTGAACTGAATAACACCCTTTATATATTTCAATTCAGTGGAAAAAATGCAAAAAGGACTGTAGTCAATTTGTTAACGTTGAAGCATTTTATTCATTTGAAATAGAACCATCAACATATTAACACAAATAACCTTGTGGAGCGATGGCATCGAAATCTCAAGCAAAACTTTCTGGCGGGAAAGCGCAACTTGCGAGCCGACGAACTCATCTACATCCTGCTAGGTGTGGTGGAAAGCCAGTACCGCACCACATACTTCAAGATCACAAGCGGCCTTCAACCCCGTCGCCTAACATTCCACGAGGAGGCACGGCGTAAAAAGGCCATCCAAGTTGATTCGGCTCGGGCGAGAACATTGATCGACATTACTAAGTCTGTGGAAGGCTTGATCTCTGTGTTGTCGTTTCAGACCCCGCCTGAGGCGCAATATGCTATCGATGTATTGTCGGACAAATGGCTCCGCTCCTGTTCTTGCCCCGACAACGAAAAACAAAGTCTACCGTGTAAGCACATGTTCTTGGTATCGAGGATCTATCCAAGGTTCCAAGTGGGGTTTGACAATAATGCAACTGACCTTAACGGCACAGTCAATGACGAGAATGAGAAAACCGTCCTTGAAGAGGATTATGGCCCTCCGTTAGAGGAGTTCCTCTCTCCGAATCTACTTCAATAGCTACAAGCAGCACGAGAGGAGGAAGAGCAGCGACTCCAAGCCATGCGACAACAGGAGATGCAGGAAAAAAGAAGACGGCAGAAGGAGGAAAGGGCTCAAATGATGCGGGAGTGTGAGGAGACAATTCGCCAGGCTTGGATGGAGCTTGGTCGAGTGGTTCACAATGGCAAGACCAGGAAGTGCACGGAGACCTACTTTGTTTCTGTGGCAGCACTCCTTCAGAAAGCAGTACGCGAGGTAAAAGGAATAGATGAAGTTAATGCTGGTTCTCGCTGCCAGTAAATTCTCTTAGTGCATATTCATTATTTCCGCACGCGAGAAAACAATAAAACCCAACGCTATTTCGAGCCAATCAGTGAGTTAGTGCGGACCGCGTGACGTAATTAACGAATGTTTTACAGTGTATCCACTCCGTGACAGCAGTCTTGTTTACGACTTTCCGCTGGCGCCTGAGCAAGGCGATCTCTCTCTTTCTCCATCGATTCCGGCACACTGAGGATAACACTAACAACAGCAACATGGTTCGCAACGCAAAGATTCCTGTCTACTCGCTTCGTCGGCAACTGTTGCGCATGTCCTGGAACAAGTACAACCTCTACAATCTCGCTCAGCGCGCAAGGACACCCAACAACTCTAACAAAACTTTGTATCAGCAAAAGTGGGCAGCAAAGAAGGACACCCGCTCATATCACGGAGACCAGATTACAGAGCGTCAATGGCAATCTATGTTCAAGACTCGTCTGCCTACCGCTAACACCAAGGTCGGAGGCGTCGAGCCTCACCCACCAGTCTTTTCCTTGACCTTTGCGGAGATGGAGAGACGCTTGGATTTCATTGTCTTCAGGAGCAACTTTGCACCCAGCATTTATGCTGCCCGCCAGCTGGTTGGCCATGGAAAGGTCACTGTCAATGGCAAGCCGGTATGTCTCAGGAACAATTTTGCAATCGATTATACGAAGGCGATATAGGGCTGTCAAGAAGGTCATGAGCAGATAACGGAATGATATGAGGACGCTAACCTCAACCTTTGCTGGCTACATAGATGCCTTATCCCTCGCACCGAGTAACAGACGGAGACATTATTCATGTTAACCCGGCATCTATCTCGACCTTGAAGAATGCAGCACCAGCAGAGGGGGAGGCGGCCGAATCATCCATCAAGGCACCCATGGAGTTCGTACCCAAGCCATTCTCTCAACCTTTTCTTTTTGTCCCCGATTACCTCGAAGTCAACTACAATACCTGCTCGACTTGCTTTCTTCGCTCACCAATCTCTCGTCCAGGAAAGACCGAGATTCCAAGTCCCTTCCCACCGCAGATGCACGCCTTGGCATATGAATTTTACGCCCGTAACAGGAAGTAAAGCGGTAGTGGAGGAGTCATATAGAGTTTCACAATCAAAAGGCACTTTAATGGTGTGAGATCACGGAACGGTGGCGCTGCGATGCAGGAAGGAAGAGGAAGTTGAACGAACTGTTACATTACCATAGATTCAGAATAAATCATTGTTTATATTCAATTTCTTCGACTAGAACAATTCCAAGTGAAAAGAATTGGTTTATTGAATAATACAATACATTACGACCGCCAACTCTACATCAATAGATGTCGTCCATGAAGAGGTTGACTTTTGCCTTGCGGACACCGTACCGAGACTCGTTGAACTTGTGGACCGTTTGATCCGAGATATTTTGGTCATGCTCGAATACAACGGCATAGGTTCCCAGAATATAATCCGATGCAAACGAGCCTCGGTAGAGATTGATGGTCTTGAGATTCCCACGGCTCGCCTGGAATGCTAGATCCCAAAAGAAGAGCGCTGGACTATGTTCAGGGACCTCATAAATACCAATGGTCTGGAGCTGATGGAAATCGCGAAAGGCCTCCATGACCAGCTTGAGATCGTCCCGTTTCGAATTGATCTGCTTGTAGGTGAGAGTGATCCGTTCGAGGACGTTGCACTTGTTAGCCAAGAGTTCGAGTAAAGGTAATCCAAACATGACCTTGTCGCACCGGTGCAGCTCCAGCTCCTTAAGAGATGCGCTCGAGCTCGATCGTGCGATCCACTCGAGTGCTGCGTCAGTGATCTGACTACATTCTGCCAGGAACAACTTCTGGATCTGTGGACAGTGCTTTGCCACAGCTAGTAGAGACGCGTTAGTCATCTTGAGGTTGCCGGTGAGGTGCAGGACACGTAGGTTGCGTCGACAGAATTTTGCAACCGAGAGCAGACCGAGATCTGTGAGCTGTCGACAGTACGAGAGATCGATAGTTTTGAGGTACTGACACCTATCGACAATCAGGGCCACTGCTGTATCGGTCACGCCCGAAGTGCGCGACAAGTTGAGAGAGACGAGATTTGGAAAGAAGGCGGCGATGGATTTGAGAGTCGGCTCCCTGATATCGGTGCATTCGCTCAGGTCCAGGTTCTCCATACTCTCATGTACTAGGGAGGCATTGGCGAGTTTTCGGAAGGCCTGGTTCTTGACAAAGGGCGATGAAGTCTTTTTGCCAGAGAGACAGAGCGTGTGAAGCTTAGGTGCATTGTTGAGGAGAACGAGAAGCCAGTCGTCGGGAAGGGTGCTGTAGAGAGTTTCTTCAACTTGAGACATGTCGAGGAAGTTGATCATCTGCATAGTCTCAGGCTGGAGTGCGCCTTTCTTCATTGAGTCAAGGATGGATTGGATGGATTGGAGAGGTGTGTACACGGAGCTGTTGTTGAGCTGAGGATCGACCCACAAGAAGGGCCATACGACTTGACGGCACTATAAAATGTCAAGAGAAAGAGGAGGTTAGAGAACAGAAGTATGGGTATTATAAGATCCAAAAAAAAAAAAAAAAAAAAAGGCGCCGAGGTAGGACTTGCCTCGCGGTTGATAAGAGCGAGGGTGGCCAAGGCCTCGTTGGTGAAGCTGTAGTGTTGGAGGATGATAGCGAGAGCATCGGGGAAGAGGGAGAATATGGTCGGTGGTCTGTAGTGGGGCATGGGGAGCAAGGTGGGTGCTGGTCTGGAGTGGGATATGGGGGACCAGGTAGGTGGTGGTCCCTGCTGGGACATGAAGGGCAAGGTAGGTGGGTGGGTGGTGCTGAGTGGTGAGCGAGGAGCGGGAGTGTGCCAACAGATATATACAAGTATATATGTGTGTATAAGTTATATGGAAGAAGGCTGGAGGGAAGGAGGGATGGGCGGGAGTGTATCGATAAGTCGATGGATTAAGCTCCATCGACTCTTCACTGCCGCGCCTCTCTTCGCACCAACAGCCCCAAAACTCTTTTTTTTTTTGCGGGGACAGTGCCCTCAGACCAGACACAGCACATGGCATGTTAGACATGCACAAATGCACCCCGGTCCTTCCCTCAACTGCAAGTTGGGATACAGAGACATGACAAGAGCAGCACATGGCATATGGCATGAAGAAAAAGGGGGGAAGACTGCGTCTGTGCTGAGAAGAGGACTGCCTGGCTGACTGCCTGCCTGGGTACACCTCATATTTGATTCTTGTCTGGATCCTCCTCTTCAACATCCTTTTCTACGCTGGCTTAAACTCCATCCCGATTGTAAGTGCATGAGAACAGAGCCATTCTGCTGAAGCATCCATCAAGTGCATGCGCCCCCTGTGCAAGGAGACGGAACGGCAAGGCGAGCAGGGGACAAGAAAAGTGGACAATCCTGCTTGGACAGCAAAAGCAACGACCGCGCCTTGGCAGTGGAGCGTGGCATTGAACAACGCAGGAACATGACGATGACGAGTAAACCTAATCATAAGCATTCCTGTTCCATCTTTGTCCGCCATCGACCCTTGACCTTCTAGACATACTACTCGCTTATTCGCACGGCGCATTCTCTTCGCAACAACACCCATACAGGACGTTCATGCCTTTTTAACATCGGCTGTGTCCACACAAACGGATTCCCATGAGCACACTCGGGACCAAGCACACGCCACTATCGACCCAAGACGAGTACGAAGCACTGCTCAAAGAGATTCTCGAATCTGACTCCTCTGACGAAGAACGCTCCCGCTACCTGAGCCTCACCAGCAGGAACTACTCATCACCGTCGAAGCACCAAGACCGTGCACTCGCTCTCGACCTAGCGGACTTGGACCTAGCCTTCGACCTCGACCTCGACCCCACCTATTGGAGAACTAGCTTTGCAGGCAGCCGTACTACCAGCACCAGCAAGACTTTTGCAAGTAGCGCCAGTAACAACCAAAGCAACGGCACCAGCAACAGCAGCACTCCAAGAAGCTCAACATACGGATATCCCGCCAAGGCTGTGCCTGTGAGTATCGTCGTTGGCACTGACATACCAGGGACGACCGACACGAACGAGCTTTTAAACAAACCATCAAACTACGACCCGGCATTTCTTTCTTCCATTGCCAGCAAGGATAGATCCTTTTCTCTCCTCTCACTCTCAGCTCCATCGTCTGTGGCATCCAGTTCCTCATCCTCAGTCAACACCCTCACGCGTGCCAGCAGTGTTACCTCATCTTCTTTCAAGGGCAGTCAAAGTCACATCCAGAACTCGACTCACTATCCGGATTCACTATCTACCAAGAACCGTTACAACTCTTCTTCCTTCAACAGCGACAACTCCCTCGAACAATCATTCAGAAGACTTGGAAGGCACCATCAAACGCATCATCTCCGGCAAGAACAAACGCCTGCGCGATATAATCACCGAAACGACTCGCTATTCAAGACTGTAACAAAGATGGACAATTCCAACCACTCTTCTCGCTCCCAGTCGCGCGGGAACGGAGCTCTACGGAACGGTCACGATGCCTCGTAAGCGCACTTGCATTTGGATGGTGAACCGTGGCGGGCCGCTTTTTGGACACCATATTGATTATCCCTGTCAATTGATTGTCAACAGCGCTACTAGATCAAGTGGAATACCCATCATTTTAAAAGGCTCCAACACACGTCTTGGTAATGCTTGAGATGAATACGGAATGGCCTGACAACCAATGGATGTATAGCAGCGAATATCACAGCTTATTCATTGATATATTTCTCTCTGATGGCGCTTAGTAAACGGTCTTCAGTCAATCACCTCTCTCGAGCAAAAATTCAATGATTTACGGATCCCAGAACTTGAGTTGATGAATACTCCAGAAACAACTATCAAGGCTGTGTTGGCAGACATTTATAAAATTTCAGAGGAACTTCACATGCATTTGCAAGGTGGACCTTTAGCCGATACACCACATCATTCAAAAAAGGACGGGAATGGCATCGTTATCTCAGGAGAAACTCAGAGGCAAAAGCGAATCAAGGAGGTCATTGACAGGATCGTTCGGGAAACGTCCCTCTATGAGGAATTTGTACGGAATTGTAAGTCCAACGTCACTCGTTGAGCGTTAGGTGCTCATCTGGGAGGTTAGCTTATGGATAAAATGTTTTTCTTTTTATACCACAGCCAACTATCTTAGCCTGGATGCCATTTTGAAGGAGGCGTCAGACGAGGATGAACACGAACTGCAAGGATTTGCTAATCTGGGCAGAGACCCTTCAGAAATCGACTCTGCTTCCGATATCCACCATGAAGATACCCTATCTCAGGCATCCTTGATGTCCGGCAACCACTATGGACAACATATTGGAGTAACATCTCTGCCTGGCTCGCCATTATCAGCTCTCTCTTCACGTTCAGCAGAGCCAATATATCGCCTTCGCCCACATCCGTTCCCTCACACTGGACCTGGTTCTGTGGCGTCATCGTCAGCCATAACTGGACGCCACTCGCACACCTCATCCGTATCATTTTCGATTGGAGGACTCAACCATTCGGATTCGCACTCCTCGCAGGGGCCAGGCGCTGGCGCTGAACCTTGGGAGACCTTTCGGTGGACACCGCTTCTTAAACTCTCTGAACAGCTTTTTTCAGAGGAGATCAAGGCATCTTCAGGACTTGGCACATGCATTGCGGTTTCAAACATTATTGCAGTTGGAACGAGTCGTGGATCGGTTCTGGTGTACAGTGCAACCCAGGCGCTCATTGGGATTTTTGGAAGTCCACAGTATGCACTGGAACATGGATCGGTCTGCTCAATTGCTATCTCAACGGACAATACCTATATGGTCGCTGGACATTCCCTGGGCAGCATTATTGTGTGGAACATCAGCAAGCCTAACGTACCATCCAGGATCATCCTCCCCATCACCAAGGAAGTGGCGCTCTCGGGCAGAAAACTAGGACACGTCCGAGGATCTGCAGTCCTACATGTCGCTTTTGTAGGGATTAAGAGGGCTGAGGTCGTCAGCGCTGATGATCAGGTATAAACTGGAAATAGCGCTCCATCATGAAAGTATTATTCACCGCCAAGAACGTCGACTAATATAAGCAAATTATATCGGATTCATCAGGGAATGTCGTTCCATCACCTACTCTACAAGGTCATGATGGTAAACGCTGTCGAGACAACGCGGCTTCTCGGGAAGTACCCAGCACCAAAATTCGTGAGAGGCTCTGATCCCAGAGGAGTCGTTAGTGCTCAGCGGCAGAGCACGGTCTTTGGGATGGGTGTATTACCGTATGGGCAGATCCCTCATCCTGCAGATAGCGTAGGGCTAGTAGCGCTCTTGACGCCATATAAGGTAAAGATGTGGGTGTAAAGATACCCCGTCTCTGTTGACCAATTGGCAGCATAACCTTACGTGCTAACTTTCTTATTCGTCCCCATGTAGATGCTCATTGTATGCATCAAACCCCAGCCTCAAACGCTCTTCAAGTTCTTGCGTCCAAAAGAGCTGCAGAACAGGGAGGGAGAGTCATCAGCAGTCATATCTGGAAATCTCGCTTGGTTCCCAGCGACAAAGAGCCAGCGTGGATCAGGTAACAATAACCTCTTTATACTATGCGGGAATTACGCTGAAAGGAAACTCAGCAATTTGAGCTAACCCAGTTTGATATATAGAACACGAATCTGTAGAAACGAACCCCATGCTTGCATTCTCGTGGAATCGACACCTGTATATCTTTGAAGTCATCAAGGGCACAGGGCAGACACCTGGCTCAACATCCGTACATCTTACGCCTGACAGGAAACCAGCTTCAGAAGCGAATGGAAAGAATCCCAAGCTGGATTTCATCAAAGTTGGTAACTGGATCAGTAGAGAAGGCATTGTCGGCATCCAATGGGTCCGCCCACAGGTACAGTGAAGCCCTGTGCACTGCTTGTATCTCTGCGCATACTTCACGTTTTGCAGCATACTACATTGCTCCTGCTAACGTGTCTGTATTTCGGTGTGCATAACTAGATTCTTTTGCTCCTGACAAACACAGAGGACATTATTGTGTTCGATCCCAAGATGATGTGCGAGACAGAGCGCTGCAGTGCCCGCTCTCTTCAAATTGTGTACCACGACTGGTTCAAGAATGTCGCGAAGACTCAACGCCAAACAAATTCTCCGCTGGCGCTAACAGAAGTGAGGCAACCAGTGGGCGATATGTGCTACAACAGTAGCTGGCGTGTTCACAAAGGAAAACTGTTTATCCTTGTAAGTTCCATGAAAAAACTGCACCACGTATAATTTCATTCCATGTCCATACCGTGCATCTGTATGTCGCTAACGATCCATCCTATTTTTCTTCCCCTAGGGTGTGAGGCGCGTTCAAGTAGGTACGATCCTCAATTGGACAGACCGAATTCTAGCCCTTGTCAAATCTGGGGATTTTCTGGAGGGTATCGCATTGGCGACATTGTTCTACACTGGAAAGTCCGTTCAGGCTGCTGTGGTCGGCCTGCCCGAGGATGAGGCGACACGGAAGCAGATGGTTGGCGAGAAGATCTACGAGCTCTTGACGGCGTCGCTTAACTACACCTTTAATCAGGAGCGAATGCTGGATGTCGACGCGGACGCAGCGGCTGGAGGCGTCGGAGCAGGAACAGTGTTGTTCCACGACCTGGCCATCCAGTCAATCGAGAGCTGCCTTGCTATCGAGGACCAGGGTTTCCTTTTCGAGGATGTGTACGAACGCTATGCTGAGGCCAGCACGCTTGTAAAGGGCATTTTCCTTCAGTCTTTGGAAGGATATATCCTCCAGGGCCGGTTGACAGAGATGCCGCCACAGGTGATGCAATCCTTCGTAAAGTACTACAGTAATCGTGGCCTGTTTAAGGAGTTGGAACTATGCATTTGCCACACGCCTTGCCACGTTCTCGAGATGGATCAGATTGTGGACCTATGCCAGCGCCACAAGTTGTACACTGGACTGATCTACGTATGGAACAAGAGTATCGGCGACTATGTCAGTCCAGTTGTCGAATTGCTCAAGGTCATCAAATCTATTCTCAAAGAGCGACGCCAGGCAGTAGGATCAGAGGAGGCTGGAGCACCAAGCCAGATTGATGGATATGAACATGGCAACCAGGATTCAGTATCGTTTACAGACTTGGAGGACAAGACACCTCATCAGAATGAGCCGTCAAATGAGGAGATTGTCCACAAACTATACAAGTATCTGTCGGACAGTCTCCTTGGAAGATCTTACATCGATGGGACGAATCTTGAGGAAAATGAGGCAGTTGCAGCCAAGGTGTCGCTTTATTCCTTTATTTTTTCTGGACGATGCGTCATGTGGCCGCCTGTGGGAGGGCAACTCATTCTTACAGGAGATGCAGACGACGCTGAGGACTTGGAACCGACTTATCCATATCTGCGATTACTCCTGAGGCACGACAGTGAGGAGTTTCTCAAGGTCATGGACCTTGCTTTCGAGGACAGCTACCTTGCTTCTACGAGCCGGGATATTTCACAGATCTCAAGGAACGGACAGGAAGGCCCAGGCAGGGTGATGAGTCGCCAGTTGATCATCAATACCTTACTGGAAGTTTTATCACCAAGTGCATCATCGTTCTCCAGTACCGCATCAATTTCGGAGCTAGGCGGCAATAGTAGCTCGTCTGTAGTAGAGTATTCAGCCAAGGACATCGCACACCTATACAGCTTTATTGCCCGCAACTATGCAAAGTCTCCCAAGACCATCGCCCTTTCACCAACAGCGCTACACAGGATTTTGACTCGACTATCCAGCGACACAGATTCATCGACCCGGGAGGAGCGACAAGTTGCGGTGCAAGCGCTATTGCGGCGTTACGCTCCTGGTGACGAGGCGGGCATGATGACACTGTACGAGCAGGCAGGGTTCTACAGAGTCTTGGAAAAGATGTATCGATCCCAAAAGCAGTATGGCCCCATGGTTGTCACATTCTTAAAGGACCCTGAGCGACGTCCCCTGGTGTTTGAGGCGATCCAGAAGTTACTTGACCCGGCGAGAAGGCAGCGTATTACTATTTCAGAGAAGCAAAGGACAGATATCGTCAAGACGGCAATGGAGCACATTGCGGAGATTGTCGATATCGATGGCGAGCAAAGTGCGCTCCTGGTCCATAAGTACCTCAATGCAGAACACCGGTCGGTCTTGGAAACACTGCATGGATCCAAGCCTCGACTTTTTGCGTACCTCCGTGGATTGCTGGAGCCTTCGAATGCCCCAACCAAGAATCAGAATCCAACCCCTGGTGACTTTTCGAATGGACTGACTGATAACGGAGATGCAATTGGAGCCTCATCTATCACAGATCCGGAGATTCACGAACAGTATGTGGAGCTTTTGTGTCAGTACGATCCTTCAGGGGTATATGACTATCTGGAGAGGCATCAGGATAACAGCTATCGTCTCGAGCGAGTGCTGAAACTATGCGAGGATGCTGGAGTCGTCGATGCAGTTGTATGGATCTTGGAGAGGAGTGGTAACGTTGGAGGCGCGCTAGGAAAGGTGCTAGAGATTGTGCAGGAACGGATTGATATGCTCTCATCGCTCGTAAAGTCCAAACTCGACGGAGAGATTCAGGATATTCATTGGTCAATGGAGGAACAGTCGAATATGCGAGCCAGCTTGGTTCGTCTCCGAGGTGTGTTGAATGTCGGAAAGCAGTTGTGTGAGCGCCGGAGCCAGAAAGTCAAGTTACTGAGTCAGGTCGCCAAGGTGCCTTTACAGCAGAACGCGGCTGCGCAGAGCGACACCGAGACACTGTGGTTCCGTCTCCTGCAGATCTTTGTCGCAGCCTCGCGAAAGATAACGCTCTTGGTTGCGTCCAAACGATCAAGTGGAGAGAAAGATGACGATGAGGAGACGACACTTCCCTCTACTTCAAACGGACTCATCATCGAAAACGCACCGCCAGCATTGTTTTCGAACTCGAGTCCGGAAAGCGACCGCTCGTATAATGTCGTCAACCAACTCACGAACAACTTCAAAGGCTTTGTTCAGTCGATCCTGGCAACTTTGCTCCTTTCAACATCCACTCCACAAGTGTCACTCCCTTCGCTCCTGCGTCGTCTTTTAAGATCAGAGTCTGCGGATGGAGGGGAATTGAACCGATTCTCGGACTTCAAGGACATTTTTATGGGCATGCTTGATACGTTCAAATACGAGGGACAGCTACTAGAGATGACCAACGGTCTTTTCGAACGAGACCTGTTCATGGGGGTTCAGATGATAGCAAAGAGTCGGGCAAAGGGCTGGCGACCACGAAAGGGCAGCTGCGAAATTTGTGGAGGGGCGTTCTGGGGCCCCAATATTGTCCGAGAGCTATGGGTTCAGCAGCAAAGGGCAGCCGCGAATGCAATCAAGGCTGCATTGGCAACGAATGTCACTTCAGTACAAGGAACAAGCTCAGATTCCCCATCGTCAACACCAATCCCAGAAGGATCATCCGCTACAACCGCAGACGTAGCTATGCAAGCCAAGGTCGATAAGGACAAGAGCACGCCTGACAAGGACCTGCTGCTCTTTCGATGTGGGCATGGATACCATCGTCAATGCCTCGAGATGGAGTCCGCATCCACTCCTGCGACGGTCATAGGCACACCTACTCAGCAGCAGCAACAGGCATCGTCAGGGCAGGACTTGTCGGCGGATACATCCAAGGTTTTGAACTGTGCTATCTGCAATGGAATGATAAAACCATCTAAAGCAAGATCCTCTTCAAGATCCTCTTCCCGACCTGGCTCCCGCAACAACGGCCGTCATCAGCACCAGCGTCATCAGCAGCACGCCATGAGCCGCTCTGAACATCGTAGCTCTCAACCCATCAAAGGCGGCTGGGTTACATTAGAGTCACCTCAGCCGAGATCAGATTCCTCTCGCTTGAGCTCAGTCACAACCCCACCTCCACGTCCTGACTCGTCAAGCAAAGCAGCCGGAAAGACATTGACAGCGAACTATAGTGGCAGCAATGGCAACGGCAACGGCCACAACCATGGCCATAGCATTGGGTCTAGTTCCGGCGGAAGTCGGCCGCACACACCGCAGAACAGTGATTACCAGGATGACCGCACTTTGTCGCCGGGACCTGACGGCTATTATATGAGTAGCAACGAGTATGAGGCAGCTACTAGTCCGAGTATGAAGGCCGACAAGGGCAAAGGAAAGGCCAGCTACTAGACACGACATCCTCACACATTGGCTTTTACGAGATACAATAAAGAAAAAAGTAAAGTACCGCATCAACAGTAGCATTTATATCAGTATTTCAGACGATCTTTGTTTTTCAGAATTATCTTCCAGCGTGCCTTTCTCCAGTAGTAAGTGCAAAAGTCTTTTTTTTTTTTTTTTTTTTTTTTAGAGGTGGGATGTACGAAGTCTCTGACGCTCAACTTCACAACAGGGCCGAAAACCGCCCCTGTTGAAGCAAAACTCTTAAAAACTCCGGTCAGCTCTACCGAGATGGAATCTCTGGCCGCCCCATAGAAAATGAGCAGGTCAGTACTGTAATAATCTCGAATGTAGATAGTTTTTCCCAGCGGTCCCACAGCGCACTCCTTTTTATACCCCACGGACTGTTTATTATAAACCTTGTGATGCACTTTAGCCCCGCGAGGCTGCAATTGAAAAATACTGAGAAATTGAGAGCGGAAGAACCAAGAATGTGACAAGCGTTTAGGGCTATGATCCAGCGTTTCAGTAGTCTCAGCACGTCGCCCTGAGGGGTCGCGAATATCGAAACACGCTTCGTAAATGTGCCAGGTAGATCGATCAAGGGCTGCGAACTAAAGCAAGAGAAAAAAAAAACGCAAAAATCAAATAGACTATATCCCTGCGACCACTCAAGGTATACCTCCTCTTCCGCATCCTCCACATTCTGCGAAAGCCGCTCGAGATCCAAAAAGTCTCTTTATCATGAAAGACAAGACGTTTTTTGATGGCCCGATGCATGATTCGTACAGAGGATGCTTGAGAGCCGAGCTACTTTCAACTTGAATAAGACATATATAATCATACGGCTGGCTGGGAAGAGACCCGTCTAGCGCCATTTGCCATCATTTATCGCTGTCATCTCCCGTGATGGGGGTACACTGGGCCCCTGCAGATTACAGTGCATGGTGAGCCAGAGGCATGGGAGGGTCTGCGATTGTTTGCGCGTACAATCAAGACCCCATCGCTCCTCATTTTTGGAATAACACGGAGCGTCAGTAGGCGCGAAACCTGAATAAAGTGAACCCTAAACGGCAATATCCATGCAAAACCAGGAACTGCGCGTAAACAAAGACGTATCGTCCAATAGATCTCAGCCGATAGTGGTCTGTTTGTCCCTGTTGGGCCCTATTTCTCATCGCTCGACATGTCAAAAAGGCTTATTGAAATGGGGCAAAATGCATGGCCGGGTAATTTCCTTTTTCTATGAAAACTATGGCAGCAGGTCCATGGCGGCCCATCTGGCTAGGAAATCATAACCTAACTTAGCCATGTTGGCTCTCTCGTTTGGGGTCATAGTGCCAGTTTG
Organism: Gamsiella multidivaricata; assembly: GCF_025024155.1. Classification (NCBI taxonomy): domain Eukaryota; kingdom Fungi; phylum Mortierellomycota; class Mortierellomycetes; order Mortierellales; family Mortierellaceae; genus Gamsiella; species Gamsiella multidivaricata. Next base: position 321,626 of record NW_026251716.1, read on the forward strand.
CAAAGCCAATGTCATGCACAATCTTTGTGCCACAATTATTCCACCCAATGCGCTCTTAGTGCTAGCCACATGAGTGGTTTTCTCTTTGACGCGCTGTATTTCTAATTATGGGTTCTTTCTTCGCTTTGAGTTTCAGCATGCCCGTCCCCCTCTCATACACTCTCCATGGTCCTCTCACTGCCACAAGCAGTGCACGCACGGCGGATTCTCTGAGCTTCAGGGCCGGCTCCACCCAAACAAGGACAACTTGAATCCGCATCGCATCCAAAGACAACACAAACACCTGCGCGATAACTATCAATACAACGTTCCAACATCCACATTAACATCACACCACATCTCACGGACCGCTGCATTTCATGCAGGTTCAAAGATAAAACAAAAAGAACCACGGTTGACAGTTCTATCGCGCATGCTTATTGGTCGGAGGTGCCACGGAGAAAACGGCAGACAATAAAAACAAATACTGGTCTGTTTGCTCTTGCGTAACATACGCGTGTGATGGGTCGGTGCAGTCTAGTCCAATAGTTTGCAGCCCACAGAGCTGAGAGCGTACAAGAGAAGAAGAAAATGAGATAATCCAGTGAGAAATGAAAACTATATGTCAGCCATTAGGTGCTATTTAGGATAAACGTTCCAAGTAAGGCATTCTTTATCCATCCATTTTGAAGCAGTCAGTCTTCCAGAGTCTCCATATATTTATGGTCGCAAGAGAAACACTTCGCCATCAAATGTTGTGACCTTGGAGAACTAGTCAGAGCTGAATGCAAACAGGTATTGCTGTAACGCGTAGCAGATAAAACAAATGCCAACAACAAATCAGCGAAAGCGTCCCCCATGCTGTACCGCGATGGAATGTTGAGGACGGCGATGTGTATCAACTAACGGTCAAGGAGAAAGGGACAAGAGTGAAGGATCCAAGCACAATCTCGCATAATCTGCCCCCCTAGATACGATCAACCGATGTTTGGCTTGCTCTTTTGTTGACGAACCTGCGATGGCAGCCGGTAAAGGCACACAAACAACTGTATTTATCGACTTGTCCATTTGAAGCACAAAAAAAAAACAATAATTGCATTGAAATGTTGTCGAGATAATCATTGAGGAGTTGTGTTGCTAATAAACGCCCTTGGCGATGAACAACCACCTCACGCCTGTTGGACAAAAGTGGAGGGGGGAGAGCAGATAGACCCTTTTCGATGACAGATTGTGTCCACTTTGGTATTGCCTCACCGCCTATATACTCCATCGTCCTTAGTCATCTACTCCGTGGGTGAGTCTGTATAACGCGTCGGATCTTATCACGGATCAATCGCTTCGGTCGGTGGACCTCATCGCCATGTCGTGGAGTGGCTACATTCTCCTATGTTCCGCACCGACCTTCATACGCGTCAAACAGGGTGGCCATTCCTATAGCCGTGAAACCCCGTATAAATAGGGACATGAGAATGGCGAATATACTTTTTTTTCTTCTGTACTCCAGCCCTCTCCCTTCCTCTCTCGAGTCCTCCTTCTCCTTTTCCTGCACCAAAGAAAGTCTCTCCAAGAAGAACCAACACAATGCGTTTGACAGTAACCCTTCTGTCAGCGGCCTCCGCCATCGTCTTGGCACTCACCCAGCAGGCTGTGGCTGCTCCCGTTGTCGCCGGCTACCTGCTCTTGAATCCCACCAACGGACCCTCCAAGCTCCAGGCCCTCGCCCAGAATGCCGCGAATATCCCCATCAACCGTCTTTACCTTGCCTTCCTTCGTCCTGGAATGACCTACGTCCCTGGCTCCAACACCCTCGAGCACGTCGGTCTGAACTACATCAACTCTGGTGACTATGGTTTCGCTGACATCAAGTCCAAGATCACCACGCTGCAAGCCGGTGGTGTCGAGGTTTTCCTGTCCGTCGGAGGATGGAACTACGGATGCTTCCCAGTAAGTCTCTCAAAGTGCCAACAGGGGAAGTCATTGCCTGAAATTCTAAGTATAAGAAAGCGTACTTACATTCAACCTGTTTTCCATCCTATGATTAGTATCTCTACACCTACTACTCGGTCGGTGGCTATGGTACTAGCACTCCCAACTACTACAAGATTGCCGAGAATGGAGGATCTCTCAGTGCTTGCACGGAGGCCAACATGTGGTGCTACACTTGCGAGCCCAAGAGTGAGGGCACGGTCCTCGCCGACTTTGACATCTTCCCTGAACCCTCGAACTCGTCGACCTGGAAGGCTGCCCAGCAGTACATTATCTCCAAGGCCGGAGGAGATCCACCAGTGTTCCACCCCGAAATGGTTCCTGGTACGCAAGCACTCTTTTTTTTTTTTTTTTTTTTTTTTTTTTGGAAATGGCGGAGGATTACAAGCTGACACAGGTATTGTTCTGCTAATATAGGCAAGAAGTGGACTGATACCAAGAACAACCAGGTCAACCTGATTCCCGGTGATGGCTACTTCGTCACCGTGAACCGTGATCCCTACCAGGATTTGGTTTACCTGGCCAAGGACCTGGGCGTTGTCGGTGTTGATATCGACTACGAGGAGATGTGGCACGCCGACTACTTCAAGAACGGCCCATCTGCTGGTCCCTGGACTTCTCACCAGACAGTTTACAAGTACGGTGCTATCATGAAAGATGTCATGCTCAACATCGAGGCCATCCAACCCTCCCTGAAGGTCTCGACTGCTTCCTCGGCTGCCGGTGGTCTTTCGACTAACTGGTGGGGCGGTAACCTCAAGAACATCTGGTACAACCTCTTCAAGTGGTACCCTGATATCTACAACGGAATCGCCAACAGCGGTGGTGTCAACGTCATGACCTACGATCTGTCGAACAACCAGCAGTTCTACGAGTGCCCCGACACCGGTGTCTGCAGCTTGAGTCAGCAGGTCAACTATTACATGAACTCGTACGCCGCCAACGGCATGAAGGCCCTCGTCGGTTATGAAATCGGCATCCCCGCCTACCCCGACCCGAACCATGACCCCACTCACCAATTGCCTTTGGTCCAGTCCGAGCTTACGTCCATCCTCGCTGCTCAGGGCTCTCAGGGAGGTTTCTTCTGGGAGTTGTACAAGCCCCCAGGTCAGAGTACCAATGTCGACGCCACTTCGACTGCCCAGCAGATCTGCAAGGCTGCTCTCGGTGCCAGCACTCCTCGCTGCTCGGGTGTCATTCCACAGCCCGGTGGACCCACCAACACTGTCTCCTCAACCTCGACTGCCTCCCAGACTTCGACCCAGACCAGCACGGCCGTGACCACCACCACTACCACCACCACTGCTACTCCCTCACCCACCAACCCTGGTACTTGCTCTGCTGCCGCCTGGTCTTCTTCTACTGCCTACAGCGGCGGTGCCGTCGTCTCGTATAACGGACACCAGTATACTGCCCAGTGGTGGTCCCAGAACAACATCCCTACCGCCGGTGCTCCCTGGACTGATAATGGCGCATGCTCCGGCAACTCGGGACCTGGACCTGGAACCGGCTCGTGCGCCGGCGTCAACGCTTGGACGAGCTCGACTTCCTACAACGGTGGAGCTAAGGTCACTTATGGAGGATTCGTTTACTCTGCCCAGTGGTGGACCCAAGGCGAAACCCCCGGCAGCGCCTCGGTCTGGGCCAAGGGAGCCGCCTGCTCGGCTACTCTTCGCCGTCGCCTCTACAAGTAAAGCGACGACATTGAATATACAGTGGTCTGAGCTGAGCTCAACCTCTGTTCCAACGTCCTGGCGACAATTATAAGAAAATTTATTTGCGATGATGGCAGGGCCACATCCTTTATCGATATTTAAAGTGCCTATGTGAGCTGCGCTCTACTGAAATAAATATAAAAATTACAAAAGCAAAACAAAGTGAATAAGTAAGCAAGCCTGGGTGAGGATCTGTACACCGCCGCGTCCACAGCTCTCCGAACGCGTTTCATTGGGTGACAACACCAGGCCAACCCCTTTCTTTTACGCGTCTACATTTTTTTGGCGGCGCAAGACTGTCCATTTTAGGTTGGACGAGCACCTCCAAAACAAAAAAGAAAGACGCGTTTGTTGTTGCCACCCCCCAGCTAGCTCGCCTGGTTCTCATCACAACATCCTTTATCACTTTGACGCACACACAACCATAGTATTAGCTCAGGGCCAATAGTCAAGAGGACTTTACAATCGAATCAGCCCTCGACATCACTGGGAGATCATCACCATCACAGCCATGCCTCCAAAACCATCGTCCCCTGTAAAGTCCCGGACACTCAACTCCTTCTTTACCAAGGATGAGCCCCCTGTAACCAATGGGTCGACCGCAGAATCAAACAGAGTCAAAGGTGAGACGAATGATCTACGACCTGTCCTCCACCGCTCTGCCTCGATTGCAGACCAACGGCTCACTCATGCCTCTCTTGTCTTAGACACGGAGTCAGGTGGGCCAATATCACCAATAGCCTCTCCGGAAAAGAAGAGACCTAGGAAACGAACCATCAAAGTCAAAGAGACTTCCGAGAACCAGGCAGCACCAGCAAAGAGCGACTTGGTAGCTGAAGCGTCATCCTCAATTCCACAACCCCAGGAGGCAGAGGATTCTGCATCCATTGAGACACACAAACTGGCCGAGTCCCAGCCGCTATCACTCACAAATACAAAGGAAGCGCCATCATCACCCAACAAAGCTGCTTCCACGGTTACTAGCGGCGCATCAGGCACAAATTCCAACAGCATCAACAAACTGAACAAAATCGACTCTGCATCCATGTTCAAGGTCACAAGAGGCAAGGCGTACATTACGGAGCCTAAGCTCAAGTTCTCGACTCATCCCTCAGCCATCGCGGATTTGTGCAGGTTTCATGAATACAGGGAGACGCTGCGGGAAACCGAGGACCTGACACAGTATCCTGGAACGAGGCTCGAGGGCGATCATGTCGAAATCACAAATGTACCGGCAGAGCACTATGGACTGATAGCCAAATTGGTCGAGGAGAGCGAGCTCTTGCTGGCGGAAATGGCGACAACATTCATGGCCACACTTTGCCCGCTTGGATTTGAAGCCTTTGGAGACATGGAACTCAGCGATGCTCGGGACGGTGATGAAAATATGGATGTGGATCAGGACGTAGATGTTGATGGCGCAGGGGATAAGCAAATGCCTGCTAGGAGAAGTGGTACAGTAGTTTCAGCAGCCGCTATTATAGAGGCTGTTCAAGCAGTCGCCCAACGGGTCAATTATGGCATCCCCGTCTCCAACCTTCCAGGACCCATCGCTATGACACCACCAAACCTGTCTGTTTATCGATGGGAAGTTCAAGATATTGATCAATTTTTCCCAGCCGACATGAAAGCGGCGGTTACCAAACGGAGGGCTAAGCGTATGGAGGCCTCAGCAGCACTGACAGCTTGGTTCCTGGGTCTGGATGCGAAGCAGCAGGAGGATTTGTGTCCCACGCCTGTCACATCCATCAATGGCCTCGGCACCGCTTCCGGTGTCGAGAAAGGCGTACTCGCTGGAGGCAAGAGAAGCCGGCTATCCATAGGAGGCGAGGGCATGGATCTCGATGGCGATGCAACTCTGCTCTCAAGTGTCGTTACAGATATGGGTGGTGTGAACAGGCCTGGTGCGGTTCCTCTCAAGGGTGAACCAGCGATCGCTGCCGCTATAGATCCGGCAGTGCTTGAGTCCAAGCTGAAGGAAGCGGAGGCGAAAAAGAAAGAGGTGGAAGCCAAAGAAGAGCGTCGATTAGAGAAGGAGCGTAAGATGGCAGAAAAGCAGCTCGAGAAGGATATGAGGGAGGCAGAGCGCTTACAAAAAGAGGAGGCAAAGAAACGTAAAGCCGAGGAAGAGCGTCTGAAGAAAGAGCAGGCAAGTGTGCAAGCGCCAGATTGCTTTTCGGAAGTGATGAACCAGTGCGGTAATCTTATTTTTCAACTGACATACCATATTACCTTTAGACCGCTATGCGATTTGTAGGCTTTTTCAAGCCCATGGCGCCTACGACCGCCAAAAAGGATAGTTCACAGACAGCTACCAAGAACGACGCTACTGCACCCTCACTTTCGGAGCTCTTTCATCCTTTCCATATTAAGAAAAACACCACGCTCGCGCCCGTCAATCGATTTGCAAAGGCCATTTCCAAAGAGACGATCGACATAGAAATCAAACTGGACATGAAGTCAAGCACGGATGAAACCTCTGATATGGAGGTGGACTCGGATCACAGAGAACTACCCTCGGCAACTGACAGAGCAACAGCCAGGAAAAAAATATCAACTCTTTTCTCCAAGGCACCACGAGCTGATTGCAGAGCCTCTCAGCAGCGGAAAAAGAACCTGCCATCTCGCTATAGACAAATGACCGTACCTGAAGTGATTCAGTCTGGCCTGTTGCTCCAGGATGAAGACGAAAATACCGATTACAACATGCTCACTTGGAATGAAATCCCCTCGCTCCGTATGAGGCTGCTTCAGTACGCAGAGAATTATCGCCCAGCATACTTTGGTAAATGGACAAACAACACGTCTATTGTCGACGACTGAAATATTGTATATAGTCCACTAATTGCGCAAGTATCGTTGCTTGATATTGACAGGTACATGGTCCAAACGCAGCAAATATGTTACTGGGCGCCGGTTCCTGGGCAAGGATACTGAGCTGATCGATTATGATTTCGATAGCGAGGCCGAATGGGAGGAAGACGAGGAGGGCGAGGAGTGCAAGAGCGACGATGACGAGGAAGACATTGAGGATGCTGGCAGCGATCAAGACGAAGAGGTGAGTAATACTTGCGTTCTTCCTTTCTGTTGTGCATGAACCCAAGTACTAATGTTGCGTTCTTTTGACCATCTAGGATGACTGGCTGGTCCCAGAAGGATATCTCTCTGAGGACGAAGGACTGGATGCAGGTGAAGAGGGTGGCTCAAAACCAGACATGTCCTCTCAAAAGAAATCGAAGGAGCAACGACGCGTAAGTGAGCGATCATTTGACCAGGATGACATTTTGAACTTGCCAACTGTAAGGATGTCTTTGTTGACACTAACGACCAATTCTTATGTATGCTGTGTATGTAGCCCGCTCTTGCCCAAATGACGCCCATTATCGTTGGTCCGGTGTTCGAGACCACTCTTGGAGAGTGCTCCACCCACCCTGCCCTGGAGCCCTACCACATCGAATTCCTTGGAGGTAAACAACAAATCTCTAACGGAATATGTTTCGTGCGCACATCCATGGTTTAACCGACGGTAACTAATTTGATCCGCGCCTCTTATCGTACATTTGTAGATTATGGCATTGGCATGGACATGTATTATGCGGTGGAAAGCAGTGCTTAGGATAGGATATCTTGCCTTTGATTGCAGTTTTGGGTCTCAAGGAGCGATATTCTCTTGTATCATACACACCATACATCAATAAACAGCACATCGAAGCAAAGAGCGATCTTCTTTGTGAACAGTCGGTTCTTGTCCAAGGGCGTGCGTTACTTATATATATACATGGGTGTGGCGACGTCACGTTCACAGACACAGACGCGCGACAAGTGATATTCATATGGACACAATTGCAGGGCTCACAGGCTCGTGCCTGATTTTCCAAAGACATCACACATCAACCAGCACTTACCCCAACATCCACCCATCCCATCACCACTGCAAATGCCATCACCCTGTGACAGCATCTCACTATAGATTCCTGACCACCTTATTCTCTTAACTATCTCTCATACACAAACATTCAGACAAAGAACGCAAAAGAAAGCACTTGATACCAGGACCAAGTCATGGCCGACGCTGCAGCGAACCTCAGCATCGGCACTAGGGTGGAGGTTGGCGGAAACCTGGGCTTTGTGCGTTATGTTGGACAGACCTCCTTCGCTACGGGGCGCTGGGTTGGTGTCGAGTTGGATGTTAAAGCAGGCAAGAACAGCGGTGTAGTCGAGGGCAAGCGATACTTCGACTGCAAGACCGGACACGGTGTCTTTGTTAGGGCTTCACAAGCGCATCCTGTTGTCGAAGGAGCTGCACAGGTAAAAGCTATAGGCTTTATATTCAGCATGCAATAACAAAGACGATGACAAAGAGGGAGCACTTTTTCCTAATGCATATGCTTCCTGGATGCCTTCGCTACGACAAGCAGCCTGAGACAACTGGGGCCGGCAAGACTTCGCGCCCAACCTCAATGGTGGGTCGTCCCGCCGCAAGCACGGGATCCCGAGTCGGTGCTCCAACCAGGCCCTCAACTGCAAGGACTGGCGCCGCTGGCTCCGCTGCACCCTCTCCAGCATCTATCCCCGCCTCTCGACTTACGAGACCTACGGCAACGAGGAGAACAGTCGGTGCGGAAGCCGCACCCGAGCCAGCCGCGTCCCCGAGAAGAATCCGGGTCGCATCTCAGCCGCTAAAGGATGAAGAGACTGAGCGTTTTCGCTCGAGTGCATTGCCGAGCGCTGGTGTTCAGCAACAGCTGCCACCTCAACAGGATCCGCAAGATACGTTGGTCCCTGAGGTGGAGGAAGATAATGCTCACCTCTTGGCACAGGAGCAGTCGATTATGGAAGAACTGGAGGCAGAGGAAGCCTTGGCTCAGAGGCAATTGCTACAGGACCAACAAGGATTTGCGCCTCCACCTCCGCCTTATACTGCGCCCAGTGCCGGTCCCCAACCCCAGGCCACTGTCGCGGCTGGTCAGAGATCAGAGGCAATGGTCCCACTGAAGGAATATGACGAGTTGAGGATCAAACTTCGTCTCCTTGAAAGCAAGCGCACCGAGGATAGGGAGAAGATTCGCGAGGCAGAAAAGGCGAAGGAGGAGTCCGAGCAGTTTTTGAATATCAGAACCAAACTGCAAGGTGAGAAAGGACATACCTTACGTCAATATTGTTGTATTTATTAGGAAAAAACCATTACTGACCATCATTACGATGTGCATCATGGTTACTCTCTCACTACTTAGCCAAGCTCACGGAGATGCAGCAGGAACTTCGGGACTCAAAGCGCATCCTCAAGGAAGCCACTGCCGAGAAAGAGGCGTTTGAGGCCAAGTACAACGACGTTGTCGATTCGATGGAGGTGACTTTGCTGGACAAGGAGATGGCCGAGGAAAGAGCTGAGAACCTGCAGCATGAGGTCAATATACTTAAGGAGAAGGTTGAGGAGATGCATGTCGACCTCAATGTTTTCCAGCAAGAAGAATGTAAGTGGACCATTGTGGCACTTGACTGAAGGACACGCGCGCTTGACCAACGCCACATGCATCCGCCTGTATTCCCCTGAAATTTAATTTATCACATGCGGCGCATGTCAACTAAACTTGGACCTATTCAATTGTGCCAAACATGCATAGCCGGCATGTCGAACCCCGCGGTCAACCAGATTCAGCTAGAGAGGCAGAATGAACGTCTCAAAGAAGCCTTGCTCAAGTATGTAGGCCTGCAACATGCAGTCTCTGGACTTGCTTTGTCAATGGACACACGAAGATACCAACGATTTTTATTTGTTTTCTTTTTTATACACTCGTAGGCTTAGGGATATGACGAGCGAGCAGGAGGCAGAGATGACCAGGAAATTGAAGAATCTGGAAAAGGAGGCCTCGCTTGTCCAAGAGGTTCAGATCCAGAACGAAAAGCTGAGAGAGAGCCTGGAGTTAGCGGAAGGTCAGAACGAGGAATTGAAGCAGCGTCTGGACGATGCCATTGGCGCTGAGGACATGATCGAGCAGCTTTCCGAAAAGAATATCACCCTCAGCGAGAAGATTGAGGAAATGCAGATGGCCATTGACGATCTCGAGGCCCTGAAGGAACTAAACGACGAACTGGAGGAGAACCACAGCGAGACGGAAAAGCAGCTTCAAGCAGAGATCAACATGAAGGACATCCAGCTCAGGGAACACCAGAAGAAAATCGAGACCTTGGAAGAAAACGTTGCCGACTATGAGAACACGATCATTCAGTTCCGCGAATTGGTCGCTCATCTGCAGAGCGATCTGGAGCAGCTGCGTCACAAGGAGGAGACTGCCTCTGGAGGTTTGGGAAGCCAATCGCAGGCTATGCTCAGCCTTAACCTTCAGCTGCAGTCCACAGCTATGAAGGCACAGGCCAAGGCGATCGATCTGGAGCTCAGGAAGTTGGACGCCCTCCAGGCAAACGACAATCTCACGTTGGTTCAGCCATACCTGCCCGACGGATTCTTCAGGACTGAGAATGACTCGATCCAGTGCTTCCTCTTGTTCAAGCGACTGTCGTTTAAGGCAGAACTTATGAGCAAGCATCTGGAGCAGCAATATGGAATCGCGGATAAGATTGCTCAGAATGCCATCCCCTCCGAGCTCGTGTCTGTTTGCGAGGTCCGCCAGAAGTTGACCTGGTTCGGTGACATGGCTAAGCGATTTGTGTCTTATATCGAGGGCTGCCCTGTGGACGTGTTTGCGAAAATGGGCCAGGTCTATCACGACCTGATTGGTACCGAGCGCCGTCTTAATAACTGGATGGAGCAGTTGCGCAAGGAGGAGCTCAAGGAGTCGGATTGCATTGTTGATCTGCAGCGGGCTATTGCTCAGCTGGATCATCTGGCAGAGACCTATTTGACTAACACTAAGCTGGATCTTACGGAGCGCTACCAAGGAGCCGCTCATGCACTGGACTTGAACTTTGACCGCGTCTTTGTGAACATGACAGCTATTGGCGCGATGTTCAAGTCGAACGAAGATGGCGTTCGTTTGGTCGACACCGACGATATTCAATACCAGCTGCTCCAGACTGTGGCTAGCTTAGGTACTCAGGCTAAGTCAGGCAAGGCGACAACAAGGTAACCTTCTCTCTTTCTTTCTTTCTTTCTTTCTTTTTTTTTCCTCGTGCCTACTTCTTTACTTTGGCTGACCTCATCTTTTATTATTCTCTTTAGAAAACTGCTACGGAAGCTCGAGGAACTTTCGTCACAGGCATCAGTTGTCAAGCCAGAGTGCTTCGCGCAGTACAGGAACGCTTGTACTTTAAGCACGAAGCTGGGCGAGTTTACCTATGAGGTCAAGAACCGCATTGCGCAGTACGTCAAAGGTCGCCGGGAAGGTGCCAAGACCGAGTCAATCCATCAGACCATTTACAACGTCACGGACACACACCTGGGCGTCAGTGAGACGAGTATGTGGGATGGATGCCGCAAAATGTTGAATGGCCTGTTGCAGGATATTACTACTTTGGCGGAGAATGTTCTGGATCCTGAGATTACTGTTAAAGGTGGGTCGCTGTGTGCGCGTATGTGCTTAACGAAATGGCTTTGTGTGTTTGTGTCTTGATGGCTAATACTGGCATCCTTTTTTGCTCATAGTTACGAGACCAGATCAGGTTTGGGTCAAGAGGGCCAAGGACATGAAGGCAGAAGTTGTTGTCAACTTTGATGCAGAACAGAAGGCACAGTCGCTCCAGGAGCAAGTTGTCAAACTTGTTAAGGAAGCCAAGCTGAAGGTATATTTCTTCCACGTCTATTGCGTCAACTGTTGTAAGACTGCATAGGGTTTCACCACTGACAACGATGCGCTCAATTTGAATATTAGGACCAAGCTTTACAAGAGTCAGATGTCAAGATCGAGTTGCTTGAAAAGCGCATGGAAACCTTCAAGAAGCAGGCTGAGCAGATTTCGATCTTGGATCGTGATGTGGATAAAGCCAAGAAGCAGGAGCGCGACTATGACGAGGCTATTAGCGCACTGCAGGCAGACATGGCTGCGTTGGAGGAGCAAAATGCTCTGCTGAGACGCTCGGTCAAGAACAAAGAGAGCAGAAACATCACTACTCCTGTCAAGAGATCTCCTCACCATGGACAGCATGGACACAGCGGGAACGCTCACGAACAGGATTCCACGGGCGCTATGGCCACAGAAGGCACGGAGACCGGGTCTAACCGGGAACTCTTGGTTCAGATCGAGTCTCTCAAGTCTGCGCTGCGCTTCTTGCGTTCTGAGAACGCCTCCCTGAGAACAAGGGCGGCTATGTTGGACCTTGGATTGACGGCGAACATGTCTGCATTGTCTGGACCTGTGGGTCGTAGGTCGGATGTCGAAGCAGTGCCTGTTCCAACAAGTGTTGACCAGCCCGAGTTCCATAGGCGACAGCTGAAGGCAGATACCGAGCTGAAGGCTGTAGCATTGGAGACCAAGAGATTGCTCAAGGACGCTAGAGCTGTTTGCGCGTCACCCAAGCTTGTAGATCTGTCCAAGTATACCACATCCAAGGCACCAGCATCACCATCAGAGTCCGCCACCGCTACGACGCGTCGTCCATGGCAAGCACAGCAAACCCGTCCAGAGTATCAATACCACACGCAGCAGGCAGCTTTGCACACGATCCAGCAGAGGAGTAACGAGCTCAAGGAGAGGCTGACCAAGGTCTCTCGTGCTGCGGCTCCTTCTGCACCTATGAAGTTGAAGAAGGTATAGTCTGGTTTCATGTTTTTATTCGTCTTCTTTTTGATGCTATCGAGCTCCCATTGACAAAGCTTTTTGTCGCTTTCTATCCATTTTATAGCTGACGTTGATGGATGCCCCTATTGGTCGCGTTCATCTTCCACGGGGCATGTCTGGTCTTGTTGGAGCTCCCGAAGGCCAGCAGGCACCGGCCAGGAAGGACCTGGCAGTGTTCTTGAGGAGTAGTGCTGAATTCGAGGCGATGCACCAGCTCTTTGTGCGCTAGTTAAACTTCCGACGAGAAATAAAAAAAAATAAAAAAGTTCCCCGCAACTTGTGCGTCTTTCCTGGCGCCAGTCGTTATTTTCCAGGTTGCCCGTGGATTTTCTCGGGTGAGGATCATACACGCGCAGCCAATCAGACGGCAGCAGGGGGGAGAAACAGGGACGCGGCAGCTCTCCATGTATCTCACGCATATCCCCCAGCGACGTAGGGAGCAATTGACCTTCAACACACTCTTCCCTCCTTTTTTTCTTCTTTTCTTTCGCCTCTCATTCCTCAACCTGACCCTCATTTCAGATTCGCAATGTCCTCTGCACCTCGTCTCGTGATCACCTCCAACAGAGTTCTGCGCTCGCCTGCCGCGCCTGCAGCGCCAGGAACCATTGTCGTAGACAAGGCAACGGGAAAGATCGTCGAAGTGCTCGATACCATCAAGAGCCGTGAGAATTTTTCTCAGGAGCAGGTTCACCAGGGCGATTTTATTGAGGCTGGTGACAACGTTGTCATGCCCGGAGTCGTTGACGCTCACGTAAGGATACGACGCATGATAAAGTCTACGTCCCTGTGTCTCTGTCAAGGAATTACCATCCTTACTCCTTACTTACCATGATCATCCAAATCATGTCTTTATTGATCCTAGGTCCATATCAACGAGCCTGGAAGAACTCATTGGGAGGGGTTTGCCACCGCCACCAAGGCCGCTGCCGCCGGTAAGAGCCAACGTTTTCACGAAATGCTCCAGTCGGTCTTCTATTATAAGGCGAAATGCTGATCTATCTCCGCGCTTGTAACATTCCCAGGTGGTGTCACAACGTTGATTGACATGCCATTGAACTCTATCCCTCCAACAACTACCGTCGAAAATCTTCACGTTAAGAGGGATGCCGCCCGCGGACAAACCTACGTCGATGTCGGCTTTTACGGAGGAGTGATCCCCACTAACGTCAATGATCTTATCCCTCTGGTCAAGGAGGGCGTCAAGGGTTTCAAGTGCTTCATGATCGAATCTGGTGTTGATGAGTTCCCCTGTGTGAATGAGGAGGAGATCAAGGCGGCGATGGAGAAGTTCCAGGAAACGGATTCTGTATTCATGTTCCACGCTGAGATGGACTGTGGCGACATGCCCAATCCCGACGGCATGGATCCCAAAGCCTACAACACATTCCTGCACCAGCGCCCTCAGGTCCTGGAGACGAATGCTATCCGGACGATCATTAAGTTGGCAAAGCAGTACCCCAAGGTCCGGTGCCACATTGTGCATCTGTCGGCGGCCGATGCTCTGCCGATGATCCGGGAGGCGAAGAAGGAGGGAGTTCGTTTGACGGTCGAGACATGCCCACATTACTTGTCGCTGAACTCTGAGATTGTTCCCGAGGGAGCAACGGAGTACAAGTGCTGCCCTCCGATTCGTGAGGATGAGAACAGGGATAAGCTGTGGGAGGCATTGAAAGAAGGAACGATCGATTATGTGGTCTCGGATCACTCGCCTTGCGTGGTTGAGTTGAAGCTGATGGATGCGGGTGACTTTGTTGGTGCTTGGGGTGGTATTGGCGGCCTACAGTTTGGTATCCCAGTTGTGTGGACGGAGGCTCGTCGCCGCGGATGCACGTAAGTCTTTTCTCTCGTGTACCTGTGTGTGTGGTTATCAGACTTATATCCATACCTTTTCATAACAATCTTTTTTTATTTTATTTTTGTTCGCCTATGATAGTATCCAGGACTTGACCAAGTGGCAGAGCTACAACACAGCGCGCCAGGTCGGATTGGGCGGTATCAAGGGTTCGATTAAGGCTGGAGCGGATGCCGATTTTGTGATCTGGAACCCGGACGAGACGTTCGTGATCACGAAGGAGATTATTGAGTTTAAGAATAAGGTGACGCCGTATATGGGTCGCACATTGCATGGAGTTGTAAAGGAGACGTTTGTCCGTGGACAGAAGGTCTGGTCCCAGGGCAAGTTCACGTCGGAGGCTGCGCTCGGCAAGCTCCTCTTGTAAGAAAAATACCAAGCATGCATACCATTCTTAAATAGACGAGTAAAACAAAAACGAATTATCGTCGTTATCATTACTACTTGAACAGCTGGTTGCATTTCTGGGCTTCTAAGGCGTGCCGAATAACCAGAAATGGCGTGGGTTCCTAGGACATGGCAGTGCGAATCTGGCGCGTGCTTCGTAGAAAGTAACAACATCCAAGGTTTCGGCAGTTCACAGGTGATCGGGTCAAAACCGCTTTGTTGGCCAGATTCTCGGACACCAAACGGGTGCTCACAACAAAAAATTGTTCATTGGCCTAGACTACCAGTCCCCGATAGACACATGCATGGTGTGGAAGCTTGCGAAGACGAGGACAGAGTTCAGGATTTATGTTGGAGCCGGTTGTGGAGAAGGAAGCTGTATGGCGTCATGGCCCTCAGTTTCTACAAGACTATCTCTCTTCCGCTGGCTTGTTTCGGGCCTGTCAAGTGCACGCCTTCCTCTTCAGAAAAGAAGCGCGATAGGGAGCGGAGACATACTTGATAATACTCATTGCATGTTACCGTCAACCCACCCTCTCCTCCCCCTCGCTAGTCAGTGCTGTGGAGACAAATGGCTACTGTTCCTGGAAATACTTCTTTCGCACGCGCCTCGGGCCACCATTTGTACTCGCAGTATCCCCTTCTGGGGTCATTTCTTGTTTGCTTTGATGAATGTGCCGCCAATAAACATACAATACATTTTGCACTACCGTAACTGCCAGTATGTTTGAGCTCTATATTCAATTTGTACACCCCAAGTGCTGGTTGCCCCTGGGGCGTTTGCAATGGCCTTCGCATGCAAATGCGCAACTGCCGTCCGTTGGCGTGTCAATGGCGCCTTTTAAGTGTCCGCTGCCGTGTAGCTGCCTTCCTTGGACTCTTCTGCTCTCCCCTCCCCTCTTCTACTCTTCCACTTCGTCTTCTTCCTTTTCCTACCCTCCGCACCCACTCCTTCTTCACGACACCTTCCCTTCCTGTAGCTGGAGCAATCAGCAGTATCAAAGAGTTCCTCGACCTCTCCTTTGATCCCTTCACACCTCCTCCACCTCCTGCCTAAAGGTCGTCAATCCACATACCCTACTATTCGACTGTGCTCCCCACCCTTTAATGATCCATTCCCTTCACCATGCCCTCTTCTAAAACCTCTCTTGCGGAGCTCACCGAGAAACAACCCCCTTATACTGACGCAGAGGCCGAGTACAACAGCATCACAGACGACAATGAGTATCACTTGCCCCACAGTGAGAAGCGGCCCCATGACTACACTGTTAACGACAACGACGACCACGAGTCCTTCAAGGACTACGAATACGAGTCGGCACATAAACCACAACAGAAGCCATTCTACCGACGCAAAAGAGTGATCGTCCGGTGCGCTATTGGCACAGTCATCTTTCTGGCAGCGTTCATCCCTCTCTTGATCTTTGTTATCCTGCCCAAGGTGGCCCAGTCCCTGCTCAATTCGTCTACCATGCAGATCATGCAGCTGAACATGACCAACCCCGGGGAATCCGCCCTCACAGTCTCGGTGTCTGCGGAGGTCGGAGGGATTCCAAAGATCTTTTCCGCAGATATGGAGTTTACAGAGCCGGTGATGGTTCATTGGCAGGAACAGCTTATTGGATCCATGAGCTTGAATCCTGTGCATGTCAAGGGTGGCAAGGGAGACATTATGCAGGTTACTGGGTTCACGATTGAGGATAAGAATGCCTTTGCGGCCTTTGCTAAGGATATGGTAAGCTTTTTTTTTTTTTTTTTTTTTTTTCTCGATTGAACTATTACAGTTAATGGAAAGGCACTGGGAAAGGCGAAAGATGCGGCATGAATAAGGTGCTTTGTTTCCGCGGGCATGTGCCCGCGAATAATGTTTATGGCTCTCAATGCTATGTGCGTTGGAGAAGAAACACAAAAAAAAAAGAAAGATCCAGAACCGTGTTCTGGATGCATCGGCAGTGGGTGACAAGGGAGGCTTCTTCTCACTTGAAGAAGCAACCGTTGCACAGCAAGGTAACGAAGAGGACTAAAGGACGCGCGTAATAGGAATACGGATGACATGCGAGGGGGACGCATTCCCTGGGAAGTGTTACAGCGATAGAGGATAAAGGACGAGAACACGGTTGCTGACTCTTAAAGTGTCTGTTTTGTCTTTCTCCAAGGCTCACAAACAGAAAACACACTTGATATGGTTTTTGTGGTGTCCCTCAGTCTCCATGTACTGTACCATACAGTCCGTATAGCGCAGTTTAAGTTCTATGAGAACCGCGTGTTTGGCGCGCTAGATGGATGTGGAGGATGAGAAAGAAGTGGGGTCAGGTGTGGAGAGCACCAGGTTCACTTTAAACAGACGGGCTGCATCGATAAAATCCCCACACAAAGTAGAATTCACCAATAGCATTGGCTGTATAGGGGTGCTGAGCAATGTGGAGATGCCGGAGCGGAGACTGGAAACGGCTCTGGCTCTGGCTCTGGCTCTGGCTCTGGCTCTGGCTCTGGCTCTGGCTCTGCTGCTATGAGTCCGACACTCTTCCCCGCGGCCTACCCTTGTTCCTGAAAATGTAATCAATGAGCTAGATAGGCTAACTGGCACATGTGCATCCAATCATCTGGTATAGCTGGCTTCCGATGGCTTCGCATGGACCCTGACCAGCAAGGCCACCCTCAAGACCCTGGGGCAGACAATCAAGGATCTCGAGGTCAACAAGGTGCTGAACATGAATGGTATGTTTTCAATTCAAATTACCCCCGCAAGAAAGTCAACCTATGCACATACAAGCTCGTGCAACCGTTGAGATTGCTAAATTGAGTTATGCCATTGTTTACATAATCCCGGCTACGCTGATAAATGCCGTACATACATCTGATGCGTACGTTTTTGCCTCACGTAACATTGTAGGTCTGAGTAACTTCTCCAACTTGAAGATCCTCAAGTTCGATCTGCCCGCAGATGCTCCCGACGGCGCCCTTGTCGCCATCCAGGCCTCAATTGCCAATCCCTCACCTATTGGAATGACTCTCGGCACCATTACTCTTGACATGAACTTCGAGACCGCGTACCTCGGACGTGTGGTCGCCAAGAATGTCACCCTCGTCGGCGGACAGCCCATGATCTTGAACCTTGAGGGAACCCTTCTAAAGCAAACAGAACCAGTCCACCTCCAGGAGCTGTCTCTACTCATGTCCAATTATCTGAACGGCGTTGTCACTCCAGCCTCTGCTACGGGTGTCTCTGTCTTCCCTGACGGCGTCAACGCTGTCTCTTGGTTGACCTCGGCCATCCTGGCTACCAAGATGACCGTCCCTCTCGTCTCGCCTGAGCCCCTGAACGTCATCCAGGGTTTGGATATTCAGGATATGGGTTTGATCGTCCGTCCTGAGGCGCCATGGGCACCCACTGCCAACTCGAACTCGGTATCTGCTGTCTTCAAATTACCTTTCAACATTTCTCTCAACATCACTGAGCTCGCGAATGCCACAATGACGCTGATCTACAAGGGCACACCTCTTGCGGATTTGACGACCGCTGTGTGGAACCAAACCACATCTGATATGAAGAACAACAAGATTGTGTTCACACTGCCTCCCTCCCCCCTGAACGTCAAGGAGGACGCACACGAGGCGTTCCAGGCATTTTTGACTGACGTTGTTCAAAACTTAGACTCTGGTTTCGACATCAAGGGTAGCGCGGATTCTGTTGCCACGACCCCCATGGGCATTGTTCGTCTCAAGGTTCCTTTCGCTTCCACAATCGCCTTGAAGGGCATCGGTTTCGCTTCGGTCTCCCCAACGATATCCAACGTGACAGTAATTGCCGGATCGACAGAGTATGTTACCCTGTCTGCCAACGTCGGCATCAACAATCCCTCCATCTTCTCGGTCGATGCTGGTCCAGTGAACTTGCAGATCAGTGGTATCGCCGGTGGTATGAGTGGTGTCATGGGAGACGTTATTCTCCCCAACCTCAAGTTCGCGCCGGGCTTGACAACTTTGATCGCTCAGGTCCGTTTTCACCCCTCGGATCCAGCGTTCCGCGACATGTTCTTCTCTCAATTCGTCGCGGGCGCTACCTTTGATTGCGTCATTACTGGAGACGCTCAATCGACCTCAATCACGTCCATGGCGCCAGTAATGGAAGCTCTTTCGATGAAAACCAAAGTCCCAGGTATCATTCCTGCTCCACGACTGATTGTTAGTGGCGATGGCCAACCAAGCATCGGAAGCGTCATTGGCAACCGCCAGATTCCCTTGACGGTATCGGTGCTCAACCCTCTCCAGACATCGCTTTCGATCAACGATATCTCTGCACAAGTCTTCTGGCGCGAGAATTTCTTTGGAGCCATCAAGGCCAACACGGCGTTCTCGATCCCTGTCGGAAGCACACTCCCATCACCTGCGCTGATCCTTCAGGCGCCCACGGGTTTCCAATTTGGTGTGTTCATGGTGACAACGTTCTTGCCTGCCAACTTGGGTGTACTGACGGGCACGATCGTGAACGTGGACTTGACCTCGAGCATCGGGGTGTCAGTCGGCGGAGTCAGCAATGTCGGCTACTCATCCACGATCAGTTATAACCAGACCGCAGTGCCAGCGTTCTTGAAACTCAGCATGGGCTTTGCGAACGGGCTCAAGAGACGCACAGAGGACCTGGGCTCGCTCTTGCCACGCGCTGAGCCTTCCCTGGAGAGCGGCATGGAGTATGTGCAATGGCTGAAGGACACACTCTTTGCGGCATACCCTGAAGAGGCGAAGCGGTATGTCGAAAGCTTGAATCAGTAGATGGGTCCCTGCATTCAGAACAATAAACGTAGATTTGAAGATAATACTGGGCAGCTGCCGAAAGAAGGGGCCTGTTTATGTCGCACTTTCATTTAGATTTTTGCTATCGGTCGCGTGTTTGCGTTCGCTCATTGTGCACGCTACCTCATCTTTAAGGCTCGACAGCCGTGTAGCTGAACATGACAGAACCTCGGCAATAACAGATGAGAGTTTCGGTGCTGATAACGGTGGCGGGGACTCTGAGAGTGCTTTCGATGATGATGGAGCCTCTGTAGGAGGTCGAGGTGAAAATGGACAGACAGGATGAGGATGTTGTATCCAGTCGCGAGAACCAGTTGCGAGCACCAGTCGCAACGGTAACGATCAAAAATGAGGATCCTACATTGTTTTATTCAAAGCTGTCTTATCGCTATCAGCTTTTCGGCCCTTCCCATGCTTGTCAGTGATTGAGAGTTGCACTCTTTACTTAACCAGACAAAAGATCGTTCAGTCGCACATGGATGCCTAGTCCTGTCTGTGTTGCTCGACATTCCCGTATAACTTCCTCCGTGCGCTCACCAAGTTCTATCTCCACGACTCTCAGAGCCCTCATCTTGTCCAATCCACGTATAAATCCATCGACTGTCAATGCGTCCGAATCGCACTTATCCACTACCAATCTCTGCAATTGTTCCAAACCTCCTCCCAGTTTATCCATGACCCTATCCGTCAAAATCCATCTCCCGACCAATGAGAGTACTTTTAAATGCGGGGCCATGACCACCTTCTCCAAATGATCCACCCGCGGAGGCGAGTACGGATGCAGAGTCAGGTTCAGCTCCGTCAGTTTCGGACAGTAGGCCAGTGATTCCATGTCGAACCAAACGGCCAGCTCGCCTTTCAGGCTCAGAGTCGTCAATCGGCCCAGAGTCCAAGACCAACCAAACCAGGTTTCTGAGGGCGAGGGAACCACAGCAGACAGCTTAAGAGCAACGCCCTTCAGGTCCTCGAGAGAGTCTCGGAAGGCATAGGCGCAGTCTTGGACCAACTGCTTGGCCGTCGTAGGTCGGTGAGATGACAAGTGCAGGACCTTGATCGATTGCAGTGACGAGGGATCGGCGTTGTAGCGGTCCACAGCCCATGAGAATGCAGTTGAGTTCTGGACTCCGATGTGAAGGGTCCTCAGATTGGCGCAGCGTCTGATTAGGTCAAGTGCACGATCGTTTTGTGTCACCAACCCTGCGTCTGAAATTCGGGGCGGCGCCGCAGTCGTTCCTACGAAGGATAGTGTCTGGGTCTGGGTAGCATCGGTGTTCTGGTGCGCTGGAGCAGGCGACTGCGGCGCCGGAACGAAATCGAGATCAAACAACAATTGCTCCAAACTGCTGATGTCTTGAAATTCGAAGGTGTTGAGGTCCCTGGTTGCCTCCTTGTATCTCGAGAGATCGATTACTTTGGGATGCTTGATCAATTTGATGATCTTATGCAGAGTCGGTTTCTGCATAACTCTTACATCATTAGGTCCCGCCATTTTGAGCTCGCGGATCGTGCCAAAGAGCCGAGAGTGTTCCTGCAAGAATTCGATTGCTGGATCGAGATTGAAGTGCCAGCTGATTCCATAGAGTTCGAACCGGACGAGGCCTGAGAGCTTTGAGCCGATCGACTGGAATGCGACCAAACGCTGAATCGGTAGGGAGATGGTCCGGATACACTCTGGCCGATGGAGTAATAGTTTCCGCTCGATCTCGTTGCGCGTAAACATGGTGATAGTCGTGTTTGTGAGTGTTTGTTGCCTTTGTTGCCTGTATTCTTCATGTTTCACATTGGTAGACAAGAGTGATGGTGGGACCAGTGACGGTGGTGAGTACCGCTGGATGTTCGGGAACAGGATGCGAAAAGTGCTTGAGAGGTTCATGCACAAAAAGTGGTGATGGTACGCTGAGAGGTAGTCAACCAAGGGCCTTTTGAGGGATTCATGGGCAGCTTCAAAAGCAGTGCAGACCGGCGGCAGATCCACCCAGAAGGGATGATGGCTCACTGGTGGCTCGTTCGGGAGGAGCTCGCGATCGTTGGGGCCGGTTGAGCAGCAGTTTAAGAGGAGATAGAGCAATGAGGCATGTCGTTTTGTGCGCTCCTGAGAGGACCATGCTTGGTTGGACTCTAGCAGATCGAACGGGCTCGCATAGAGGAGCGGCATAGCAATGCGGAAGAAGGTCTTTGAGACGAGAAGTAAGGAATAGAGCGCTGAGAGATCTCTAGCGAGATAGACAAAGATCTCCTGGAGACATTCTTCGGGAAGCAAGCGGCTACATCCTGTCTGCGGAGAAGAGTGGAAGGAAGAGGAAAGGGCTGGATCTGAGGCGGAGGAGTCTTGAAGAGATAGAAGCGAGATAGGCAGTGTGTGCGGACTGGTAGAGGAGGACGAGGACAAGTGCATGCAGGACAAGCAGGACACTTGAGTAGTGTGAACAAGGGAATAAAAAGACTGACGAGAAAGACGAGTGGACTTCCAAGTGGTGGGAAATGATTAAAAAAAAAAGGAAGAGGAGTGGAACAAAAAATAGCCTATTTTTATGAGCGCAAGAAGATGAACCGCAGTCGACTGCCATCAAAGGACAGGGAAAGAAAGCGGGATGCGGGATGAAGACGTCCATGGCCACGTACAGCATGGTGTACCTTGTACGTATGGCTCCTGAAGAGGGGACCTGATGTGGAAGTTCCAGGCGCGGTGTAAATAAATGAGACCAATAGGCTACCGTGACAATTGGACTTCGCACTCTTATTTGTGTTCTGTTTCGGGGTACTTTAGCCAGATTCTTTCTTATTTTCCGTTGGCAGTGGCATCCTTGGATTCCTCTTTCAATCCCATCTCCTCCTTTCCCCTTTCTCTCCTCACTCCCACTGCCGTCCATATTTCCACCTTTCCCCCCGGTAGACTATCGCCATCCTTGCCGGGTGTTTGCTTTTTTTGGTTGTCCTCTTCTCCACTTGTTGTTACACACGCATACTCCATCCTTTTGATGATGATGATGATGATGATCCCTACCCACTCCATCTTGTTTTAGACCCATCATCCACTTACCCACTTGATCAGTTCTTCACCATCATCTTTCCCTCGGTCTCACCCCCCTCTCCTTTATAACAACGCTGTCGTTGCAATATAACGCACGCGCTATTAGTGTTCAGTTCTTTTGCACACCTTTAACGACTTTTCACACTGCCCATCGACCATCAACCACCAATTAGAATCATCAGCAATCAGCTCCACCTCCTCATTCCTCTCCCCTCCTTTATTATTTAGTATCCCGCAGTTTGGTTGCTCCCCTGGTATACTTGTCTATTCTGTACTTCCTCTTTGTACCCTTCTCTGCCGGATGCTGCCCCCACACTCCGGTCCCACAACAGCAGCACCTGCCTGGTCTAGATCCGCCAGGTACCTGATCGCCAAGCTGATCCGCACGCTCTCATCAAGGGTCGCCATCCTCCTGGTCATCGCCATCACCGCCCTTCTTTTCTTCTCGTCCGTCCTCTTCTCAGGCTCACAATCCAATGACATCTACTATCCAGGTACACACTTCTTCAAATATCATCGCACCGCCCAACTACCCCATAGATGCTCTTCTGCATTTGTTCCTCTTCCATGGAAAGTTCAGTCTACTGCTCACTTTCACAATTCATTCTATTGACCCTACGCATCTTTCTTTTCTATCTCATTTGATGCTCTCCCGCCCTCATGCACGCCGATCAATAGATATCGTATCGGAGTCCTCTAATGGGGGTCAAGTCTATAATCCTGATCCGCTCGCCCTGCTGGAACAGAGGCGGCCAATGCGGCACAGCTATCAGGAACTCTACCGCCTTCCCTCAAAGTTCATGCTGAACGAGGATGGAACCGCCCCAGTTACCGTCATCATCCATCCCCAAAACTTTGGTGACAGCTTGTCGAATCAGATCCGCGCATTATTGACCCAGACAGACCAACCCCAGGCGATTTGGATTGCTGTTGCAGAGGACCAGGATATCACTGCAGCAGAAGAGATCGTCTCATCTTTCAATGGCAACTTGGAGCCTCAGGAAGCAGCGAATGAAGAAGAAGAGGATGAGCAGGATCAACGCGTCAAGATGCGCGTCTTCTCATCGAGCGATCCCTGGTGGAGCGTTGCGCGCCAGGCCTCATCCGAGTTCTTCCTCATGCTGGAAAACGGCGTCATCCCCGGAAAGAGCTATCTTGGGACCCTTCTTCGCCTGGCACACACTCCAGAGTACTCGCGGGCATTGCTTGGAAGCCATGGTGCTATGTTTTTGACCGCACCGGAAGATGTCCTCGATAGTGAGGTTGACATCAAGTGCCTGCCAGAAAAAGACGGTCGTGGACAGGTCAGGGCAACAGAGACTGTCGACATGTTGACAGATATTTGGTTCGGCAGGACCGAGACTCTGGAATTATTGAGTCTTGAGCCCTGGGCAATGTCAGGAAAGGCGCCACTTAGCATATACCTCAGCACCCTACTCCGCTACTATGGATCCGTCCCGTCCATTGTCGTCGCCAATGATCCACGGAATTTAGCTACCTGGGGAGATATCAGGAAGAAGGACCAGCCACCAACCTTCTGCAACAGCATCCAACAGCTTTACAAAGAGAGTGCAGTTTGGCAGGGATGGATCGAAAGAGGCAGAGCGCTTGTCTCTCAGCATGAGAGACTGGCTATTGTCACCATCTTTTTATTCAGTCACGACGAGGCCATGTTGCTCAAGGACCTCATCTGCCGTTGGAGCCTTTCGCCCGATATCTCAGTTCACGTTGCTGTAGCTGGATCTGCGCAAGGGCTTGGACGCAAGGATTTTGCACGACTTTTGCCCTCGGAAGGGTGCCATGTAGGCGTTTACGATCTGCGACTCACGCATGTACCACTCAGGAGAACAGCATTGGAGTCAGCCAGGCTTGCTGCCGACGTCTCTGTCAACACCTTCCATCTTATCAACTCACTCGGGCCGAGGGTCATCTTTTACCTGAACGAGCCAGACTCAGTGTTCACAGAGGGTTTGGCGACTGCGCAGGCGCGTGCAAAAGTCCCAGCTATCGCTTTGATGCCTGAAGATATAGAGCATGTCGGGTGGCTGCCTGATCTTCCCATCCAGGCGCTTGAGAGTAAGCCCTGTTGATCCCTAATGAATGTTTTTTATTTCTTTGATCGGCGTTGGATCAAGTGTCTAACATTTCCCCCCCCTCTCGCTACGCCGCCATAGACTGGAATACCCCCGAGGTCAAGTTGGTTGTCATCACGAACAATCGCCCTGGGTCATGCATTCGTCTTCTTCGCTCACTGTCGCATGCCCACTACCTGAATGACAGGGTATCTCTGACCCTCAACATGGATGCAGAGGCAGACCGCGTGACACTTCAGATGGCTGGCTCCTTCCAGTGGGATTTTGGCGAAAAGTTCATGCGCCACCGGGTTCGACGAGGAGGACTCATGTTGGCTGTTGTCGAGGCGTGGTACCCTCAAGGAAACGATGAGTACGCCGTGCTATTAGAGGATGATGTGGAAGTGTCTCCATTGTTTTATGTTTGGATCAAGTACAACATCCTCAAGTACCGCTACTCGCCTGACAACTATTTATACCAACGCATGTTCGGCGTCAGCATGTACTCTCAAAAATTCGTGGAGACCCATCTCGCAGGACGCGCACCCTTCAACCCAGAGGACATATTCATCGAGACGCCCGAGTATGAGCTCAGAACACCATTTTTATTGCAGCTTCCTTGTAGTTGGGGAGCAGTTTACTTCCCAGAGCACTGGCGGGAGTTCCATGAGTATGTCGCGGATCGCTTGCTGGATATTGAGTGGAACAAGACCAGTCTCCAGTCTGTACAGATCCCCAACTCCAGGACGAACCGGTGGTCGAACTCGTGGAAGAAACTGTTCATCGAGATGATTTACATGCGCGGCTATGTAATGTTGTATCCCAATTTTTTCAACTTCACATCATTCTCAACCAACCACCTGGAGTGGGGCACCCATACCAAGCAGCAGAGAAATAGTGCAGGCACGTTTTTGGTCCCATTGATGACAGACAGTGAGAGATTGCTGGACGATCTTCCGAACCGTCGATTGCCAGACTGGGACTCTCTGCCTGTGTTGGACCTCTGGGCGAACCTGGCTACGAGCGCAGAGCTGATCAAGCGAGGTCGAGCATTGCAGGAAAAGCTTAATCCATGCCTGCTGAGGAATAGCAAGAATGAAGTCATCTGGGAAGGCCAGGAGAAGGAACTCAAGTGCGCAAAGACTCAACCATATTACTCGACTCACACGACACCTATGCCAAAGACGACAGCGCCGCCGGCGATCGAAACTATGTCAATCTCAGCAATTAGGAGTGATCCGATGAATCCTGCCAGCATCAGTACCTATGAATCCGTATCAGCATATCCAACCCCTACACCGTCGTCGTCAGCAGATGATAGTCAAGACGATACTGGTCCCTCGCCCAGTCAGCGCAAATCACCCGTGTCTTCGGCCACACCGTACTAAAGCATCAGCACTCTTCTTTTTATCTAACCGCCTTCCTGTAATGCTTTCCCCTCCCTCCCACATGTACACTTACACCGACGAAAATAAACATGATTTTTGCTTGGTCTCCATTCGTGTCTCTAGACTGCGCCATTTTACCGTTTTATCCAAAAGCGGAAGTGGGATCTGACTGTTTGTGTTTGGACGTGCATCTAAGCCCCTCAGGTCAAGCTCATCCTCTTTCCTCCACCCGCTTCGACATATACTGTTATAGTCTACCACAACCTACTCTCAAGATCAGGATCAGTCAACTCAGGAACACAGCGCCTCGGAGATACGTCAACCCTCCTATCCAGCTACAACTCTTCTTACTTCACAGCCAGGACCTGTCTACGAAAAATACCCGGATCTTCTCTCCCCCCTTTATACCGCACACAATCCAGACATGAACATGAACCCTATGCCACAGCAGCCCACCCAGCCCGGCGGAGCTTCGCCCCAGCAGGTTGCACTCTTCAACTCTGTGTTCCGTGAGAACTGTCCTTTCAAGTTTGTCTTTGGCGGTGTCACAGGTACGAATTATGCTTTTCGAACAACAGTATCGTATTCCGCTGTAGGATCCATGAAGTCGACGTTTTTGTTTTCATGCAGTAGAGGTCTGACCGTCTTCATCTTAATGGATCGCAATGATAGGATTCGCACTGGGAGGAGTGTTCGGTATCGTCATGTCGTCGTTTGAGTTTGCGGGCCCACAACTGACGCCAGCGCTGCAAGAACTCTCGACAAAGGAGCAGATGAAGATCATGCTGAAGGATATGGGTAACCGATCGTACTCGTCCGCAAAGAACTTTGCTGTCGTTGCCGCAATCTTCTCGTCCAGTGAATGTTTTATCGAAGGCGTAAGTCCCCGTGTCTGTACTGCTCTGGTCATAGTACTGACTGAGCATGGCAAGTAGGTGGAACTGATGATCTGATTGCTAATCGTACCATTCTCTTCATTGTTGACTATTGATGCTTAGTACCGTGCAAAGAACGATATCTACAATGGTGCAGCAGCCGGTTGCTTTACAGGAGGAGTCCTGGCGGCGAAGGGAGGCGCAAAGGCTTCAGCATTTGGATGTGCAGGATTTGCGGCCTTTTCGACAGCAATCGATTACTGGATGAGGCACTCGGATTAAGCGGCGAACGACCTGCAGCTCTCCACTTTATCTTTCCTGTCTTTCTTTCTTTTTGCACGGGTCCATTCTTCCTCCATTTCAACACTCTGGCGGCTGCATAACTTATCGTAACCATACTCTACTCTTTTTTTTTTATCCTGTACTTCTATATTATTTCCCATACTTGCACCTCATCTTCATAGACAATAAAACTAGGCGAGTAGTGAAGTAACATTCATTTATTAACACGAATATGACCTCCCAGATCATGCTGTGCAGAGTAAGGTGGAAGTAGCGATAGCGGGTCTCTCGAATAGCATACAGGGCGACGATAACAACTGACCAATCCCACGTCCCGATTCCGGGCCGCACCCGTGACTTCCAACAGATACCGTATCGTGTATCACGTAGAAAGGCTCTCTAGTGTGCGGACAGCTCTTGAGGAACCGATTGCCATAAGCCGTACTCCACCGAGCCGCCGGATCAGACCATCGGGAAGAATTGCCACGGGTCTGATATTTCCAGGCTATGGAGCTGTTTTAGAATCGCTGCATACACGCCTAGCAGCCGCCTATGCCTCTTGTTCACGTTAAAGTTTTTTTTTTTGTTCTGACTGCCCACGCTAGATAATCAGTAATCGTGAGTTTTGGCATGACGATTAATATGTCGTTTTCAAGGGAAATAGATAGGAATACGGTATCTACGATAGTGAAGATAATGGGTGTTCAAGTCCAATTAGAAGACGTACCTGTATTTATATAGCAATGCTCTCCAGATTTCATACCCAATGCGACAAACTCAACGGTGTAGCATACGAATAATTACATGACTTTCTGCAGTAGGTTCGGAACTGTGAGTGTTATAGGGTGGGTTCTTGGTTTATTCGGACAAAAAGACTACATGTTACCTATTTAGACGAGAGTGCTCTTGGATGGTACCAGGTCCGTGGGTGCTACAACCACAAACATGTAGTATGAGCCAGATCCCATTTCCTTATGGAAGGGTGGTGTTTATTGAGGTGGGTCGTTCCAATCGACGCTGGCTCAATACATTCTGCAAAATATCAGAGAGATATCTAGGCGCATGGGAAGGCTGTGCGGAGGAGGTGAACCAATGAGGGTGATTTTACAGGGCGAGGTCAGGTGGTGGAAGCATGTCCAGGCCATCTGGGTTGTCCCAGTGGAGGGTATTTTGGGCGCAGCAGCAGCGTGTGTGAAGAAAAAAAAACTAAAATAAAAAATAATAAAATACAACACACGACGCTGCTGCTGATGTTTGGTTCGATGATCAGGGGCCGGTTACAGAATTTCAGCAAAATCAAGGGGCGCAGGAGTAGTCATGGTCGTGAGGGAGTCTCGTCCCCAGCAGGCGTTGTAACTACGGCCGCTGGAATACCGCGCTGAATTTGGGTTCCCCAGCAGTAGTCTCAATAGTCGGCATCGTTGGACTGCATCGATAGTGCTGGTTCATGTTCCGAATAATAATAACCCGCTGCACTTTCTCCTCACGTGCAGTCGATGCTCCTTCAAAGATATTAAGTTGTGGTCAGCGGTTGTCGGACCTTCTGTCAATCAAACTTCAGCAGAGAGGTGACTTCCAGCAAGTTGATTGATTGGTTGGTGTTGTCGTATATGAGGTGCGGTGTCCTCCGTATTTATCAAAATAGGGATATTCTCAACATGGCGTACGTACAACTTTATTTTCAAGAGCAGAAACGCTTGCATAAATACTTTATGCCAGTAATATGCTTCGATGTATCGAACTAGTTTACAGGTGCGCCTGGGAGCGGACGGTGACAGAGCGCTTGTGAGAAAAGGTCTCGACCGAGAACTTGCCGTGGTAGCTTCCCATGCCAGAATGGCCAACGCCTCCGAATGGCAACGAGTGATCTAATGAAAACGAAGACGATACGTACATGCAGTTAAGAAAGTTGCTTTGCGTGAGAAGACACGAAAGACGTTATGACAATAAAGATGACTTACTTGTGTAAACAGCTGCGACATCATTGACATTGTAAGAACCAGAGCGCGTCTCTCTGAACACTATCGAGACAAAGAAAAGTAAAGGACAGCACACGTTAGCGTAACTGAAGCGGCAGTGAATGCAGTCGAGAGGAAAGAGAGCGATTGCATACCTCTCTCGATCTCCTCTTTATTCTCCGTAAAGATGTTCAGACACAGTGGGTGTTCCTGCTTGTTGATGATGTCGATCGCACCGCTCAAATCATCACACGCAATAAAAGGCAGAATCGGTCCAAAGATCTCGTCCTTCATGATGTCATCCTGGAGTGATACATCCGTAACGATGGTCGGCTCCATAAACAGCGTCTCTGGATCCGATTTACCGCCAAACACGACCTTGTTCTGCTCCTTGACCGCCTTTTGTAGCTTCTCCAGTCTTTCATGTTGACGCTTGTTGATGATCTTGGGGTAATTCGGCGAAGCTTTGAAGTCAGGCCCAAAGAGGTGTCGCCAGACGCCAATAATATTTTTAATCAGTTCCTCCTGCAAGTGCTTGGGGCAAATGACATAGTCGACCGACAGGCAAACCTGCCCACAATTGAGCGTTTTCCAGTACGCGATTCTCTGAGCAGCCTTGGGAAGGTTTGTCTGTTCCGTGATGATTGTTGGGCTTTTGCCACCCAGCTCCAAGGTGACAGGCGTCAAGTGCTTGGCAGCGGCAGCCATAATCACCTTGCCAATCGGAGTACTTCCAGTATAAAAAATGTGATCGAAGCGCTCCTTGAGCAGTTCTGTCGTCTCGTCACTGCCTCCGTTGACGACAGTGACAACTCCGGGGTCCATGTATTTGGTGAGGAGTTTAGTCAGAGCCACAGCGGAATGGGGGGCCACCTCGGAGGGCTTAACAACGCACGTATTCCCAGCCGCAATGGCTCCTACCAATGGTGCAAGAACCAGGTTGATGGCTGATGGCCAAGATAGAAGAAGAAATATGTAAGTGCGAATCGCGCTAAGATCGAGGACTTGATACCAACTAATACTTTTTTTTAAGGACGCTTACGGAAGTTCCAAGTGCCAATGATGAGTACCGTGCCTCTATAATTTGCCGAGATGTAGAAGGTTCAACCCCAGATGTATACGTCAATTCTCGGCCGAACAATGTATGTATAAGATTGTGAGTAGAGACTGACGATGTCGATCTGGTTACTTACAGAGGTGCTAGACGAACGTAGCAATCATCTCCCTCCTTGAGACCCTTCGCGGATTGGTTCTGCGTATAGGCCTCGAGGTTATCAATAGTAGAGTTGGTGGCCTTGATGAAGCTTGGGACCTCAAAGTCCTTGGTGCGGCCCAAGTCGCTTTGGATGGCCGCTACTAACTCGTCCGTACACTCGGTTGCGCCTCGAACCAATGCCCGCACTAGAAAGGAATGTCAATTGAATGGCCAAGTGGTGAGAGATGCTGTTCTGCGTCACTGATACACTTTGATCTATGAGTAAGTGTCAATCCTCGACTGGCTTCCTTACGTTGCTCCTTGCGGAAATCGAGGGACTGGGTGCGATGGGTGAGGAAAGAAGCACGCATGTCGGCAACAATCTACAGTTGTTCCATACAAGACAACAGAATATCCAGTTAACCACAACGTTCGCTTGCAAAAGAACTGGCGAGAAGACCGCTTGTTTCGGTACCTTTGGGATAGAGCTGATAGGGGTGTGTTCGACTGACATGATGGTAATAATGTGTCTTGGGAAGAGAGCGCAGAAGGGTTAAGTGAAGAGAAGAAAGGAGAAGCGGAAGCCGTCCCCGCACTCAATTTATGCGAAGCGATCGGCACGTTATCGAGTCGGGCGAGAGCAAGAAAGAAGGCATCCCAGAACCAGACATGTCTTTCGCTAGCTGTTTTTGCTGCTCGGAGTAGCGGGTATGACGGCCTTGCAATCGACACGACAGTCTTTATTTTGCTCCCTTCTAGGCTGAAGTGATAGTCTACCCGAGATGATCGTATGCGCCGATCACATACTGCTGCATACGACTGGCTACAAGCAATACAGGACCCTGACCACAAAGAACCGGTTGCGGCTGGTTATGCACGATGGGGGAGACGTACTGCACCCGAGTTGTGGGAAACAAATGCGGTCAGTTCCCTCCGCCGCGCTGTACAGGAGCATCGTTCAAGCGTCATGCTGTGAGCCGTGGGGAAGGAGGATGGATGTGCCCTTATCGGCGCAACCTATGATTCGTTCGCACCGTCCCTAAAGTAGTTTTCTGGCTACCTTTCCTACGCTTCTTCACATCAGCATACGAATCCTCTTCCTACTCAAATGCGCGCGTATCCGGTTATCGTTTTCATTAAAGCGGAACAGACGAATAGCAAATGACTGGACGTTGCTCGCACTCCTGTTCATTCTCTATCGGTTTGAGAAGCTTATAGGTGTTCTTTTTCGCGTCTATCTGATAAAAAAGTTTGCTGATGCCTAGTAGATCTTCAGGCACTATGCTTCGCCTTTTTGGCGTAGGAGAAGTGCAGGCACCATTCTGTTTCATGGCTTAAGCAACGCTGAGAGAATAAAATTGATATATTTTATGTAGCAGAACAAGACTGAGTTCAAATTATGTTGCTTCCCATTCACTCTCATTCAAGTACACCAAGAATCTGCAATGAACCCATTCAGCACACCAAAAGCCAAGAGAACCGCACCTTCGCCGTCAACACCACAGAGACAGGGTTCTTCTGTATCCTCATCAGTCTCAAGTCTTGGTATGGTGGTGCTCATTCTGTCTGTCGCAGTGCTAGACGATGTGTGCGATTCCAAAGGCAAACAGGCTGATCCTTACTACCTTGCTTTTTTTTGTAGTGCCATGCCCGATATGCGAAAAATCGATTCCAGAGTGGTAATTTTGCCACGATCCAGCCTCTGTTCATGCTACTGTGCTCTTGATTGACAAACACGATGTTCATTTGTGGGATAGGTTCGTGAACAACCATTTGGATAATGAATGCTCGGGCATGGAGAGTGTCGCCGAGGCCATGGTAACGGTTCTTATCCCTTGAATTTTGCATTGGATTTATGTTCTATTGTTCTTTTTTACCGCTAATAACGATGTTGACACTCTGTTCCATGGATTATGCAGTTGCAACAGACAGCGGGCAAACGGAAATACGGGGAGATCGAGGAATTCGAAAGCATGGACACATCAAATCCATTTATTGAAAACAGATCGAACGGGAACGACAAGGAATACAGACCATCATCATTCTTGCATTCACCTACGCTCGTTGAACACCAGCAACAGAGCAGGAAGGAAAAAGCAAATGCTGCAGTGCTGCGAGCCATGCCTCTTGCTGAACGAGGTATGTTTGCGCTGCGCTGTATCTTGATACAGAGCCAAACAAGGGTTCCATCAAGAACAGGGAAACAGGACTGACGCAGTAGTTCCGTCGGACAAAATAGCACGACCGAACACTCTGGACGATTACATTGGACAAAAGGAGTTGGTTGGTCCAGGAGGCATGCTTAGGGCACTTGTGCTTCAGGATTCTGTCCCGTAAGTGTAATCTTGTCATTTTTCTGAATATTATCGTACGTACTTCCTATGAGCGACAATGCTAACACGCATATCGATTTTTATAGATCCATCATTTTATGGGGGCCTTGCGGAGTCGGCAAGACGACACTGGCCCGTATTATTGCACAAACAACAAAAGCGCAGTTCAAGGAGATGGGGGCAACAACGCATAACGTCGCAGATCTCAGGTACACAACTGTAGCCGGACATTCGGCAACGGGGTTTCCGGCTCGTTTCTTGACAATTGCGACTAATACCGAGGCATTGTATACGTCATTAATATAGGAAAGCATTCGAGGATGCCAAGAATCTATTCCAGCTTGCAAGACAGCGCACAATCATATTTTTGGACGAGATGTAGGTGACCTTTGTGTTGCCAGTGCAAATCGCATTCTGAATGATTCTGTCTGCATAGTTAATCACTTATCTGTATCTACTTCTTTTAGCCATCGATTTACCAAAGCACAGCAGGATATTTTCTTGCCGTTTATCGAAAAGGGAACTATCACATTGATAGGGGCTACAACTGAGAATCCTAGCTTCAGGATCAATAATGCGCTGCTGTCCAGATGTCGAGTGTTGACCCTCGAAAAGTTGTCAATGGAGGACGGCATGGATCGGATGATCAGGAGAGCAGCGCGGATCAAATGGCGCGACATATTGGAGATGGCGCGAGAGGAAATGACACCAGTGGAATTGGACCGCTACTCGACAACGATAGGCAAGGATGAAAAGTCGATTGATGATTGGATTGACGAGACAATAGAGCCTGAGGCTGTGAAGTGGCTCATCGATCTGAGCGACGGAGATGGTACGTGTCTGATATTCATTATGTACCCGATGGCAGGTTAGGATGCCCCTCCAAAAGCGGTTCTTAAAGACCTTTCTATTCCATTTTTGTAGGACGATCTGCAATTAATACTCTGGAAATTGCAATCCAAGCACTTTCCACTTTGATATTGTCGGACAACGTAGAGCAGAATTACAAACAGGATGTATCGCCATCAAAAAGTACCAGCTCACCAGGCGTTCTCGATAAACTTATATCGGTTAAACTTACAGCAGAGGCCGTCAAGAACGCATTCCAGAAGACGCATCTTCAATACGACAGACAAGGAGACGAGCATTACAATCTGATCAGTGCAATGCACAAGTCGGTCCGTGGGGGGTATGTGTACTTTTAATAGAAGTTATTGACGTATATTGTAAACGACCTTTATGTCAGAAAGCTGACATGATGCCTTTTATGTTCTGATAGAGACGCCGATGCTGCCTTGTATTGGTTGGGCCGCATGCTCGTAGCGGGAGAGGAGCCGCTTTACATTGCTCGCAGGTTGATTCGCATGGCATCTGAGGATATCGGGATGGCAGACTCCTCTGCCTTGCCAATGGTACGTGCATAAATTACAATCTGCTTCGAGAGGCAGAGACGATCTTTTATAACGGACGCTAATAACCGTATCTTCGTTTTTATTGCTTGCCATGCATAGGCCGTTGCCACATATCAAGCGTGCCAGATGATTGGGATGCCAGAGTGTGATGTAAACCTGGCTCATTGTGTGGCATACATGGCTAGGGCCAAGAAGTCCGTTGACGTCTATAAAGCGTACGGGCTCATCAAACAAACGGTGTCTGAAGAGTTTGCCTATCCAGTGCCGATCCACCTGAGAAACGCACCAACAACCCTGATGAAGGATCTTGGATACGGACAAGAGTACAAGTACAACCCAAGTTATCCAGAGGGCGCGAAGATCGACCAGGAGTACCTCCCAAAGGGTCTCAAGAAGCGGAAATTTTTGGGCGAGTTCCCGGTCATGAAACTTGGTGAGGATGGACAGTGGCATTTGTAGAGGCGCACAATATACATGTACCATAGTGACTTGAGCTTTAAACAAGTGGTTTTATTCACTTAGTGTGCCAACAACTTTATATGCATTGCTCAAGTGAGTGGAGTGTTGATGGTACGACGATAAATGAGGTATCCTGAAGGCCAAGGCAGGTGAAAGGGCTGATACAAGAGGCTGGTCTTTCTATCAAGAACAGAAAGCATCTTTACATCTTGAAATGGTCATGGTCCTTGTGGGCTATATAATATTCAGAAAAATTCGTATGAGAATGTGGTCCTCCGACGGGCGAGGTGGAGAGAAAGAGGGCGGCATCAGTCCTTCGATGACACGTACCTTTGTAAAAGGGCGACTGAATTTGGACGCCCTTGAGAATCTCGCCCACCTTGTCCATAACCGTAGCGTTCTCCTTCAATGACGAGTCCATGTTCCAGATCTGGAAGATGTCCGAGCTCCAGCGCGCCGACACTGACAATCCGAAGATTTGATCGTCTGGTTATACATTTAAGAAAAGCAACTGTGAGTTCATACCGTCGTTGTCGATGTCCATGTGTATGTGATGAGTGTCGGCAAAAGCCTCCAGATGTTCCTGTATTTCTGTGCTCCGCAGATGAATGGGTCCTTCCCATGCACACGGTGCGCTGGAGTCAACAAACGTCAGTGCTCTTCTGTTGGCACCCCTTTTTGTGCTCCGTAAAAATTACGTTGTGGAAAAAAAGGTGTTGAGCACATCATATCCTTGGTGCTGATGCCTCCTGAAACAAAAACTCAAAAACCCCTCGTTCCTGAATTGAAGAGAAAGATACTGCCGAGTGCTGGAAAGAATGATCCGCTCGGCTTTGGCGCCATCCACTGCGTGAGTTGATAGGCTGCTGAGTGAAAGTGGGCATATTCCTGGGCTTCTCCATGTGCGCCGTTCACTCAGCTTGGGGGTTCCTACGGTCATAAGCATGAGGTAGTAAATGAACAC
Source organism: Gamsiella multidivaricata (assembly GCF_025024155.1). Taxonomy (NCBI): domain Eukaryota; kingdom Fungi; phylum Mortierellomycota; class Mortierellomycetes; order Mortierellales; family Mortierellaceae; genus Gamsiella; species Gamsiella multidivaricata. Next base: position 357,046 of record NW_026251716.1, read on the forward strand.
AGCCCTTTACCTTTGGCGATGGTGTCCTCGAATTGTTCTCCGATGAGGGCCATCAACAACTCGCGCCAGACGTACGCCGTGTCACCCTTGGCTGTCCTGAAGTTCCATGCGCCTCCGTGCTCATTCTTGGGATCCTCCCACAGGGGCTTGACGCCCTTGTGGATAAAGTGAAGCGAGCATCGCAACGACAAGCGCTCAGGGCCCGTGATGTTATTATACACTGACCAAAAGGACTACGCCATGTATAGAAAAAATAATAAAAAAACACCCCGCAGTGGCGAAACGGAGTTCTGTTGTGTTAGACAGAATTGAGACGACGACTAAAGTTCTAATGATGGCCACATTCCCGCAGTCGAACATGGTGCCATAATGTCGGCATTGATAATAATGGCTCACCGTACCTGGACAGTGTTGACATCGGCAATCTCCCTGAGATTCTCGGTGTATTCAGCAGGGGTCGCATTAGCAACGAACCTATCAAGAAAAGCGGAAGAAGGAGAGTAAGGTACTATGCTGAATATAATGGCCTAGGACGACTAGAGAAGGGAAGAGAAGACTGGAAGGGTAACAAGGACGTACTTATCGTGCCAAAACACCCATTCGTTCTTGAGGGGAATGGGAACTGCGACCGCGGCAGAGACTCCGTTCTCTGATCCAGAGGGGCTCTTGGACTCCCCATTGTCTGCTCCTCGGGGTGAAGCAGGGGCCATGGCTTCAACACTGCCCTGCTGGAAAACAACTGATGATGGCATTCTAAGAGTGCGGGAACAACGTAGCAAGTAGAGCGGAGAGGATGGGAGAGTAGCAGTATTTGGGTTAGCATGGACAATGGTGCATGTTGCTGCAGGACTGATCTTTCCAGGAGCGGAGGGTCGGCAACATACTGGGAATGATTCTCAAAGACGAAGCTAAGCAGATTCAATGGGAGATGAATGGGGATGAGAAGGAGAGCAAAAGGGAGTGAAGGAGAGAGGAGAGAGGGAGGGAGGGAGGGAAAGATGGGCCCAAGAAGTGAGGCTATGAGATGGGCGCCGGGATGGACGAATGGGAGGAAGAAGCGAGCGAGGTATGGGTATGGACCAGTTAAACCTATCCACCCCAAGGGTCTCTTACCTTCTTCGCTCTGGTCTTACAGCCGACAGAACGGGTGGTATGAGAGCTCATATAGAGGATATGGAGATACATGCTTGCAGCGTTCCGGGGCCTCAAGAACTTTACAACCTTGCCGCTAAGCGATTTTTACGACTGCCAGAGTGAGAGCGGAGCTCCTCTTTGCACCTGGCCGGTGATACCAAGCGAGGTTCCATGGCATTGTGATCCATCCAATTGACCACATGCAGGGCTACTGAAAACCGGGTAAATAAGTCACGTGAACACATCGCCCAGGCCCAAATACAAACAGCTCCACTCCACTCTGTAGCTAAACCCCACCATCACTAAGGTTCCTCCACATTCTCATTCGGACCCGGGGAACCAGGAGTAACAGACGCAGAGCAGGACGACGGAGCCGCAAGCGGAAGCACAAAACCAAACTGGCCATGCTTCGCCCTCAACACACACCTTAAACCTTCCCCTAAAAAAGCGTCTCTATTACTCCTCGCCTCAATTCAAATTGAAGCGGTGGATAGCGACTACTTCACTAGCTGTACAACCCCCAGAGCTCCATGTCGCGGCCTAGGTATATGGCGCAGGATCCCTCGCTGCCTTCGACGCCCCGGACGCCCACATCGAAGGCCACAGGCGCACACCAGGACGAACGAGGTCCAGATGAAGGCTTCAAAATCACAACCCCCCGGGCACCGAAAGCACCAACCATAGCTCCGATACTCTACGAGCCGAAATCACCATCGCCCATGCCTATATCGCGCTCCAGAAGAGACAATCCACTATCAACTCTTACACACGGTCTCACGAGGCATGAATCGAAGCGGGATCTACAACAGCACCAGGGCATCACTGCAGCCAACGGAGTTGATGTTCGTGAGGAGGACTACAAAGAAGAAACAGTGGCGCAACAATACTCCAGCACAAATGCCGACCCTCATACACAGGCTCGATTAATTGTTTCAATACCCCTCAGCCCCGCCAAACGACCTTTGGAGGAACGTACAGGTCACAGCCAGGACACGCCACTGAAGCAACGACGAATCACTCATGCCTCCAGGAATCACTTGGACAGAATTGTTAGGAGATCAAGCAAGGACTCCAATAGCATATATGACCCGTCACAGGAGCAGGAAGGGAAAATCGGGGCTGACGCGAACATAGACTCATGCCAGACCTCGTACAGGTCGTCCTCTCGATCTGCCCGAGACGAGCGAAATGAGTTACATCAGGAAGAAAATATGGATATTGAAACTCCCGAGCTGCCTACGCAATCACGCGTTGTAGTATCGTGGAATTCACCCATAAAAGATACGGAAGTCGAGAAAGCAGATGCAAACAATACGATCGTGCGGACGAAATATGAGACTGCAGCAGAACTGTCTACTACTCACCAAGGGGTGACTGAAAGATTTGTGGGTGACCCTGACTTGGCAATCAAAGGCGAAGACGACAATCAGCAGGAGGAACGTTACCATGACATTGACATCAACGACGATGATCAACCGTGCGCTGCCTCGGAGTACATGTTGAGGGAGATGCGGGACTTCGAGCAAGGATTCCAAACCCTTCAAGGAAAATTTAAACTTCTTGGCAAGATTGGTGAAGGTACCGTACTAGCCAATGCAATGTGCTCACCATTTAAGACCGTCTTTATCCAGTACTTACGCACGAATCTGTATGATGTGTAGGCACATTCAGCTCGGTATATAAGGCAATCGACCTGGAATACGACAAGTACGACAACTCAGACTGGGATTACAGTCTGGAAGAGATACCTACCGCAAAGGGAACTGATACGAAGGATGTGACCAGCAACTCAAAAGGTAATTCGCCTACGGTAACAAGGCCTGGTAAATCGGAAGGAGGAAAAGTGGTCGCAATCAAGCGTATCTATGTCACCAGCAGCCCTACACGGATAGAGAACGAGATTGCAATTCTTCACGATCTCAGGTAACGGCTGCACAGAGCATGACTGTAGATTATCTTGCGCCCCCACTAGGCATCTTCTCACTCTCTGTTTTCTCGCGTCTCATAGTGGTCATAAGAACGTAGTTCCACTTATTACAGCCACCCGGTTCATGGATCAAGTCATCATTGTCCTGCCTTATATTGAGCACAGCGACTTTCGGGTACGTTTGGTATCAGTGGACATTCTATCAAGAGCTTGAATGCTGGACAAATCGTTTAAGCTGAACCGTTGACCTTTTGTAACCTTCAGCAATACTACCGCCGTTTACCCATGGACGACATTCGCTGTTACCTTCGCGCTCTACTAAAAGGACTTGCACATGTCCATTCGAAAGGGATCATTCACCGAGATATCAAGCCTAGCAACTTTCTGTACGACACAGTGAAAAGGACAGGCGTCGTCGTTGATTTCGGCTTGGCTCACAGAGAGGATCCGTGGCCGCCAGAGGCTCAGGCAAGACCCATTTCGATGAGTAGAGGAACAAAGAGCTCAAAAACTTTACATAATATTTTGCAACAGACGAAAACTCAGTCATCTCAGCTGGAAAACAAGCAGGCTGCTTCGGCAAGTTCAAAGTCTTCATCAGGGGCATCCGCTATCGTTACACCAGCGTCAACCTCAGTCTCCAAGCCGGCCATCTTTGCAACACCAACGGCGGGTCATCGAATCAATGACCCACTCACTGTTGTGACACCCGAGACATCGACTCCACGAACTAACGACCCAGCTGCGTTTGATTCTCAATACTCAATTCGGCGAAACAGTGGTCCTCTCGCTGTCGTGGCCCCTCAGCCATCGATTTCAGGAATCAATGCCCCACCGGCTACTGACTCTCAGCACTTGATTCAGCGAAGCAATAACCCATTCGCAGTTAGCACTCAACACTTGATTCAGCGAACCAACAATACTCCTACTGTCTCACCTCACCAACCCTTGAGTCAGCGAAACAACAGCCTGTCCGCCATGGCGGGTTCTCAGTCCGCAAGTCAGCCAAACAACAATCCGGTTTATGCTGTAGCCCTACAACCATCCCAGCGAATCACCAACCCGCTTAATGCTACGGCTGTACAGCCTTTGGTTCACGAAACCAAGGTTTCAACCAATGTTGCAGCTCATGGCGTAGCTGCCCTGCCGCCCTCAAAGATGCCCAGTATGATAAATCATGCGCGACCAAGGCCTGCGACAAAAGGAGCATATATATCAACATTGAACCCAACTACGTCAGCTATGATGGGGAAACGCGAGCCTAGAGTTTTCAGGAAAGATCCTAGGTATGCAGGCAACGCAGAAGGCAATCGCATCACGGGTCCGTGGAAGCTTTACCATACTGATTTTTCTTATATATATATATATATGTTGAAATCATAGGCCCCATATTAGAGTCAACCGCGCAGGGACCAAGGGCTTTCGTTCTCCTGAAATACTGTTTAAGCACATTCGTCAAACAGTCGGTAAGTGGCATAAGGCCAGTCTATATACCTTTTCCTGTAAGGGCCAAAACCAGACATCTTCATCTCACATCTTATAATATGTATCTTTATTTTAATAGCGCTGGATATTTGGTCCGTCGGTGTGATCTTGATCTCGTTCTTGACGGGAAGGTTTCCGTTTTTTAACTCTAATGACGATGCTGAAGCATTGCTTGAAATCGGAGTCTTGTTTGGTAAATTCGAGCTGGAAAGGGCCGCTGCATCGATGAGTAAGTCAACAATGCGACAAGTTAATGCTTTCTTAGTAGCCTCGTCTGTGTCAGGTCGACTTTCCTGTTTAACTTTTCCCTTAATTCTCATCATGAATGCTTTAGATCGGACTTTCCTCACGAACGTGCCTTCTGTCAAGGACCACGGTATCTCACTAGTTCGGGTCTGTCAACTATTACATCCAGGGCGATTCGCTCCCCCAGAAGGGTACCTTTCAAGATCTGAACGCCGCCGTGCTGCTGCTGAAACGTCTGTGGATCCTCCAACCTTGTCCATAAACCCCCAGGACCAGCAACATTCCACGTCTCATGCACAACAAACGCAGGGTGTTGCGCAGGGTACAGCGGATCCGGCTGATGCTGTTGGAGTGGACCCAGGCTCGCCTCAATTTTACGATGAAGACCTGCCAAATACTGAAAATACACCCCTTCATGAGCTGCTCGTACCAGAAACAAGTACTGAAGCCTGTGTGAAAGTGGAGGAACAAAGGAATCGCAGCAAGGCCGGAGGACCAGTAGTTGAGGGAGCTGCGCAAGGCCATGAGAAAACGAATTCCAATGGCGTGAAGGTGGGTGAGGCTACTGGCAGCAGCGGCGACACTGCCAAGGTCAGGCGGAAAATCGTCGGATGGGACTCTCAAGAAGATCTCGAGCAGGCGCTGAGTCTCCTACTGCGCTTGATGGCATTGAACCCAGCAGAGAGAGCCACGGCCGAAGAGGCGTTAAAGCATCCGTTCCTGGCAGAACGAAAACCATAGACGCGTGACACCTTTGTACTATTGCTTTATTTATTTATTTATTTTGTATTTGATGTGCTGTTTGCGATACTACATCATTTCCCACTATAATAGTTGGGTTATTATTAACCTACACCTAGCCATGTACAGTATTAAACACAAACAAATGAACCTCGATCTAGATGCTTAGTTGCAATTTGAGATTCATGAAATTCTAGTGCCACTTGTTGATGCAGAAAATGAGAGAGTGAGCTCTCTACAACGCACATCAGTACTCTGAAATGTAGACGTTTATACGGCTTGCATACCCGGCATTTGACTGCGTGCACGCATGCATGCCAAAGCAAGCGTGTACTGCAAAAAAAGAAACTGAATTGGTGTGCATAGGTTGGGCCATCCCTTGTTCCGACGACCTAAGTTTTGACTCATGAAGTTGCAATGGGGGATAAGTGGGTACTGTAAGTTCGGGTTCACAGCTATTTGAGGTTGGTGGGTGCGAGACAAGGTGGCCGGCGGAGCGGCTCCGGACGGGTCTGATAGGATTTTATTGTAGGTAGTTAGGCCTCGAAAAATGCGAAATATTACAACGAACCTTAAAATTTGGTCCTCCACAGGACCAAAAGCGGAAGAACTGTTGTGTTATGGGGTCACTCGGCCGTGTAAGTGGGCCACAAAGCCTAAGAAGGTAAGGCTCACGGCTTTTCAATAAAGTTCTTTGAGTGGGACAGGTTTGACTGGATACTGAATTACTCACGATTAAGTTTCTTTAATGGAGATAGACCTCTCCATCGCATCAAGGGTGAAATCTCAGGATAAGAAACGAGTATATTTATTTCTCAGAAACCAGAAACAAAAAAATAATGGAAAAGAGCGAGAGGCAAAAGGAAGCGAGTGGAGTGTACACTCGAATAGTTTGGGTGTTGCGCACAGCTCTGATTTGCTCTGTTTTCTCGCTGTGGAGAAATTAAGTTCTCGGCTAAACATGCCATTCTGGGCCAATTTTTATTTCATCTACAATATGTCGGTTGATGTCGTATGTATGCAAGGCACACTTCATCACTGCATGCTACAAAGAAGCTGCCATCCATCTTGGGTAACTTTTTTTTATTTTTTGTATTTTTTGTATTTTTTGTATTTTTTTAATTTTTTTTCTTCTTCTTTACCTGTCATCCTTTCCTTCTTCTCTAGATTCCGTTCTGACCAACTCTGCCTCGTTGGTCTCCATTGTGGCCAGGAGTCTACTGCGGAAGAGGCATACCGTTTTCGGTTCCCCTGCATAACCAGTCTTCATTGCACGTCTTGTTATATAGAGCGCAGTGGATAGGTCATAGACAATAAATGAGTTGTCGAAATACAGAAAAGCAAAAAGACATATCGATGCGCTGAAAGAAGAACACAAGCGATACCTGCCCTTGGCCCAATGATGGTCGTTGCACCAGCCAAATCCACAGCCTCTTTTGGGAGTGCAGTGCTTGGACCACAAATTTAGGCTGTAAACAAAGAGCTCCAATTATATCAAGAATCAAATGCATAGGCCACATACGCGTGGACCGCACAGGCAGTGACCAGAAGGGCCAAAGACGACGATGGGACCCATTCCATGCTTTCCACAGAACATCTTGGTCTGCGTTAGCATGGAGAGCGGCAGGGCTGCTGTTGCCCATTGCCACCTGCCGCGATTCTCATTGCTGATGACTCTGATCCTGGGATCGGTGGTTTATTTTTTGTGGTCACACAAGGCTGCACTGCAGAATAGGCTGCAGGGTGTCAACGGTGGGGCTCTATTAGGTCCCCACGGGTGCTGTTACTTGTAGCATTCTCTTTTGGCGCATTTGCTGATGTGCGTTACAGGGCTTGTGCCAGTCTGTCAACCGCTAGTGGCTGCAGTGGATGATATTCCTTTATTTGATCCAGGCACAGGAGCATCAAACTGTAGATCGTAAATCAGCTATTGAAGGGGTCTATCCAGCAACGAGTGTTTCAAAGTGGATAGTTTGGTCCGAACAGATAAGGGTCGCTTTGAGGTGTCTCCAGCAGCCATTGCCTACAAGCGTGCTGCAGCAAAAGAGTACCATTGTCTCCGCTGTGCGTGTCTGCGTTCTTTTTCCTCGCTCTTCTTCCCTGCTGTTACTATTACTTGTTCTTGTCTCGTTTTGGGAGTAGCGTCGTCCACTAGTGTTGCTGCGATCAATGCTGCGATCGATGCTGGGTGTGTCTCTGCATGTATTTTTGCATGCGTCTCCGCAGGAGTATCTGCATGAGTGCCGGTTCTGGTAGGCGAATCTCACTATGTAGATGGAGTGGTCGCAATGCACTCGTCCGTAAATGGCTCCAGCTGATGGTGGTGCTGATGGTGGCGCTGATGATGGCGCTGGCAGTATATAAACCGGCCGTTGTACCTCGCTCTTTTCTTTTCTTTTCTCTTTTTTTCTCCTTGTCACTGCTTCAACGTCAAGGTAAGTAATAACACTCAGCTGCACTCTCTCCATTCCTCTCTTCACAGTTCCACATTGTATGCTTCCACTCTTTGCACCTCCACTCTTTGTGCCTCCACTCTTTGTGCCTCCACTCTTTGCACAGCTCCACATTGTGTGCTTCCGCTCTTTGCGCCTCCACTCTTTGTGTCTCCACCCTTTGTGCCTCCACTCTTTGCACAGCTCCACATTGTGTGCTTCCGCTCTTTGCGCCTCCACTCTTTGTGTCTCCACCCTTTGCACCTGCACTCGAATATCGTCGCTCACCTCTGCACTGCACTCTCTCTCTCCCACTCTGTCTCTCTCTCTCTCTCTCTCTCTCTCTCTCTCTCTCTGTCGCTCTCCTTCCCCCTTCTCCCCATCGTTCCTAGAGCTTTCTTGAACTTTGTACACCGCAAAGTCAATCGTACGAGCACACAGCGGGGTTCCCTGTTTTTTCTGTTTCGTTCGTTTTTTTTTTCCCCCGTATTTTTTTTTCCGTATTCGTTTCTAGTTTTTTTTGTTCATCACCGGGACGAAGAACACGAAAAAACTACGAAAATGAAATCGAAAAACAAAAATTCAAAGATGAGCAACCCCATTCCTGAGGCCTAAGGTTAGTAGCGGTTGGCAAAGAGCGGGCCCCCTTCTTTTGCGATTTCTTTGTGCAGCAGTTCCCTTCTGAATAGCACTGAGCCTAGCACTTTCTGCTCTGCGCTTGACGAGGTGGCTTCTTGTTGCCAAAGACACCCTGTTATCTCTAGCGCCAGTGATGATCAGGGCCTTGTTCTGCGTGATTGGGGGTTACACATGGGTTCGAGGGCTAATAAAAAAGATGGATCAACGGGGGTGCATGGGTTGCTGCGTGAGATCCACTCTTTTTTCCCACATTCGTGGTTTTTTGGGGCACCATGGCTTGCAACCTGCTCGAGGTGTGCCCTGCACGGCCTTGCTCTTCTGAGTAAGACTGACCGATGGCAAGCCGGCTTTCTTCTTTTCCTCTTTTTCCTTTTCTCTTTTTTCTTTTTCTTTCGCTCTCTTTTCCCTTTCCCTTCTACAAGATTATAGAGTAAAGTAAAGCTAAAGAAACGAAATAAAGTAAAATAAAGTAAATGAAAATGAAATAAAGAAACAGCTACTGTTTGCTCCAACAGCTGCCTTGTGCGATCGATAACGTGCTCGCTTTGTGCTGGAGGTGTTGACAGCGATGTAACTGGGCGACAGGATGCAGCTCTTTCGGCGATGATTGGTACACTTGCACCGGCGGCAGTAGTAGCAGCAGCAGCAGCACTGTGTTGGTTTCGTTCAAACTGGCGCATTTTTCTTTACGGCAAAACCTCCAAGTAGGATACTCGAATGGCTAGCCGCAGACCTCTTGTTAGTCGTAGAGACCCATGAATGTGATACACATACAGCATCTTATCAACGGTTTTGTCTTAGACTGCCTTGATCTCCACTTCTCTATGGGGGACTCGCTGGGGTAGCGACAATGGTGCAGGAAGGGGTATCAAGGTTCCACTTTTTCATACCGACATCTATGCGGCATTGGGCTTCACGTACTCGCTGCTGACGATCTTCCAGTCGATTACAATTCAGGTCCATTGTTGTATCAGTTTAGCGCGTATATTGCACCAGAGATTGCTGCATAGTGTTCTATGGTCGCCAATGATGCTCTTTGATACCTTTTCCATGGGATATATCCTCAACTGTTCCAGCAAAGTCTAATCAGCGGTTGATAGCGTCTTTCCGCGCTCTTTTGCTGTATATTCAAGGACAGTCTGCTAGGCCCCTTCGGCTTTGGTTCTGGTCGCTGTGTCGACATCCAGCTTCATCTTCCTTTTAGCTTCATATATCTCTTGCTGCATTGGTACTTCTTGACAACGTCCCGCAATATCTGCAGGCTGAATTCTGTTACTCGATCGTCGTTTTTGCGCTTTTCCGGGAAATACTCGGTGGAATCAGCACTATTCGCACTTACAGAAGGCAAGGGAGGTTCGTCAAAGGCAACAAGCACCGTCTGGGCCAGAATTTGAGTGCGTTCTATCCCGGCATTGCAGGAAACTGTTGACCCTCGTCCCATTCTTGAAACTCTGGGCTCCATCAATATATATTTTTTTTTTTTTTAGATCTACATACTTACCCATCGTATCACTGGCCAAAACATCGCTGTGGATCCAGGTCTTGTGGGCCTGTCGTTGAAATATGCACTCAGTATCACACAGGCTCCAAACTGGATAGTCCGCCAGCACACCAAGCTCGAGTCCAATATCGTAGCCGTTGGGCGTCTTCAGGAATACGTCGATCTCAAGCCTGAAGCCTCAGAGATCAATCCCGACAATCGTCCACCACAGGAATGGCCAGCTCAGGGACGCGTCGAATTCATTGACTACGAGACCAGATATCGCCCAGGACTCGATCTTGTCCTCTGCGGCGTCAACTGCTCGATCAACCCTCGCGAGAAGCCCGGCATCTGCGGCCGAACAGGAGTAGACAAGTCCAGCTTGACCCTGTCGCTCTTTCGCAGCGTCGAGGCCGCCAAGGGACATGCCCCTGTCGACGGCATCGATATCTAGACCCTAGGGTTGTATGATGTCCGCTCTCGGTTCTCGATTATCTCCCAGGACCCGGTCCTGTTTGTTGGCACCATCCAGTTCAACCTGGATCCCTTGGGGACAAGGCCCGACGTCGAGATGTGGCAGGCACTCGAGGACTCGCATCTCAAGGACTATGTCTCGGCCATGGAAGGAGGACTCAATGCGATGGTGCTTGAGGGAGGTGGCAATTTTTCGGTGGGCCGAAGGCAGCTGATCTGCCTTGCACGGGCGCTTCTCAGCAAGACCAGCTTGTTGGTCCTGGACGAGGCGACGGCGGCGATTGATCTAGAGACAGATGCGTTGGTGCAGGCGATTATCCGGCAAAAGTTCCGCGAGTGCACGATCCTGACGATCGCGCATCGGATCGACACGCTAATGGACAGCGACAGGATCATGGTGCTGGACCAGGGACGAGTGGTGGAGTTTGACACGCCGGCGGCATTGTTGGCGGACTAGAGCTCGATCTTACTCTCTCGCCAAGCAGTCTGGGAACGTGTATAATAGAATAGCAATAGGGATACACGAGATCCATAAAGCTGCGTTGTTTATGCCCATAGCCCAGATGTGTGCCCAGATTTGTGCCCGCACGTCCGCTCAGATATCCTCTTAGATGCCTTGGTACCCCCAGCTAGACTTTCGCTTGCCTCATCGGCCGTCAGCTGTGCCGCTGCCCTCTCCATGCCGACTACCAACAAGACCAGCACCTTTGGTATGTCACGCGCAGTGGACACCATTATACCGCTGTCGAGCACCTTGTCTGTGGATGACGCCCAGAGCTGCTTGCATGCGTGCCTGCGTTGGAGCCTGCTTTGCCTTCAGCATGAGCCTCAGCCTCAGCCTCAAATGCGGACATTCGATCATCCGGCGATTCCATATCCGAAAATACGATACCCCGTTGAGGATCCCTTTCTGCTTGCTTTTCTCAAGCGCTGTCCAGGATTCATGGACGTGACACTTCTGGCTATCCCAAAGACTCATGCAAGAACCTACTACGGTGCCCTCGACACATATTTCGACTTTTTCTTTCATATGTTATATCTTCTTTTCTTTTTGGCACCCATTGTGACACATCAGTTCCAGGAGCCAGCTGTGTGGAGGCGCCTAACATTAGCGGATGTTCTATTTATTGTATTTTAGCTTGATGACTGAGGCAGCTATGCGTGGTCACCTGAACCTTAGAAGAGGAAAGTAGGGGTTGCACAGCGCTAAAGTCAGCTTGGCACACCTGAGCTCACATCGATCAACTGCCGTCGATGATAGATGCTGCTGTAGATGTGAGGTGCTGGCCGAGGCGGTAACAAGTCGAGCCCTTACTGAGAGCCCATTCCCTGTAGCTAGACATACATCACGCGTTGTGCATTGTGCGACGTCCATGTATTGTGCAACGTCCATGCATCGACTTACTGTACACGTATCTCCTGTATGGGCTCTTGTAGCACAGCAAAAATCCTGCAGTCGGCTGTCAGAATGTTCTAATTGTCCCTAAAGAAACCAAATCGAGAGCCAATTTAGCTATTGCTGCTGCTGCTGCTACTACTGCTACAACTGCTACTACTGCTACTACTGCTACTGCTACTGGTGCAAGTGCAAGTGCATCAAGCATGTTCAAAAAAGCTGCATCCTGTCCTCCAGTTACATCGCTGTCAACACCTCCAGCACAAAGCGAGCATGTTATCGATCGCACAAGGCAGCTGTTGGAACAAACAGTAGCTGTTTCTTTATTTCATTTTCATTTACTTTATTTTACTTTATTTCGTTTCTTTAGCTTTACTTTACTCTATAATCTTGTAGAAGGGAAAGGGAAAAGAAAGAGAAAGAGAGAAAGAAAAAGGGAAATGGAAAAGGAGGAAAAAAAAAACAGGAAAGCCGGCTTGCCATCGGTCAGTCTTACTCAGAAGGGTAAAGTCCGTGCAGGACACACCTCGAACCAGAAAAAAACCACAAAGGGGAAAAACAGATAGGACCTGGAGCATCCTCGTCAACGCAGCAGCTGCCTCGCTCTTCGGCACCCAGGAAAGATGACAGCATGCTGCTACCGTGCCACGGCAAGCAAGCAAGCAAGGAAGCAAGGAAGCAGGCATGAGACTAGCTCTAAATGAACCAACTAGCCAGAAAAAGATGGAGTGGCCAGTGCTGTCGATGGCCATATGAGACATAAACCAGCAAGGCTGCCTTTTCGCCCCAATATGCACGCGCATAGTGATCCCTAACGACAACTCACCGCGCCCGAGTTGTGTCCGGGCCAAGCTACCAATTCCTACACAGCACAACCACCGCAGCATGCATCCTCTTCCAGACTTATATCCAGCTCACTGGCCTGCTGTAGACACCACTACCAGCTAGACATACATCGCAGCAGTGAACTGCGGCACTTCTGTGCAACATCCATGTATCGGCATACTGTTACGCGTATTCTTTGCATGAGCTCGCGTGACACCGCAAGAGGTCTGCAGCCGGTCATCAGAGTGTCTCACTTGGCGCCAAGAAGGAAAAAAAACTGAAAGCCAGCCTGGACGGAGACCAGTGCAGACACTTCAATGTACTGATACTGCTACTGCTACTGCTGCCACTGGTGCTGCTGTTACTACTACTGCTGCTGCTGCTGGTGTTACTGGTGCAAGTGCATCAAGCACCCTCCAAAAGAGCTGCATCCTATCCCCCAGTTACATCGCTGGCAACACCTTCAGCACAAAGCGAGCATGTTATCGATCGCACAAGGCAGTTGTTAGAGCAGACAATGGCTGTTCCTGAAATTCATTTCATATTGCTTCTTTTACTTTAGTTCATTTCATTCTGCTTCATTTCATTCTGCAATATTTTTTATTTTACTTCATTTTATTTTATATTGCTGCAATTCATTGCGTTATAGTTTGTTTTACCTCATCCATTCTATTTTATTTCACTCTTTATTTTACTTCTACTCTGGTCTTTTAGGCAGAAGGAAAAGAAGAAAGGGAAAAGAGAGCGAAAGAAAAAGAAAAAAGAGAAAAGGAAAAAGAGGAAAAGAAGAAAGCCGGCTTGCCATCGGTCAGTCTTACTCAGAAGAGCAAGGCCGTGCAGGGCACACCTCGAGCAGGTTGCAAGCCATGGTGCCCCAAAAAACCACGAATGTGGGAAAAAAGAGTGGATCTCACGCAGCAACCCATGCACCCCCGTTGATCCATCTTTTTTATTAGCCCTCGAACCCATGTGTAACCCCCAATCACGCAGAACAAGGCCCTGATCATCACTGGCGCTAGAGATAACAGGGTGTCTTTGGCAACAAGAAGCCACCTCGTCAAGCGCAGAGCAGAAAGTGCTAGGCTCAGTGCTATTCAGAAGGGAACTGCTGCACAAAGAAATCGCAAAAGAAGGGGGCCCGCTCTTTGCCAACCGCTACTAACCTTAGGCCTCAGGAATGGGGTTGCTCATCTTTGAATTTTTGTTTTTCGATTTCATTTTCGTAGTTTTTTCGTGTTCTTCGTCCCGGTGATGAACAAAAAAAACTAGAAACGAATACGGAAAAAAAAATACGGGGGAAAAAAAAAACGAACGAAACAGAAAAAACAGGGAACCCCGCTGTGTGCTCGTACGATTGACTTTGCGGTGTACAAAGTTCAAGAAAGCTCTAGGAACGATGGGGAGAAGGGGGAAGGAGAGCGACAGAGAGAGAGAGAGAGAGAGAGAGAGAGAGAGAGACAGAGTGGGAGAGAGAGAGTGCAGTGCAGAGGTGAGCGACGATATTCGAGTGCAGGTGCAAAGGGTGGAGACACAAAGAGTGGAGGCGCAAAGAGCGGAAGCACACAATGTGGAGCTGTGCAAAGAGTGGAGGCACAAAGGGTGGAGACACAAAGAGTGGAGGCGCAAAGAGCGGAAGCACACAATGTGGAGCTGTGCAAAGAGTGGAGGCACAAAGAGTGGAGGCACAAAGAGTGGAGGTGCAAAGAGTGGAAGCATACAATGTGGAACTGTGAAGAGAGGAATGGAGAGAGTGCAGCTGAGTGTTATTACTTACCTTGACGTTGAAGCAGTGACAAGGAGAAAAAAAGAGAAAAGAAAAGAAAAGAGCGAGGTACAACGGCCGGTTTATATACTGCCAGCGCCATCATCAGCGCCACCATCAGCACCACCATCAGCTGGAGCCATTTACGGACGAGTGCATTGCGACCACTCCATCTACATAGTGAGATTCGCCTACCAGAACCGGCACTCATGCAGATACTCCTGCGGAGACGCATGCAAAAATACATGCAGAGACACACCCAGCATCGATCGCAGCATTGATCGCAGCAACACTAGTGGACGACGCTACTCCCAAAACGAGACAAGAACAAGTAATAGTAACAGCAGGGAAGAAGAGCGAGGAAAAAGAACGCAGACACGCACAGCGGAGACAATGGTACTCTTTTGCTGCAGCACGCTTGTAGGCAATGGCTGCTGGAGACACCTCAAAGCGACCCTTATCTGTTCGGACCAAACTATCCACTTTGAAACACTCGTTGCTGGATAGACCCCTTCAATAGCTGATTTACGATCTACAGTTTGATGCTCCTGTGCCTGGATCAAATAAAGGAATATCATCCACTGCAGCCACTAGCGGTTGACAGACTGGCACAAGCCCTGTAACGCACATCAGCAAATGCGCCAAAAGAGAATGCTACAAGTAACAGCACCCGTGGGGACCTAATAGAGCCCCACCGTTGACACCCTGCAGCCTATTCTGCAGTGCAGCCTTGTGTGACCACAAAAAATAAACCACCGATCCCAGGATCAGAGTCATCAGCAATGAGAATCGCGGCAGGTGGCAATGGGCAACAGCAGCCCTGCCGCTCTCCATGCTAACGCAGACCAAGATGTTCTGTGGAGAGCATGGAATGGGTCCCATCGTCGTCTTTGGCCCTTCTGGTCACTGCCTGTGCGGTCCACGCGTATGTGGCCTATGCATTTGATTCTTGATATAATTGGAGCTCTTTGTTTACAGCCTAAATTTGTGGTCCAAGCACTGCACTCCCAAAAGAGGCTGTGGATTTGGCTGGTGCAACGACCATCATTGGGCCAAGGGCAGGTATCGCTTGTGTTCTTCTTTCAGCGCATCGATATGTCTTTTTGCTTTTCTGTATTTCGACAACTCATTTATTGTCTATGACCTATCCACTGCGCTCTATATAACAAGACGTGCAATGAAGACTGGTTATGCAGGGGAACCGAAAACGGTATGCCTCTTCCGCAGTAGACTCCTGGCCACAATGGAGACCAACGAGGCAGAGTTGGTCAGAACGGAATCTAGAGAAGAAGGAAAGGATGACAGGTAAAGAAGAAGAAAAAAAATTAAAAAAATACAAAAAATACAAAAAATACAAGAGGAAACCCTTCTACACCAGCCCAAGGACCGGCGCCTCAACTTTTGTCGATACGTCGCTCATTCTGTAGCCTTTGAACTGTACGATACGGTCTACAAGCTGCATTGCTCTGGGACAAGGGACAAGGGATGCAGCCACTTTCAAATATTATGGCAAGAGCAAGCACGCCTTGACGAGTAGCTTATGCACCATGCGATCTGACTCCTTTGGGACGCTACGCTATTCGACATCGATGGCTCAGCCGATTCAATACAGCTCAAAATAGAAGATATTTATTTCGCATTGCCATAGAGATGTGTCCACGACGGCTAATTTACTTTTTACTGAAAAAGTTGAGCAGACTCTGGTTCCCAGATCCTGCCTTCTTTTTACCGACCTCAATCTTGCCTTTGACCGGTTCTGTAGCCTTTCCCGCTCTCGTAGGCATAGGCGTAGGCGCCGGTGCCTCCACAGGAACGATCTCATCTTCCGAGAATGGTTCCATCTCCACTACATCTTGGGTTACTATTATTTCAAGAATGCAAAGAAATAATTAGGAACGCTGGAATGCACATATCAAATACAGAGAATTGGATAGACAGAGGAATAGCATGAAGCATGGAGTGAACAACGTACCTATGTATCCGCGCTCGTTTTTAAACGTCTTCTTTTTCGTGACAGTCCGGTAGCCTCGTACACGTCTCTTTACAGCCCCTTGGCTCGCTACTGTCTCTCCACCGTGGCCATTGTTCGGCGTCTTTGGTGGGTCCAACGCCTCAACATCAACCATAACACTATCCTCGTCCTCCACTTCAGCTACATTATTCGTATCAATCATCATATTCTCCAAGGCCAAATGATGAGCGTCCTTGTCCTCGTGTTTTGCGGAATCTTCCTTCTCCTCCTCCTCCTCCTCCTCTTCTACAACCTCATCATCGTCATCCACAGCCAGGAGGCGCGCAGACCGCTGTTTTTTCTTGTACGCTTCGATATCAATCACCGGTTCTTTACCGCTATTGGTGACTACATCGCCCTGGTCCTGATCAAGTCGAGAACTCAACGCCAATCGACGATCCCGTTCCTCTTCCGAATCGACCTCCTCATCCGATCCTTCATCTGTGGCTGGCCCACTGCGACCGACATTGTCTACGCCGGAGGACATCGAGTCAGCTTTACGCTTTTGTTGTTGCGAAGGTTTAAAGTTCAATGTTGACGACTTGGCGACTGTGGCTGCAGGAGCTGTAGCTGTTGCAGTGGGCTTTGCAGAAGTAGCTGCCGTCTTGGCTGGAGCCGTCGCTGCCTTTCCGAAAAAACTCATCATAGACGATTTGGCAGCTGGTTTCGCCTTCGAGCTGTTGCTGGTTGTGACTGTAATTGTAGCTGCTTCTGCTGTTGATGATGGTGCACTAGTTGCTGCAGCAGACTGCTTGGATGTTACTGATGATGCTTTCACTGTAGCAGCTGAGATGGCGCCTGGTGTTGCGGTCGATCGGACATGATGTTTTGAAGCGACGGCATCTTTGTTGTGGATAACTCTGTAAATATTGATATCCTTGCCCTTCTGCAGTTGACCGGCTTCTGAGTTTGCAACGGATAAGATGGCAAGGTCCTTCAGAGGCGAGGGCTCCAGGCTATAGATGTGGTATCCGATCACTGTTGAATCTTTTTTCGCCTCTACGCAAGATTTTTGAGAACAATCTGCAGTTAGTAATTATCTCAGGTCGGAAGCGCATCAGCAACGATCGATAGTACAGGTCATAAAGACGGCTTTTTACCATTCAGATCTTCCTGACTAACAAGAGTTATGCTCTGGTTCCCGGTCTGAGGATCTCGACGTGCCAAATAGTAGGTTCCATGCACATTTCCCTCGCCCACGGTCGTCAAGTACAATTCCATAAGCCTTTAGTGCACAGAAACAAAACAACAGATTGTAGCGTTGAGTAAGTTGGCTGCCTTATGGTGATATGCACGCTGGATAGTCCGTAAGGCCAAGACTTTACTTTTTCGAGGTATTGACAGATAATCCCATGCTTCTGCTCAGCCAACGGTAGGTGACCTAGAATCGACAGATTGACACAAAGGGGATCCTGAACGTCATTAGGTCGATTTACCCTTTTGCCACCAATTTTTTGTTGCGATTCGTGCCGAGTCCAAGACGACATACATTCTTCTTTTCATCCTCCACAGTGGTGGTGAGCAGGTCAAAGACCTGGTTCTCGATATCGGATGGCATATGTCGTGTTCCTGATAAAGTGAGCGTAAAGGAGCGAGATCAGGACAGAGGGAGTAGGAACAGGTTGAAGGATGAGATGGGGACGAGTCGCGGCAGGGAAGTCCATACGCTGGCCACCAAAATTTGCACGCGCGTTTTGTGTTTCTTTGTTTGTGGGTAGCAAATGAAGGCACAGATGCGGGGGTTGCGGTCACAACATAGACGCGTCAAAAAAAATTAAAGAGACCTCAACGGAAAGTTTATTGAAGCTGCTTCTCAAAAGGCCTGATATCCTGCACGGGCATTCTCTGTCCCTCCACTGGCCGGGATCTCACGGCTACTCGTATCCTCGTCCTCATCCTCCGAGATGTTCTGTCCGACCTTATCTCTTCGGTCGTCCTTCGGTGCCCCTGCGGCAGCAGCAGCAGCAGCAGAAGCAACAATAGCTGCACCCGTTCCAGCGCCTCCGCTACTCAAAGAGGTCATACCCGCAGATACAAAACTTCCATGAGTGCTTCCATGATGTACACCCCCCGTGTTCCCGCCGAGCTCCACATTATGGCCACTGCCTGCCTTGCTCGACTTGACAGACGTGGAGCGACTGCTCGATGTGACAAAGGATCCTGAGTGTGGAGAGTTGCGATGTCGCCCATGCTGGTGGCTACTGTTGTTGTGATGCCGCGAAATACTGATCTCTTCGGCGTCTCGCTCATAGTCCATGGCATCACCAAGGGATTGGTAGCCTCCAATGCCGCCGTCATATCCTGTTCTGCCTGACCAGTCTATTGAATGCAAGAAGCAATGAGTACGGGATAAAAAGGAGAATACCCCCTTCCCTCTCGGGAGCTAATATTTTCTGGTGACATTGATTGTGTGCATGTGCACTTACTCCCGCCACCTAGAGAGGAAAAGGGGTCGCCTCGGTATTTCAGAAGCTGGAGCGCTGAGATGATAGTCATCGGCTGCAATTAATATACAGCGGAGAAAAGAAACGTTCACAGCCCACCTGTTAGCATGATGTTTCCGTATGGCAACCATCACGATCTAACGATCAAAAATAATTCATACTGATACCTTGATTAGCAGTGCGGCGATCGTAAGCCTGTAGGCGATAGAGAAGGCAAGGAATGATAAGTTCATGCTGTTCAGAAATATGTCCATTGGAAATGACACTTTTGCTCGCGCGCATAAGAATAGGTCTCTTTACCCTTCGCCAAATCCAATGCCGGGCGAGAGCAAACACCAGACGATATCCAGCAAAATGCTAAACGCCGTGAACCCTGCAAACTATGCTCAGGAGAAGCAAAGAAGAGAACTCTGTTAGGTGCCATATAGGCGCAAGAGGAAGCCCATGGTTGCAAATAAAATGAAGCTACCTGCTGAAGTGGTTCTGCAGAGTCGTGGTGCTGGTAGGCGTAGAGCCCAAAGAAGAGCAGCGGCAGATTGTAGACAGGGACGGAGCGGACTGCTGCAAAGAGGCAGATTGTCTACGGGGGTGTGGAGGGAGAAGAAAAGACGCAAGGGCGAGTTAGTTCTCTGGGTTCGATACGGGTTGAGTGTGTCCAATCGATAGATGGTTTCCGTTGGGCTGCTGTGTGTGTTCATCATAGCCATACTGTTTGGGCAACGATGAGCCGCTGCAGATCCAGCTGAGTGGCAAACTCGATGAGCTGCGGGAGAATGTCTGCCATGGCAGGAATAAAGGAGCGGAGTGGTGGATGGAGGGAATGAAGGAGAGCAAGAGGGAGCGAGATGTCCAATGAGAGGAGCAAAGTGAGGAGTGAAGTGAGGAAAGGGAGGAGGGCTGTCAATCCGGGCCATCCGCATGCCTCGGCCTCCTATTCGCCCAAGAAGGGACTAGGGCGTCTGTCGACACTACACGCGGGGCCGTGTGGTCCCTTCTCGCGGACAGACGCATCCGAGTCTCCAGAGCAGAAAAGCAAGCTACTGCTGCCGCTCATGCTAGCGTGCTTTCCCCAACGCGTCTGTGCACGCGCTTTTTTGCGCCAGATTTCCTTTTTCAGACCCACCTCGCGTTGCACGATCATGCTTTCTTCCTCTCCCCATCCCTCCTTCCCCGAGCCGCCATCGCAAAATGATCCCCCACGCCACCCCTCGAATCCTCCTCCCCTTCCAGGCGAGGCATCACCTCGCCAGATCCACTGCTTCTCTTCACAGTGCATTCCCTCGCCGCCCCGTCTACTTCTCCACCACCGCCCGGCAGCTCTTCAATCCCTCAGCTCTTCATTCACAACAGAACGGATCAACTTCCGACCCATCCGTAACAACGGCCCCTGTAGAGTCCCCAGCAAAGTCGACAGAGGACACGGAGCCAGCACCAACACCAACCAACCTCGGCACCCCGCCCGAGTCTGTCGCCTGCACCGTCTCCCCTCCTGCAACCTATGCCTTCCTCAAACCCACACCCGTCGTTCTGCTGACTGCTCCTTTTGGCGGGAACTGGTAGTGTCCCGTTTTTTCACACTTCATCTGCTCCAAAATTTTCCTATTTGACTAATCACTTCTTTTCCGCTCACAAAAAAAATCTAGGTGCTTCCGTGACACATGGCAGACAACACTCGCAGACCAAGGCTACCAAAGCACGAGTATCGAATTGGGCATGCCCCTCGAACCCTTGGACTCTGGTGACGCCTACATCCGACACTTTGTCAAGGTCCTCAAGACCTCGATCGAAACGGACCATTCCTTCTACCCACCGATTTTGATTGCTCATGGACTACACGCCCTCGTTGCCCAGAAATATGTGGAATCGAACCCCGTCAGCGCCTTGGTGTTGGTCTCCCCGTTTATTCCACAGGTCGTCAAACGTAGATTTGGAGAGCTCTCACAGAAATTGAAGGTTGAGGGCCCGGAATGGAAGGCGCATACGGTGGGAGCGGAAGAGAGGGTACACAAAGCAATGATCGAGGACGCGAAGGTAAAACAGGACACCGCAGAGTCAGCATTGAACCGATCAGCAGCAGCACCGGCAGCAGAGATGACACCATCTTCAGAAACACATTCTACACAGACGACACAAGATCTCCCATCAGAATTCAACTTCATCACCCACGCGGATGTGCTGGCACAGGACGGCTTCCGCGAAAAATACGTCCTACCAAAAAAGGCCGTTTACAAAATCGATCAGGTCGCCAAGAAGCTCCAGGAGAAGGAAAAAGAACAACAGGAGCAGGTCGAGAAACAGAAACAGGATGAGGCCCTTCAATCAATGGAAGAGGAAACAGAGCTTAGGAAACAGCAAAGTATCCAAACCGAAACATATTCATCATCATCATCAACAACAACAGCAGCAGCAGCACCGTTAGCGGGAGAGGTCAACATCAAAACCAACGACACTGTAAACAGCCTGTCGAGTGCTGAAGAGGGAATTGAACCGATCAAGGGATCTGAGGCGCTCGGCAGGGATTCGGTACCGGTTTTTGAGTTGGCACCCGATACTGTAATAGTAACAACTGATGCAGACACGCAGGCGGACTACGGACTCACGGAAGCCGCCAGAGATGACGCCTCTTTGCCTGTCCAGACCGCCGAGTCCGAAGCCTCGGTCCCCTCACCACTCGAACAACTCCCTCTCGCCATCTACGACTCGATTCCGACCAGTGCCTTTGAGCCAAACTTTCCTATTCTCCTCGTCACCTCCAATGGGGACGAGATCGTCTCGACCGCCGATGTGAAGGAACATCATGCCTTGGCAGGACAGGTCGATCACATTGAGCTTGAAAATATGGATGATGGTGGACATTTGATCATGGTCTCCGATAGCACAGAATGGGAGCAAGGGATTGAGGGTATCACAGCTTGGCTCGACTCCAATGGTATGTAACAAAGATATCTTTTTTTTTTTTTTTTTTTTTTTTTAACACAGGAGCAATAAAATTTTCAAAGTTCACTCTTTATTTGGTTGCATTATATGTTACAAAAAAAAAAAAAAAAAAAAAACATTCCCAATGAAAAAAAAACCCCCCATTGGGAATCGCCAAAACTGTTATGCCATACTGTATATCTGGCAAAGAAAAGGAAGGAAGGGATATCAAAGAAGAAACCATCAAAGCATGCGAGGAAAAAAAGAATCAAGTCCACAATAAATAAATATAGAAAAAAAAAAAATAGAATAGAATAGGGAGAAAAAGAAATTGGCTGTGTAACAAAATATCCGGTTTCCCCTTTGTAAAGAAAAAGTCTACCAGCGGGTCTTGCTTTTGATTCATGGGATAAAAAGAGGCCACGTTCAGGGGGCAAGTCAGAATCCTGTCAGGAATCTCTTTTCAATCAATAACTACAATATGGAAAAAAAATCCGTAAGTATATCACTTCATCCTTTTTTTTTTTTTTTAAACATAAAATACACAGCGAAGCATTTCTTTTCCAAGCTCAAGTAAATCCACTTACGTTAGCGATTCGTTAGGACATTCGTCAGTGTAATGGGTTCCGAACTCTTCACAGTTCTCGCAGTACTATTGATTTGAGTTCCAGTACAAAAAAAAAAAAAAAAAAAAAAAAAAAACCAATGGTTAGCATCAAAGTCATCCAGACAAAAAAGTCCAAAAGGGTAGCATCCCTCAAACCTTACCGGCCGCTCTTCTTCCACTTCTGTGGGAACAGTGATGCTGCCGAGCGAAGGAGCCGACACGGGCACCTTGTTCCTAGAATTGTTGGCTCCAAAGACAGCCGTGCAACTAATGATATCGTGGCCCTCGACCTCACAAATCTCACAGAACAATGCCTGGCTCTCGTCCTTCGTCCTAATGGGGTTTGCTGCAGGAGCGCTTACAGGAGCTGCCCTCAGATCGCTATGATGGCTGGCAGCGGACCTCGTACTCGGATGCATGTATGAAGAGCCGTTCGACCCATTGGTAGAATGTGAGAGCTGCTTCTTCAAATCCACAATCTCGAGTTGCAACTGATCGATCTGCTTCTGTTTTAGCTGACATTCCTCCTCTAGATCGGCCTCGTGGAAGATCTTGCTCTCGATCAAGGACTCGAGCTCTGTCAGCTCCTTATTCAACTGAGCAACCTCATACGCCTTGGAGCGATCAAGGGCTACGTATCGCTGGCGAAGCTCGCGCATCTCCGATGCATGGGCCTGTGTCAGACGGTCAAGAAGCGCTTGCTTCTCCTTCAAAAGACCTTCGAGACGAATCACAGAATGCGACTGCGAAGCGGGTGCCTGGTGCTCGGTGATGGACTCCTTGCCGGGCGTGGTGATCGTGGGCTCGGCATTCTCCATAAGATCAGCGCTGTCCTTCTCGCCCGCTCCTGTCTGGGTCTGGGCAATGCCATCCAGCGAAGGAGCTGCCAAACTCTCCGCATGCAGCCTCTCCACCTCGTCCATCAGCTTAAGGCACTCTGTCTCGACATGTTTGTGGGCCTCCATGAGATTATCGTGCTCTTGCATCAGCTTCTTGTTCACGCTTGCGATCGTTACGTTCTCTCGTGTGAGATCATGCACCATCTGCTTCAGATGCGCAATCTCCTCCTCCAACTCTGAGGTCTTTGCACTTGACTTGGATTCGTCAGCCTCAGGTACAGAGGATGTCTTGGTAGGCGCTGAAGCTGAGAGCGCTAAAGCAGCCTCCAGTTCGGACACCTTGGCAAGCAGCTGAGATTTATCATCCTGTATCGTCTTGAGCTCCTGTCGAATGTTCTCCATATCCGCCAGTTGCGTAACCTTGTCTGCGAGTTCCTTCTGCGCTGTCTCGGCCTCCTGTTTGGACGCCTCTCGCTCTGCTTGCGCATCTGCCAGCTCCAATTCGATATCCTGAGCCTTGGCCGTCTTTTGGACAATCTCGAATTGCATGGCCTCGCACTGCTCCTTCCAGGTCTCGACAGTTAGCGCGATAGCCTCCAGATCCTCGATCTTGTCCTTGGTCTCGGCGGCACGCAGCTCCATAGACTTTTCAGCTTCGGTCACCATGCCTTGGAGCTCAGAACGTTCCTTATCAAACTGCTCCTGAGCCGCAGCGGACAAAGTCTTGAGCTGGGATACCTCATACTCAAGTTCAGAATTCGATGCTTTCAATGTGGCAATGGTGGCCTCCAAATCCTCAATCTTAGCTTGAAGTTCTGTCTCGTTTGCTTCCAAGGACTGAATTTCGTCGCGGAGTGTGGTGATAACTGTAATATCGTCCGCGACCGCTTCTTCGAGGCGCTTCTTTTCGTTTTCCCAGACTTTGCGCATCCGATCAACCTCTTCGCTCTGGACCATGCCCGTCAGATCCTCCAGTTCGAGCTTGAGGCCCGCAATCTCTTGTTCGCGTTTCGCGACCGATGACTCGTAATCCTTGGCCTTTTCCTCAAACGTCTTGCACAGCTTCTCGCTCTTGTTCAAAAGAGTTTGCGATTCCCGAAGCTCTGTCTCGACGGCCTTCAGTTTGGTCTCTGCTTCTGATTCTTTGGTTCGTCGAAGTTCCGACTCGTGCTCCAGGCGAGCCTGGACCTCAAGCAACACCTCCTCAGAATGACCAGCATCGCGGATGGCGGCCTCTAACTTGGACTGCAGGGCTTCGGTCGTGACCTTCATGACAAGCTCGAGATCGTCCAGTCTCATCTGCAGATCATCGCGTTCTTGCTCCAGAAGCACCAACCGTTCAGCGTAATGGCTCTGGTTGGCAGCCAAGATCTCTTCCATAGACATAATCCTGTCCTCATCCTCGAGTGCTCTATTGTTGAATTCCTGAATTGTTGACTCGAGAGCTGCACTCCTTTCCTCTGCTTCCTGAAGGTCCTTCTTCAGTGAGTCGATCATAGTTTGCTGTTCCTCGCTAGCGGGCCCTGACTCTAACCCTGACACACCACTCTCCTCCAGTCCCTTCAGCTTCTCTTCCAGCTCGGTTTTTTCCTGCAAGAGCGCTGTTTTTTCCTTCTGAGACCTAGCGGCGTCAAGCCATGCTTGAGTCATCTTTTCAGTAATGCCCTTGATCTCCTGATCCTTGAGCGACTTTTCCTTCTCCCACTCGGTCTTCATGGCATGTAAATCTTCCAGTTCTTGTCCGAGACGCTCGTCGATTCCTCCACGACCGAGGCTCTTGCTCAAAAAGGCGCGCTCATCATAAGACAGATCGCGTTTTTCGAGAAGTCGTGTCATCTCGAGTTGGGACTTTGTCTGGTTCATCTCTGTTTTCAGCATGTTGTTCTCTGCGACTGCAACCCCATAGTCCAGCTGGAGCTGTTGGTATTGAGTCGCCAGGCTCCCATGCGGAGATTCCGCCATCTGGACTAAGGTAGCCTGGTCCAGCAAACTGGATGACAAGACGGAGCTGGTGCTATTGTTGGTGTCCGAATGGTCCGATGCGCGAGAGGAGACCCGTCGAGGAGATGTTAAGAGGCGGCCAGGGGTTGGCGAGGTTCTGGGTCGACTGCCAAGGCCAGCTGTTGGGGATGTGGTTGAGTGCGTTCGGTTGTTGGTGGCAGCAGCCCTATTAGCCTGGGACAATAGTGAGGCCTTTGATCCTGATTGAGACAGACGACTGCCCAGATTGGTCCTGGCAGTTGTGGTGGCGCCTGTGGATTGGGTCGTGTGTGAAATTGTCCTTGCTGTGGTCGGGGATCCTGGGGAATGATCTGCTGTGGGACCTGGCAACTGTTGCTGTGCGGGGAGACGCGAGTTGGTGGACTGGGGCATGATATTGCGTTGTTTGAGCTGGGTGGCAGTGACGCCGATGTACTTTGAGGCCCTAGAGCCGGCAGTGATCCTGGAAGCTGCTTGAGCTGCATGGTTGACGGGAGGTGGGGTTGTGTGGTTATCTTCCTGTGCTGATGGGGGGCGAGCTGTGACTTCTGGTACTGACGAGAACGGGATCAACAGCTCTGTCTTGACAATCTTGGCGGCCAGCACGAAGATGCCGCACTTTGGGCGACAGTTGAAGTATACGACTCTGCAAAGAGAAAGACGAGTATAAATAAATACATTAGCAGACGTCCATTGCTGTGAATATAAGGGGCCTTCAAATAGAGACGCCAAGGACATACCCATTGACACTTCCGTCGTTCTTTCCTGTGGGCGTGTCGAGCTCGATACCTGCCCAGACTCCTGTCTTGAACTCGGCTGTGCCGACAAAACGCAAATATCCTGAAAGGCCCATGCTCTCGACAACGACTCTGTCGCCAAGCTCAATGCCCTCGAGTGAAGCAGGGAATTGGTTCTGCCCATGAGGCTGTGTTTGAGGCTGGTTCTGAATGGGTGACCCCAGGATGCTTGTGGAGGCATGAGTGCTGTTGCTGTTGTTTTGGAAGGCCATCATTGAGGTTCTGGGTCCTAGCGCTGAGGAGGAACCAGCGCTGGGCGGACGTTGAAACAGGGGTTGCTTTGAGAGACGCGAGCCGGTCGCATTTGGCGATGCTGCTGCTGCTGCGCCAGAGGAAGAGACAGGGCCTTGGGACAGACGTACGGAGCGAAGACCCGAAGGTGATTCTGCAGTGGCAGTGGTGGGCGAGGATGTGTTCGAGGCGAAGGATTGTTGAAACGAGGCAGTGGTGAGGGGAGGGATGGCCGAGTATGCGCCATTGGCAACTCGGATATTGCTGCTCTCTGGACTGGCGCTGGTGCGTGAGGTGCTTGTTCTGCGCGCCTGGGTCTGGGATGACCTGTAGGATAAAGGAGGGGCGAGCGCCCCCGAGGGACTGGCAGTGCCTCCGTTAATATTGGAGGTAGCTCCTTGGGAGAAGGCGGTAGGGGCGGGGGACTGATGATAGTGTTGATATGATGAGGAAGCCGAGGTTGAGTCTGAGCTGACAGAGTCTGTTCGTTTTCGGTTGGGGTCGATGAGACCTGGGTTGTGGATGGAGATGGCCTCGGCCAGGAGAGATTGCTGTTCTGGGGTCATGTTCTGGTAGCTCTTTGTTGCAACGGAGGGGGAGGCAGCCGCGAAGGAGCGGCGCTGGAGGACGCTCGCTGGGGCGGGGATGCCGGTGAAGGGGACGGGGCCGCCGGCAGCGGCGGCCTTTGGGGTCTTTGAGGCGCTGGTTGGAGTTCTTGGGGCCATGGTTTGGAGTGGTAAGTCAGGGCGAAAGAAAGGTGGTGATGGTCTCTCCCTCCTTGGCGGTTAAAGGTGACAATGAAGGAGGGGTGGTACAGGGATGTTGGTGATGGAGTGAGCGAGAGTGATGGTGGAGGAGGGGGGAAGGGAGAGGGAGTTGATGGAGTTGATGGAGGGATGAGGAATGAGTGAGAAGGGTGTGAGAGTGGGGATGAGCACACAAACAAACAAAACAAACAGCGAGGACAAGACAGACAAGGCAGACAAGACAGACAAGGCAGGTCAAGACGGGTCAAGCAAGACAAAGAGCGGGTGGCGACTGCGAGAGCGATGTGCGGTTGTGTACCCCGGGTGCATCTCCTTCAGTCTTCATTAGCTCGCTGCACTTCGTGTCAGATCCTGTCTGACCCCACCTGGACCACCAAAAAAAGAAACCAACATTCCTGCAGCATGCTGCATGGGCCATGCAGACAACCCTCACTCTTCCTCACGCTCCCGCTGAACCTTGTCTTTATGAATAGGATACAACCAAGACTGGATCTCTTACCCTCTTTGAAGCAGCCATTGTCCCCAGGTGATGGGGCCTACAGGAATCAATATCAACGCCAGCACCAACACCCCGCAGTCCCCTTTAAGGGACTCGTTCGGCTCAGGAACACCTCAACTGAGACACTGTGATTGTACCTGAACGCACGAGAGAACAAAGAACGCGTGGGCACGATCCGTAGCACACTCACAGCGCGTGGCGCGTCTTTTTCTTTTTTTTTTTTTTTTTTTTTTTTTTTTTTACTTCTGCCTGAAATGTCGTTGGAGCTCTGAATGGACACCTTGACATGCACATTACAAATTATGGTTATTGTTCGAAAGATTGCAATTGAATATAGACTATGTACAATAATACTGTTGCCACCAAAGGAAATTCGAGTTCATTTTCATGTATACACGCCACGGACACTCAGCAAGTACACGTAAATGATGTATCAAAATGAGGAAGATCCCTCGCCAGAAAAAGGTTTATGAAAGGAGCATTGGTTCATTAGGAGCTGCAACATCTCTCGGAGGATAGATCGTCGTCTAGATCCGTGTATAGGGTTGTTTATGCTTCTATATTGTTTTTCTCCGTTAAAATTTCATTTTCCAAAAGTATATTTCAAAGAGGAGGAGGGGAAAGGAAGCAGAAACAAAGGAAGAGGAAGAAGTACGTAGTAAAGGCAAGTCGATATGGTTCATACGTGGACAAATCTGTCCAATCCGTGTCCATGTGTGTCCTTCAAACGCGTTCGATGATTTGTACATTTATGTCGTTATTGCAATTGGCCGTGTGGAGAGAAGAGATACATACGCACGCGTGTATGGATGTGTATGAGTGTGCGTGATTGTGTGTGTAAATTACATGAGGGCTAGACTCCTCCTTCTCCCCTCTAACGCGTTTCATGAACATTGAAGACAAGTCTTTGATCGATAATAAAGGTACTCCCAGACTGTCGGCCAGTATAAAAGGTCGGTCCCCAAGTCCTCTTTTCCCATCCTCATCTTCCTATCCGCAATCACACTCGACTCCAGACAGGACAAGACACGATATTGGCAAGGCCCTTTCTCTCTTTCTTTCTTTCTTTCCTTCTTTCTTCTTTTCCTCTTTCTTTCTTTCTTTCCTTCTTTCTTCTTTTCCTCTTTCTTTCTTTCTTTCCTTTCTCGTTCGATCCACACATTTTCTGCCTGTGTAGTACACAGTCCGATACGTGCTTGCTGTCTTATATTTCAATTGGCCAGTTGGATTTCAGTAATTAAGAGACACGGCCCAAAGAGCAGGCAGCACCAAGCAGCGATAACGACGACGACAACAACAACGGCAAGCAGCAGCAGGATGTCGACCAACTTGTTCGGGCTGCAAGGTGCAGCAGCGAGGGCTGGTCTCACTCGTGGCACCAGCACCAGCACCAGCACCAGCACCAGCACCAGCACCAGCACCAGCACCAGCACCAGCACCAGCACCAGCACCAGCACCAGCACCAGCACCAGCACCAGCAGAAGCAGAATCAGAAGAAGCAGTCCATTGTCCCTACAGTCAACAACGGCCTCCCCCTCTTCTTCGTCCTTCTCCTCCTCTTCGCCTTCCTCTTCGTCTTCATCGTACTTGATCTACATCCTTGCCCTGATCCCTCCCCTCCTTCTTCTTCTCCACTCTCCCCTCCATCCAGTCTCATCCTCCATCCTACCCCTCATTCTCCTCTCTGCTCATGCTGCACTCATAGTCACTGTCTTTGTCCATCACAGCCACAGCCGTATCTGTAACACTGCTCATACTCCCAAGACACAGCTCCCTCACCTCATCCTCTCCTCTGCAGCAACTACCTCTCCCACCCAACCCACACCCATGTCTAAGCTCATCCACTCCTCTCCCTCTTTTTCATTTTCTTCTCCTTCTTCTTCTTCTTCTTCTGCTCCTGCTTCTGCTTCCTCGTCCAATCCTATCTTGTCAGCAGAACAACCACCCTCCTCTGTCCCTTCTACTTCTACAAGTGTCTCTGCTCAATTCGTCTTGGCCATGACACCTATCAAGGACCCATTCACAGCCAACATCATCCACGACACCACCAATACCGCCTTCGTCAAGACCATGGCCCTCGTCGCCGATGCTGGTGCAGACGCTGGTGCTGCTGCAGACGCTGCCTCCGTCCGATCATCTACTCCTTCTCTCCACTCTACTCCCTATGCCTCTGCTCCTGCTTCCTCCTCCTCCTCTTCGTCATCTTCATCATCATCCAACATACCCACAGCACCTCCAGCTATGCGGCCATCTTCAGTCGCAACCCCCACAGCAGAGTCTTCATCCTCGCTCAGGGCACGGCCCTCAATCGATATACCGCAGCCCCAATCGCCCATTGGACTTCACCATGCGCTCGATGGCAACTATCCTGCAACTCCGATCGCAAAACCCCCTAACACGACAAGGATCCTCCCTCGTTCGATCGAATCCTGTGTGCAGGACACGCTGGCCAAGGATCCACCCCAGACCTATAGCCCTACACCTTACCATCCATCCGCGTTCAATCAACATCGCATCATGACACCGACCAGTCGTCTCGCAGAGACTGCAGTCGGTGTGCGCGAAGTGTCTAAAAAGATTGGTATGTTATCAATTGCTTTCTTTCTTCGATCATCCTAACTCCCCACCTCATACTTCTTTCGATTACATACCCCAATCGTTCTTCTCCTTCAGAGCCATATTCTTTTTTATCTTATTCTTTTCCACGCCTTGTCTCTTTCAATTGTTAATCGCATTTCTCGGCTCATTATTATGAGAGTGGATGAGGGATGTGGTGGCTATATGCTGCATGTCCGTCCGATCAACATATTTCGACTGTGCAAGCACTAGCCCGGAAGAAGTATCGCTCAGGACATGCAGAGATGCATCATCATTTTATTCATTTTATCTTGTGCCTGGGCCTCATTCTCCCATTCTCCCGTACTCCCTACCACCTCATGCCCTGTTGTCCAAAAAGCTGCTGTGTTATCCTGTGTTTTTCTTGGGGAAAGAGAAACTGTCGTTGCTGATCCGCAGTCCTCCGTAGCGCTATTCTCCCTTTCCCCCCCCCCCCCTTGTCCCGCTGTGAGCACGTTTTCGTTCTTCATTCCCAAATGATGCCAACATATCAATTCTTTACTTCTCTACCCTCTAGGTCGGGCAAGGGTCAAATGGGAGACACCAAAGACGGTGATGATTGTCACAAAGCCAGGCGATGAGTCGCTTCTAAAAATTACTCGAGAGATCGCCCTCTGGATGATATCCTGTCGCGGGCTCACTGTGTAAGCCCTATGTCGTTTATTTAAAGCACTCATTAAAATAGTCTTCAACTTACCTGGAGCCCTGTACTCACCATTAAATGAATCTTCTCATGGATTGCATAGCTTTGTAGATGAGAAAATGAAGGATCTTCCCAAGTTTAGATATCCATCGTTTTTGAAGAGCTCCAAGTTAGGTTATGACTATACCCAGTCCTTGAAGTTCTGGACAGCCGATCTCTGTGCACAGGAAGCTCATTTGTTTGACTTTGCTGTCACTGTAAGTAAAAAGTTGCCAAAGGAACTATCTCTGGCCTCAATTCTTTTATCGTCTTGGATATTAAGCATTAACAGCTACTGCATGTACTCTCGTATAGCTCGGCGGAGATGGCACCGTTCTCTTTACCAGCTGGCTTTTCCAGCGAATTGTCCCTCCCATCCTGCCATTCTCAGCTGGTTCGTTGGGGTTCCTCACACCATTCCCCACTGTCGACTACCAGCAAACACTCAGCACCTGTCTAGATCACGGAGTGCGCGTCAATTTGAGGATGCGTTTCAGCTGCACCATCTATCGCTGTCTTGAACAGAGGGAGGTCGAGACACGGAAAAAGAAGAAGCGAAAGGGCGTTCGACAAAGTAAAAAGCATGGATCGAGTAATCAGAACATACCTGAGGCTGACAGCGATGACGACAGCGATGCCAGGATGCGTTTGCCCACTGTTCTCACTACGCCGACTGAAACCTTTGAGATTTTGAACGATCTTGGTATGCCGCAGCGAAAGTTGGTTCATTGCTGCGCACCCCACGTTCGCTAGTAGAATAGTCGTTCACAAGGCATATCTGTTTATCCATCCATGTTCTAGTTTTAGACAGAGGGCCAAGCGCAAATCTCAGTCTGCTGGAATTGTTTGGCGATGAGGAGCATTTGACGACTGTGCAGGCCGATGGCATTGTGATTTCGACACCCACAGGATCGACTGCCTATTCAGTACGTATAGTGGTGTGCAAGCGCCAAATTAACAATCAGCCACCAATATTAACATTGGAGCGTCTTCTTCTTCTCTCTGGTCTAGCTTGCTGCGGGTGGCCCTCTAACCCATCCAGAGATCCCTGCGATTTTGATCTCGCCTATCTGTCCCCACACGCTGAGTTTCCGACCCATGCTGCTGCCCGACTCGATGGAGCTGCGCATTTGTGTCCCTTTTGATTCACGTTCGACTGCCTGGGCGAGTTTTGACGGCCGTGGACGAGTAGAGCTGAAACGTAGGCTGATGACTGAGAAAGAGAGGACATTCACGATGCTGGCACGATATCCAGCCACCCATTTTTAATGTCCTATTATTTTTATTATTATTATTTTTTGCTTCACGTAGAGGGAGATCATATCAAGGTGACAGCGAGCGTATACCCGTTCCCGACGATCTGCTCCAGCACGCAATCATCGGACTGGTTCCATTCACTCTCGCGCTGTCTGCGGTGGAACGAACGGGAGCGACAAAAGGGATTCACAGTAGTAGAGCACAGTCGACCGCGAAGAGCGCGGCAATCCTCTGCATCGTCTTCTCCTGGAGGAAAACCTAGCAGTGTTGCAGGTAACGGTGGTGCTGCACCTGGAGACAATACCACACCTTTTCCAGACAATTTTCCGGGATCAAATGGGACAAGTCATAATCCACATCATAACCATGGACGCGGGCATCATGGACTCATTCATCAACGAAGTCAGAGTGCAGTGGAGGCGTCGCATGTGAGTGGCAGCAGTAGCGCGGGTAGTTCGCGGGCAAGGCGGGCGGGTACGCGGTCCGGGGTGACGAGTCCTGTGGTAAGGAAGAGCAGTGGTGGTCAGAACGATTATTTTGAGCAACTGCAGTCGCCGCATGATACGGATACGATGCTGACATGCTGGGGAACGGATGATTCGAGCGAGTCGGATGAGGACGAGGATGAGGATAGTGAGAAGGAGTATGAGAAGGAGGATGCGGCGGATGGGGATGGAGAGTGGGAGGAAAGCTCGAGTAGTGATGATGATGATGAATATCCTGTCCAGGATATGGCGGGGGGCGCGGATGAAAAGGGGCACCGAATTGGCGCAACTGATAATACGGGGGATGGTGGAGGGAGCGAGAGCGGCACGGTTCTGAACGAGACGATACCGAATGTGCCGATTGCGCCCGCCGGCCTCGTTGGGGCACTTGCGAGCAAGCTAGAACAAGCATCGCTGCATAAGAGTTTTGGCGCGACCACCACCGCGACGGCCGCGACGACCGCGACGACCGCGACTACGACAACAATAACACCAGCCAAGGAAGCGGAGAAGGCAGCTGTAGCCCAGACATTCCGCTTTACCCCTTAATAAACATCCGCGTCCCCCGCGTGACATCATCAACTTTGCTAAAAAAATAATATCTTTGAACCCTCTGTCTCTATGCTCTCTCTGCACTCTCTTCACACTGACTGTAATCTGTTTAGACATCAAAGACAACTAATTGTTTGAAGCGATGGATCAGCCAAAAGCGCACCTTGTTCCTGGTAAGATATTCCGCGTGCGGACGAAACTATTTACACTTAAAAGTGTTGTTGCTGCTGCTGCTGCTGCTGTTGTTGCTGTTGTTGCTGTTGCTGCTGTTGCTGCTGCGCACAATTCCTTTTAGGTTTTTAATGACACTCTTGTTTCTCGAAACCATTTTTTTTTTTTTTTTTACCGTTTGCCGTTTGTAGGACCTACAGTGGTGCCACGGTATCTTCAATCCCGCTACGCCACAACATTCTACGGCAGCGGAGATCTCGAGGCTGGATGCTTGAAGGTCTACAACGAATGTTGTGCCCGTCTCTCCAAAGTCGTTTCCTTTGAGCCAGCAAAGGCTCAGGGCGGATCGATCGTGATCATGTCTGGCGAGGGGATGGTCGGACTCTGGGGAGGACTCAAGTCCGCGATCCCTTGGCCGTTCGATTACGATGACGCAGGAAATCTTTCCCAGCAGAGACACGAGGAAGGAAAAGAAGGCGGAGAGAAAAGATTTAGGGTGCTGTGTGTGGGGAATGGAGTGTATGGGTGCGGGATGCTTGATATGGTGAGGAGCTTGAGGTACCCGAATGTCGAGGCCCGGGCGGTCGAGGGTCCCTGGGATCAGGGGGTGGATGTTGAAGCGGCCGTGAGAAGCATTCAGGAGTGGAAACCAGATCTTGTTACGAGTAAGCGACAGTCTCTATTTTTTGATACTGGATATTTGTATGATTGAAAGGGGGAGGCTATTTATTAATGAAAAGGAGTCGAATTCATTTTTATTCTATTTCATCGAACCCAATGCGATGGCGGTGTTTAGTGGTCCATTGCGATACACCGACGGGAGCTTTGAACTCGGAGGCGGTGAAGGCGATCGGAGAGGCGTGCTCGAAGACGGAGGCATTGTTATACGTTGATATCGTTAGCTCCGCAGGTGCCGTGCCCGTTGACATCTCAGGTTGGAACATCGATATCGGTGAGTTAAGTGAAGCGAGAAACAAGAAAAAAAAAGCGAGGGCCAATGGGATTTATTCTGCTTTGAGAGATTGCTGTGTTTCTAAATATACTTCGAGCTAATGGATGGATGAATGAATAGGCTTGCTCGGGTCTCAGAAGGCGTTCTCGTGTGAGCCTTCGCTTGCGATGGTGACAGTGAGTGCCAAGGCATGGAAGCAAATCGAAAAAGTCGCCTACACAGGATACGATGCCCTCCTCCCCTTCAAGGGCGGTGACAAGATGGTAAGGCCTAGAACTGGCTGCTGTTGTTTTTTTGATACATTTTCAACTCTTGACCGTCCGTATCCAATTGGTTGATTTTATACTTGAAATTCCAACTAGACCGGCCTCCCATACACACCACTGTGGTCTGCGTTGGACGCCCTGAATCTGCAATTAAAGACCGTTTACGGCGAGAACAACGAGCATGCGGAAGAAGTCTATGCGCGCCACGAACGTGTTGCAGAGTACTGTAGGGAGAGGGTGCAAAAGATGGGGTTGAGACTCTGGTGGGACAACGAGCATGCGTCGCTGGGTTCCGCATCTGTCACGGCTATCCGTGTCCCCGAGAACACGACCTGGGAGGAGCTTGACCAGAAGTTGCGCAAGGACGGCGTTATCTTTGGTGGAAGGTAAAGGCACTACACCATGAGGAGAGCGTTGTTACTGATGTTGAAGAAAAGAAAACCTCCTTCTCTTGACCTGGGTTGCGTTACTAAACATCCTGTCATTCTATTTACCTGCGTGTAGTTACGGACAGACGGCAAACGCGCTTTTTAGGATCGGACATATGGGTACTCAGGCAGATATGGAGACGGTAACTTATGCGCTGGATGTGTTGGAGCGGATTGTTGCACAGAAGTGAAAGGGAGGAAGGTCTCATATTCACTCGCATCTGATTAAAGAGTACAAATTGCCGAGTTGATTTTTTTTTTTTAATTTGTTATTTTTTTAACGAAGAAAGACTTCATGAACATGAACGCGAGTGTAAGTGGGCATAACATGTGTATTTACCAAAAGGATGAATAAGACAGAACATAAAAAATAAATAAAAATAAAAAGGCTTGTTTACTGGCTGGTTCTAGGCTGAATTGGCAATCAGGAAATGATAAGCAGATCGGAGGGAGGGCAAGGTGCATTTAGTCGATTGCAGCAATGTAGATTGATGGAGTGGAATACACATGGGAATGTGGAATGTAGGGAATGCAGCGGTGTTCTTACAGTCCAATTCAGTCAGTGCCAGTGTTCCTGAATCAGATGTATGGCGTCAAGCTGAACATGTTGCATAGTGCACATCCTCAGTCGTTGTCGTTTATATATGTTAAGGTGTATACATTTACATGTGTGACCGAAAAGAGAGATACGGAGAAAGGTACGGTCGCACAGCCCCTTTCCTTGGCGGAGTTTTTTATTTTATTTTTTGCTGTGTGCACCCTCTGGAATAGGCGTATGAGCACGGCGTAGAGTGAGACTAAAACAGACTGAAACATTTCCCCTGGACAATAGGCGTGTGAAATGTTACACAGGCAAGGGGGAACGGTGCATGTGTGGAGAAGCATGGAAGCAAAGGAAGGAGGGGAGTCGCGTATTTGATTTGGTCAATCAATTGCACGCGGTGCAGAGCGACATCTAATTGCATTCTCAGCCGCAGTATCAGTTTGCCTTGAGTCTGCATGGATAAACAAGGCAATGCTCATTTTCTTCTCCTTTCCTCCATTCTTTTCTTATTCCCTTCCTTCTCGCGTGGCACCGTCCCTTCGGCCTTCATTCGCACTGCGACACATCCATACAGCAGACGACAAACAAGCAAACGTATCTCAGGTATGATGCCTCACATTCCATCCCCCTCCTTGTTTGTCCTCAGAACCGATAGTTCCCAGGGGGTGAGGAGAGAGAGAGAGAGAGAGAGAGACATAGACTTGAGCCCACTCTACAGCTCTGTTCTGTTGCGTTTCGTAAACACATCCTGTTAGTCTTTATCTGATCTCGGCACCCCTCCCTCCACATCTTTGTAACTATCGCCAGCCAGCCAACAAAAGTTCCTTCTCCATCCCGTCGATACTATATCTATTTTATTGCCCGGGCCTCTTCATCTTTTGACTCCCTTAGTGTCTTTTCCCTACTCTAATAGTCTACTTCTTGCCCAAGTCTACACTAGCATCCATTTAGGACAAAGTTCAGCAGCAGAAGGCACGTAAACAAACACACCAACAACAGCTGCATAGCGAGATAAATGTACTCGCCAAATAGGACCACCCCAACTGGCGGCGACAGCAAGGACGATAGAGGCGGTCAGGACTCTCTACTCCAACCCATTGACAGCATGGCGTCCATGGCCAAATTGGATCAATCTTTGGCCGCAGCAGTAGCAGAAGTAGCACCACCATCGCCACCACCATCGCTTGGCCCAGCCCATTCCTTTTTTTCCGAGGCGAGTGCTTTCACTTTAGTTTCAATTTCTTCATCTGCAGTAGGACAAGAAACTGGACCAATTTTTCAGGAGGAGAAGAAGGGCGTGACCGCAGCGACGATGGCAATGACGGGTGACAAAGAGGAGATCATGCACCACAAATCGACTTCATCGTCATCATCATTGCCAGAGAAGGAGAAGGTAGGGGAGGGGGAGGATGGGCCACCGACGGATGAGTTTGGGAGTGAGACTTCGCCGATTCCGGAGGTTGCGGCGGTGGTGTCGAACACGGATGATCCGTTGATCCCGTGCATGACCTTCCGGTTCTGGGTCATGGGGCTGATCTCCATATTTGCATTGGCCTTTGTTAACCAGGTAACAGATTCATGAAACGAGCTCGGGGTGATGATGAAAATAAAAGGCGCCGATAGGGATAAGGTTGATGAATGTTTGGTGGTACAAAGAAGAGGAGGAGACGACGAGTGCACGGACATACCCTAACCTTGATCTTTTACCTCCGTCTTTTCTTATATATATTTTTATATCTTTTCCTGTCACCCACGCCTGCGCCCACAGTTCTTGTAAGTCACACCCTTCTTCTTGTCTCGAGTATTGTAATACATGCAGAAGTGGATATAGACATGTCTCATAAGAATCTCTTTTTTCGTTACATCACAGCTTCTTCCGCGAGTCCCCGATGGTGGTCGGCTCCCTTGTCATCCAACTCATCTCATACCCGTAAGTTGCCCTGCAACTATTCGATGTCCATTCAATTACATTTATCTAACCTTATTAGCCTCTGCTACCCATCAGCATTGGACAGTTCATGGCGCGCGTATTGCCGACGCGTCGGTTCAGCATCTTCGGCTTCTCCTTCAGTCTCAACCCAAGCCCCTTCAACGTCAAAGAGCACGTCCTCATTACCATCATGGCCAACTGTGGTGCCGGAACCGCCTATGCCGTCGACATCATCGTCATTCAGCGAGTTTTCTATAAACAGGACTTTGGCTTCCTCGCCAACTTGCTCTTGATCCTCACGACCCAGCTTGTAGGATACGGCATGGCAGGTATCCTCCGTCGATACCTCGTCTATCCAGCCGCGATGATCTGGCCCTCGAATCTAGTCACGGTCTCGTTGTTCAATACTCTTCACACACGTGAGAACCTCGCACCCGGGCAATGGACTCGTCAAAAATTCTTTGCGGTGTTCTCAATCGTCTCTTTCTGTTATTACTGGATCCCGGCGTATATCTTTCCGGTAGTCACTTCTTTGACGTTGTTGTGTTATATTGATCCCAGTAATATGCCCCTGTCGCAGATAACAGGATCTCAGGGGCTGGGCGTCGGTGTGTTGGCTTTGGATTGGAACACAATTACAGCGTTCTTGGGGTCGCCGTTGATCACGCCATATTGGGCCCAAGTGAACATTATGATGGGGTTCGTGTTGATTGCCTGGGTAATGGTACCGATCGCTTATTATACGAATGTGTGGAACGCGAAGGAGTATCCGATCTTGACCTCGAAGCTGTTTACGACGGATGGGTATTATTATGACACCCTGTCGGTTTTGACGCCCGAGAAAACTTTGGACGAGACCACGTATGAGGCCTACGGACCCCTCCGCATCGCCACCTTCTTTGCTATTAGGTAATAGTATTTTCTCCAATATTGCCTGGTCTTCATTTTCCATTAGATTTAACTCAACCATAACCAACGTCCGTCTTCCTTGACACTGACAGCTACGGAGTGGGCTTCGCGGGCTTAATGGCGATCATCACACACACATTCCTCTATCACCGCCGTCAGATCTGGGTTCAATGGAAAGAAGCCCGTGGGGCCTCTCAAGACATCCACTACAAGCTCATGCAGGCCTACAACGAAGTCCCCGAATACTGGTACCTCTCCCTCTTCCTCACCACCGTCATCCTCGCCATCGTCACCTGCGAAGTATGGGACTACGGCCTCCCTTGGTGGTGCGTCCTTCTCGCCGTCGCTATTTCCGCACTCTTCTCCCTGCCCATCGGACTCATCCAGGCCGTAACAAACCAGCAACCGGGCCTCAACATTCTCACAGAATTCGTCGTCGGATACATCCTCCCCGGCCGGCCCATCGCCAACGTCACCTTTAAGACCTACGGCTACATCTCTATGTCCCACGCCATGTCCTTCCTCGGTGACCTGAAGCTGGGACAGTACATGAAGATCCCTCCCAAGGCTATGTTCATGACCCAACTCATCGGAACCTTCATCGCCGGTTTCATCAACCTCGTCACCGCAAACTGGCTCCTCTCTTCTCGCCCCCACATCTGCACTCCCGAGGGGTACCCCTGGACCTGCCCTGGCGCAAACGTTTTCTTCTCGGCCTCTGTTATTTGGGGTGTCATCGCACCAGAACGCATGTTCGGCACCCAATCAATCTATCACCCTCTCATGTACTTCTTCCTCTTCGGCTTCTTCATCCCTCTTCCATTTTATCTCTTCTCGAAACGATTTCCCGGAACTGCCGCCGACAGGATCCACACACCCGTCCTCCTGACCTCCACAGGAATGATGCCCCCTGCGCGCCCGTACCAGTACGCTAACTGGCTTGCCGTCGGCTTTCTATTCCAATTCTGCGCAAAGAGGTATCGCAAGGAATGGTACCAGCGCTTCAACTACATCCTCTCGGCCGCCATGGACTCTGGTGTCGCTGTAGCGGCTCTAATTATCTTCTTTACGCTCCAGATGCATGGAGCAGAGTTTCCGAGCTGGTGGGGTACAAACATGAATCATTGTCCGCTCGATAAAGCCAATGCCTTGGGACATGTCCCCGTCAGCAAGCCAAAGCCAACCCCTGTCCAGCAGACGAATCCGTAATTGACACACCCATTCGTTTGTGTTAATCGCTATAAAGTAGTTCGTGTTCTCTATTACCTCCTGCAACAATCCATAGCTTGAATGTCACGCATTTTTAGTAAAATCAGACACGCAAGAGCCTTGATAGTGAACTAACCTATAGACCTGCTTCCGCCGTAGGAGCTCCAGTCGCATCTGCTGTCGATGTCGGGGGCGGTGATGATGAATCCAGCATGGTGTTGCGTGGGAATGAAGCCACTTCATTCGGGATGCGTCAGAGATACTGATTGCAATATCCAACCTTGAATG
Organism: Gamsiella multidivaricata; assembly: GCF_025024155.1. Lineage (NCBI taxonomy): Eukaryota > Fungi > Mortierellomycota > Mortierellomycetes > Mortierellales > Mortierellaceae > Gamsiella > Gamsiella multidivaricata. The sequence continues at coordinate 396,967 of NW_026251716.1, forward strand.
AAATACACTTGTGGTTTGTGCATTCCAGCACACCATGAATATGGTTGCTGACAACTTCTGGGGATTCCTTGACCAGACGGCATGACCTACGCCAAACTTTCTGAAAACAGAGTCAAAAATTTGCCGGTTACTGCACCAGCGCATTATCTCCCATATTCTTCCCTCAATCGTTTTACCTCCCTTTGACTGTGTCCACCCGATTCAACTGTCGTCGTCCGCTTCTGCATTCCCAATAAAAAAGTAATGGGGGCGAACCTCGGTTCCTTTCTGAGAAACTTTGCCTTGTAGTTGAACAATACCTTCTCGGCGTCCTGCGGGATAAGATACCTCCTATAGCTGACACACCAACCGCCCCTGAAGGATACCATCCGCGGAGCACTTATAGCTGTAGAAATAGCAAGCCCAGTTAGGTCAAAGCTTCGCAGCAAAGAATACTCAGACAAACGTTATCCCTGCATTGAGGTTGTCAGTCGGGGTCGTTGCTTCTGTGACGCTCGTCAGCGGGTTCCTTGCTGCATCCAAAACGTTAAATCAGGCGGCCTGCTCCAAGCAGCAAGGAGCGTATAGAAACTGGTGACAATTGGGGGACATGCAACATGCGAACTGGCTGTCGCCTGAGGCTCGGAGGACACATAATACACACATTTTCTATACAAATTGCTGTGCTAGAACTTTTTTTTTTTTTTTTTTTTTTTTTTTTAATAGTAATTCATAGTTTGCTACATTTCTTTTACCCTCTTTTTTAGGTCGCCACTCGCTCACTGCACATTAATCTTGGTCTCTGCGAAATTCTTGATGATCGGGATCATGCTATCTCGCAACGACCGGATCTGATCATACGCCTCCGCTCCAAGCCCTTCCTTCCGCACCTGCACAGGCACATTCTCAAACCGCTGCAACATCCGCTGCGTCGAGTTCAATGTCGTGATCAAATCTAAGCACTGGTCCTGAATATCCCTTCGCACAGCCGCATCCACCTGCGGGTTATACATGTACAATCCTAGCTGCGTCGCAATCACCACCAATGCGTCCTCCAACAGCGAGATCATCCTGACCGAAGATCCTGTCGTCGTCGAAAGCGTCGCAAAGGCCGACTCATTTGCTTTCGTAGCCGTAGCCGATGATGTGCTTGCGCCGGAAGACGATATCGAATTGGGTGGTGATGTCATGCTGGACGCTGGCTTCGCAGCCGTCGATGATGATGAGACGCCTGTGGTTGAAGCTGCAAGTGTGGCAGCAGCCGTCATCCCCGTCGTTGACAGATTTCCAAAGCATGCCAGCCGTGATGAGGTCTTTGAGCTGGTCGTGCTCGCTGACGCTGAAGCATTCACATTGCTCTGTCTCTCATCATCCGCCGAATCCTTGAACAATCCCGCAGAGCCTCCAGTTTTGCCCTCTAATCGCGCCTCCCATTCCTTGAGTGACGTGCTTGCATACTGAGTCAGATCAAACAATGTTCCAATCGATGCCGGCTCGTACACAGGTGTGTTCATGAACGGCGGAATGATTGCCTTGCGGAGAGGCCACTCCAGACTCGATTTCGTCAAAATCACCGCCGGGTCCGTCCACGCCAGGATCGCCGAAAGAATGTTCCTCACTACAGCCGCTAGCTTGCCCTCGATCGCCGTTGACAGCACCGAATCCTCCTTGTCCTTCTGCTCCTTTGTCGTAACCGGGAATATCACCGACGCCAGGGTATGCGGATGTGTGAACAGATGAACGGAATGCTGCAAAATAAATGCCGATCGATCAAAGAACGCCCTCAAGAGCTCGCCCCCTCCCAGAAACTCCAGACGCAGGTCATGTTTCGAAAGCTCGTAGAACAGCATCGTAATCCTCTCCATCTCCTCCAGCTTCGCACTTGTAAGTGGTCGGTCTGTCGAGGTGTCGAGTCCCTTGCTGACCTGGTTGCCGTATAGCTGAATAAATCCGATCAGCATCTGCAAGAAAGCATCACTTGGTCCCATGGACCGCAACAGTCCTGTAACAGTTGCCAGCATCATGCACCAGGCATGGTGCCAATTGCCACGATCGCCATGAGCCTCATCCAAATGTGAAATCAACCCGTTCTGGAGTAACGGTGTCAGACCATTGTGTGCCAGCATCGACATCACTCCCGCATCGCATAAATATGCCGCCATTTCTGGTACGTTTGCGAGAGCCAGCAAAAAATTCAGACTGCCCTCGAAGAACGAAGGCCGATTGTCGTAGTCGCCTGTGGAAAAACTCCGAGCACACAACTGCAGATTGAAGCGGAAGACGTCGACATTTCGCAGGATTGGGATCCAAAGAGCTGGATACGGGTTCCAGACAGGGTGACAGAGTTCCTCCAGCAGCGCCAACAAGACCACGATATTGTCCGAGTGATCGTGCTGTGCTAATAGATGGCTCTCGACAATCATCCTAAAACAGCCAGAGATGAGTGGCAAGAGAAGGATTGCCGACTTTTGAAGCGCCTCGTAATCTGTCGAATCCAGGCTAGCAAAAACTTCCTTGTCGTGCAAAGTACGGTAGCAGAACAACTCGGTAAGGAGCAACGACTGGTGTGAGGACTGGGCATCCTCAGGGCGCTGGATCGTCTCCATGATATCCAGATCGGGGCTCTGGATCAACTGTTGTAGTTTAGTCGCAATCTTGGGGAAATGAACCGCTAGGTTCTTCTTATCAGAGCGCTTGATGACTGCAGCATTCTCGATTACAGATTGTAAGATTTGACAACAGTTCTGGCGCGCCTTTCGAAGGATCAGGCTACCCATGGTATCACGTCCGATATGAGTAAGCAAACAGTCAACAAAGGGGTAACATGTTCCTGCTCCTGCTCCATTCGCAGCCTTGGTTGCCCAGACCGAGGTTCCAAGGTCGCTTGTGAGGATCTCAACAAAGAAACGCCATGACGAGAGTCGGTGCATCTCCGAATGGACCATAGACCAATTCAAGTTGACGTGGAAAACCGTGCGCACAAACGCGTGCTCGACTTCCCTGCCATTCCAGATTAGCTTAAACCGGGCCCTCTCCAGATCCAGCATAAAGGATTCTCCAGGCAAGTAATCTGTGTCATACATCTCCTCCCATCTCCTGACAGCAAGCTTCAGGTAATCAAACGGCGAAGAAAGATGCTGTTTCATCTCTCTGAGCTCGCGATGACCTTGGACATGGTAATGAATCTCGGGTATCGTCTTGTTCCATTCAATGAATCGACCCTGGCTGATACACAGGCTGACGAACTCCTTGATCCCCTTCGGCAGCGCCTCCAAATCTAACGTCTTGGTCTCTGATTTGGCGAAATGGTAATGAATCGCAAGAGCAAAGATACTGAGTGCATGACCTCGTGAGCGCTGGTCGGCATTGGCGGCTAAGACGTGACAGACCTGCACAAGGGCGTCTCCATCATACTGCTGAGTAACGTCCTCCCACGATCCCATCTCCAAGTCCGTTTGGCGATCTGGCCTCAACAGGATCTGCCCAAGGTCCTTCCAGAATGACTCATTCTCTTGCAGACTCTTGACCACGTCCGTATGGTCCTTGGCGTTAAACCACAGAACATCCAGGAAGTGGAGTGCATGGGGCAGGATCTCCGCCTCACTTTCCAGAATCGCCTCACTCCTGTGCAAGATGTCAAGGGCTTTGACAAGGACCGAGTTCTTGGTGGCATCCTTGTGCTGGCTGCCCGTGAGCCCTGTAACTGGGATCGCACGGTCGTTCGAAAAGAATAGAGTCGAGAGTCCAGGCTGTGTCGTCAAGGTGATGGTGATTAAGCTCCAGAGAGCAATTCGATAATCTGCCGACTGGTTGTCGTCACCCACCCTATGGACCAGTGTCGAAGCAAGCTGCTGAGCCTGGTCGTTTGTACCCAAATACCCAACAAATGACGGTCTGGTCTGCCATTCGAACGTCAGCGAGCACAGCAGCGTCAAAACTTCCGTAGACAACAGCGCAGCTCCGTCACCACATGAAAAATCGCTGTACGATGCCAGCACTTGAATAAGAGAAGCATTCGCTCGGCCCACAGTACGGTCGATCATGTACACCTCCAGGAACGACGGCTGACCGCCGGCCATCTTTCTATGGCGCAGCAAGCTCTTGACAAACTTGAGTCCCTGCAACACCATCCCACGGATCTCGCTTAGTTCTCCTAGGCGGGCATATTTAGAGAAGTAGGCTGACAGGTCTGGTCCCGTACCGATGATCGACACAAGCGGCAGAGCAAGCTGTTTGCCACCATCGTACAAAAAGTTCCTGATCAAGTATTCCTGCAGAGTGCTGAGGCCGATGTGTTCCGATGGATCGGTTCCGGTGAGGAGCGGCAGGTCGTCCAGAGTGTCATTAAAGATTGCGAGGATCTTGGAGGCAATGATGAATCGGTCTCGGATGTTCCTGTAGTACCAGTTTTCGTAGTTGATGAAGACGTCATTCTGAAAGTACGCCAGGCAAGGGTAGAGAACCTCGGCCTTGAGGCAGCGCAGTTCCTTCGAGTCCCAGAGTTCCATCTGCTGCGCATTAATAGTTAATTTGTGGACAAGGGTCAAGAAGGCGAGTGTGACCGAATAATCGCCCTGAATGCACTCGTATCGCGAAAGGATGTTATGAGCGAGCCCGCTGGTTTGCACTCGACCCAATCCCGTGAATTGAACTGTTGTAGTGATGACCGATGGCAAGAACGAAGCTTGTCGCAGGTAAAGCCAAACATCCTGGGCAAATGAGTCGCACAACCGAGTAAGGCACGCCAGACAAGAGGCAATGACATCTAGCGATGGCTTCTGAAGTTTTGAGCATTGATCCAGGATCGCAAAGAGAGTTGGGATCGGTGAGGTGTCGCGTCCACCTTCAATGAAGAGATTGACAACTTCTTCCGCGCCAGTGGGATAGCGGAAGACAGACTGCAGGAGGTCCAGAATTGCCTTAACGTGATCCATCTCGATCCTTGCGCCTGAAGAAAAGTCATCAAAGGTGGATTCTCGGAAGGCATCGAGCATCGTAAAACAAATATCCCATCCCGAGTTCTCGTGCTTCCACTGAACAATATGAGCCGCATTCTCGCCTGAGATAAGGCTTCCAGTCATTCCTGCAGGCAATACCATGAAGGGATGGTCGGGGGCAATCCCAAGCGATACCTCTTGGATTGCTCTGATAACCGTTGCTCCTGTGATAGGGTGAACATCGACTTCGACGGAGGGCGTCGACAAAGGGATTAAGTGAGAAAGTGTCGGCAGACGACGAAAGTAGTAGATGGTATGCTTGGCAGAAGATTCGTCTCCGGTAGCGAGGGCAGTCAAAAGTCGTATAAATGACTCGAATTGAAGAGGAAAGCGGCCGCGTGCTGTTTCAAGGACTTCCAATGTTCCCTGTCCGAGAGATGGTGGTTCCCTCCAGACAAGTTCGCAGAGGTCCGGTTCATCCGTTAGCAAGTCCGCCAAACATGCAACCAGCCCCTCAAAGTCCTTGATCGTCTTCGGTTGGTGATCCAGAAGCATAGTCTCGAAGAGATAGAAATAAAGCTTCTTGTATCTCCGTTGTTCCTTTGGATCCTTGTCGAAAAGTTCGTTGGCGAAGATTCCATGAAGGTATGTAAAAACCGAAAGCGTTTCTATGGAGACGTATGCGAATTGGCCCGCCAATCGCTGCAGCTGTGTCGCATCGCCAGATTTGGAAACAATGCTTGCTGAGAGCACGCTGGACCAGGCCAATATGAAGGGCCCTAATTCCTGTTGTCGTTCTGCGCCTTGAAGAGCCTTGTTCACAAGCTGGACTTGAACGGTTGACTTGAATGTGTGGTTGCTGCTGTCATATGTCTCCGTGATCGATGTGGTGTAAAGGTTCTCAAGATCCAGAGATGCAATCGAGAGGGTGACACATAGAAGACGGACATCCTCCCATAGATCGACCGCCTCAACCCTGAACTTTGCCTTGTAGTGTTGCTGTTTTCCAAATTGTGTCGAGAGTAATGTGGTGATGACAATTCCTGGCAACTCTGTCTTGGCGTCTTTTCCTGCATAGGCAAGTATGATCATGGTCTCCAGTAGCGTGCTTTGCTCCGTAAGCGATTGTCCGATCCAGAGATCCAGATAGTCCGAGCTGACCGTAAAGTACTCTGGCGCTTCCTCCGAGACTTTAGCGCTGAATTGTGAAAGAAGCTTTCGGATCAGGGCGACGCTCTGTGTCTGAATTCTGTCAACACCAGCGATTCGCTGGTATTCTGGGTCGGATTCGCCATCCTTTGCCTGCTTGACAAGCTCTCCCAAGAGTGCCACTAACGAAGATCGCTCTTTCCAGTACATTGTGATAGCCTTCACAACAAACTCTTCCGTGATTGTATCAGGTACGTCTATCTCCTGCGATAGCTTGTCAACGATCTTCAGTGCCTGCAATTCATCCAGCTTGACAACATCGCTCAGCCGCTTCGCCAGGTTCATTTGCGCTTCCGTGTATTTCTTGCCATCAGTTCTTGTTGCTGTCGCCATTCCCGAGCGCGAGGCTGCTGATGGTTTCTTGAAGGCTTCTAGCCCAAGCTGAATCTCACTGATCTTTTCCTCTACAAGGGCTTTCAGCGCGTCTGAATAGCGAACACCATGCTCATCCTGCTGCGATATGGCTGTGAAGATTCCTGCGAAGGACCTGTACGGCGCAACAGATGGAACCAGTTGTTACATCATGATCTCAACAGCGAAATCCGAATTCTACTTGAAGGAAGCAAAAACGATGCAAGGCCTATTTAAATAACATATATACCTTGCGCTTGTCGTCTTTGACAGCTCTCTATATTTGCTCATTGTCGTAGGAATAGAGGAATAGTGGGGGTTGACGCACGAAGTGATCACTGATAGCGATAACCTGCTCTCAGCATATGTATCGCAGTCTATGTTTGAATGAGGAGGCAAGCGTGAGTTTTGACGCCAAATTCTGTGCTGAGCTGCATACACTGGCAAGAAACAAAGTGATGCTTAGTGTTTACCTCGAGAACCACGATCGGGAGAATGAAGAAATGCTCGATGCCAATTGGTCGAATGATGGCAGAATGCGAATAGTGAAGGAAATAAAGCCTCTTTACTACCGATGTGGATCAAGCAGAATTTGGTTGGGAGGTGTGGCGATAGAAGGAGAAGGAGCGTTGTCGCGTTTCAATTGATCGTGGGTGGTGCAGAGGTTGTTTTATTTTGGACGTGACTGCAGCCTAAGCGCTCTTGGCTTTCCAGTCGTTTCATCGCCAGGCACCGGACCCATCGCCCACGCGCCCACCGGAGACAAGTCGACAGGCCGAATGCATCTTTCCCATCGCCAACGTCTTTTGCAGGTCCAGCAAGAGTCCGGGCTCGAAGTGAGTGAGTGAGTACACGACAACATGAGAAAAAATGGAACTCTGGAGAACCAAGGCAGGAAACGTTGTTCCTGATGAGCATCTCTTCGTACATATTTATGTATCCCCAATAGTTCATCCAGCGCCTCGACGAGCCTGATGATATACCAGCCTTCGTGATACCGCTCAACCCTGCATATTCAAAGTCGACGGCGGATCTAGGACACACTGCTACAGGGGTGAACCTTGGCCTTGATGGCCTTGATCCCATTCTGGACCGATACGGTCTCTTGCGATCAGGAGACATGATTGACTTTCATGGACCAAGCTGCAGTGGTAAAACCCTATTTCTTTACGCCATTATTGTCTCGAACATCCTTCCTAAATCATGGAAGCACTCGAAATCAAGTCCGGCTGTGTCTCTGTTCGGAAAAGCAAAAAGCGTTGTCTTTGTGGATATGGAACAGGGCTTCTCTGTGGACCAACTCAAGTCATTGCTCTGTCTCCAGATTATATCACGGCTCAAAGCACTAAAACAGACGGAGTCTGAGAGAGGAGCCATGTGTAATCAAACACAGGACCATACGCAGCGTCGTCATGAACAAGGCAAACATTCTGAGATTGCCACTGAGCCATTGGGCACAGATATCGATATTAGTACTCCAGAGATGCGAGCCAAGGTCGAGCAATTGGCTTTGTCATGTCTCAAGAACGTACACGTTTTTAGGCCGCCGGATGCCATTTCTGCAATCGTGATCCTGAGGACACTGGACCAATACTTGTCGATTAACACTTCAACAACGACAACAGCAACAACAACTCCTCCATGTGCCCTTCTCATGATTGATTCTCTCTCATCGTTCTACTGGCAGGAGCGCGCTCAGACCAACCATACCCGATATATGACAGCTTTGATCGATGCACTTAACCGACTCGCCGTACGACGAAAACTCATCTTTGTCTCTACAACCTGGTCGCTACCCTCAGCCAACTCAACTACTGACAGGACTATTACAGACGCTTTGAGGGCGCGGCTGAGATATCGGTTCCTGATGCAACCCAAGACCTTGGAGCGGTTCGAGACGGATGGTGATCTGCGACGGGAGTGGTTGAAACGGCAAGGGCGCCGCCAATGCAGGAACCTGAACAGTATCACATGCGGATCAGAGTTAACGCCGCCCTACACTGAAGAAGATGATACGAGCTCGCTTTTCCAGGCCCAAATGGTCATCTCTCCAGTAGAAGCCGCCCAGCAGGAATTCTTTCGGTTCTCAGTATCAAATGCAGATGGATTCTGCTCGTTTAGTGTGCCGCATTTTCAACAATAAACGCGCTCGAATTGCAGTGGCCCTCCCAGTTTATTAAGTCGTTTAAAATGCTTCGATAACCAGTGGTTCATGATCGTAATACACAAGGCGTCGATGAACATCCTCTGCATGGTAGAGCACCTTGAACTCGCCCCGGCTATAGAAGCACACCGGCAACACATGGCTCGTGGTTGAATCCGGTTGCATCTAATCAATATCAAACCAAATGTAGGGCAGGTTAACAATTTGCCAATTTCGAAGAACGACACAGAACAGGGAGCCAGGCTAGACAGCTTGCACATACCTTTGCAAGAGGTGCCTGTAACACGCCATGCCAGACCATCTTTGTGCCCATATCGTATTCCATGGTCCCGTCTCCAAGCACCTGCACAGGTTGCATCCTCAGGCACAGCTTCACATCCATATGTGATCTATTCACGACCGTGAACCGAACCTGCGCAAACTGGTCCACAGGGCATCTCCAGCGGTTAGAGCCGATCTGCTCTAGCCTTCGCCGCAATAGCCCACCCTCCTCGCCGTCATTGGGGCCTGACTCGCTGCTCTCTTGGTCCACGTCAGTTGTGGGTTCAAGTGCAACCAAGAAGGAAACATCTTCGATCTTAAGCACGCTTAGCATCGACTTTGTCAGCCGCAGAGTCCTCAGGTCAAACTTGCCAAACCGCCCAGATGCATCCTTGCAAGTCCATCTTGCCACTACACGCTTGAGTAACTCTTCTCTAAACCAGAACAACGCCCGCTCAAGCGCAAGCTCCTCTGTTGAGAGAGCTGCACCTCTGGCCACGACAAATTGCTTGTTTGAAAGCGTTGGAATCGGTGTCGAGAGCTGCTCCGTCGTAAGCACCATTCTTCTAACAGGTAAAATGATCCGTTGAGTGTTGCCTGGTTGGATGACCGTCGTCGATTTAATCAGCTTGTTCACATCGAGTCCTTCACCGTCCTCAGAGTCATCTACAAGCATCGCGACCTCCACAGGTACCGTCCAGACGTTACGAACATCCAGCGTCAACAGACAATACTCGTTCTTGGTACCCAGTGCCACGCGGCGAGAGATGGCGGCTTCGATCTGTTCCCCTGGCAGAATTGCATCGCCCCGTGCTTTCGAGAGCAGCTGCTCCACAGACTGCCGCTTGTCAACGTTTGCGAAATTTGAGCTCAGTCGTTTGTTAATTGTCCGCGACCCACGACGACCAGCTCCATAACTCTTGTGGAGCCCTTTTTGTTCTTGGATATGAATTGTCTTCAAATTCTGCTGAGAGGTGTGTGCGTTATCGCTATCGTCGTTCGCCGGTGGAGCCAGGAATCCGTCGCTTGAGAAATCGATCCTTGGCACTGCAGGATCTGCACTTGAGAACGTACCACTGCTGCCATTGGGACCTTCAAGGACAGGAGTATTGGGCTCCGTGACAGAGATATCCATACCGCCATGAGACTGTAAATAAAGAATATCGAGGTTCAATGACTCGACGGTCTTGTAAACTGTCATGAGCACCTGCGAAAACAGCTGCCGCGTCACAAAGATGTTAGATTCTTCAGCATCCTTATCGTCATCTCTATGAAGAAATGCATAGTCGATTTGAATCATTCCAGAAGAACTAAAAACAATATGAGGAATATTAAGAACGAGGTACAGCATATAAGATTAATGAACAAAGTCCCTTTAAAGTAATCAAATTTTAACATCCATGGCAAGAAGCTAAACATACCATCCTCGCTTTCCAAGAACCTCGACCTTGATTTCGCGCGTGCCTCCAACAGGAATATTACACTCCACCTCCCTGTTCCAAGAAAAGACATTGGTCTTCTTCAAGAATAGCTCCATTTCGTAGGCATCCTCTGCAGAGAGCTCAACCCCGTTATTGGTAGTAGTGCCATAGCTGTTGCCAAGAGCGAGCTGGCTGGTTGAATCGGAAAATGTCAGCGTGATAAAGTCCACAGGAATAGCTCCAATATTTTCCAAGGTCAAACGGATTATCGTCCTAAAGCAAGAAAGAATAAAGCATGAGTTAGAGATAAATGCAACGTCAGTCAAACCTCAGCCTTGCCGCTAAGGCAAGCGTTCGCAAGCAAAACTCATAAGGTGTACCTTTCGCCTTCAAACAGCATAACAGACCCATGCTGTAAAGAAGTCTCCCTAATCTTCAGCAGAGGTTGGATCGGGATGACAGAAGTAGTTGCAAACTTTGGTTCGGACGCTGCACCGTCCTTGATTTTTTTGGTCGTAAAACTTTCCAGGCCTCTAGAAACGATCAAAGGCGATTTAGAAACGGAAGATATCAGTATCCACTGTGGGTTTCAAACATCACCTAAAATTCCGTAGGCTGGCCAAGAAATATATCATTACCTCTTCTTAAAACGAGCTATGGCATCATTGGAAGCTGTGTCTGTCTTACTGCAGGTGTCAGCAGGCTCGCCGGTCCTTGGGTTTGTCACAAAGAACTCTTCCTCTGCGCAATGAGCTATCTGAACAATACAACCCCGAATAACCAGTTCTCCTGGGTTCTTGGGTATTCCTGCTACTTTGATAGAGACCGTCGTCTGAGCTGGGATCATGGTTGAAGTAGGAATCGCTTCAAATTCCACGCCAGAGGTCGATAGTCGAATCTCTTGAACTTCAAGATCAATACCATGGGGGTTTGTCAGAGTAACGATAAAAAAGGCGGTCTCGCCAGCAACAAGATCCAATTTAGCCACATTGTTGACCTTGCGATGGAAGGGGTTGTAGATGAACGGATCTACTTCGCCCGTAGGTTTGACAGCAAGAGTGGTCTCGGGGATGATAGACTTGAGAGTGTCCTTAGGCCGTGTAAAGGGCATTTTTCGCGCTGAAGGCCTGCGCACGAATTGAATAGAAGACGAACGCGCTGGTTAAAATGTGGTCCCACTATTTGAAGGGCGGAGAAAACATCCTTTGGGTCACTTACGAGCAAACCTCGATGTCGACCACAAGAGTTTTGTTCCAGTACTTGGTCTCAGTAATATCTGTCACGCCCGTCTTCTTGGCCGCTGCAAGAATGCGAGGCAAGGATGCGTACAGACCAGCCTGCTCCTCCCTGGTCAAGTATGCATAAAGCTGTCGTAATAGTGTTGAGGAAAAGTGCATCATAGCCTTGTAGTCTAGTATTCAGACCCAAATGCATGTTAGTTTCCTTGGATGCCGCACAGCCTCAATCGCAATACCAGAATGGGAGCACATACCTGGCACAGCTTCTGCAACACGGATGCACTCGTAGAGCACATCAATCTGTAGCTCGGGCCAGCCGTGATCCATGTAGAGATTATTATTGGACATAAAGTTATCGCCTACGCCGAAGACATTGCAGATTTGTGTCAAGCACTCCAGCACCCCGTGATCAGAGCTCATGGGCTTCTTCGGCGGTGATCCACTCGCCTGTGCCGCGGCTGCTTGTGCCAATCGGGTCTGGTGCAATAAGGGCGCAATCATTCGAACCGCATATCTCAAGTAGAGTGACTGCTTTCGGCGGAACTGAATGGCGCCCAGGATGGATGCGATTGTGGTGGTGAAGTGAATCTATAGGTATGAATAAACGTGTTCAGTCTGGTTGCTCATACTTATTCGCTCACTGTTGACGAGAGAAGAGCAGAATCCATGTAAAGACAGCATGCAACTCCTACCTGGTCAATTATCCACAGTTCGTCCAAACGACCGGTCCAGGTCTTAGAAACCCAATTCATGATATCCGTCCTAGTAATGCCAACGCTGGGTGTTTGGATGCTACCGGTCCGTGACCTCAAAGTCGATGCACGGTGCAAAAGTCCAGAGGCACCCGAAGCTGGTTGCGAATGACTTCCTGAGGGTGAATGGGTCATAGGCTGTTGCTGCCCCTCCGTTGCTGTCCCGTCTGAATGCGTAAACATGTTACCGCTCACGACTGCTGCTAGAGCACGGTCGTCCAAAATGCCATTGCCGCAGACAAAACAGGTCGCAATGAACTTGGTAACCTTCATGCACGCCTCTACGTAGAGAATTGCAGGAGCCGCATTGCCAGGCACTTTGTTGTAGAGCGTCAGGATAGTTTGGTACTTTTCAGGGATATCGACGATCAATGGCTTAATTGCAGGGGTACTCTGTATTTTGGTGGGTTCAGCGGTTGTGGGCGAAGTGGGTGAAGTAATGGTTTGCAGTGCCTGTTGTTGTTGGAATTGCTATCAAAGATAAAGACACGAATATCTAAGATTAACAGCTGCCATCATACATTTGTCGTTCATCGAGGTCATATCCAGCTGAATCGGAATGATCGTACAGAAAGGTCCGCCTGCACAAAAGCTAGAAGGACAACAGCGCAATACAGCCCCTCCATCGCGCTCGCTTGCCACAGAAAATCTGAATTGGACTTTGTCGCCTCGATTACTGACTGATAACTATATCAGCATTAGAGGATGGGATAGCAAGAATGGACTATTTCAGTTCCAGGACCGATAAAAAGTCATGCAAAGAAAGCTGGAACATCTTTGTCGCCTTACCTGGACACCGCATCTGACAACCGTCCTGCCATCAAGTAGAGGTCCCCATACAGCTTTTGCGCTCTCGCAGCAGTCCTCTTCCGCAATCTCTGATCCGTCACCACTATAGGCTGTACGTATTGATTTGTAGAATTCAAGGAGGTGAACCCTGCGGATGACAGAGTACGTGAGTGCGTTGATGATCCTGAGGTGGTCATGGCTGAGGGCGGAGCTGTCAACGGTTTGATTCCATTGGCAGGCATGTCAGGCAATGTAGGCGTATTGGCTAACGGCATCGTTCCCCCATGAGGCCCTTGTCTCCCATACACGGCGATTGCAGGGTTAGGCGATTCGATGTCTTGTCGCTTTCCAATGGCCGTGGCCTAAAGGTTGGATTGATATCGTTAAGAGAATATCACAGTAGTTGTCGACCGGAGTATTCACCAAAACCTTCCATGTGATAACATACAATATTCTCGAACTCGGTCAAGACACTCCTGGCCAGGTCACAGATTAAAACGCGAAGGTAGGAGGATGTATTGCCGACATTGGGGATCATGATTACACCGCCTCCTCGTAGATCGTCCGGATGCTGCTCCGATGGATCGAATGCAAAGCACTGGTTCGCTACCGCTGATGGGTACTATGCCATAGAGTAAATAGCAGTTAAGGACGGGAGAAATATAGGTGCTGTAATGCAATTTGGTGGACTGAGTTGACATCCATACCCTGGAGAGAATCTGCTGAAACTGTTGATATCCTGCCGCCATATTGCCATCTGGCCATTCTTGGCAATCCATGATTCCAATGACCTATGGCAGTGGATGGTAAGTATTAGTCCTGTAGGCTCCTGTTCATAAAGATGTCCAAGATTATGAGCGAGACCCATAGCATTGACGGTTGCCTACTCCAAAGATACGGCGGTGCATTTGAAACTCCTCCAGGTACTGTTGCTCGGCGTTGTACGAAGTAGCGAACTGGAAATAGAGCTGACCTTCATGGGGTACGTTCTGGCTAAAGAAAGCTGTTGTTTAGTTAAAATGAAACAGCGTAAGTAGGCATTCGCTGGGAGTCTCTTTACACAGCAACAACCTGTTGCTGATGCAAGATGAGAGGTCAATTCTTTTCCTTTCATAGTTCTTGACGCTGAATTAACACAGCAGCGCTTACAGTTTTCTGTACGAGGGCCCATCCAGACTTCTTCTAGTTTGACAGCGTTGTGTTGCCGGAGCATCTTGACATGGCGCTCGAAGGTGGACCTCTTGATGGGACCGACAGGAACAAGTAGGACGCGAATGCGCGCTGCCGCGGTGAAGTTAACAGCATCCATACCTACTCGTATCCTGTTAATATATTGATATAATGTATCCGCGTCGACTCTGTCCTGGTGAATGCGAGAAGTGGTGTTGAAGGTTTGAGCGCGATGGCAAGAGGAGGACTTGGGTCCAAGATGAGCAATGGCCGAACGAGCGTGCATATTTGGGAAGCACAGCCTAATGCACTTATGGGACGTCCTCAATTAATTGATTTATGCGCGGCGCGCATGGTGTTCTTGAGATGGCGTCTAGTAACGCGTCTTGCATATGTTTTACGAGCTGCGTTGAATCGGTGTGTACACGCCGAACCGCTGCAGTGCATGTCCAGGTGCGCAGATGTTGTTTGGCCGCACGACATACAGTGTGTGCAGACAACTTGAAAGAGCGTGCCATCGTCCCAACCGTTACTAGGCTTCATTCGGTGCTGTGGCCTTGATGGACTTGTTAACCGTGTAGAGCGAACGACAGCCATCTTTACTCATACTTCAAGTCCAAGGCCCATTCCAGCACCCACCCAAAGGATTTGTTTTACACTCGAAACCAGGCTTCTTGCTGAACATTTCATTTATTGGCTTTATGTATCGAGGATGAAGTAGAAGACAACGAAGATCAATAAACAAAAAGAAGAAAGGAAATAAAAAAAAAAAAGGAAAGCCGGCTTGCCATCGGTCAGTCTTACTCAGAAGAGCAAGGCCGTGCAGGGCACACCTCGAGCAGGTTGCAAGCCATGGTGCCCCAAAAAACCACGAATGTGGGAAAAAAAGAGTGGATCTCACGCAGCAACTCACCAACCCCCACTGACCCATCTTTTTTTATTAGCCCTCGAACCCCATGTGCAACCCCCAATCGCGCAGAACAGTACCCTGATCATCACCGGCACTAGACCTACCAGGGTGTTCTTGGCAACACGAAGCCGTCCCATCAAGCGCAGAGCAGACCACATGGGTCATGACAACAAAAAATGGCCAAAAGTGCTGCGCTCATTGCTATTCAGAACGGAACTGTTGGTCAAGAAAAACGCAAAGACGGGGGCCCGCTCTTTGCCGCCCACTGCTAGCCCTAGGCCTCAGAAAGGGGGCCGCTCATCTTTGATTTTTTGTTTTTCGATTTCATTTTCGTAGTTTTTTCGTGTTCTTCGTCCCGGTGATGAACAAAAAAAACTAGAAACGAATACGGAAAAAAAAATACGGGGAAAAAAAAAAACGAACAAAACAGAAAAAACAGGGAACCCCGCTGTGTGCTCGTACGGTTGACTTTGCGGTGTACAAAATCCAAGAAAGCTCTAGGAACGATGGGGAGAAGGGGGAAGGAGAGCGACAGAGACAGAGAGAGAGAGAGAAGCAGAGGGGGAGAGAGAGAGTGCAGTGCAGAGGTGAGCGACGATATCAGAGTGGAGGCACAAAGAGTGGAGGCACAAAGAGTGGAGGCACAAAGAGTGGAGATGCAAAGAGTGGAAGCATACAATGTGGAACTGTGAAGAGAGGAATGGAGAGAGTGCAGCTGAGTGTTATTACTTACCTTGACGTTGAAGCAGTGACAAGGAGAAAAAAAGAGAAAAGAAAAGAAAAGAGCGAGGTACAACGGCCGGTTTATATACTGCCAGCGCCACCATCAGCGCCACCATCAGCTGGAGCCATTTACGGACGAGTGCATTGCGACCACTCCATCTACATAGTGAGATTCGCCTACCAGAACCGGCACTCATGCAGATACTCCTGCGGAGACGCATCCAAAAACGCATGCAGAGACACACCCAATATCGATCGCAGCAACACTAGTGGGCGACGCTGCTCCCAAAACGAGACAAGAACAAGTAATAGTAACAGCAGGGAAGAAGAGCGAGGAAAAAGAACGCAGACACGCACAGCGGAGACAATGGTACTCTTTTGCTGCAGCACGCTTGTAGGCAATGGCTGCTGGAGACACCTCAAAGCGACCCTTATCTGTTCGGACCAAACTATCCACTTTGGAACACTCGTTGCTGGATAGACCCCTTCAATAGCTGATTTACGATCTACAGTTTGATGCTCCTGTGCCTGGATCAAATAAAGGAATATCATCCACTGCAGCCACTAGCGGCTGACAGACTGGCACAAACCCTGTAACGCACATCAGCAAATGCGCCAAAAGAGAATGCTACAAGTAACAGCACCCGTGGGGACCTAATAGAGCCCCACCGTTGACACCCTGCAGCCTATTCTGCAGTGCAGCCTTGTGTGACCACAAAAAATAAACCACCGATTCCAGGATCAGAGTCATCAGCAATGAGGATCGCGGCAGGTGGCAATGGCAACAGCAGTCCTGCCGCTCTCCACGCTAAGGTTTTTTGTGGAGGGCAAGGAATGGGTCCCATCGCCGTCTTTAGCCCTCCTGGTCACTATGGCCTAGCCAGGGTGGTCTAAACCTTGACTGCCTGTGCGCTCCACGCGTATGTGGCCCATGCATTTGATTCTCGATGTAATTGGAGCTCTCTTTGTTTACAGCCTAAATTTGTGGCCCAAGCACTGCACTCCCAAAGAGGCTATGCTGCAGCGACCATCATTGGGCCACGCTCCTGCTGATACTGTCTCGCCTCATTCGCTCCTCCAACATGGTAGCGGCGTTCTGGGGTTCATCCATCCTGGAACACTCCATTGAGGTGCTGAAGCGATTGAGGGTCAGTGTCGTGTTCGAACATTGGTTGCGCTGCGGATGCTGCTCTGACGAGCTGGACGAGGCGCATTAGACAAGAGTAGTGCTTCCTCAACGGGAAAAGCATCAGCACCGACGATATCTTCTTTAGGCGGGCGTTCTACTCCACCGGCGATCCCTGGTCGCCTGCTTCCGTAAATGCGTTGTTGCTGGCGTCGTTTCTAAGCTCTGTGATCAGTTAATAGACCTCTGCTTTCTTTGTCTCCAACTGCTAAAAATTACTCTACTCTGACCATCTTGCCATCACGCAGCATCAGAACCGCAGACAACCGTGCCAGCTCCTGCATCTGGTATGTAATAAAAATGTCCGCCTTATCTGCCAGTAGTTCCTGGACAAGGAGCCTCTCATTTTCGACTCGCAGGAATATTTGGCGTAGCGAAATCAAGCTATTCCCACAACTACAGCAACCGTGACCAATGCAGAAAAACGATAGAGATGCCTCCCCCTCACACACACACATTCATAAAGGTCTCTCGCCCCGCGCTCTTTCCTGTCCTCACATTCTCGTCTGTCGTCTCCATCCTACTTCCCCGTTTATTTTTTATCTTACTATCCGCCCTGCCTACAACGGCAGCATCATATCCCGTAATTCTATTGTACCCCACATTCATTTTAAAGTCCGGCCAAGTTGCGCACAGCACTTTCATTAAAACTCATTTGTGGGCATTAATCTCTTAAGGATCGCTAGACCTTGTCGTCTTCCCGCGCTCTTTTGCTCACCTAAACTTATTCACTACTATACTGTCCTTACTGTCATTGTCTCCCCCTTCGAACAGCTATGTTTCTTTCAATACACCACCTTCCCGCTCCTGCGAGCCTCGTAAACTCTCAGTTGTGTCGCCTCGGTGTTTCGTCGGCGGTGTTAATGGACCAATTGATGCGTATCACTCTATTAATCTTGGACCACTGCCACTTGTACACTTGTCTTTATGTGTCAGCGATCCGCTCGATTAAAATGGGGATGGAAAGAGCCTTTAGTATTTGGCCGATATGGCCATTGAAGGAGGCCAACCGATATGAAAGCCATCGATCCGCACATCCATGACGATGTAATGTCACTGCACTACGGATACATCCTATCAACCAGGCATCGATTCTCTACGGATACATCCTATCAACCCAGGTATCGATTCTCTACGATTCCTACCGGGAGAGAGCCCGAGCTCAAAACTGGGCAGCAGCAGCTATCGCCCAGCAAATCGACGCTCAGCTGAACTCGTGGGCCACTGATGCGATGGTCCATGGCTTTCACTGCAAACTCTCCGAGGTGTTTAATCAGAGCACACAGTAGAAATGTCTGCTCGGCCTTTTCTGAGGACGTCGAGCATAGCACGGCAAGTTTTATGAGATGTGCTTGTTGCCTTTCGATAGAATTGGCACGGATGAACACGTTTCCCTGCCAGTTTCGGCCTCGTCAGTCTCGCTGCAGATACGTCTATATGAAAATCGCAACTATTCTCATTGTCATGTAGCGCAAGCAGCGCGTCGTGTCCATACATGTTTCTTTTTTCAGTTCTCCAACAGTTGAGCAGCCCAGATAGAAATGGCTATTTATATGATGGATGGAGCTAATTGCATGGGTCTCTTAAACAAAGCAATGTATTCAATCCTAGAATGAGGACCTGTAGTTCTGTAAACAGCTTTCTGTTTCCGACTCTAATCGTACTATGGATACCATCAATCTCAAATATATAATCATTTGCGTTATTACTGGGGGAAGATGAGGCACCTCTATCGTTTTTCTGCATTGGTCACGGTTGCTGTAGTTGTGGGAATAGCTTGATTTCGCTACGCCAAATATTCCTGCGAGTCGAAAATGAGAGGCTCCTTGTCCAGGAACTACTGGCAGATAAGGCGGACATTTTTATTACATACCAGATGCAGGAGCTGGCACGGTTGTCTGCGGTTCTGATGCTGCGTGATGGCAAGATGGTCAGAGTAGAGTAATTTTTAGCAGTTGGAGACAAAGAAAGCAGAGGTCTATTAACTGATCACAGAGCTTAGAAACGACGCCAGCAACAACGCATTTACGGAAGCAGGCGACCAGGGATCGCCGGTGGAGTAGAACGCCCGCCTAAAGAAGATATCGTCGGTGCTGATGCTTTTCCCGTTGAGGAAGCACTACTCTTGTCTAATGCGCCTCGTCCAGCTCGTCAGAGCAGCATCCGCAGCGCAACCAATGTTCGAACACGACACTGACCCTCAATCGCTTCAGCACCTCAATGGAGTGTTCCAGGATGGATGAACCCCAGAACGCCGCTACCATGTTGGAGGAGCGAATGAGGCGAGACAGTATCAGCAGGAGCGTGGCCCAATGATGGTCGCTGCAGCATAGCCTCTTTGGGAGTGCAGTGCTTGGGCCACAAATTTAGGCTGTAAACAAAGAGAGCTCCAATTACATCGAGAATCAAATGCATGGGCCACATACGCGTGGAGCGCACAGGCAGTCAAGGTTTAGACCACCCTGGCTAGGCCATAGTGACCAGGAGGGCTAAAGACGGCGATGGGACCCATTCCTTGCCCTCCACAAAAAACCTTAGCGTGGAGAGCGGCAGGACTGCTGTTGCCATTGCCACCTGCCGCGATCCTCATTGCTGATGACTCTGATCCTGGAATCGGTGGTTTATTTTTTGTGGTCACACAAGGCTGCACTGCAGAATAGGCTGCAGGGTGTCAACGGTGGGGCTCTATTAGGTCCCCACGGGTGCTGTTACTTGTAGCATTCTCTTTTGGCGCATTTGCTGATGTGCGTTACAGGGTTTGTGCCAGTCTGTCAGCCGCTAGTGGCTGCAGTGGATGATATTCCTTTATTTGATCCAGGCACAGGAGCATCAAACTGTAGATCGTAAATCAGCTATTGAAGGGGTCTATCCAGCAACGAGTGTTCCAAAGTGGATAGTTTGGTCCGAACAGATAAGGGTCGCTTTGAGGTGTCTCCAGCAGCCATTGCCTACAAGCGTGCTGCAGCAAAAGAGTACCATTGTCTCCGCTGTGCGTGTCTGCGTTCTTTTTCCTCGCTCTTCTTCCCTGCTGTTACTATTACTTGTTCTTGTCTCGTTTTGGGAGCAGCGTCGCCCACTAGTGTTGCTGCGATCGATATTGGGTGTGTCTCTGCATGCGTTTTTGGATGCGTCTCCGCAGGAGTATCTGCATGAGTGCCGGTTCTGGTAGGCGAATCTCACTATGTAGATGGAGTGGTCGCAATGCACTCGTCCGTAAATGGCTCCAGCTGATGGTGGCGCTGATGGTGGCGCTGGCAGTATATAAACCGGCCGTTGTACCTCGCTCTTTTCTTTTCTTTTCTCTTTTTTTCTCCTTGTCACTGCTTCAACGTCAAGGTAAGTAATAACACTCAGCTGCACTCTCTCCATTCCTCTCTTCACAGTTCCACATTGTATGCTTCCACTCTTTGCATCTCCACTCTTTGTGCCTCCACTCTTTGTGCCTCCACTCTTTGTGCCTCCACTCTGATATCGTCGCTCACCTCTGCACTGCACTCTCTCTCTCCCCCTCTGCTTCTCTCTCTCTCTCTGTCTCTGTCGCTCTCCTTCCCCCTTCTCCCCATCGTTCCTAGAGCTTTCTTGGATTTTGTACACCGCAAAGTCAACCGTACGAGCACACAGCGGGGTTCCCTGTTTTTTCTGTTTTGTTCGTTTTTTTTTTTCCCCGTATTTTTTTTTCCGTATTCGTTTCTAGTTTTTTTTGTTCATCACCGGGACGAAGAACACGAAAAAACTACGAAAATGAAATCGAAAAACAAAAAATCAAAGATGAGCGGCCCCCTTTCTGAGGCCTAGGGCTAGCAGTGGGCGGCAAAGAGCGGGCCCCCGTCTTTGCGTTTTTCTTGACCAACAGTTCCGTTCTGAATAGCAATGAGCGCAGCACTTTTGGCCATTTTTTGTTGTCATGACCCATGTGGTCTGCTCTGCGCTTGATGGGACGGCTTCGTGTTGCCAAGAACACCCTGGTAGGTCTAGTGCCGGTGATGATCAGGGTACTGTTCTGCGCGATTGGGGGTTGCACATGGGGTTCGAGGGCTAATAAAAAAAGATGGGTCAGTGGGGGTTGGTGAGTTGCTGCGTGAGATCCACTCTTTTTTTCCCACATTCGTGGTTTTTTGGGGCACCATGGCTTGCAACCTGCTCGAGGTGTGCCCTGCACGGCCTTGCTCTTCTGAGTAAGACTGACCGATGGCAAGCCGGCTTTCCTTTTTTTTTTTTATTTCCTTTCTTCTTTTTGTTTATTGATCTTCGTTGTCTTCTACTTCATCCTCGATACATAAAGCCAATAAATGAAATGTTCAGCAAGAAGCCTGGTTTCGAGTGTAAAACAAATCCTTTGGGTGGGTGCTGGAATGGGCCTTGGACTTGAAGTATGAGTAAAGATGGCTGTCGTTCGCTCTACACGGTTAACAAGTCCATCAAGGCCACAGCACCGAATGAAGCCTAGTAACGGTTGGGACGATGGCACGCTCTTTCAAGTTGTCTGCACACACTGTATGTCGTGCGGCCAAACAACATCTGCGCACCTGGACATGCACTGCAGCGGTTCGGCGTGTACACACCGATTCAACGCAGCTCGTAAAACATATGCAAGACGCGTTACTAGACGCCATCTCAAGAACACCATGCGCGCCCGCGCACGTACTGCATACGCTATTCTGTTTGTTATTTGCTCGCTATCCCTCCGCTATCTCTTCGTTGTTCCTTCATTATGTGAATCCCAGCACACCCTCATCGTCATGTTCAATGCTCTATTGAGACTTATAACATACATATCATTTATTTCATAATATCCATCATGCGGTTCGTATTCAAAACCACAGATCAAATGTCGTCCTTCCATGCCCCTCTTGCTCTTCCTGTCCTACTTAATGGGGAATGCCGTTGGTGACCTTCTGGAACGAGTCATAGAGGACAGTGCGGCGGTTCAGGTATGATTCGTCCACTCTCTCCTTCATGAACTCGGCCGCCTGACGCTCTGAGCGATCTGGCTGGAACCGCGATCTCAGACGCTTGATAGTCTCCCCTCGGAAGCAAGGCAGGCCCGACTCAAGCATCAAGGCCACCATTTGACAGATCTGTTCAGCGTATGGACGCGAAGCCAGATAAGCCTTAATGCAGAGTTCACAGAACCATCTGTAACCTTGGTCCTCGATGCTGGTGCCCATGATTTGGATCATTTCCGCCGTCAGCTTGAAAGGGGACGACTCAAAGTTAATGTTACCTCCAGGCGAAATGTCAAGGATGAATCCAAAGTCGATATGAATGACATGTCCATCGTCGTCAATCATGATGTTGCCGTTGTGTCGGTCCTTGAACTGGAGCAGGTAGGAAATTACACTGTACGAGGCTACAGACTGGATGAAATTGTTTCGCGCCTTCTGGTACTCAATCGAATCCACACCTCCATACTTCGTCACAAAGTAATCCTGCAGGTTGTTGACCTTTTCACGACCCAACATATCACGCGAGATCGAATTGGGGATAACATCGATCATACCGCAGCCAGGGGCTGTCGCTACAATACGATAGGGGAACAGGTACAAGTCCAGTCCAACACTTGTAAAGATGTTCTTGAATACCGCAATCAGCTGGATAGCCAACACATCCTGACGACAGTCGTCTCCGACCTTGAAAATGGCTGACTGCCAGACATCGTAGGTCTTGGGCACCGCCTCTTCATCCTCATCGTCACCAGCACCGCGCTTGATAATCGCCTTGTCAAGAGTCGACTCCTCGCGCGTCTTACGGACCTTGAATGTTGCCATGAAGGGCGTCTTGGCGTGACTCTGAAGGGGTCGTCCCGACCGCTTGTCAATGTCGACGACCACACCCTCGGGGTTACTGGGTAGGTACACTCCAACATCAACCACAATCTTGGCCATCTCCTCGTCAATCTTCTTCTTCTTCTCGGGCTTGCTCTTTTTGACAAGAGGCATCAGCGTTCCGGAAATGGATGTCACTTGGTTGAAGAACTGGAATTCGCGCTCGTAGAAGCTCTTGGCCTCGCCTGACAGTCCGTTCACAATGTTCTCGATAATGCGATCCAAAGCGGGCTTGAGTGGGTCTGGGACTTCACTGTTGTTGTCCTTGTACATGTTGGCGTTCATGTTCCAAATGATCTGGTGGGCAAAAAGCTGCGAGACACGAGCAGCATGCATAATGTACTTCTCGACATATCCCAGGTCATCATGGCGCAGGGCCTGCACGATCTGGGGCACATAGAAGAAGACGACCTCGACAGGTGAGTGCTCCAGAGAACGCATTGCGTACTGTAGAACCATGGGGTTGTTGTGGTACGCGGGTTGGAAGTACGAGATCGCAGTGATGGATGAAACAGGATGCCAGAACAGCAGATATTTGAGCTGCGAGGGCGAGTAACGGGCACCGCCATCGCCCAGCAGGATCTGGACTGCATCCGAGTCATGCACAGCCGCGAAAGGATCGCTGGCCAGAAGATTGCTGAGTTCGCTTGGGATGATATTGTTCTTGAAGCGAGCCATCAGCTGCAGGGCCAACGTTGGCGAGACGCTCCAAGCAAAGCGAACCATATTGCGCCAACCCTCCTCAGAGAAGCTCTTCTCCTGAACGCTGACCTCCGGGCTGGCGCCACTCAAGACGAGAGGCGTGCTCCACACGCTCAAACGGTTCAATTCGTTCTCGTTCAATAGCGACAACAAGCGGCGGCACTGGGTATGCTTACGAACAATGGCGTCGCGAGTAAGGTCATTTGTGATGAGATAGCCGGCCTGAGTTTCGCTTGACTGCATGCTCGAAAGAATGAAATCCAAAAAGATCTTGTCCTGATCCAACGCTACACCGAACTCCGTCATGATCCTAGTCTCAGTCTTGCTCAGCATCCTGTTGCCTCCAAAGGACCAGCGAGGCGACAACTCGAACCAGGACAGGGCGGCAAGGTACAGCGCAGAACGAACCTTGTATTCGACCAAAGCCTCCATGCGGTTGGACTGAATGAGCCGAAGTCCAAGAAGGATAAGCTGGAAGCGACCCTCTCTGGCCAAGGGATGAGTACTCATTTTGAAACCAGAGTTGAACGTCAATTGAAGCAAGCGTGTAAAGATATCGACCATGTCGCGATTGCCGTATCGTGTTGCCTGGAATCGGCTGGACAAGAACTCAATCCAGATGGTGTGGGGCGCAAACAGGTAGGAGGCAATCTTGTAACTTTTCTGACGCGCCTTCTTATCCGAGGGAGCATACTCCATACGAACACGGAAAGGATCCTCGGAATCGAGGAGAGATGAGAACAGACCTTTTTGATGACGTGTTGTCCACGCCCATCCAGAGGCGACCTCAGACATCAGGCGCTTCTCGACCGCGGGCTTCTCGGTGATCAACCAGTTCCAAACCGAGGTACCGATCTTCAAGCTGTCGGGGGTGAACAGATAAA
The DNA here is from genome assembly GCF_025024155.1 of Gamsiella multidivaricata. Classification (NCBI taxonomy): domain Eukaryota; kingdom Fungi; phylum Mortierellomycota; class Mortierellomycetes; order Mortierellales; family Mortierellaceae; genus Gamsiella; species Gamsiella multidivaricata. Next base: position 421,468 of record NW_026251716.1, read on the forward strand.
TTGGAATCCAGGCGATCATCTTGACGAGATCCTCCTCGATCTTATCCAAAGTAACCAGTGCACTAACGGCACGGTGAAGGGCATTGGCAAGGTCTTTGTTCGAGACAAACTGGTCATCCTTGACTTGCTGCAGCATCTTTTGGAGGTTCTCGCGAAGAGCTGGCAACTGGCTCTTCAAAGCGGAGCCGGACTCCTGTGTGAACACGGTGGAGAAGGTCTCCATGCCTCCGATCTCCCCCTGGTAGCGACGACGAGCCGAAAACTCCTGGAAGAAGACAGAAGAATTGTCGATGATGGCTCCGGGAATGTTAGCTAGGGTGTCAAAGCTGTTATGGTTCTTGACAAGGTCCTTGCCTGCGCGTGCTGCGAGTGTTCGTCCCATATGCACGCGGCTGATTCCAGTGTGGATCTTCTCAGATTCAGCGAGGTAGTCCTGAAGCAAGGCATCGACCTCCTGAGGTGAGTTGGCCATGGAGGCACCAATCCATGTGCGAGTTAGATCCACAAATTTGCTGAGCAACTCGCGACGGTACGGGTATGAATCCGGCAAGTCGATGGTCACGCTGACCTTAGCGGAGGTGAAGCTGTAAATAGGGCAATACTCGTCCGTCATCTCGTTTTCACAGCTCAGCCAGAGAAGTTCGCTCAACTCGAGGACAAGCGTCAACAGAGCCTTGTCGCACATCAATTGAGGGAAGGTGGTAATCATGCGATGGACCCATTTGTTACTCAAGGAGCTGACACGCTTCAGACGGTGAGTGCAGCCAATAATCAGGTTACGGACTTGCTGGCGGACGTTGTCATCGAGGGAGTGGGCGAGAACCTTGGTCTGGGATTCGGAAACGAAGACGTTGATGACCTGATCGGCGATGGCCTCTAAACAATTCGATAAACCGCCATCGTTCACCCCAGAGTTCATGAAGTACTTCAAAATGAACGAACAATTTCCTTGACGGCTGCGGAAGGTTTCGACGTGATACACAGACAGGAGGAACACCACTTTGGCAGAGCTAAGCGACTTGATTTCGCTGGTTTGGCCTGGTAGATAGCTGGCCAAGGTCGCCCTCATCGAAGCTTTCTGATCCTCCAGGATGCTTCGCGGCAGAACAGAATTGTACTCAAGATCGCCCTCCAGATAAGCATTGGTGCCAAAGTCACCCGAAACAAAAGCTGGGGTCTTGCGGGCAATCAGAAGCATCGATTCGCTCCATTCCTTATACCAGGGCGAATCCTTGACAAATTCGAAGAGAACACAGTGGAACCATGTATCGCGGAATAGTTTAGCGTCCTCCTTACTAGGTCTAAGATGAGGCTGAAAGTCGTCATGCGAGAGCAACTGGCCGAGGACAGGCAACAGAATACCCAATCCGGCAGAAAGAGAGTTGATCTTATTTTGGCTCTTCTTATGGGATTGGACAGTCAGCTGGATCTGGACACCTTTCTCAACAAACAGCTTGAGCAGGCATGTCAAGTATGATGCATAGAATTCAGGTCGCGCGTTGATTGTCTTGGCCAAGCGGAGCTGACAAGCATTCACCTAGAAATAAATCGAGAATAGTTAGTTCACTAATAGATCACGATGTTAAGAGGGAACCAGCGAAATTAGGCCGCTTTGATATATCAATACTTACAGCCTCGCAGAGATCCTTAGTCTCGGGTTTGTTCTCCGGTGAGATCGAAAGTTTGGAGAGGTTGGAGAGAATCTGCGTGATATCGTTGAAGGAGCTCTCGCTTCCAGTCAAGGCCATATCCGTCAGACAAGACACGATGACGCAGTCCAGCTTTGGGCTGTAGTTGCGAATTTGTTGCGCCAACATCGAAAGAACTAGAGGAGTGATCTGTGAAGGATAATAGGGTCAACGGTCAGCATTCCATAGGCATAACTTCCTAGCTCAGATGCATCCTCAGCCGGCGTCAGACCAGATCAGACATTACCTTTTCACTCTTAAAAATGCAGGCAATCTTGGAAATAGCTGCGATGACATTCTCCTGGATGAGAATGGACTGACCGAGCGCCTCTGTGTTCTCAGTAGTATTATGGCTGTACAGAGTGTTCAGCAAGGCATAGACAGTCGACATAGCAACATCTTCACCAGACGAGAAGTGCTTCAAAGTCTGTGCCAGTCGCTCAACCGCACACGCCTGGATGATGGCTGCATCCGGCCCCTCAAAAATGGGTGAGGACGTGGTTAGGAACTGCTGCAGCAGAGCCACCATCTCCTGATTGGCCTCGCTGAAGCTAATTAGGGAGATATTGAAATTACAGAGACGGTGAGTTACTAAGCAAAACAGTATTTGTATTTTGGACAGGTAAAGAATAGGGGCACGATTTACTTGATGCCCAAGAAAGCGGTGCAATCCAACGCGGCGGCATGGATCCAGAACTCTTCGATGCGAACCTGGTTGAAGAGGCAGGTCGAAATGTGCGAGGGAAGGACATCGTCGAGCTCGTGGATATAGACGCTAGCAAGAGATGCCAGTTGCTAATTTGTTGAGATAGAAGATGTACGATGTTAGAATCTAGAAACACGGGTTCATCGAGATGCTTTATAATACATTGTCGCGACCGTAACTTACCAGGGAAATTCCCATGATCTCGCTATAATAAAATTCGTAGGAGACGCTTCCCTGGGTCAAGAGCTCATTGGCGAACGAACGCATGTCCGCAAAGAACTGCAGAGACATGATGTACTCGGTCCGCATGATTTTGGTCAAATCAAGAGGTCCAGGAGTACTGATGAAAGGGTTGGTCAAAAGTCTGCCCCAAATGTCGTCAAAGGCGAGGTAAGACGACTCCGGCGACACCTTCTCCACAGATTGTGCCTTGTCAGCATTGCTAGAGTCTTCCTGGTTACTGGCTTTAGCAAGTTGGGCGTTGATAAGACACCCGATCATGTTGCGCTTGACAGTCAACAATTGAAGAACCACCCTGTTCGAGCTGAGGACAATGCTCTCCGCGGCGTACTGCGAAAGGACTCTGCGCGCATAGGAATTGGTGGGATCCTGCTTAACGATGGCGATCGCTTTCCTGATGTTCTCTGAAGATTCACTTGACAGGAATACATTGGAGTGCGAGACTAGATCTGCGAAATCCCGAGGCTGGAACTCGAGGGAAGATGTCTCCAGAGCAGCCAGCAAGCCATTGAGAGATGGAAGGACATACTCGCAGACTTTATCCGCTGTTTATGTTGAAAGAAGGGTGTGTTGTCAGCAGCGCCCAGCAATCGACACATTGAATGAATCCAGCTATTGTGCGTCAAAAGTATTACCAGTGCCCGAGGTTAAAAGCGAGGACAGCTTGTCAAGATAAGACCAGATCGAGTCCAGGATTTGTTGACGAACAATGGGTCTTTGGCCAGCAATTGTCAGGAGATGGGTGCTGAGGTTGTATGTCAGGCTGTCGGCAGGCGATTTACCTATAAGATAGAATTGGAAGAGCAATCGATCAGCATGTGAAGTGTTTGAGAGCACTTTGATATTTTGACAAGTGAGCAGATCACGATCCGTAATTCATAAAAAGTGTTCCTTTACCCTTGAGGCCGAACCCATCGCTGAATTGAAAGTTGAGTAGAGAGTGGAGGTATCCACAGAGACGGGGGACAAGGTCGTTATCGAACTGACCAGACGACTCTGCAGCGAACTTAGCCTGAGCAATCAGGGCGTGCTGATGGCGCATGGTCTACGTATGGGACGGATAAAGAAACGAATGTCAGCGAGTCATGGCCATCGTTGTCCAGAGGGAAATTAAAGTAGTTTGGTCACAATCTATTTCCGTGGGCCAAAAGAAGAATGGATACGCACCATGAATCCTCCTTCAGGCAGCGCAGAGTCCACTGTGAGCGAAGGGCCGGTACGGACGAGACGCTGTACCTCATCTGTGGAGGTGCTCGAGTCCTTAGCCAAGGTTGAGGCCAGGCTCGAGAGAATTTGCGAGTGCAAGTCGAATTCGAGGCTAAAATGGGTTGAAAATGCGGCAGCCATTTAGTCCACCGTTCATGAAGTTTGGTGCCTGTGAACAGACCTTACGGAGCACACCCTTGCGCGGTGGTGTGTTTGAGTACTGAACATACGAATCCATTGTCTTGCAGTGTTGATGAAATGACTTTATGGATGAGGGATGGTGTGGTAAGGGAGATGATGATGATGAGAATGATGCGAATGTAAAGCGACAAGAAGGATGCGAATGTAAAGCAACAAGAAGGATGAGACAGAGTTGATGGGGTGTAGCATCGTTGCTGCTCTCAAATGAACTACATGCCCAAATTTAGCCCAAACACCCTTAATTTGAAGGCACGCTTGGCCCTGAAGGGTGCGCGTGAGACCAAGAAGGTTCGGACGTTTCCCGCGCAATGGATTGGACTGCAGCCCCTGTGTGTGTCCATGTGCCTGTCTGTGCTCGTGAGACAAACGCGTGTGCGACATGGCACGCTCATTGAACACAGCATAGCCAAGCTTAATTGTTTATATACAACTGAGCTGTCCTACACAGTGTGTCGCATCCATGGATGTATATAATCCCAGAAACATAACTTTCCGTCATAGTGGCATCCCTCAGCAACAACCAATCTTTTATAGTCATTTGCCTATGCATCGATCTCCAAAGAAAGAATCCCAGCTTCCAGTACGGAGTGAACAGAATGAATCGGCCGTTGGTGACATCTGAAAGTAACAGACGGATCTACAGGACAGGCTCTACAGACCAGACATCGTCATCGTACTCCTTTTCTTTTCTCCTAGTTCATCTTCAAATCAGTGCATCCGCATCCCTTCTTTTAGTGTTCATTCTCCCTCCATACACTCTCCTCTGTACACATGTCCCTCATCACCTTGGTCCTAGTCCTAAATCCCGATCAAAGGAACACGACAGCTATGAAACCTCAAAACAGCTCCGGTGGATCTCTGGAGGGCTTATTCACCAAAACACTTTATTCACCAAGACACTGCGAATCTTCCTGATTTGTGCAGGCATCCTACAATTGCAATCCAACTTAAATGTTTAAGGTCACCCATCGGGCGCAATGAGACTATCAAGAAATCATGCAGACGCCGACACACCTCTCCCAACCCCAGAGATCTTACCACAGTACATCAATTCGCCCGTGGAATTAAGCACGGCCGACTACTGTGCCCTGGCAGCGCAGGCATCCGAGAGAGAGCACGGTGTCATCCCATACGCTGTCGCAAAGGGTTGCTATGAAATGTTTGTGTTCGATCCTCAAAAGCGTACGCGCAAACCTGAAGTCGTTCTATGTCTTCTATGACATTGCCAAGTATGCGTCGCAGACTTTCCTACACTCTCACGCAATTCCCGTTCACGAACTTGTCGGTTAATAAGAAACTTTTTATTTATCAATATTACAGATCATCTCCATCCATGGAAAACTCAGATCTGGAACCTGTCGATCTATCATCGCTGGAGAAACTCGGCAACATCACGTTCCCCAATGACTATATCTTCCACCAACAACTGGCCCAGCTGATCGCCAAACTGCAAGATCCACATACGTCCTATAAAAGCATGTGTTATCAACAGTTCGTATTCATTCAACCACTGTACACATATGGTATCTATGAGGATGGAAGGCAGCAGGTCGAGGTTGCAACAGTCTTGAACAAGCTGGACTCTCGCCTGAAAAATGCGCTGGCTGATTGCGAGGTCACGCACTTCGATGGTCGCCCAGCATTTGATGGTGAGCGGATCTATCCTATCCCATGAAGCAATGAACGTTGTCAAGAACACCAAAGTCCGATGGCAAATCACTAAAACATCCTATACCCTCCTACTTATCGCACTTTGTCATATCTTTCCTCCTTGAATGCAATACTATTGTCGAACAGTTGTCAAGGGATTTGCAAAGACCAAGCCGTACAACAAAGACCGTGGGGCTCGCATCAACAAATCCTTCGCATACCTTGGACACGACAAAACTGGAAGTCCATATGACCGCTACGTCCTAGGAACCTTTGCTCAGCGAACGAATATATCTCCTAAGGCCACAATTAAATACAAAATCTACTGCCGGTCCAAATTCAGCTCCGGCCTACCCACTGAAAGCGATTCCCCACTTGAAGTTGCATTCGAGATCCCCTGGTCAGCATTGGATGCAACCATGGCCCCATACATAGACGCCACATCCTACCGACGTCAATTCCGCGCAAACGATTCCGTACAGACAACCAAAATGTTTGGCCTGGACTCTGCCGTGGCAGACAACTTCATTGTAGCCAGGACCCGGAACCTGCAGGGACGGAAAAAGTCCAAAGAGTTATACAGGGATGCCTATGCCTCCTTTCATTTGTTGAATGACGGCGTTACTGGCGTGTTCCGCCTTCGTACAGAATCGCCTAACAAGCAAGAAAAGATCCCTCCTCCCAGCTTTTACGCCAATATCGACAGCGGATTCGCTGCGCTGGACGCTGCAGGAGCAACTAAATTGATTGTTGATTTGCAAAATAATGCAGGTGGTATCATCTGCTGGGATCGCTATGTCTTGCAGACGCTTTCCCCAAACACGGTGGATGCGCCCTATATCTATAGTATACGAGCTTCCCCATTGACGCAAGCGTTAGCCAAGGCAACTTTCAGCTATAATCAGGAGGCTGATTCCCCCTATGGAGGCTTTGTAAACCCTACGACTGGACGAAAGTTCTCGACAGATTCGTGGATGATTCCTGGTACCAAGCTTCCGGGGCGTAAAAGTCTTTTCAGCAACGCGATCACGGATCAACTCTGTCCAGCGGTAAATAATCTCAAGGGTGATCCAGAGGGTGCTATGTTCCAGGCCAAGGACATTGTCCTTCTCACTAATGGCTTTTGTGGATCGACATGTGCAGCCCTTGCGCTACAGATGCACGAGCGGTATGGTGTACGCACAGTCGCAATCGCGGTGAGCACGGACAGTCCATGATGTTTACGTCTTTCCCAGGAGGAGCTGTTCAGGTCAACAACACGCAGTGGGCGCGACGAGTCCAGAGGGTGCTCAGCACATTGCCAAACACGAGTCGAACCGAAGAGGTGAAGTCTCTTGCTCCAAAGCAACTGCCCGCCAATGGCCAACTTACGTTTACATTCCGCCAAGTGATGAATGAATCGCAACCGGACCAGATCTCGGAGTACATGCGTATCCCTAGCGAATAGCGCATGGGCTATACTGTTGCTCGGTTCCGGATGCCATCGATTTTGTGGGAAGACGTGCGTGATGAAGTCTGGGGAAGATCTGCTTTTTTGGATGTTGAGGAAGGTGCAGAGGAGGGTGCAGCGGAGGATGGGGAAGGAGAGGCATTCTTCGGAGGAGACCACACAGGTGCGATTGTGGTTGTCGAAGAGGGTGCAGAGGAGGGTATTGAGGCGATGATGGAGAGCGCAGCCCAGGAGGCCAACCGCGGGGACCTGGAATAGTAATAGAGCGATATGGGATGTTACAGCACACCCAAATAAAGTTGGTAGCACGAAGGGTATAGCCCAGTGAGATCAGATCAGATATATGATTCGCCAACTAATTTTTTTTTTTTGTGGGCTGGCTCGGTGGAGACCACGGACTGAAAAGTAAAGAAAAGTGAAGAGGAGGATCAACGATTGCCATTCCACTAACACCGCAATTGCCTCGACACTCATTGATTCCCATTCTTCTTTCAGGAGGGTGAAAAAGGCTCTACCTTGGGAAGAAAAGACTCCTCTCTTTGGTTCAATTGAAAGCAGAGAAAAACTGCCCACCCTCACTCTCGCTATCCCCTGTACTCTCTCCCTTCTCACTCCACTCCTCCTCGCCCCCTTTGAACGATGCCACCCGCTAGCTTCCCATGAACAAACACACTCGGCACATGTCTTAGCCTCATTTCTCTTTCTCATTCCACTCTACTTCACCTTGTTCTTCAGCCCGCCATTTGCATTATTATCTCTACCCCTATCTATACCACTTTCAATACACAATGCCGAGCCCAGTCGACAGCCGCTTCAAAAGTCAACGAACCATGGATACAAGTGCAGGCGTAGAGGTCTCGCCCGCAACAGGACCAGCTGTAACCGTGGGAGCGCTGCGGACCTTGATCGTCGACAACTACGACTCGTATACCTTCAATCTACTGCAGCTGTTTGATCAGGACCAGCTCGAGAATACTGTTGTGATCCACAACGATCAGTTTACATGGTATTTTGGCATTGAGAGGATGGAATGGATAATGGCTGGCTGTCCTTGTTTCTGGAGTGCTAACTATGTCAACATCTATGGTATTTGAACAGGCTCCAGTTCGAGAAGGAGATCCTTCCGCACTTTGATCAAGTCATTCTGTCGCCTGGCCCTGGACGCCCTGAACGTGCCCAGGTAATCTTTAGAACAGATCTGCTTGAACGGTTTTTTTTCTGCAGAGGGCTCTTTTTTTGATATGTATTGCATTGGCCTCCTACATTTCCCTGCCTGAACATTCCTTGAATTAAAATGCCGTTATTTGCGAAGCATCTCCTCGATGCTCCTACTATTCGCCTTATAATAAAAATGACTCACCCTCACTCACAACCCCAGCCGGAGTAAGTACGCTCACTGCATTTTCTTTTTTACCACGACTGTGCCTCTAGGACTTTGGTATATGCACACAAATTCTCCAGACAAAACACATCCCCGTCTTTGGGGTCTGTTTGGGGCATCAAGGAATTGGATGGGCACATGGCGCCAAGGTCACCTACGGACCTGAACCTGTCCACGGACAGATTGCACATATCAAGCACGACAACACCGGACTCTTTCAAGCGATTCCCCAGGAATTTGAGGCGGTCAGATACCATTCGCTGGTAATTCAGGAACAGGATCTACCGGATGATCTTGTGCCCTCGGCTTGGTGCTATAGTTTCCCCCTAATCTCAGCGAATAACATGGACGGAGAAAACGTTGTCACTATCATCAACGCAGATCGGACGCTAGGATCCAGGTCCATTATGGGCATCCGGCACAGGACGCTTCCGCATCATGGTGTTCAGTTTCACCCAGAATCGATTTGCACTCAGTACGGCAAGCAGATGATGGGCAACTTTTTCCGAATCTCGCGGGAGTTTTATGCAGGCAAGAGAGAAGACACCGCCATGCAGCAATTGCCAGATCATATTCGAGCATTATCTGTCATCCCGGCTCGTCCTACAATTACACACTCTACCCCGAAAAGTTGTCATGGGCCCAAGAACTCCTTGAGCCCATATAGTCTGCTGATCCAAGCATTGGATGTCACTATCTTTCCCGAGCCCGAGGCCGTTTTCTCGTCACTCTTTCTTACAGGACCCAGATCAAAAGCTGCCTCATGGTGGTTAGATAGTGCTCGCCAACCTCACCCAATGTCGCGGTTCTCATTCATGGGAGGCGTGGAAACCAGGCGCTGCCATGGCCAGTCTTCACGTGGACAGTGTGTGCCTGGTGCTGCCCAGGCCGTCATTCAATACTCAACATTACACAAGGAGATCCACATTCGTCGATACAGGACTCAGTCGGACGAATCGGATATTAAGCGGATCAAGTTGGATGGAGCAGATATCAAGGATACTGCTGTGAGGACGTTTTGGGATTGGACATCGCACATCATGGCTGAATTTGACAGGAGAAGAGTCGAGACTGTTGTGATTGGGCCTGACGGTCAGCAGAAGGATTTTGAGGAGGTGCCGTTCGACTTCTTCGCAGGCATGGTCGGCTATTTTGGATACGAGATGAAGCGAGAAAGCCTGGAGGGTTATCACACACCCGAGGGGCAGCAGTGCGGATGTACGGGCCATGCTGGAGATGGACGCTCATGCGCCTGCGATTGCCTACGACAGCCAGACGCCTCGCTCATTCTGGCCACACAGGCGGTCGTGTTTGACCATGTCGAGAGACGCATTTACGTCTTGGGAATCATTAACAACAACCCTGGAAAACAGCACGTGGATATTGGTGGGCCCATTGGATTCCTTGATAGAAAGACCTGCCAGGACTGGATTCAGGATGTCAGTCGCTCTATTGTTCATCTGGCCCACAGCGAGCCATCAGCTGGAGGGATTAGGCGAAGATCTGTTCCAGCAGGCGTGCCTTCAAACGGCGTCAACCGGGAGCCCTATCTGGTCAAGGAGCGCCATCGTCGTCAATCTTCAGCTGGGCTGATGTCACCATTTAGGGTAGATGTGAGCGAAAAAGATTACCTGCGCGCTATCCAAGACAGTCTGAACTATATTCACGAAGGCGAGAGCTACGAACTTTGCTTAACAACTCAATTCAGGGCTAAACTGCCCCTATACCATCATCAGCAGGAGAGTCAGGACGCCGACACAGATTTATTCGAGGGCGATCCAGCATACGATCTATACAAGATTCTACGGAAACTCAATCCAGCTCCATTCTCAGCATATTTAAGTATCAGCACAGCAGTGAAGAACCGGTCAGGATTGTCTCAGGACCATCGAGACGACGCTTCCTCCGAAGCCAATGAGATCGTTGGCAAGCTTGTAGTCCTTTCGTCGTCGCCAGAAAGGTTCCTGAAGATTGGAAAAAAGCCGAGCGATGAAATCAATACTCTAGACCACAATGTACCGTTGTCTTCACGGACGGTTGAGATGAAACCTATCAAGGGGACAGTGGCCGTAGCCAAGGGCTGCTTCTGTAAGAAGGATGAAGGTTGCAGCGTGGATATACATGACGACGACAGCAGTGAACACGCGGATGAGGATGATACTGATCCAATGGACGAGGACATCCCTGGGATTACTGGGATGAAACGTGTGGGCAGCGTTGAACGTTTACGCCGTCGCTCTATCAGCGATCGGTGTGCAGAAGCGAGGAAACGTGAGGATCAGAGCCGAATCGATTCCTTATCGAAGAACATCAAAGAGCGCGCCGAGAATCTCATGGTAAGGCCTGTTGTCTGCACTGTGAAAAATGAAGAAGCAAATACACTTTGCATTGATTACGTTGTTGAACCGCCTTTGAATTATCTGCCTACGTAGATTGTTGATTTGATTCGCAACGACCTTGCCCATGTCTGCTACTCAGAGTCAGTTCGAGTGCCATACTTGATGCGTGTCGAGTCCTACGAAACTGTGCACCAGCTAGTGACAACAGTTCGCGGCGAACTCTTTGAACACATTGACAACACGCAGGCAGTGAGGGCGTGCTTCCCGCCAGGGTCCATGACAGGTGCACCCAAGCTCCGCTCGGTTCAGTTGCTGGACTCGCTCGAGCGTCATGTCAGACGAGGTATCTATTCAGGCTGTCTTGGATACATCGGCATTCCGGCCTCTGCAGCGGCAGCAGTCTCCAAGACAAGTGTGGGCGAAGAGCGTAAAGCGCGCTCTGCCGTTGATCTTTCGGTTGTGATCCGAACAGCTGTGCTTTCAGTCGAGCCGCTAGAGGATAAGGACGAATCGATTGCTCTTGTTGGAGGTAACTACTCTCCAACTTTTGACAAATGTATCATCGCGTGTTAGGAATTTCATACCGGTCATCTAATGCGATTATTTTATTCATCGCTATCCAGAGCTGTCAGTTGGTGCTGGAGGCGCGTTGACTATTTTATCGGATGCTAATGAGGAATGGCGAGAGGTCTTGCTGAAATCACGATCCGTTGCTCCCAGGTAAGGACCACCTCTTGTATTATTTTTGACGGCATCTTTTTCATGCACTCACTCACTCGCAATTGCTCCATTTGTACTCTTGCTAGCGTCTTGACATATCTGCACCAAAGTGGGGTATAGAAATCACTCTCGATATCCCCGTCAAGAAACCTTACACCAGCATTCATCCCTGCTATTCCTCATCCACCTCATGTTGCATCACCTCATGTTTAATCCATGCGACCATACATTTGTTGTTTTTTGTATCATACATCGTTATTCTCATCGCATCCAGCAAAGGGCTTCATTGTTTTCCTTTGTTCTGTCGTCATTGACAGAACGTCTACCACAATCGTCTGCTTGGTCGTAGGACTGCAGGATATTTTTTTTTAAATGACAGATCATTCCAGACACACAGGCGTACCAAAGGCTGCATTTGAGTATCGCCCTATGCTCATGCATTATCATCACGTATAGCAACTAGAACCTACACAAAAAGTTCATGCGTTCAATTCGCCATGCAATACACAGCTCTCTTTTTTATTCTACGCACACGCACGCATACAGCATTGCATATTCTAACTGAACAAAAGGGAATAAAGACCAATTCCACTACGAATCACAACATGAACAGACCGAGGGAGCCGGCAAACCAATTTACAACTGAAGGCGATTAAGGTTTATTTCAAAACACCTTGCTCGTTTGTTGTGGCCCGTGCCTAGCAAAGCTCGCAGCAAAATACGACATTGGTCGAGAGAACGAGGTAATAAGGATATAAAGCGAGGTTCCCTGGGCTAAGAGAATGCCTTAGGGACAGTTGAAACGACATGCTGACATCTATTGGACGTCGCCATCATTGCATCAATGGGCGCGAGCCTGGATCGAGACAGTCGTGGGAGAGCTATTCCCTTACAAAGGATTACAGGCGTCGCTCAAGGGTCGCGTTATCCTGTGCAAGTAATGGATCCTCCTCTACCTCTCTCTCTCTCTCTTTCTCTCTCTCTCATGTTCTTTGAATGGCTTTCGTGCCTGAAAACCCTACTGATAGTTCAGATTGATAAATGTTCTATTCCAGGTTTCGTCAAGATAAAGCCCTCCAAAACGCCCTTTGTGCAGGCATGTAAAGTTTTGGTCTGTAATATTGCTACGAGCGTTCAGAAGATGAACGTTGAAATAATAAAACACACTTCATATACCTTCACCACCAAATACACCCTTTAACTTTTGCAACACCACGCTCCCAGACTTGAACCTTTTACACCTCAACTGTGTTTTCTTCATTGGACTGATTGGCACTGGAAAGAGTATGGCCATTTTGAGCGGTCCATCCCTTTGTTAGTCTCTCTCGGCTCAGAAGATAATGCGACGGAGACAGAAGATAACGCCAAACTGAATGTTCCGCAGGGTCTATCCTGTGCGCATGAATAAAAGATTTGACGCGAGCTAACCTCAATCATAGACGGAGATATATCAGGCTGTCAACCACACCTTGTCCTCGTATTTCCCCGCATTTATCAAGGCCTGCCGAAACAAAAGGCTTCGCGTTCCTGGCAGTGCATGCCTATACAATTCGTGCTTCTTGGCAACTCTCCATCGCTCTCTACCTTGCAATGCACCTTCATTTCACCACAGCACACCTTTGGCTTTATCAATCCTTCTCCTACACATCCCAACTTTTCCTACAGAACTATGCTTCAATGCAAAATATAACTTTTATCCCGGACCTCGGATGGCATACGAGAGCCCTGAATGCCCTGCAGGTCTAGGCTTGACAGGCCCAGCACACCCAACTCGCCCAGCTCGCGCTTTTTTTTCTAAGCTCCTCCCCATCCTAGTGCTGCCAGCACCAGTAACGCCGCCAGTCAGCAAGCGCTGGAGTCATCTTCAAGCTCTCGACATCCAAAAACGATGCCACGGGGGCTTCCAAAGCGAAGAGGGATTATGGTACGATGAAGACAACTATGCTGTTTCAGTGCTCTCATATTACATATTATTAACAGCTCAACTATGGGTTGTAGGACTACAAGTTCTAAGCATGATGTTCAATTTTCAGAAGAGGTTTTGAACGCCGGTAAAACATCAACACATATCAGTATGGATACAATGGCGGAGCAAATCAGTCCAGAGCCAAGTATGGTCGCCGAGAGATTGGCGGCGCTGATCTGTCACGGTTCCAATCCCTCGTCTGTGAACCAAAGAAGGCGCATGGACACATACACGCACTCATGTTTGCCATTTTCATACCTGCGTCTTTTTTGCTTACCTACACGTGATCAGATTGATGTCATGTCAAGCCGTTTGCGCGCGCCTTGCGAGCATCGTTTTCACTCGTCCGCGTTTCTTTCACAGCTCACCATGTCGAACACGATCACTCCGGACGTTACACCACATCCACTGCACGGAATCGCTCGCCAACCGCTTAATGCTGATGGCGATGACAGCAACCTCGGGGCAGCACCTACAAGCAAACCAGCAGTGACCATGATACCTTCAACAAGTCTCCCAGGAGGACGCTCCCACCCATCCGTCTTTGGTCACCACACCGCTCTCTATTCTCAGGACGTTGGTGATATCAGCGGCGACTCGGAAACGGATTCGGACGACAATAGTGAGGAGGGATATGAGCATGTCGGACGAAAACCTGGTCGCAGAAGAAGACGTCGCCGCATCTCTGCGTCGGCTTCCCATCTTCTGGCACAGGCACCTACGGTCCCGGATTTGAGATTCGACCACAACTACCGCAAAGCGCTCGATCAGATCTATGAGACCCATGCACGGGAATCTGCCCAGGCTGCGGAGTTCAACGCTGCCGCCACAGGAACATCCTCATCGTCATCAAGGAATCGGAGACAACAGCGTCAGGTCAGGACAGTGCCCTCGATCACGGCCCGAGTCACGGTCATGACTCTGCGGGATATCATCCTCATGCCCTTTATCCACGGCTTCTTTTGGGGGTTCGGCACCGTGCTCCTGACGTTGGTCGGTCAACGCAGTCTGTTCTATCATGCTCACAGGACATGGCGCAAGATCTTTGGCGGTAATCCGGATGATGTATCCACAGTCGTCCGAGGTGAACCCGCCCGTGTACGCAGAGTCGGAACCACAGTCGGAGGAGGTCTGGGACTGATGAATGCGGGATCTGCGGCGAATCAGCCGGCCGCAGGCTTTGCTAGACCCTCAGCACATGTGTACTAAAGAGCAGAAATTGTGTATTTTTTGATAGAACAAGAAATAAAGGCATTAGATTCCGTACAAAAAAGAAAAAGAAAAAGAAAAAGAAAAGTACGAATGAAGGAAGCGCGTTTGAGGGCTGGTCTATATGCAATGACCAAGTTGCATTTTTTTTTTTTTTTTTGGAGATGGCGTCTAGAATGCGATATATTTATGGTACAATACAAATAAGAAGAACTCCTTCTATGCGGTTGTCTAGGCTGGTTTGCGTCCGCGCAACATAGCAAACCGGTCCTCGCGCTCCTGGATAAACGCCTTGCGGTCTTCCAAAAACTGTTTCCGCTCCATATCCTTGATCACCGCCTTGAGTCGTCGCCACTGCCGGAAGTTCCTAAATCCAGCCTCAGCTTGGATACCAGATTCCTTTGGTGACTCCTTGGAGGTACCATCAGGTCCACCTCCAAACGAAAATGACGACGATAACGTATTGCTGCTGCCAATGAGCTGTCTCGAGGCTACTAGCATACCCTCGTCCAGGGCTTCAAGCACACGGGGGTACCCTGTCCGGATCATGCTCCACAAGATCTGTCGATGGTTCTCGTCCAGCTTTTCGAACGGATGAGGGTAAGGCTGCAGCTTGGCCTCGATCAGTCTCTTCCGCCGCTCAAGTCGCTTGGCTTTGAGACCGACCGCACTGTGGTCAGTCAAAGAGCCTGTAGGTGTAGTTGCGCGCTCTGGCTCCGTTATGATGGGATTTGAGGGCTGCTTCTGGTATCGAACACGCGCATCATCCTTAGGTGACAAGAGCTCCTCAAGACTGTCAGCCAACGCTGCAAATGTCCTGGGTCGCGGGAACAACAGTGTGGCAGGCTGCTTGGACGATACGGGCGTATCACCGTCCTCCGCGATCGACTCCAAAGACCCATCCTTACGAAAGTATAATCGCTCCTCTTGCTCAGTACTTGCTCTGTATTGAGTAGAGTGAACGACTTCTGAAGGTGCTGGCAAGCCCCTGGCAGAACGGGACGAATGACTCAGTTCTCGCTCGCTCTCGAATCCTGGGAGTAGCTTCTCTTGGATGATTTCGCACGCGTCCATCAAAAATCCATTTCTGATCAGCGCAATACAATAGTCATTCCAGTTGGCTGAATCAAAGTTAAACTCGATCTCCTCCAGCTGCCTCCAGATCGCCTTCGCCTCCAGGGCTCTCCCAGAATAACAAAGTGAATCGAGCGTGATCGACACTGGTTGCTGCATCAGTCTCTGCAGCTTCGAACCTTTAGTCGTCAAACGGTCTTGGTTCCATTCCACCATTGCTCGCCTGGATGGCCTGTACTTCTCAGGATGGTCACGAACGTCATTCCACTGCCGTTGGTACCGGTCAAAGAGCTCGCCCCAAATGCGCAAGACACCCTCGACATCTCCTGCACGCCTGGAGCCGTCCATCAAGATGGTATAGGTGATGGTGTTGGGTATAAGGCCACGAGCCTTGATCTCTTCAAACATCTCCTTCGCGGCAAGAATGTTGCCTTCCTTTGCATACGCATCGAGGAGAGGGGTAAATGCCAGCAGGGGTTTTGGTTTGGATGCCGCCTTGAGGGGCTTGCGTTCAGTGCCGATCGTAGAAAGACGATCCTCCTGGAAGCCGCCCGACGTCGATTCATCCTCTAGAGTCTCGTCATCATCTTGGACCTCCTCCTCCTCGCGCACAACAACGAGCCCACGGCTCTTCATAATCTTGTTCAAGAATGCTCGACCCTCTGTCTTCTCTCCTCGTTTTGCATATGCCTGCAGAAGTGTGGCGTAGGTCATAAAGTTGGGTATCAGTCCGGCGCGCAGCATGTTCTGGTAGATTTCCTGAGACTCCTTAAAGTTATCCTGATCCAGATATCCCTTCATCAATATCGTTTGCGCCAGCACGTTGTTGCCGTATCCATCCTCCTCCATGTTCTCGTATAATCGCCGTGCCGCCGTCATGTCGCCATCCTTGACCAGCCCAAACAGCAAATTAGAGTAGATGTAGCTGTTTGGCTTGAGACCTTCTGCACGCATAGCATCGTAGATCGAGAGCATTTGTGTCAAGTCCCCGCGGCGAGCGTATGCGTTGAGCAGGGTGCCGAAGATAACTTCGTTTGGCATAATGCTGGCCTGAATCATCTCTCTATACACAGTTTGTGCACTCAGCATATCATCTGCCGTGCAGTAAACATGCATCATCGATCCGTATGCGTGTGCGTTGGGTGGGACCTTGTGCACGTTGACCATCTCGTTCCAAAAGACTTCTGCGCCCCCGGCATCGCCGCGTGAGGCAAAAAGACTGAGGATGCTGGAAAATGTATACTGGTCTGGTTCGATTCCGTCTGTAACCATAGATCGAAATACTCGGAAAGCGCCATCGAGGTCGCCGTGGCGCTGGAACGTCCGGATGAGAAGATTGTAGTTGACTGCGTTGGGCCCCACCTGCTTTGACAGCTCCTTGAAGAGCTGGGCGCTTCGATCGGGGTCGTGTGACATACTCTGGAGAAATGCGCTGAATGTATATTCGTTTGAGGGAACACCGACCGCATTCATCTGTTCCACCAGCTGGCGCGTCATGTCGTAATCGCCCATTTTTCCGACAGCCTCTACCATGGGTCCAAACGTCGTGTCGGTTGGTGTGAGATCTGCGGCAAGAACCTCCTGGTACGCTCTCTGAGCCTCCCTTAGGTTCCCCGCCTTTGCGTGTGCATCAATGATGGCTGAATAGGTATCCTCGAGAGGCTCAAGGCCCTGCTTCCTCATGATGTCGAGTGTTATGTCCATGTAATCAAACTTTTGCTGTCGTCCAAAACGATGGATAGCGGTAGTGAGGAATCCATGAGTGAACTTGAACCCGTCCTTTGATAGGCCCCCGATCGTATTATAGACGCTGTCGGTCACACCGCGGTCCAGTAGAAAGACTAAGAGGTGCTCGATGACTTTTGTGTTGATACTTTTGCTCTCATCCTCGATCCATCCTAGCACTATCTCGCCGAGACGCTGGGCCTTCTCCTTTCGGCTCTGAAAATATGTCGAATAGCCGTCCACGTCGAATGAGGCCTTGACAAGTTGATTGTAAAGACCCAAAAATCGCTTCATCTCTGCATTGGAATCGCATAGTTGTATGGACTCGGTGATGAAGCGCCGCCGACCCTGAATTTGCCACAACATGGCCTTGACCTGTTCCGCGGGCAGATTGTCGGTTGTATGGCGTATGAGAAGATCGAAGGCATCCTGTGGGAGCTGCTTCCCCATGTCGTTCACATCCAGGGCAACCTGGAGCATCATCTCTGTTGATTCCTCAATCTGAGGTGACCGAGAGAGAACTTGAAAAAGGACGGTGACGTCGTCGCTCTGTAGTAGTGGAAGGGCCTCAGACTTGACGATCTTTGTATATGCTGCCCACAATTGCGGGACACTAGATCTCACGAACGCCTTCTGTCGTAACTCGGCCACAATAGATCTCTTTTCCTCCAGAGATAGACCTATGCCTTCGCCACCCTCCTGCGAGAAAAATGCCCGCCTGGACCGGGTCGAGTGCAGAAATCTTTTGGACGAGAGTCGGTTAATTGGCTTGCAGATGCAGAACCACATCGAAGCATCGGGGCTGCCCCTGTTTTGTATTCCTGATACCGACATTGATATCTGTAAGGCTGAATGTTGGAAGCCGAATAAATCTGGTGTAAGATACTGCTGCCTTGGCGTCGACGATGTATTCCTTGAGTGCAAATGAGTCTTGGTGGTTGTTCTTTTGCCACGGTGGATGTTATCAACGACGATGCATGGTGGTGATACGATCAACGAATGCTGTGAGAGGCCCTCACTTTGTGCGCAATGCTGCACTCCTTTTGAAACAACCCCTACTGAGCTATCGGCGCATGCCTTGACTGAAAATGAGCGATGTGGACCACCATTCCGAGGTCGCAGACTTGTGTGATGAGGATATGTCTGTTGCAGGTTGTGAACACGATGATGACTGGGAACTAGTGACCGAGATCGTCTTGATCCAGAAGTGCAAGAGTGAATAAAAAAGACCTCCCACGACGGCTCTGAACAATATATCCGGTTTTCCGGCAAAGATAATGATGATGACGAGGATGTTGACACATCCAAACGACGATTCAATGTCTTCAGAGGATCAACAGAATGCGCTTGGGACGGAATGTCAGAACAGATCTTTTGGCAGGAAAGATCTCCCGATGTCCGTGTACGAAACTTTCGCTTTGATAGTCCAGTCAGATATCCCTTGGATCGCGAGGGAATGCCCATGGCCACAGACAGCACGTTGGCTGCGCGACTGGAGGAGCAGGACATTAGACAGGGCGCGTCGTCACGATCGTATCGGTTGCGTCTAGCCCGTCGCGTGTCCTACGGAGGAAAATACTGTATAGAGAGGGTGTGTTATAGAGGGAGAAAAGTATTACCGAGCGAGCTCGCGGCCCTAAGTAGCAGGTGCCAAAAATGTCATACGGCCACCGTACCTGGATAAGCGGACAAAAACGCTATATAACCACGGAGGTACGAAGCGCGTTCAAAGATTGCACAGTGTCGGGACAGCGATCCGGACTCAGTAGCAAGATTAGGAGGCGGAGGGAGAAAGAGAGGAAGAGGGCGAGCGTGGAAAGAAGGTGGGAAAGATCTTTGTCTCCTCTGGGAGAGGATTAGGGGACTTGAAGGTTGGCGGAATCCGCGATTGGGCCCCTGTTGAACCCCAGTGGACAAGCGAGTTCGTGGTAGGTGGCTGATGAGGGTCTCAGAAATGTAAACACCGATCTGCAGCATTCGGCCTATCCAAAATTGGATGCCAAATTTAAGGGCTGTGGAGCCCATGTTTCGCCCATGCATACTCTACTGGGGCCGGCCCATCAGACGTGTGCGTGGGAGCTTCGGTCGTAGCAAACGAGATACTCTTAGAATATGCATCCTCGATGGTCCATCGGTTGGTCCTCGGTAGCCTGGGGAAGCGGGAAAGAGTGCAGCGACGAGACACTATAGTCCCTTGCGTGGATAAATTCAGGCAGTATGCACAGCACTCACGCAGCACGTTGATGGTCTATCGAGCCCAAATCAAGGGCGCTGGCTAAAGAATCAACCTCCCACAAGGTCAGTGCAGAGATTAATGAATATGCTGCCGAAAGAACTTTGCTGTCGGTTGATCAGGCAGACAAATGCTGTGGGTGTATTTAAGGAACCCAAGCGTCCTAGCGATTATACACACCGCTGTGCAACAGGACACGTAGGCTGCGTATACATTTCCATTCGACGATCAAATCAAAAGAACCCGCGTCTTAAAGCGACAAAATGACAAGCAAATACCAGTGCTCACCCGCGTTCTTGGAGAGGCTATCCGTTCCTGTCTCTGTCTGGCGACAACCTTGGGGTGGAGCTTGGCGGTTGGCTCGCAGCAACAAATCCGAACGAGGTACGTCCAAAAGACTATTTTTGACCTAGTCCCCCAGGGAAGGTATCCAGCCCGTAACCCGCGTTTGTCACTATCAATGCAAGAAGGCGGTCGGTACGCGGCTTCTTCCGGTTATCCATGCGTTCTCGAAAGGTATTCGCCCATATCGATGCCTGTGCTCAAGGTAAATAATTGGATATGGTGAGCGCATGTAGAGCGAATCGAGACGTGCAACGGACGGACAACCCATGCACGATGAATAAGAGCAATTGCTGGTCGTAAACACATGGACAAGGGCTTCATGAATAGTGAATGAATGCAACTGACTGACATGTCTGCCAGGGCTTTGCGTACGAGAGCCAGTCGTTTTTATTGCTGTCTTTATCTCGCATTCTCACTCATGCAAGTTGGTGGCACCAAGCTAAGAAGCATTTCGGGTCGGATCAACAATTTTTTTTCCCAGATGGTCCGTTCGCATCGAATGAACGTTGGGGAGGCGGGTTGTCTTCCAACGACCACCAGCTCGAACTCGATCGAATCAGTATTATGCTGAAACGACCAATGCTGTCAAGACACTCACTCGATTAACAAAAGATACTCACTTGATTAACAAAGGATATCATGTCTTGATAGTATGTAAAGTACATTTTTTTTCACAGGCAAGTGCTTGCAACGAGCGGAATGCAATGATCTTCTGAAAGAAGCGCGACACATGGGTGCCAAGGAAAGGCGTCCCGGAAATGAAAGCGTCCAGTTTGAGCATGCACTAGCAGCAGCGACATGTGGGTACGATAATACATGCGCGTGTGTGTGCGTGTACGCGCAAGAACGCGTGTTCCGAGATGGATAGCAAGGCCGTGCATAAGAGTAGGGATAATAATATTGCATTTTGGTTACTATACACTATGGTTAGGCCACCAGACAAAGGCATGACAGCATGCCAAGGGAAGCTCTTGACAACGACCGAAAATAAACAAATGATGATAATAATGAGACCCATGTCAAGGCTGGAGGAAAGAATGCGGAAGGCATTAGTGGACAAGGTTCTGTACCTCGTATTTTCCCCCAACAAGTCGTAATAAATGGAGAGAACTTGTACCAGACGCAGCCAGTGCAGGCAAGGTCCGCGTCCTGTTTGCTAAACAAGGCTCCTCAACCACTTTCGGCCACTGCTCCCCCGTCGGAGCGGAGCAAAAAACGCCGTGGAGAAGGAAGGAGAGAAAAAGCAGACATGGACGTGGAGGGGGTGGGGGAGGTCAATTTTCGTTTTATTTCGTTCGGATGTGTGCGTTTCTTTAAAGTAGAGAAGAGAGAAAAAGGTATAATCGCATCCTCCCCTTTCCTTTTTCTTTCTTCCACTCCCTTTCTCTTTCTTCCTCTTCTTCACAGCGCTCATCCTCACCTGTCTTTGACCCCTTTCAACGTATCCGTCGATCATCGACACTGTGCCGTTGCTAGTATTATTTACCCCAGATTTCGCTTTTTCTGACATCACAACGATTTGTGGAGATAGAAAGTGATACACCCTTCCTTCTCCCACTCGTCATTTCGCATCCTGGTTCCTCTTAGTGTCCAATTGAGCTGATTCTTTTTTACTTAGGTAGTAACTGTCTCCGTAGATTGGATTAACCCATTGATCCACATAGGTAGCGTTTTTTCCATAGTGTTTTCGAGTAGTTTTTTATAGTTCTTCTTTGTTCTTGGCTCAAACGGACATCCACAGAGGAACCAGTCAAAAAAAAAAATCTTGTGGTCATTTTTTACCCCAGCGGAAAAGAGTATTTTCCTCCACCTGTCCACACCACCTTCCCCGCACTCGACCTTTCGTTGCCTCTCTTCTGCTTTCCCTCTCATTCCTCGCTGCATTCGTCTCTGCCTCCGTGTTGGCTTGCTCTCGTTGGATTCAGGACCGCACGTAGAAACCATTCTCAGCTCTGACAAAGCTAAGCAGCTCATTTCACACTTTCAGGTCGTGTGGAGAAACCAGTTCGATTCTTGGACCTTTCCTGATCAGGTCGACCGACAGATCAGCTCATTCAGCTTTTTCGTACTCTACGCAAGGATCCCTCGCCATATCCCAACATGGCAACTAAAAACAACAGTACCAACAGCAACACTAGCACCAAGACCGGAGCTGACCAGCCATCGGGAGCGACCTCTACCCCTGCTGCTCCTGCCCTGGAGCTGAAACCGCTCAAAAATGTCATGCCTATTGTCCCAGCCCAACAAGTCGACTCCTCATCATGCCCTCCTTCAGGCGAAGCCTCCCCTCAGCTGCCTTGCGTGCCCAACAACGTGCAGGCGCTCCAAAGGCTGGATCCTGACAATGACGAGTCCGGCGTCGAAAATATCACGCAAGTCCTTGACGAACAGACCCATTGGACGCATGCATGTTGATGTTGCTCGATCACAGTCGCTAACATTTAATGCATTATTCCCATCTTTGGATTCTCTTTTAGTAAGAAGCACGCTGGAAGGATCAGAGAGGACCCTGTGGGCTTTGTTGTGCAGACCGCTGCGTTTTACCAAGGAACGGTACGTTAAGAACTAGACCAGCAAAAGAAGGCATGGACAGACAGGACGCACAATGAAAATGTGAAGACGGTCTCGAGACAATTTCTCCCATCAATTATTCGACGAAGGCGCTTGCCACCACAACACCTCCAATATGCTTTTTGAGAGAGGACAAAATATGCAGGATCATAAACCATTGGAGAATTGGATCCTGTGCTGTTTGCTATCTATTCTCGGAGGCCTGAGCACAAAAGGACCGTCCGCCAGCTGTTCTGCTACCTTGTAGAGGCGAAAGGCAAAGGATAATGGTCAATCGCTATGCAAAGGGTATATTCTTAATCAGAAATCCTCTGTTTTTAATGAATCACATAGGGTTGGAGAAGTTACAGCAACTATGTTGGCACTCGCATCTTCTATGAAGGCTTCTCTGCCACATTCAAGGAGCGTATCCTTGCCAGCCAGAAAGGTATTATTCATGTTTCATCCATATCTGCTCGAAGCTTAGTCATCGTCATTGAGATGAAAGATGTTAATCTATATACCTTGTTCTTTTATAATCACCTCGATAGTGAGCAATCTGATAAAAAATATGGCCGATAAGCAATTGGAGACGCTCATCAGACAGAAGCAAGAGGCCCATGACGCAGAGATGGTTGCAAATGCTGGAAAGAAGAACTACAAGCCCAAGGCCCGACCCATGAGACCTGAAGACATTGAGGCCCGCCGAAAAACATTGGAGGCTGAGCTGACAGCCGTCGCCAAGAGTAACATCGACAAGTTGGTGTGCGACATGAACAGCCTGAAATTCATCAGGTAAAGCGCGTGATGTAAAATTATTTGCCACTGAACCTTTGTCTATGCCATATATCTTGAAGAGAAGTGCTTCCACGATACTGACGAAGCAACGCCTTACGATCGCTAGATTCTTTGCGTTCCTCATCAACAACATTCTCGTAAGAATGTATCACCAAGGAATTCACATCAAAGAGTCAGAGTTCCTAGAGCTGCGTCGAGTTGCCGAGTACTGCGCGGAGAACAAGTTCTCAATGGTGGTCTTGCCTTGTCATAAGTCGCACATCGATTACCTTGTTGTCTCGTACATATTTTTCCGCATGGGTCTGGCCTTGCCCCATATCGCCGCTGGTGACAACTTGGACATGCCTGTCGTCGGAAAGGCACTCAAAGGAGCCGGTGCCTTCTTTATCCGTCGATCATGGGCTGATGACCAGCTCTACACCAGTATTGTTCAAGAGTATGTCCAGGAACTGTTGGAAGGCGGATACAACATCGAATGTTTTATTGAGGGAACGCGAAGCAGAACAGGAAAGCTGCTGCCCCCCAAGCTCGGAGGTATGTAGATTATTCGGCAATCTTTTACTACCGACGCACCAACCCAAGTAATCTCTGGGACTTTCGTACTAATTATACCATTTTGGGACCCATAGTTCTAAAGATCATCATGGATGCCATGCTCTCCGACCGCATACAGGACTGCTACATTGTGCCCATCTCGATCGGCTATGATAAGGTCATCGAAACCGAGACATATATCAGCGAACTCCTTGGAATCCCAAAGGAGAAGGAGAGTTTGTGGGGTGTCATCACCAACTCCAGACTGCTCCAGCTCAAGATGGGACGCATCGACGTCCGCTTCGCGAAGCCATACAGCTTGCGTAACTTTATGAATTACGAAATTGAGCGCAGAGAGTAAGTATCAGCTAAAGTTACGCTTCTGCAAGGATCTTCGCGGGATGACCACTCATGAGCGCTGCGTTTAACAACCGAGTCATCTTTTTTTTAATTGTTAATAGGATCATCAATGAGCGCGAGCAGACGAGCAATGCCGCTAAATCTCAACTGCTAAAGGCACTGGGCTACAAGGTATTGGCCGACATCAATTCCGTCTCGGTCGTGATGCCAACGGCGCTAGTTGGTACCGTCGTATTGACCCTTCGTGGACGTGTAAGTGAATATCCTGTACTGTGATCAGGCATCTATTACATCAACTGTCTCCTGCATCTAACAGATGCTGCTATTTCTTTAAATGCTGACATTTAGGGCGTTGGACGCAACGAACTTATCCGCCGTGTGGAATGGCTGAAACGTGAGATTTTGTCCAAAGGAGGTCGTGTTGCCAACTTTAGTGGGATGGAGACTGGCGAAGTTGTTGATCGGTAAGGGCTGTGCTGTTTTTTTTTTTTTTTTTTTTTTTTTTTTTCACGCGAGTCGATGGTTCATATATGCAATGACCTGACCTCACCATTATGTTATTAGCGCGCTGGGTGTCCTTAAGGACCTGGTAGCATTGCAAAAGAACCTGATTGAGCCCGTGTTCTACGCGGTCAAGCGATTTGAGCTGTCCTTTTACCGCAACCAGCTTATCCACCTCTTTGTCCACGAGGCCATCGTAGCGGTCACCATGTACACGCGCATCAAGATTGGTGGTGCGACATCAACCCAGCAGATCAGCCACACGGAGCTGTTGAACGAGGTCACATTCTTGAGTCGTCTCCTCAAGACCGACTTTATCTACAATCCTGGTGATATTGAAAGTAATCTGAAGAACACGCTCGAGTATCTGAAGGTGCGTAGTGACGTGTATTTTTCTCCGCGGAGTTTTCTCGAGAGTCCTATGGCGGGAAGATTCTAACGTGCATACATTACGATCGTTGTTTGTTTATTTGTTCTGTGTTGTGGTTGTGTTTTTAGAAATCGAACGTGATTGAGATCAACAATGATGGCTATGTTGGTCTCTCCGACGTGGAGCGTCGCATCGGCAGAGAGAACTATGGTAAGGGGTTGCTGCAAACATTCGGACCTTAACTGAAAACTGTGTAACGAACATGGATTGACATCCCCTATTTTATTTTATTTATTCCGCTACGCGTAGACTTCTACTGTTTCTTGCTCTGGCCATTTGTGGAGGCGTACTGGCTCGCTGCTGTATCGCTGTATACCCTTATCCCTACAGCGAGAGAGCTGACCCAGCAGAGGGACATCAACGGCGACCCTCTACTTCATTGGGTCGAGGAGCGTGTGTTTATGGAGAAGACTCAGATGTTTGGAAAGACTCTCTACTACCAGGGCGACCTCTCGTACTTTGAGTCCGTCAACATGGAGACTCTGAAGAACGGCTTCAACCGTCTGAGCGATTATGGAATCCTTATGATCAAGAAACCCACCAGCAGTAAGGAGAGAACCAAAGTTGCACTCCATCCGGACTTCATGCCTAGTTTCGGACCTGATGGACGCGTTTCCACTGATGGCGCGCTTTGGGACATGGTGGAACACATTGGCACGTTCAGACGCGAGGGCAAAAACCGCCGCGATAATGCAACAGGTAAGCACACCCGTCTATAACGTGGTGATCCGTCTTTCATGCGTGTTATGTTTTTCTATTGTTGCTCCCTTCATGCATGCATGGGTTCGTGCGCGCGTCCTAGTTATTCATCATGTGTACTCATATCCATCCCTTCGTCTTCTAGTGTCTTCCCGTGTCCTTCGATTTGCCGAGATTGTTGCGAACGCACCCGCTCCGGTTAAGGTACCCTTGCCCAACCCTGCTCCGAAAAAAATTGGCGACGGGGCACCAAAATTATAATACACCATCATGGCCCCGTGTTCTCTCTTTGTGCCTGTCCGGCTTTGATATCGCCATGCAAATGCCATGTACACTTCGTCCTCTTGTTGGTGCTATATTATTTTTGCCCGCTCTGGCAATCTTCCGGGAGATGAAAGTAGCCGAGCAATGCAATGGGCCTTTGTGTCCCTACACCATTTTTTTCTCCAAGTTCGGGAGTGAGGCTCGACTGGTTTTTTCTGTTCGATCAGCAAACTATGGTGGTACAATGTTATTGCTGCCCAATTTTTTTTTCTTTTCTTGGTGCCATCGGCGCTCAACCAATCATCGACAGGACAGCCAAACGGCACGGGCTAATGAAAGAAAAGACACCACCTGAGTGGTGCCGCGGAGGAAACGGTTTTAGAAATGCGGTCAAAAAAGTTGCGCTTGCCAGTCCGCAGGTCAATGTCTTTGACTTGATGTTTATCCTAGCATCAAGATATTATATCTTGCTCCACCTTTTATTTTCTCCGCCGCTTCAGCAACGGGAAAATGTGGCAAATTGTTACTCAAAGAAGCACGGTGAACCTGATGGGACATCCGTGATCGGTCTAAAACGAAAGAATAGAGCCATTTAGGGGCAGAACTACGCAGATCTAGATCTGTCTGTTTTTATTATTTTCAGATTTCGAGCATCGGGCGCTTAGGCGGAGATACTCTCTGTGAATACAGAGCGATCGATGCAGGACAAACAGTCTCTGCTCTCAAACCCTACCCCTGTTCCTAATTGGAGATCACTGGCATTGCGTGTGCGCTGGCTGGATCATAAACATTTCGATTCAGTTCTTTGTTCCCATTTGCTCATCTATCCCTTCTCTTTTTTAACCCGTTACTGATGCCTATGCTACCTGACAAAACCGGCGGTGGCCTCGGGGATGCGTTTCTTTCTTTTTCTTTGTCGTTGCTTTCTTCGGGAAACTTCTTTTTTTTTTTAATCTTTTGTTTAGAAGCGCACCTTATCAAGAAAGAAAGCAGAGTCGTCCTCAGGAGCTGGGGGTGATAGTACAGACGACGATGGCGGTCAAGGCTACCACGATAATGAGATGATGCGGACAGAGGGACGCGAAATAGCCAAGCGCCATCGAAAATACGCCAAGATCACGTCGACAAGAAGGGCGGTTTTAACCATAGGATTGACACTGATTTCGGTTGTGGCGGTCATGGGTATTGTTGGATGCCAGGCCTCTAGGTTATTGCGCAGGAGATGAAATGGTCGCGTAGAAGACAAGCAAATAGAGTGCACATACACGCACACATACAGCATATTCACACAAACGCATTTGCACGAGCTTAAAGTGAACATGTTTCTTTACATGTAACAAAATGGGTATTGAACATTTATCTAAAAAAAAAAAAAAAAAAAAGACGGTGCTTATTGAACAAAACGCATCCATGCAAGATGAAAGTGCGCGTAGTGTTGTGCCAGCTGCTATTTGTCTCTGCATGCTTGCTTTTAGACCCCTGGACTTTACTGGCCTCACTTTCGCCTTTGCCATTAAATATGTACGCAGCGCCATCCCTTATGAACACAGCCTCCTCCCAAAAAAAACGTGGATAGACTACATAAGTTGCGCGCAGTAGCATAGGTCTGTAAAGTAAATCGATAGATCGTTTCTAATATCTTTTTTTTTTTGTAGGGTTGAACACAAACCTGCTTTGACAAACTCGAGTCTGTCTGCGTGGCATTACGATTATGTAACCCCTCCAAGAGGGCGTAGAAATACCACGCAACAGCGCGATCGATCGGTGGGGTAAAGAGAGAGGTGGGTGTCGAGCCCACCATTGCAAGGATCTGTTTATCATTTTGATCTTCCCGTTTTGTCCCACGTCCGTGATTTTCATACAACTTCACACCTCAACCTTACGATCGACTCAGCCCTGCTGGGATCTCCTGTTTGGGACTCTGCATCATCTTCCCGCTCATCCTTTGTGCACAGTGAGCATCAACTCAGTTCATTTTTTTTTCTTTTACCGTGGTGTTGATTACTATCTTTTACAGTTCAACATAAAGCTCCACCAATCACTCCGATGGGAACTCCAAAACTCTCGTATCGCATTCACATTCAATAAAGTAAGGGAGAAGGTCTAATCCTTGAGAGTAAGCTGCCTTGGGCGACCCGGATATGATTTCTTCCAGGAGCCTTTTTTATGATGCTCATACCTGTGTGGATTAGTAAGAACAACCCGGGTGGGATAGAAATTCAATGCGAGTAATAATGAGGCAGGAATACCAATTGACATCGAGATCATCCCTCCGTCGATCGCACCTCTTGCTCCTTTTCGTGCACGCGTTATTTCGTTGTAACTCAACCAGAGCAACGAAAGCTTTGTTCCTTCATTCAAATGTTTGCTGTTTGTTTATTGTTTGTCATCCACTCGCACCTCCTTTGGGCAACCGTTTCCACTGTTTGATGTTGCTTGCTGGGTGTACTGGGCGTAGTTTATTATCCTGTTTTGTTCAGTAGTAGAGTAGAGCTTCAAATGACCCACTTTTTTGGTCTTCACGTTGCATACTGCTTTTGCAACTGTTCCTCCCTCTATCTTTTATCCGGATTTTGTTTTGTGTATGTCGTGTCTGTCATGCCTCCTTGAGCTTTCTTCAGATCCGTCGTTCATGAACCTTGACGCCCTATTTGTCCACAAAAATTCGGCTCTCATGTCTTTCTCCCCTTGCCTTTTCAGAAACCACGTTTTTTTTTCTCCGTCTGTTGTCTGCGCTGGGGGTGTGCTGTCGAGAGATGCTTTTTGCTCTTTTTTATTTTTTAACTTGGTATTAAAGAGTCAGGGCCCAGAACCGAGAAAAGGGCTTCATCTGTGGAGACCAATGGGAGGATCAAGATCCAATCCGTCAGCTTGGTCAATTCGGGGGACCCCAGACCAAACGCACTGGGCTGTTAAGGAATGGATCTGTTCTGTAGCGAAGGAAGCTGCCGATCTTGACAGGGGTTTGGGAGCACAGTGTAAGAGGACGTACATGAACGTTTTCTGTTATTGAGGATGGGCAACCTGACCCCGCGTTCAATTACATGTAGACTAGGCATGCCCATATGAACACAAACACAGACGGACAAATAAGACTGGGCAGGTAGACTAGGAAGCTGGGCCTGTTTTCTCTTGTACTGGGCAAGTAAGGAAATAAAATAATAAATACAAAGGGCTCAAGTCCACTTTTCCCATCCCCCATTGACTCTCGCTCCCATTCTGCTGCCCGTTTTCTATCACACCCTCTGCGGCTCTTTTTTCTTTCTTTTCTTTCTTTTCTCTTTTTCTTTTTACTGCCTTTTGCTCTCCCTCCCTCTACCCTCTCTCTGTCTCTCATTTTTTGTCAGTTTTCATTTTACATCTACAGCATCTTTTCATACCATACAATCGACCCATTGACCCTACCACACAATCGACCCATTGACCCTATCACACAATAGTC
The DNA here is from genome assembly GCF_025024155.1 of Gamsiella multidivaricata. Classification (NCBI taxonomy): domain Eukaryota; kingdom Fungi; phylum Mortierellomycota; class Mortierellomycetes; order Mortierellales; family Mortierellaceae; genus Gamsiella; species Gamsiella multidivaricata. The sequence continues at coordinate 451,179 of NW_026251716.1, forward strand.
CGTCGTATCCGTCTCAGTCCATCTAGTGCCAATTGCCAATAAGCTTCCCTCTACACATCACAGCTCTATCCTCCTCCCGACAATGGCCCCTCCGAAGTCGCCTCCAACCACAACGCCTACGGGATACTCCAATAGCCACTCGAATATGGCCTCAGCATCCCCCTCAACAGCGGCCACAGGCCCTCACTCACATTTATCCCACCCGACCAATGCAAGTTCATCCTCGAAACCAACTGCAGCCAAGAAGCGGTCCCATACCGGCTCAGAAAAGAAGCGGAGGAAGGAAGGTGCTGGCGACGACGCCGAGACGGGTGAGAAGAAGGTTCAAGTGAGCTCTTGTGATACTTGCAAGGGGGGCCATCGTAGGGTGAGTTCTGTCTTCTCTTTCTTGTGTTATTATTATCATTCATCTTGTTCCAGGTTTTTTCTCGATTTATTGTGGCTACAGCCTCCCCGTATTGGTTACCCATTTTATGGCCGCGCACACGATTGACCAATACCCATCCACATATAAACAAGCAGTACACGTTTGTTCTCTCGCTCTGCCGAGTATGTCTGTGCCCATCCATCCACCTTTTTTTTTTTTTAGTCGCTTTCTTTCAATTGGGTGCATTTTTAATTTTTGTTAGCCTCGGTCCATCGATGGCCGCAGTGTGCGCACTGAAATGTCGTTCCCTGCGCGGTGTATCCCTTGTCCTCATTTGTATTTCAAGAGGTACGCTAAAATCTTATGTAAACTCTAAAAAAATTCATCCCATTAATGGGATGAATTCAGGACAAGGGTTAACACTAAGCACCAAAGGACACCTTTTTTTTTTCTTTTTGTATGCGCACTGTTGGCACTCTAGCCCTTGGTTTCCAGCATTGTCGATATTGCACTGTGCCTTATGCCCTGGAATCTCAATGCTGTTTGAAACCCGGTGTGATGCTGGACTTTGTATATAGAGGTTCACATATGCTCCCCTGACTCTATCGCTTTTTACTCTCAGTTGATTTGTCTGTTGTTTGTCAGCGTGGGAGTGTGGAAGTATGCATGTGCGTGTATGTGCGTGTACTTGAGTGTTGTGCATGTGCGCCTTGACCACCCTTTTCACACCCCCATCTTACCAATCGTCTCGGTGTTCACTCTAGGACAGATGTCTTCTTTCATGTGCTTGCTTAGTACCCTCGTTATTGTCTAATATGCATATCACAGCCATATCACATACCGCGATGTTTGTCTAATCACTTGTCTTTTTACTTTTCATTTTATCGGTGTTTAGTGTAATGGACTCGAGCCATGTATGTCCTGCGAAACAGCATCAATACCTTGCACCTACGACACTCTGAGTCCTACCAAGAAAAGGGCCCATGATGCCTACGTTTTAATGAAGAAGAAAGAACAAGCACAGCGTCTCAAGGTGAGTTTTCCATAGCGCCAAAGGACATTTGCTTCCCAGTCTCAGCCAGTGATGAAGCACCTGTTCCTTACAAGTTAAGCAAACTTTTCCACATTTTGCCACCGAATCTAGGGCGCAGAAGTGATAGTAGCCAGGCTCGGGCAGCTTGACATTGCTGGCACCAACAACAATTTTGGCCCTATCCTGTCGCAAGTCATCAATCTGCCGCGATACGAGCCTCCGCCATCAGATTTCAAAAATGATCGGGAGCTGATCTTGGAAATTGACCTCGCTAAGGAACTCCTGATCGACTGCTACTTCAAACACTTCAATTACTACATTCCCATTCTGAACCGCAAGGCCTTCATGGAGCAGTTGAAGGATCGGGAGCAGCTTGAAACCGTAGAGGTGCAAAAGCTGTTGGCCTGCGTCCTGGCGACCGGATTTGCATTTCGACAAGAGATTGGCGATCCGAGCGTCATTAACCACATGGAGCCCAACTACGGCACAGGCATGTGCCGCAAGTTCCACCACTTCAATGCTCAGGACGTGTTTAATTCCTCGATCGTGAATTGCCAGTGCTATCTCATCTTGACCGGGTTCTACTCATCCATCACCAACTATGATGCAGTCCACAATCTCGTCGCCCTTGCCCACTCCATATCCGCAGCGCAAGGCCTGAACCGTAAGAAGGGTATTTACTACCAACTGTCGGACAAAGGCAGCAAGGAGAATACTGCGGACACGATTGAGGTGGGTCACAGAGTCTTTTGGTCCGTGGTGATCGTTTGTTCCGGTTACTCTCTCGGTCATCAGTCACCCTTTATCACCTCGAACGACTACGACATTCCATATCCCCAGAGACAGCCTTCGGACACCCATCCAGATTTCCAGGGTTACATGCAAGACGACTTTGAAGGCATCAAGGACTTGGGTCACTTCGTGCCCCTGTATGAGATTTCCTCCAGGATCGCAGATATTACCTGCACAGCTACCAAGCAGCGCCCTCACACCAAGGTTGACGAGGTCCGTGGAATGCTGGAGGAGTGGCGCAAATCGACTTTACCGGAAGAGCTCCGCATTACTCCATATGATATGATGGCAATTCAGAGACAGTCGAAGTTCTCCAAATTCTACCACGCCATCAGCTACATGTTCGAAATCTCTCTGCACCACACCTTTCAACTACATGAAAGTCATCGCGAGATGGGGGTACATGGAATTTGGAGTGGCTATTGTTACGATGCCGCGGTTGGAATCAAGAACATTTACAGCACACGCCCAATGACACGTATGAACTCGCATGTCATTCTACCCGTCGCGGCAGGAGCGTTCGCCAACATTGTTGCAAGCAAGCTTCTTGGAAAGGAGGAGAGTGCACAGCGCTACTGCAACGAGATCAAGGTGATGCTTTCAGGAATCGTGAGAGCATCCACAAGTACGGAGCGTATAAAGCTGATGAACTTTGTGGTTCACGGCTACGACAATGTGACCCAGAACGCAGAAGGCGAGGTTACGCCGTTTACCATCGAGACCCCTAATACGCCACCCTCGAATGAGTCGTCTCCATCTCAGACAACGACCAGCTCACCCGCACAGACAACAGACGTTACCGCAAACTCGGACACGTACAGCTCAGGCGAAGAAGAGATGGAAGATGAGCAGACGAGCGAGGCAGACGAGACTGACGAGATCATTGAGCAGGACAAGCGAATGTCAGCATATTTCGTCCCTTCCAGCGGTCAGCAAGAATTTATGCAGCAGAGCCAGGCCGACAGTATCAGACAACAGCAACAGCATCAATCTCAGCAACAATCGCAATCTCAGGCCCAACATCACTCAAATCTTGGCATATCACCACACACACAATCCAATCCCTCGATCTATCCTTTGAGTGAACAGGTGTCTCATGAGCAGCAACATCAGCACCAACAGCTGCAGCATCAACGCTCCATGGTGGAAACCAAGTATGGGCCATCTGGATACAGCGAAATGGTCCCTGCTTCATCACAGGGCCCTGCTTCTGCTGGATCCTACTCTAATGCGGGGTTTTCTCCAGGATTCTCGTCGCCATATGGAGAAGATAACAGCGAGGAGTACTCGTATGCGAATCGAGCTCAGCTCCAACACCGAGGTCCAAATGCTTCACCACTTACGACTACCGACAGCGGATTTGCCAGCACCCATAGCCAAGCTATTGACCAAGACGCCTATTTTGCCCAGCGCCACCAACAGAATGTTCGTCAGCACCAATCCTTTAACGCGTGTCAATCCATGGACGGCGGCGAAGCGTCTCAGCCTCACCAACACCCTCTCAACTCCGCCGTCTTATCCGCGAGTCTGGACAATGGCCTTAGCAATCTAGTGCAAGGATGGAGACCGGCTCAAGAGCAGCGGAACGATGCACATCGCAGCAAGTTACATGAGTACCAACCCTTCATGACAACACGCAACTTGACGCAGGAGGAAGTCCAGAACCTTGATTACAAACTGCAACAAGAGATCAATCAGTTCGCCTCAGCACCGTCTTCATCTTCATCGCAGCACTTTACGGGAGGATACAGCAGCCAAGACCAACATTTGCTCCAGTATCAACAGCATCAACAACAGCAACAGTCTGGTTATTCTAGCACCGACATTTCTATTTCGGCATCTTTGAGCGACTCCAGGCTTCTATCAGGAGGATTCGAAGGCGCAGAATCTATGACGGGCTTACCGAGCTCCATCAACAGTTTCGGATTCACTCCGGAAGATTTGATGCAGGACCCTCAGCAGCGGTTTTACAACCTAATGGCAATGCCCATGGCATCGAGCTCGGCCAAATCGTTTTCCGACCCGCCTGACCTCAGCTCTTCAGCAACACCTTCAAACCAGCAACATCAACAACAGCAGTCCATGAACATCCGAATTCAAAACGGCAGCTCAACGTTTGACGATGTGATGGGGTACCAGCAGCAGCAGCAGCAACAAGGAGATATTCATGGAGAGCTGGCGAACCAGGTCTTACAGATGCCTTCGTACCCCGATTCTGAGCAGAACACATTGATGCTTGAGGCTCTCCGTAGAGCTGGAGCATTGTTTGATCCAAATATTGGTTTTGGCATTAGTCCTGGAGGCGTTGACATTATGGAGCCAGAGTTTGAAAACACTGATAGCCACGGTGGCGGCACCGGTGCAGAAAGCTTAATCAGCTATTTGAACGACCCCGACCAGGCCGTAAGGCGGCAGCTCTTTTCGAGCGTCGCAAGCAGAAACCTGCTCATGCAGCAAAATTCATCACAACCACAACAACAGCTGCATCAACGCCCTGTCTCATACCACCAGCATCAAGCACGGTGAACCATGACAACCGCGCCCTTCACTTGCACATATTTCGACAATTTTTCCTTTACAATAAATTAGAACTATGTAAAGTATTTTGTTTCATGTTCCTGACCGTTCATGGCGCTAATGAAAAAAAAAAAAAAGAATTACTGGTCCTATTTGACACCCATCCGAAAATCCATTTGCCACATCGAGTACGCAGGCTAATTCTCGAAGGAAATCCATGTAAAATACTTGATGAATTTCCCGAAGACAAAGGGCCTCTCGTGAAGCAGTCGACGTGTGAATCACAGGAAAGGCATTGCTTAGACTATAGGTGATTCCAGAGTAAACAAGCTACATGGATTTCCTGCCAGAATTGACTTGCATGCTCGACGTGGCAAAATAATATCTCAAGGTGGGTTGATAAAATGATCTACGCAGGGGTCGAACCTGCAATCTCCTGATTCGTAGTCAGACGCCTTTCCATTGGGCCAGCAGACCAAATCCTTGGAAATGGCGGGTTTAATAATGTATATTACTCTGATCATATGTAACAAGCCACATGTTTACACATATGACGTCACTGTTGCGGGAGTTTTGTTTTTCGTTTTCTCCCCCGTTTCGCCTCTTTTCGCTCCTTGTTCTCTTTGCCTCCTCATCTATAAAAGCGCCAGAAAACAAGACCCATCTCCCCATTGCCAGAGGGTTCCTCAAGCTAATCACTCAGTCCAAGCACACCCTTCAGACCACTCCTTCTGCCTTTAATACGAACATTATTTACGCACAACCATCAGGCACCAGCTTGAATATATTACTCCATCTCGTAGCACTGCGCAGCACTTTGTATTCCTTCTTGCCTTCATCACCTTTCTGCCCTTCTGCAACCTGCCCTCGCTTCTAGCTTCGCTACAAAGCTCCTTTCCTTTGTTTTTTCTGATCTGGTCTCGCCGCCAAATATCGACAACCCAGTTGTGCTGACGATTCTTTGATCCATTATGTTTGCCGTTCCCTCGATTTCTGCTCCTGGCTCATCGAATGCCAATGCTGCCCAGCCCGAAAAGCCAGTGACAGAATTGACGGCAGAGGACCAGGCTGCCGTTGATGCTCCCCTGCACTCTGTTGCCGGTATCGTGCCGACACTTCAGTAAGTGTATTTTATCGCTTTCTGGGATGCAATTGGTCTAAGTGTGTTTTTCTCTATTTGTTGCGATTGTTGCCTGCAATTAGTGTTATATCTATTGTCGGGTTGAAGATGATAAGAGAGAGAGAGAGAGAGAGAGAGAGAGAGAGGCATTTGCATGTGGTCAAAGGACATAGAAGAGGCATTACCGAACATCATAACAATATCAGCCAACCCTTGTGTATGGGATGTTTTGGAAAACTGTCAAAATGTGTTACGACAAAAATACAACAATGCTGCAAGGGGACATAGAAGGAGGAAGAAATGGAAGAAATGGTGGTGAGATGGCGAGGGCGCAACCATGAGCGTTATTTATGTCTCACCACTTAGGAGTGCAAAGTAGTGAGCGTGACTTTACATTGCGTTTCAATATGGGACCATTCATCTAACCTATCTACTGTCACCCACTGCATAGGAATATCGTCGCTACTGTCAACTTGGATTGTCGCTTGGATCTGAAGACCATTGCGCTGCATGCGCGTAACGCAGAGTACAATCCAAAGGTACACAGCATTTGCTATCTTTGAATCACCATTGCCTTATGTCGGTCATTTGGCAGTTGGCAGTGAGAATGATAAGCGAAAGGACCCTTGAGTCCTGAGAGGTATAAGAAAAAAAGCTGTCATTGAACTCTTTTTGCTCTCTCTCTCTCTGTCTCTCTTCAATGATCATTCATTGGCGAATGTAGCGCTTCGCTGCTGTGATTATGAGGATTCGTGAACCAAAGACGACGGCTCTTATCTTTGCCTCGGGCAAGATGGTTGTCACTGGTGCAAAGTCGGAGGATGACTCGAAGCTGGCCTCTCGCAAGTACGCTCGCATCATTCAGAAGTTGGGCTTTCCCGCAAAATTTACGGACTTCAAGATCCAGAACATTGTCGGCTCCTGCGACGTCAAGTTTCCTATCCGTCTTGAGGGGTTGGCCTACGCCCACGGACCTTTCACATCAGTAAGCGGAGCAAATTTTTCAGTCGGCCGACCATGACAATTGTGCTACCAAATGCATACTAATTTCTTTTGCGCGCTTGTGTCTATGTATGTGTCTAGTACGAGCCCGAGCTGTTCCCTGGCCTCATTTACCGCATGGTCAAGCCAAAGATTGTTTTACTGATTTTCGTCTCGGGCAAGATTGTGTTGACTGGTGCAAAGGTACAATGCACTGGTCATCATTGTAGAGCAGCACTGAAAACTACTTGGGCAAGCTTTCCGATTTTAACTGGCGCTTTGATTTGCTTTTGATTTGAAAACAGGTCCGCGAAGAAATTTACCAGGCGTTTGAAGCTATATACCCTGTGTTGACGGAATTCAGAAAACCCTAAGTGGAAGTGCCGCGAACATGGCACAAGACACGGGATGAAATAATATTGGACTTGGATGGTGTTCATGAACAGGACCATCGGAGACCCTGTCGTCCTGCTACTCCTTCATATGCTGGCGCACCTTGCGGGTTCAACACAAACACAAACGCACAACAACAACGGACCGGGAAACCCCTCCCCTGCGATACTTTTTTTTCATGCTATCCTTTCTCGCACTCCTCACCCCTATTATCTTCTCTAGCAACGCTTGTATTGTACACTTTTCTCTTTTTTACTCTGGCTCTCGATGTGGTGAACATACTGCTCGCAGCGACTATTCCTTTTCTTTATTCTTTTCGGTAAACAACTTCTCCTCTCTGTTGCTAACACGAACAAATTAACACACACACTACTTGTAAAATATTAAACCGAAATAAAGCTTCAACTTGCAATTTGTCAAAGAAATTTTAACTGCACTATGCGACCAAATCTGCGGACACATAACGTCAGCAAGGCGCCGGTTATACGCCATTCAGTTCTGGAAAGGAACAAAACAAGGCTTTTGCTCTAGCTAAGCAATACCTTTCCTGTGGTTCATACGTCGGCTGCTTCATGAGGGGCCCTTTGGCTTCAGCAATTGCACCAAGTATTTTACATGGGACAATCTATTTGACAACCCCTATACTAACTCCATATAAGGCCAACATTTTTTAAATGTCGATTATGCCAGTAGTCTTTATGGTACCTGGCCCCGGCTCTTTAAGCTAGAATCGTCATCTGTCTCTTAAAGGACTCCACAATGTAATTGATTTCCCATTTCGTCATCGCTGAGTCCGCCATCGACAAAACCCTGTTTTCCGTCATGAAGAAGGCTTCTCCCAAGGTCGCAAAAGGTTGCATGGGGTGCCAGGTGGAGGAAGGGATGGTTTTTAATCTCTCGCCCGTTGTTTCGACTTGAAATTCGCAAAAGATACGAGTTTGTTTTACATGGGATTTGTGCAGGGGTAGCCAAATAGATTATTCCATTTTACATGGATTTCCTGCATGGATGATCAAATATGACTAACCATCCAAGTTGCCAAAAAGCTCGAGAGAAAAGAGTACATGTACTTGATCTACGCAGGGGTCGAACCTGCAATCTCCTGATTCGTAGTCAGACGCCTTTCCATTGGGCCAGTAGACCTTGTTGGTTATGGCCGTCTACTGATTATAATATGTTCAATTTATTTTCTTTCCCTATTTGCAATACCCTTTAACTGCAAGACCCTCTATTTGCATATCCCTTCCCTTATGTGCATGCTTTCGCTTGGGTTTGAGTCTCGAATTAGCAAGGTCACGCAGGAGTTAGGTTAGGCTAGCTATGCGACATGGGTTATGAATTTGACGCCTCAAGCCAACATAGTTGGTAGGGGATGCGGCTCTGCCGTGCATGGAAGGCATCTATGGCTTCAAGGCCTTTGCGGGCCATGCGTCTCGTGCTCATGTGGATTTATGTTAATAAAGCTATTGATAAAATTTAACTTCAAGAATCACGTAGTGAAGACTCGTTAGAACCGAACATGTATGCGGGATCGAGACAGAAAGTCAAATCAAATCAAACGGTCGATGGTCGAGGCAGGCTTGCCGGAATACGTGGGATTACATGAACAGGTTCACCACCACCCAAAAACATGCACCATCCTAGCCAGCGCTTCTGGGACAAACAGGAAAAAATCCTAACCAGCAAGAACAGCTCCCTCATAATCAACCACTATTTAGAGAGTGCTATTGCTAATAATAATAAAAATGTGCATGCTTCACCTCAGGATGTCTTCGCGCACTACAGGCTATGTAGGGAGCAAGGGCCATCGATTCATCACTCATATGGTCATTGATTATGAAGTACGGATCCGTTGTGACATAGTCGGAGCGGACAGCTTGCTGTTTGTTTTCTACCCTACCTGCAGGCGTCCTTTCTATCACAGTTAATAAATCCCATGTCTTTGAGGGGTTTCGTAAAAAAAAAAAAAAAAAATACTTTGGTGGAAAGGGTAATGCAGTAGATCATTGCTAGTTAAGTATGATAGACTCGCAGGGTCAACCGACTCGAGAGACAAATTGTTATAGGCATGCAGCAAGAAGGGTAAAGGAACTGCTAGAGTTTGCAGCTTCTAACGCAAAAGAACCAAAAAAAAAAAAAAAGACATTTTCATGTCCACACCTATCGCATCTGTAGCTTCTACAATTGACAAAGTACGCGTTCGGCACACGTCTGGTAAATCTTTTTTTTTTTTTTTTTTTTTTTTTTTCGATAGAAACGTTTTCTTATGAGGGCTAAGTCTGCTCTCCCTTTACTTATCCATTACATATCATGATCTGGGCTATCTACTGGATTTTGTTTAATACGTTCATTCCCTATGTAGAGACAATAGGGCCCATACGCGGATGGACTTCCGTTCATGAAGAAAATTAGTATGCTGTGTTCATCTTCATATCAGTACATATAAAGATATTGGATGTCTGCGAAATTATGGGTTCTTTGGGTTGTAAGGCCACTGAAGTTTTTAGTGGGTTGTCCCTCACGACGCTTGACAAGATGTCTTTGATATTAAAGTTACTGGGGGTTTAGGCCTTTTGCTAGTGTACCTGAGTATCATAGGACAAAACGCTTTACGCTACAGGCACTTTGGTGCTTAAAGTGCGAAGTTCATTGCAAATGCGAGCAGCAGTTGCTCAGAGACAAGCATACCAGACTACCTTTCCATATTGTATAAAAAGAAGCACAAGTCGATGTTGCATAGGGTAGTGTAGCTATTGACAACTGCAGAATTTGGTCCTCTGATAGTGTTTATCACAAAAAGCTGCTCATATTAAGTGATGAATTGAGCGAAAACGAACAAATGAACACGTCAACATGGAAGGCATGATGCGCAATGGACCTGCGCATCTTTTCTTGAATATGGAGAGACTCTTTGATATGCTTGTTTCCGTTCAATTGCTCGATTGGATGTGTGACATTTTTATATTCAAAGTTCAGCAGCTCATCGCTCACTCCTTCTTTTCTTCGTTCCTCTTCACTCCCATCCTTCATCATCTCTCCGCCATCTGTCACCACACAGCGTGGTATATTTCTCGACCCTTTCGTACTCGACACAAGCGGATCATCGAACACTAACAACACATCCAAGGGGACTGAACTTGTCACTCCAGCATCAGGATTCCATTCTTCACTCGCACACGACATCTCAGTAACGGTCAACGGAAAGAGTGTACATCATGGAGAATTTCATAGAGAACGTGTCCGGATACTCCATGTGGGATATCCGCAATGCCCTCGAGAAGGTGTAAGCGATATGTCGGCATCATTTAGCAGAAACTGTAAGACCTATATCGCTCTTGAAGCCAAGCTGTTGATTGTAGTGCTTTGATCCCTCTCTTCTAGGACCGCTAAGGTCATGAACTACACGGAAATGGAGCAGAAAGTCAGGGAGGCCACCAGCAACGATCCCTGGGGGGCGTCCGGCACCCTAAAGCAGGAATTGGCTCAGGCCACACACAACTTGTACGCAGTGACCATCATGTTTAGGATCAATGAACTGTCCCCGACGTTCCAATACTCATCGACATTATTGCTTTCTTGTACCTCTCATAGCCAATACTTCAACGAGATTATGCCTGCCCTCTTTAAGCGCTTTACAGAGAGAGAGACGCGCGAATGGCGCGTAATCTACAAGGTCAGTCACCGATCATTATTAGCCCATTGACCCTCTGCTTTCTAGCTATTGACATCCTACTGATATATTGTTGCCTTTCATTGTTTCAACACACTAGTCGTTGGTTCTTCTCGAGTACCTTGTCACGCACGGCTCCGAGCGTGTCGTTGACGAAGCAAGAAGCCATATCTCGACTGTCAAGGTACTCCGCAACTTTCAGTATGTGGATGACAATGGCAAGGATGAGGGTATCAATGGTATGTGACAATGGAGACATTGTTTCGAGGCGACTTTATTTTCATGGCCGTATCGTCGCTTCGCCGCTGCTAATGCTTTACCTTCTTTGATCCATAATTCTAGTTCGCAACCGTGCCAAAGAGTTCGCTGAGACGCTGAGCAGCGTAGATCGCATTAAGGAGGAACGCAAGAAGGCAAAGGCAAATCGAAACAAATTTGTTGGTTCTGAGGGAGGCGGAAGTGGATTTGCAGGCACCAGCTCTAAATATGGAGGCTTTGGAAGCGACAGTTACTTTGACGACCGCTCTGGTAAGTTTTCATGGCAAATAGCTTAAGCAAGAAATTTCACTTACGAATACCCTGACCAACATTCTCAATGGAATTGAACATTAGGCGGATATGGAGGATACAGTGGCGGTGGATCAGGAAGTGGGCGGTATGATGATCGTAGCAGCAGCAGCAGGCCCGGCCGCTATGACGACGAAGATCGGGACCCATCTAGCTCACCACCCGTCCGTCGTAGTGCTCGCAAGTCTGAGGCGGCCAAGGCCGCTGCCAAGGTCGAACCCGTCAAGGAGGTGAACCTCTTTGATTTTGATGAACCCGCTACATCGGCGCCTGCGAACCAGGTTGCCTTTGGTTCGAACACATCCAAGCCTGCGGACGATGGCTGGGGTGACCTTCAGTCTGCCACTGACGATTTTGACGATTTTCAAAGTGCACCTCCAGTCGAACAAAAGGCTCAGGCGTCCATTCCAGCGTTTCCAGCCTATACTCCCACAATGGCCTCTGTCCTCCCGCCAGTAAGGACAAACAGTACTTCCAGCAGCGCCGGCAATGGTTTTGGCGGAGTCAGCGCCAAACCAGCGAATAATGGCGGGGCATTCGATCTCTTGGGAAGCAGTCCTGTCAACAGCAACACGATGGCCTCGTTCGGCGGCAGCACCATCCCTCCCCTATCGGCATCGTCGGCGCAGTCTAACAACAACGTCAAGCCCTCTTCCTCTTTTCCAGTTCAGGTATGTTTCTATTCTGTATGGATGGTTTATTGTCATACAGTTCGGACAATACCCTTATCACCATGCTGTTTCATTGTTAGACCAATAATCCCTCGGCTTCCAATCCTAATGATATTTGGGCCAATGCTTCTGGATTGATCTCGTTGGATGGTCTCGGCAAGACCAAGGCCAAGGAGGCAGCGCCGTCCATGAACGCCTTGGCAGCCAACTCATGGAATTCTGGCGCGTGGGCCAGCAAGCCTGCGACCCCTGCCGCCTCCAACCAAAACTCAATGGCATTTGGTAACTTTGGAACAATGCCAACCAACAACCAGTCAGCCAAGAAGAACAATAATATGAACTTTGACGATCTGCTGTCCTAGATCGGGTCCGCATAGTATGCGGTATTCTCGGATACCTCTCTATCTGAAATAACTATAATACTCAGGTTTTGCACTGAAATAAACGTCTACATTGAATATTCAGACGGCCTTGTTCCTTGCGTCGTTTGAAATCAATATTGAGGTGTATGTTCTGTAAAGTCCAGTGCTGTGCTGCTGGTGTTAGTATAGCAAGCTGAAACTGCGAGATAAAGGTGCGAAAGGGGCGGAATGTGATTCCGTGGCTTGATTGTATAGCCGATGAGCACTTTGAGATTAAGCACTTCGCCGTGCTGTAGACCCTAGCCGTTTTTGATTTTTGCCAAAGACAATGCGACAATGCGCCGAGGCTTTGAAGGATGCGACGACTTGTATTCCTAGCTCTCTCGCATATTAATACCGCCCGTCGTGCATACCCTTTAGCCTGCTGCCAACGCCGGTACCCGCTGTGCCCACCAGATGGATAGGGGGAATTAATTGCGTTCCTTGGGGCACTTCTTGGGATGGTCATATTCTTGGGCCGTGGCCTTGGCGACATGATGGCAGCATCCACACTGCGAGAATTATCACCACAGAGATGTGATGGCGGCTGAGAACATGTCCAGGATTGTCAGAGGACACCTGGAGAAGCAAGAACGACCTCTTTACCTACAGCCCAAGACGGCCGATGGACGGTACCCTTGGCAGGAGGGCCCAAACATGAACTCTTCCACAGTTGGCACCAGCAACACCAACAGCAGTGCATCGACGACCAGCGCTAGTACAAGCACCGGTGCTCTCCCCCGTGGTCGCAAGTGGACACTATCTGTATCGAACAAGCCAAGAAAGCCCGGGAAAAAAGCAAGAGTTTTAGAATCATAGTTAAGTCTAGTTTTTTGTGTGTCACACTTGCTGAGTTCGGTGCATAAGGAGGGCACCTATTTCACTTCGGTGACCTAGTCTACGCCTGAAATGCACTGGATTCCAAAACTCCTTAAACAATGCCACCGCACCATTATCCTTCTCCTTACTCTTCTTTTCTTCCGCCGCCCAACCGCGCCTTTTTAGTTTTCTGTCAATTGCCACACCGTACTATTGTCCCATGTCCCGCCGCACCCTCTTCGTCTCGTAAGAATCCGCAAATCGCCATTGTCGCCTGCCGTTGGATCGGTCATGAACCCACAAGAACCAGTCTTCCTCATGTCTTGCTGCCTGTCTTGTCCGTCGTAATAGTGGATTCTCTCACCGCACTCGCGCAAGAGATCTTGCTTATGAATTCGAGAGGTAAAGGATAAAGCCATGGCTATGTTGTTAACCTCCAGCTTTTATGTGTGCCTTCATGTTCTAATTATGTCTGTTTTTTGTCCGAATTAGATACGGTCCCCTTGTGCGCTGCGATATTCCCGCTCTCCGTAATGATTCTTCGAAGCCGTAAGTAATGCGCCCATTATCTGATCGAGGACTGTTGAGGACTGGATCTTTTTACCTTCAGCACCGCAGACGATGTGGGTACGAGTTGCCGCCCAAGGACAATGGCAGCATTCAATACGCCAATTTTTGATGCAAGAAGCATACTTCGGATTCGCTTACACACAACACCGCAACACTGGTTGATTCAAACCTCGAGCATCCAATTGTTTACCAGGATATACTCCGCTGTTTAGCCCACCATCCAGGAGGAATATCTCATCTTTTCGCCAGACTCGAAGATTATGAATGAGGCATGGATTGAAGCTTCAATTGATGGCCAATTATCATGATATCGCTATTTATCACCCCGACAATATCAACAGGAGTGGTTCCATAATCGTCCATCTGTAATGTCCTGCTAACACTCAGTCGTATCGAAATCACAAAAATCAAAAGTACACGATACGAGTCGATCGATCGATGTTCGAGAGACGATAATGTGGTCAACCACCAACGAATGCACAATATATCCTTTCGGACCCAATCAAAACGACAAGACGAACAGATGTCTTCCTCCTCCTTCCGTCCACGCCTTAAACATGTCTGGATCCTGCCTTACTGAACTCGACTCCTCTCTCTTTGTTTCCTTCCTCTTCGCAACCTGCTGCCTCGCGATATCCTGCCTGGCACCGATTATATTTATTGCAACTGTTTTTGCTTGATTGGTGTCATCCGCTATATGGCTTAAACGTTTAACCGCATTGGATGGTATTGCAGTTACGCATTTGTTGAGTTTGAAGATGATAGAGATGCCCGCGATGCCTACCACGAGATGAGAGACGTCCGATTTGAGGGCTATCGCCTTGATGTTCAGGTACCACAACATAGCCACTATTGTTACCTGCCGAATCATGCCGATTGCAAGTTCAGCTAATATTGACTGTGGTCTTTGTTTTTGCTCAATTATAACTAGTTCGCCAAAAACGCGCCCAGTGCTTCGTGGAGATATGAGCGCGGAGGCGGGCGTGGACGCTCCAGATCCCCTCCTCGCCGTGGTCGCTCGCCACCTCGCCGTCGTTCGCCTCGTCGTTCCCCTAGTCCTCTGCCTCGTCGTCGCTCACCGAGCCCTCGAGGCCGCAGCCCAAGTCCTCGTGGTCGCCGCCCTCGCTCACCCAGCCCAGCTGGTGCGCGCCGTCGTACCTCTGCTTCTCGTTCGCCCGTTCGTGGTCGTAGTGAAGAACGAGAGGTTGATCGCGATGGTGACCAAGTGATGTCGCCTAGGCATTCTCGCAGCCCAGAACGCCGTCCCTCAGGAGACGCTGGCAACGGTGGCGGTCGCTCGCGTTCGCCTTCCCCCCGTGGCCGTTCTGTCTCAGCCAGATCTCGCTCTGTGACTCCTTAGGACGCCTTTTACATCGTTTCAGTCTTCCGTCCTGAATAGACCAAGAGTTCTGACGGACATGGTAATGGACAGGGAAGGCAGCAGCAACTAACAGTTACCTCGATATTAGCAACAAAACATTAGCATCGTCCACCAAAGGAATAACGAAATAAAGAACTCGACAGCAGCCTGAGCTACATATAGCAGCTTTTCGCACTGATGGCTATTATATTTTATTCTACAGATGATCCCTTATGTTCTTTTATGGTGGCAAATACGGCACTCTATTTGCTCCTGATTAGTTGCTTTAAACAGCGGTCTTCTTGACAAGGAAAGAGACAAGATCGACCTTGGTGACAACGGCCTTGACCTTAGAGCCCCCACGCTCAGTGACAACACCAGCGGAGTTCTTTTCGAAGAATCCAGTCAAGTCCTCCAAGAGGGTGTCGTCAGTGATCTCTGTGAAGTGAGTGCCCGACTTTTGGAACTTGAACATGACATCTTGAACCTGACCATCGACCTGGACACGGCCAGTCGCGATCCTTGAAAGCAGGTTGCCGAGGGTGACCAATCCAACAAGACGGCCGTTCTTGGACGAGACGACGGGCAACTGGTCAAAGCCATTGCGTTCCATCAAGATGATGGCCTCGCGGCAGCGGGAGGTGTTTGTGACAGTGACAGCAGCCTTGAGGTGAAGGCTTCCGACGGTGGCGCCGCCCCACTGGAGGTGCTTGGACTCTTGCTCGTTGGCCATAGCCTGGTCTGTGAATCCGTTGGTCTGCATCCAGCCATCGTTCAAGAACTTGGTCATGTAGTTGCGGACAGAGTCGGGAAGAAGGACAACGCAGCGCTTGCCAGGGCCGAGATCCTTAGCAGCCTTGACAGCAGCCGCGACAGCAGTACCGGATGAACCTCCGCAGAGAATACCCTCCTCGCGGATCATGCGGCGGGCCATTGTGAACGACTCCTTGTCTTCGCTCTTGACCCATCTATCAATGAGGTTGCGGTCCAAAACCTCGGGAATAAAATCATAACCGATACCTTCAACCTTGTAACCCTCGGTTGAGGTATTGAGAGACTCGGGCTGGGCCAAAATAGAGCCGTGGGGATCGACACCGACAATCTAAGAGTTCATATAATTGTTTGTATAATTGGTCATGTTGTTAGGAATGTCTCTATGCACAAATATTGTCCCCCTTTTTTTTTTTTTTTTTTTTTGACAAACATGTTCGTCTCTGCTTACAATGATGTTCGGGCAAAGGGCCTTCAGCTTTCTGGCAATTCCCGTAATCGTACCACCGGTACCAGCACCAGCAACTAGCATGTCGACCTGGCCGTTACAGGCCCTATAGATCTCCTCTGCAGTGTGATCAAAATGGGTGACAGGGTTGTAAGGGTTGGCGTACTGGTCCAGAATGACAGAGTCGGGGATCTCTGCGTTCAAGCGTTTGGCGACTCCAATGTGGGATTCAGGAGCATCCCAGGCAGCCTCGGTGGGGGTGCGAACGATCTCGGCGCCGAGAGCCTTGAGGACATCGACCTTCTCCTGAGACATCTTTTCAGGAAGCGTGATGATGGTGCGGTAACCCTTGACGGCAGCGGCCAGAGCAAGACCGATACCTACATTCCCAGGATTTTTTGTTTGTTGGATTGTGTACCACGTTGCGGATACATAAGTTAGTGTCTTGTGTTCACTTTGTCTGAGTATCAATAATAGCAAAAAAAAATTGCACACGAACATCCTCCTTTAAGTCTGGTTGCTTCTCGAGACAGGAAAAATAACGAAAGAAAGAACAAAACTGATAATGGGACGTATATTCTTACCGGTGTTTCCAGAAGTGGGCTCGATAATGGTGCATCCGGGCTTCAAGCGTCCGTCCTTCTCAGCCTCCTCAACCATGCGCTTTCCAATACGATCCTTGACCGATCCACCGGCATTGAAGAACTCGCACTTGGCCACTACATAGTATCAGAACATTTAGATGCAGTAAGTACAGGCGTACGTGGACATAGCTTATGTAGCATCCGATAGCAAATGCATGATGCAGAGTGAAAGTACAACATACGTAGCTCGCACTGAAGACCCTCTGACTTTGCGATCTTGTTAATACGGACCAAAGGGGTGTTTCCAATATGGTCCAGGATGGTATCGAGAATGGCAGGCTCAGGGAGGCTATAAAGGGTACGACAACAAAAAAGGTCAGTCGATGACGAGTCGGCGATGATATATTCGACATTGGACTGACTCGTGCAAGGTCCTGCCTGCACAAGAGCACTAGGGTATGGGATCACTTCATATTCACATACTGCTCCTCGTGTCTGTGGCTACCAATCTGGCTGCAGCCGTGGGCTCCGCAAGTGGTGGGGGACATGATGTTACGAGGATGTAGTGGGTTGAATGAGATGAGAGAAGAGGTAAGGGTGGGATGATGAGAAGAAGAGAAGAGGTGAGTGAGCGATGGGGAGGAGGAATAAAAAGTGCACTGTTTTGGTTCCTGAAATATTTTTTCGCACGGTGCAAAAATGGAAATAGAAAGCATCCACAGAAGCCACGTTTCGCAGTCCGGTCTAAAGTCAAACGCAAGCGCGATGTCGAAAAGCAAAGGTCAGAGCAGCACGCAGTACAGCTCCTTCTTTCAGTTATTTTATTTCAGTCGCTGTTATTGTTAGATAATGATAAATAATAGAAGAATAGGTCGCGCTGAACAGAACAGCGCATTTACAGCAAACAGGGAGCGAGAATGGACCGTAGTCCAATGCTGGGTACTTGTGGAAAGACCACCCCACGAAGAGAGACTTCCTCCTGTGATTGACCCATATATTTCGCTCCCATTGAGGCGTTCCAGAGCCTAGTAAGCTAATTTGTGAAAACAGAGGTGGATGCCGCGTCATAATTCATTCACTCAAGACCTTGCACAACGCCCTACCATCTCTATGCAGGAGGACGTGTCCATCCTTGGCAGCTTTCATCTCGATTGTCGTGACTATTGGATTGCCACAATATCTACTCCTAAGCTGTTTTTCTGTCGCCAGTACTCGTTTACTTATCCCGCTTATCATGCTTACTGGCCATTATCATTGAACTGCGGTTTAGTGAGGCCGGACTTGGGACATTTAATACTCGTGAAGTATTCGTGGCTACTCTCCATCGATTAGTTCAAAACGATATGGAAATGCTACAGAGAGAGTATAAGATATCCGTACCCGTGATCATATTATCCTTTACCCTTCTTCTGGCTAAGAGAAGCAGGGATACATAGTCTTATTACTGACCGTTTTTCAGTCCTGTTGAAGCATCGTAGGTCTTGAGGCCAATACAGACAACTACACTTGCCACAGGCGCTTTGTTACGGATCCTTCGAATTGCCTATTTACACATAACATTCCTGATTGCGTGTTCCATGTGTGTGGTTCAGGCCGTATTTCAAGTAAACCATCGGACAGTGACGCTGCCGAAAGTATTACTGCTTGATGAAAGAAGTGAAAGATGTTAGGGCATAGTTAGAAATATAGGAACGCATGTGAATGCCATTGTTCTGCGATCTTGTGTACCTTATAAAAGAGAGACAGCCATCGCCCAACAGCAATTCCGAATCCATCACTGAGTTCTTCATGGTACTTGAATTGTTCACATACCAGTGCTGGCTGGACTCTGTAATTAAAATTAGTGATATTACGATGCGCATGTCACCGAGGATGACAAACTTTATTGCTTGTTGACTATGGACGCGTATTTAAAGGTCATAGCCAGGTCTAACCAATGTATCGAACCACCAACGATAATTAGATTGTACGCGGCAAAAAACGCTCCCCCAATACGAATGCTATCTCCCCGGCTCTACAACATCACTGAGGACTCCATTGAGTTCAGGTGGCAGGGTTTTACAGCACGTTTTCATCGTTTATTTTGAAGGATCTATATATCGCTACAGAATTTTGACATTTCTTCATCACTCCTGGATCGTGCGACTGAACCAACTTTTTGCGCATCGGAGCACGCCGTTGTCTTCTCAAGCACCAGTTTGCTTACACTAGCCGCGAGCGTTTTTCTCAAAAACCATTTCCTCATCTTCATCCTCATCCAAAATTTCATCTCAGTCCAGACACGACTTTCTACAAAATAGAGCACGGTATCGACTTTCCAGGCACCGATTTACCTATACCAGCCTTGGGCGTTTCTTCATAAAGCGCGTTTTCAGAATCCCCATTGCCGTTTATCAATTTCAGATGCCACTCAAACGTTATCAAGGCATGGCCAATCTCTGTCTGTCATGAACCATAAGAAAAGACAAGGCATTCGTCTATACTTCCGTTTACACCACAACCGACGTAGGAAGAAGGAGCGACGCGAGAAGAGTATCGACCAACACATTGCGAACGGGTTGGCCGTAGATTAGGACGAAGCCTTGGATGTTGTGGAAGATGGCTTCAACGACTATGATATACAAGTTGCCAAAGTCATGTCCTTCTCTGAAGCCCATGCTACTTCGCCGGACAAGTCATCCACGAAAAATTCAAGGAAATGCCCCTACACTGATCCTTTTTCCGAAACTCTGTCCACCAATCTGGAAAAAGAGGAAGAGCCAATAACCTCGGAGACCTTGGAGATGATTGAGAAGCTGCAGAAGGTCGAGCTATTGCAGAGCCAGATCAGAGAATTGCGGAAGATCGCGCCTCCCAGCAATACGTTCGCTTCAGTCAAACAGCATAAATGGCACTCAGGAAAAAAGTGTGTCTGTAGTGGAGCGTAGAGCAGTACTTAATTGCTACGAGTTTTGCAAGGGAGAAAAAAGAGAACGCGAAAATCGCTACGATATCGGATCCTTTTCTACGAGCGGCCTATTACATGGGACCCTCACTCCACACCGTTAAGAATATCGTGTTGAGAAAGGATAACGGAGACGCTCAAGGTAAACATCCACGCTACAATCACAATTTATCGTTTGCTTCAGACTTTTGACGAATCGCAACGGAAATGAACACCGAGGAACAAGCTGTTAATCTTAGAGTCCTTTTTAACCGTATCGAGATACCACTTGCAGAGCAATTCAAGGCTCCAAGCAAGGAAGCGATTCGCTGTTGATGAAGAAAATGGGCCTCCGTTATCAGGATGTCAGGAGCACTACAAACTTTGTCGAGACCGAGGATATCAAGGCCAAGAGGTGGCGCTACCTTCAAGAGCGACGGTCCGACAGGCATAAGGACGCCGTGTTTGTATATTTGGACAAGCCCTAATGTAACCAGAGCTGTAGAGGATCCCTTCGTCAGTCTCTCTCGGTTCAGAAGATAATGCGACGGAGACAGAAGATAACGCCAAACTGAATGTTCCGCAGGGTCTATCCTGTGCGCATGAATAAAAGATTTGACGCGAGCTAACCTCAATCATAGACGGAGATATATCAGGCTGTCAACCACACCTTGTCCTCGTATTTCCCCGCATTTATCAAGGCCTGCCGAAACAAAAGGCTTCGCGTTCCTGGCAGTGCATGCCTATACAATTCGTGCTTCTTGGCAACTCTCCATCGCTCTCTACCTTGCAATGCACCTTCATTTCACCACAGCACACCTTTGGCTTTATCAATCCTTCTCCTACACATCCCAACTTTTCCTACAGAACTATGCTTCGATGCAAAATATAACTTTTATCCCGGACCTCGGATGGCATACGAGAGCCCTGAATGCCCTGCAGGCCCAGGCTTGACAGGCCCAGCTCGCGCTTTTTTTCTCTAAGCTCCTCTCCATCCTAGTGCTGCCAGCACCAGTAACGCCACCAGTCGGTAAGCACTGGAGTCACCTTCAAGCTCTCGACATCCAAGAACGATGCCACGAGGGCTTCCAAAGCGAAGAGGGATTATGGTAAGATGAAGACAACTATGCTGTTTCAGTGCTCTCATATTACATATTACTAACGGCTCAACTATGGGTTGTAGGATTATAATAAGAAGGCACACACCGTACATTGAATCAGATAACGCGTTCTTGCCGGCCCAGTGCAACTGGACGATGTTCTATATTTCAATATCTCAAGCATTTTCTGAGGCCGTAGATGTGAAAGTTGTGAACCGAGTATCACGTCAGTTGATCTAACGTACACCAAGAAGAGACCCAACCGTATGCTGCTTTTCTCTCCGCCTGCACGTACTTCTTCCACAGTTGAACTAAGCATCAAGGCAAATTCATGCTGTATTTGAGCAGTAGTGTCGGAGAAGGTGGTGGGGACGAGCGTATTTACTTACGTGATGAGACTAGAAGACTAGGGGCAGTGGATTCCCTCGATCAAACAACGAAGTTTGTAGAATATTGCAGTCGGTTTCTTTCATGAGCCGCTGATCTGCGGGCCCTTCTTTCTGCGTGAAGCCTTTTATAACAATACAAAATGACCGCAGCGTTTCCTCAGACTGACCTATTAAGTGACCAGGGAGCAAGTTCCTCTCTGATGAAGAGGGTCAGCTTTAAACTGAATGATACAAATCGCTACCTCCAAGTGTCCCGGTTTCTCATCCATTTATATAAGAAAACTTATGAGCCCCTTTCTGAACAGGCCTGGCTGAGCATTATCGACCGAGTTTACATCCACTCCATCACTCCATCACTCCATCTGTCCTTTCTTCCATCCCTCCATCACCCTCTTCTTCCCTTCCTTCTTTCAACATCCTTCACCCGGCAGAAAAGGGGTCGTCGCCTTTTATTTTTATCCACCTCTCGTTTTATTCGCCATTACACACTTCCAGTTCGACCTAAGAGCGAAGGATATCCTCAGCCGTTATTCAATCGCCCATTGCGGCTGAACACCTTCCCCCCCTTTCATCCCAACCATGGACAAGATACTGCACCTCGGCAAGAAGAAGTCGACCAAACACTCACCTCCAATCTCCATCTCCTCTCCAACCTTGAACCCTACAGGCACGGCCGCCTTCTTCCCGCCCAGCAATTCGCCGCCGTATCAACCCCAGACGACGTATCAGCCCCGAGTGAGCGTCAATCTTAATCAGACAGACCGCGAACAAGGCCAGTATGCCATCAGCAGCAGCTACGCCAATAGTGGCAACAACAGCGGTGTTTATAACAGTAATTCGGGAGAAAGGACAAGCAGTAATGGACATGGCCATTACTCCCACTCGAGCGACTATTCATCCTCGACTTCATCCCCGCCTCCGTCTGCTCGAGGAAACCATCCCAGTCACTACTCAGCCTCGTCCAGCCCATACTTTGGATCCGTCTCGGCTGCCACTGCGAATGCACTTGCCACATTTGCCGCAGGACATCACCGCGTCTCCTCAGGGTTAGACCGGCCGACCTCTCCCAGCCATGATGCACAGTCTGTCCGCTCGTACAGGACTTCGACCTCTGGGACACAAAGTGAGGCTGGGCGAACTGAATACAACATGTTACTGGCGCGCCCCCGGACGGACCAGGAAATCGAGGACCGCTTCGTTGATTTTATGGTATGGAGATGGCACCTGGCCTTGTCCTGGTGTCTTTGTTCAGCCGAGCGCCCAGATGCTATCGCAAGCGAGTGGAGGCAGAAGAGAGAGGGAAAGCTCTGCAAAAAAAAAAAAAAAAAAGACAAATCAAGAGGTGCATCAGCCAGCAGCAGACCGATAGAAGTGGTCCATGCGTGCAGTGTCGCTTCTTCAAGGTCGTGGATGGCTTGTTGCTGCGATTGGGCCCTCAGGGGACTTGTATCGCTAATTCCATTGATGATGGTACTGATTATATTTCAACGCCATTCCCTGAATAGAATAACATGGGCATGCATGAGCCTGAGAAGCGCAAGGCAATGGCGGGACTTTCGATGGACAATAAATGGAAGCTCATCTATCAGCACGAGGCCCAGGAGCAGAGCAAGGTACAGAGCGTCGCCCTAAAAGACTCAATTGCTCTTATATACAGGAGCATAAAAGGAATATTTTGCTGACGCGTCGTTTATTTGACACTACTTTCCGTAGGCACGGAAACGAGAGGAGGGCTTCATCGACAAAACGTCTCCAGAGTACTATGTACGAAAGATGCAGTCGGATGCAGATCTCAGGAATATGGATATCAAAATTCTGGTTGCACTTCACGTGTCGCTCAAGTCTCAGCCCATATCGTATGTGCGCATCGTATACCATGTGTTCCCCCAACGTCCAACAGGAATTCGAAGAAGACGCGCACGGATACGGATATGGTACTAATAACGTCCTGTTTACGGCAAAATAGCTGGGTTCGGATCTTCATTCAGAATCGCGGACAACAGATCCTTTCGTCCTCACTAGCAACCCTGAACCATCGTCCCTCTAGGTATATGTTTTGCTGGATCTGCTTATACATTGCTGGTCGAGCATCGAAGCGGCGTATTTTATTTAGATATTTTCCCTAACTTTCATACTCATTTCGTGATGATAGACGCGACACTGATTTGGCAATGGAGCACGAGATCGTAAAATGCTTGAAGACGCTGCTCAACAATAGATGGGGGGCTCAGGAAGCGATCAAACATCCTCCTTGTATATCCGCTCTTTGCTTCTCAATCACATCGCCCCAGCTTCAGACGAGAAAGCTGGTCGTAGAGGTGCTAACTTTTTTGTGTTACTGCGAGGTTCCAATGGGTCACAAGCTGGTGTTAGAGGGATTGGATCAGGTTCAGGAATATTGGAAAGAAAGCGCACGCTTCGACGCATGGATGCGAATCTTGGAAAATACCATTGACGGCCGCGGTCGCTTTGGCACCATGGTTGGAATGAGCGAGGAATTGAAGAAGACAGGAACACTCGACAGCCATCTTATCGAATATGTGGTATGTGTTTTTGTTGGCGCGTTTTCACAGACAGTCCCTACTGAATGAGCTACCGAAAAATAATTATGGTACTCATTATGTCGGTTTCTTCTCTCTGATAGCTGTCCAATGTCATTTTCATCAACGCATTGCTACAAGTCGTAGATGATATTGAGCTCCGAATCCATCTTCGGAGCCAGCTGACGACTAGTGGGTTAACGCGAATCATTTCCGTAAGTGGAGCACTTTGATGTAGTTGTATATGTCTGTGGACTCAAAAATACTAAGTTCATATTGGTTTTTGCTTGGCGTGATGGTGATAGAAAATGAGGAGTCTCAATCATGACCTGATCGACAGGCAGCTCAACATCTACGAGGATGAGGCGGAGAACGACTACGACGATATGGTGGAATTCTACAACCACCAGATTCTGCATGACATGTCCGACCCTTACGATGTGTTCCATGCATTGCTTCGGTCTGTGGAAAGCAGTAGGGCGTACGACTTTTTCCTGTCACTTCTTCAACATATGCTTCTTATTCGCGAGGAAGGAGACCTAAGGTACGCTTCATGGACTTGATGTTTCTATGATAATTTCTGGAGGACACGATCACTGAGCCTTTCTGCAAGCGCTGCCACGCATATCCAAACATTTTAGGATTCGCTACTTCCAGCTTATGGATGCAATCGTAACTCAGGTCGTGCTCGATCGACGTGGGATTACAGACGACTTTGATCAAAAGATTGGAATATCTGTCAATCAACTTGTCAGCAAGCTGGTAGACCAGGATCGTCTGAATGTTGCCCTTGAGGAGTCGAAGCGCCTGCGACAAGAAGTTGAAAAGTTGACTCTACAAAAGAATCAGCTGGAGCACGATATTGGCCAAAAAGATGGTAGGTATTTGTAATAGTGACATGATGATGGAATTTTGTCCGCATATTACACACAATCTAATCACCTTTTCCGTCTTTAATAGATGGTGTGGTCTCTGAACTGAAATCCAATATCTATTCCCTCGAGGATCTATTGCGGGTCTCACGACACACTATCCAAACACTCCAGGCGAAACTGAATGAGGTTGAGACCCAGACACATACCAAGATTGCCTTGCAGGATGCCCAACTGAAGCGTCTAATGAAGTCCCTGGACGATGCAAATGCTTTAATGAAGGAAGCTGGAATGCAAACAGGCATCTCCATTGGTACAGGCCCTGGGGGCCCTGGCGTTGGCTATGGAAACGGCTATGGCACAGGGACTGGAACTGGTCATGGGAATGGCCATGGAGCTGGGTATGGAACTGGCATTGGTTCAGGAACTAGTACTGGCTCAGGAATTGGTACTGGCTCAGGAGCTGGCACTGGCTCAGGAATTGGTACTGGCTCAGGAACTGGCACTGGCTCAGGAACTGGCACTGGCTCAGGAATTGGTACTGACTCAGGAACTGGCACTGGCTCAGGAACTGGTACTGGCTCAGGAACTGGCACTGGCTCAGGAATTGGTACTGGCTCAGGAACTGGCACTGGCTCAGGAATTAGTACTGGCTCAGGAACTGGCACTGGCTCAGGAATTAGTACTGGCTCAGGAACTGGCACTGGCTCAGGAATTAGTACTGGCTCAGGAACTGGCATCGGTCCAGGAACCAGTGCTGGGTCTGGATATGGTGGGAAAGGCAGCAGAGACGAGGTCCCACCGCTTGACAAGGATAAGATTCGCCGCATGCTCGAGCAAACCAGAGCGGAGAAATCCAAGCTGCAGGCACGATATGGTGCCCAGGTGCCTGCTTATATTACTACAGCGGATCCTACACTCAAGCAGGATTTGGAGCGACTCGACGGACAGCAGCACCCAGAACAGGGCACCGGTCTCGAGGGAGTTTCCAATGGATCCGGAAGAGGACGCGGACGCAAGCAATCTAGAGAAGGAGACGAGGATGATGAATCTGCTGATGAAGGTATGCAGTCTATTTACAGAGCCATTCTTGACGAGACATGCTTTTGTTCTAATGCCATGTCTTCTTTTAACATAGTCGAGGAGCTTTCAGAAGAAACCGCCACTTCATTGCCGCTGGCACCACCACTCGTTGGTGGTGCTCCTCCACCTCCACCTCCACCGCCTTCCGGAGGCCCCCCACCACCTCCCCCACCTCCAGCTGGTGGTCCCCCACCACCTCCCCCGCCTCCAGCTGGTAGTCCCCCACCACCTCCCCCACCTCCAGCTGGTAGTCCCCCACCACCTCCCCCACCTCCAGCTGGTGGTCCCCCCCCACCGCCGCCACCACCAGGTATGGGACTCACGTCATCTCTCCCATCACCACCCGTTGGCATGGGCAACCTGCTTGGTCAGATGCTGGCTAAAAGTAATTCAACCAAGTTAGGCGGCAACAATGACTCCGATTCTGACTCTGATGAGCCCGCACCAGGCAGTTTTGCTGCCATGTTGGCCGCCAAGAAGAAGAGATTAGGACAAAGCAGCCCGACAACGACCAAAGGACCTTCATTCGCCCGACCAAAGGCTGGAGACCCGCCACCTCCACCCCCATCAGGAGCAGGGGGACCACCGCCACCACCGCCACCACCAGGCCGTGGAGGACCGCCACCTCCTCCCGGCGGAGCAGGGCCACCTCCCCCAGGAATGATGTTGACGAACAAGAAGAAGGATGGTGCAATAGCAGGCGTGAAGCTAAAAACGCTGCAATGGGACAAGCTCAATTACATGGCTGTTGGAAACACCATCTGGGGTTCTGGTGGCGTGGATGAAGAGGCACTGCAGCGCGCTCTTGGCGCAAACGGCATCTTTGGAAACATGGAGCAGCTCTTTGTGGCCAAGGTCACTGAGTACAGAGGTAAGAAACATGTTTGCAGCGATTATACGGTTGACAAGTGGAGTGGGGTTCCTCGAAGAATACTAACCATTATACCCGACAATAGAACCCCGTGCATCCAAGAAGGCGCGCGAGATCCTTATTCTAGAGCAGCGTCGCGCTCATCAAATCAACATTATGTTGGGTGGTATGAAGCACACGAATCCTGAGATTCGTCATGCCATTCTTCGTATGGACGAGGACTTTATGCCGCTTGTCCAGCTGACAAACCTGCTTAAATATGTTCCTGATGCCGAAGAAGTAAGAATTGGTACATCTTTTAATGCTTGCTTTCTTTTGAAAGACGTGTTGCTGATATTATTCGCATATTTCTTGTAAATCACTAGACCGGAAAGCTTTTAGAGTATAAGGATGCACCGGAGGACGTTAAATTGCGATTGGGTAGAGCGGAGGCCTTCTTCGTAGAGGTAAATATTGGTTTTAAGGAATTCTATGTATGCCGATCTATGGTGACACACATGATAATCGATTTTTATTTATTCGTTCAAATGTGTTTTGTATGAGTAGATCCTCCAAATTGACAGATACCAACAGCGCCTGGAGGGCCTCAAGTTCAAAGTGACATTTAAGTCTCTCTTGGACGGCGTCAACGAGGTAAGCACATGTCTTGAATTAATGTGCTGGAGTAAAGTCGTGAGCGCTAGTTAACCGCTTGCATCGAATAGTCTATCTCTGCTATTTCCATTGCTTCAAAGAGTTTGAAGGATGCTGGGTACTTCAAGGAGCTGCTCAACCTAATTCTCATGCTCGGAAACTACATGAACGGAAACAGCCACAATGGCGGAGCCTTCGGATTCAAGATTGCCAGTATCAACAAAGTATGGATCTTCTAGCGTGGTGTTGCCCTTGGTTTTCTCTTCATGGAATGCTTTTCTTTATATAGTAGCTAATCACTGTCTGCTCTGTTCAATGTATGTTCTATTTTAGCTGGTCGATACGAAAGCATCCAACGCTTCCAGTATGACACTACTACACTTTTTGACAAGCATCACGGAAACGACCTTGCCCGACCTTTTGCAATACCAAGCTGAGATTAGCTCTTGTGGAGAAGCGTGTCGAGGTATGTTATCATGCTAATTTCAGTACAAATAATTTTGTCCGCACTGAGAACCAACACGAATGCGCGTTCTCTGTTGCGCCTTGCATTATTTCTAGTCTCGTTGCCAGAGCTCCAGTCAGATTTCAACCATATCAAGACCCAGTTGAAGGAAATCAAGGTGGAGCTCAGCACTCATTATCCTGATGGCCTGAAGACGTGTGCTGACGATCGCTTCTACGAAGTTATGCAGCCATTTATTGAGACGGCCGAAAGACAATTTTCAAGGACCGAGTCAGCCATAACGGAGATGGAAATTCTTTACAAGGATTGTGTCAAATTTTACGGAGAGGAGCCTACGATCATGAAGCCGGACGAGTTTTTTGGAATTTTCAAGACGTTTACATCGTCATTTGAGGTACGCATGCCGCGCTTGTTCGGCATTTGACTCTAAGCGGGTCTGTATGAAGAGAATGGACAGGCAGTCTTACTAACTGGTCTACTACATATCTTATTGTCGTTATGTTTTGTTAAATGATAACAGAAAGCAAGAGAGGACAACCGCAAGCAGAGAGAAAGAGATACCCAGCGCGAGAAGGCTAGACTTGCGGCCAAGCAGCGCCAAGAGCAGATCGCCGCCAAGCGGAATCGTCTCCAGGTCCCAGACATCAATGGCGAAGGTTTGTGCACACGGACATTTTTTTTATATCCAGGTTCTTGCTTGGCTCGCTCTTTCACTGTTCCAATAAAACTAATATGCGTTCCGTTTTCTTTCCTCCCTTCCTCAGGCTCAACATCAGATGCAGATGGTGGTAGTGATGATAAGGGCATGATGGACAGCTTGCTCGAGTCCCTCAGAAACGGCAGGGATAACGAGGCATCGCGCAGGGACCGCCGTCGTAAGCACCGGATGGATCACTCAGCGTCAGTAGCTGTAAAAGCCCAGGATCTGCTGACTTCTCTCAGGGAAGACAGCGGACACATTCCATGAACAATTTAGACAGCATAAGCATCTCTTAGTTCATGGCATAGATTCAATACAAAGAGACATTGTCCACGATATAGCTCTGGTTTCTTGATACCCTGCTTCTAGATGTTTATTAGTTAATCACACTGTGGCGGCCAGAGTGTTGAATCCAACATGGAATAACCAGTCCTTGAGTATGAGTCGATCCATATCCTGAATCTTTGAGGGTTGGTTGCTGAATGTATCCTCCTCAACACCCTTTGCGGAGCGATTCTTCCCGGCAACACCAAATTGTTCAACAATCCTTTGTCTGACGAGGTTCTGGTACTTTTCTGTTTTGAAGATGGGCGAGTCGAACTGGTTTTTGTGGCTCACGCTTCGCAGTCTCGATAGCAAGATATCTGTGGTTCCAGCGGACAAGGATATCGCGCTCGAAAGCGGTACGAGAAACATAGATTCAATCGTCCTTGCTCGATCAGCTACATCCCTGGAGACGTTATTTACACGGTGTTCATCGTCTGCACCTGAAATTTGGTCAACCGAAGGAGGGTCATAGCTCGAAGATTCGGATTCGGATCCAGGAATAAGCTGGTCCACAGCCTGGGCGAGAATATCCAGCCTGTGCCTGAACAGATCGGACCCTCGCTGGTCTGCGTCCTCGTGTTCGATTGCGAAAGCAACAAGATAACAAGCCAGGTGGAGCACCCCAATTTGCTCAGCACGCACTCGTAGAAAGGCGCCGTTTGATCGGACGATAGGATCATCAGCATGAGTCCGTGTGTCGATCGTCTGCACCATGTCCTGGACTTGCTGTTGCAGTAGAAGTGCATACTGAGCCCTCATCTCCAACGCTGCACGAATGGTTGCTGCTCGACTATAGTCGCTTTTTGGGGAAGACGAGTGATCTTCACCTTCAGCTACGAGTACGGAGGATTCCTGAAGCTGCTTCCGTAGAGATAGTTGCTGGGTTGACTCTTCGAGAAGCAACATGCGTATGCCGCTGATCCTTGCAAGCCTTGAAATATCACCTGGTTGTTGCTGCTGCTGTAATTCCTGAATCATCGAATGAGAGGGTGAAGACATGTTGTTCTGTTTTGTGTCGTAGCGAAAGCGGAGAGGTTTCTTCTTCTTGGCAAGACGGTCCAGTTCCTCTTGATCAAGATGTCGAAGCAAAAATATCCCAAGTACTTTTATCTGGAAGGCGTCAAAGATCCCGCCGTTAGCTGTAGTAGATGGATTTTCGTCCGCACACTGTCGAGATTCGTACTCTCTTTGCCAGCAACCTAACGTGTTCCGATTAAAGACAAGGTGCAAGTCTGTGAGAACAAGGACCACCGAAAGCTGCCCATTAGCACCCACACTCAAATTTCATTCCTGCGCATCTTGCGCTTACGTTCGATAGATGTCAGGACTGTTGACAACAGCAGCGCGGTCTGAGAGTCATCCAAATCCAAGTCTCCGATATTCGTAGGCATCAAACTGTCAATCATGCCAACCTTCTTATATTTTTCCTTGCGTGCGCTGTCTTCCTCCAGTACGTGCTCCATGTTCGAGAACAAGACTAATAGACGGAACAATCTCTCAAGACAGATCTTTGTGATATTCGATTCTCTTTGCTCGCCTAGTTGTCGACTCAAGTTGAGGTCCATTCCAGAAGGAGACGCTAAATCTGAGACAAGGGCTCTGTGATGAGGACGCATATTGGATCCGATACTTCCGATTGCCTCGATAGCCCGAACTGCCACTTCCACATGCGCCTCAATCGAGTGTCTATCCAATTTGGCCCGAGATGGTTTTTGCAGCAGCATCAGGGACTTCATCCCAGCGACTTCGCACATGTGCTCCAGGATGAAGGTCGATGCTGAATCCGATATAGCAGTTGATAGGGCGACTGTGGTGCACAGGTTCAGCCTTTGAAACTTAATCACGCTTGAATCGGTTGCCCTACGAAACGAAGTGTTGAAACATAGGCATGTCAGCTACGGCTATGCGGAAATGCTAAAAACAGAATCCAACCACTTGTAGGACTCCTGATATTTTTGCTTACCGGCAGAACAACGCGGAGAGGTCTTGCGTGGCGTTATGCTGAAGTCTTCCAGTAGTTTCTACTACGAGCGCAAGATGACATAAAGACGCATGGACCAACTCTGGTATGGAGGAGTTCAGGTGCTTGAGCAGGGTTTCTATCCGCAATAAAGAATGAAAATATAAGTCATTACTTCGGAACGACTTTATCGTTTATGAAAGGCGCAAGAAAGCAGATAGTACATTGTGGTTACCTTCCATCGTCTTTTGAAGATCTTCTTGGATTTCGTTCAGATCTTGGCACAGCCAGATAAACAACCGCAGTGTAGCCATTTGGACCGCAAGCGATGGATGCTGTAGCCCCTCATCTACGTTATTCTAGTATTTCGCGGTGGCAAATTTGAAGCGACAAAAGGGGATGTTAACGCGATGCAGCCTGTTTTCCATCGAGTAAGAAAATAGAAAATAGGAAAATAGCGCTGATATGCATGTCCTACATACCATAATCTCATAGATTTCGTCGTTAGTCTGTGGTTTATACCGACAGAGAACTCCGAGGATGACCTGTAACTGACTTGGGTTCCAGTCTTTATAACGCCGAATGAGATGTGCCATAATGTTCTGGTTGATTACGATCCCACCTTCGTCCGCAAGGATGGTCTCCAACGCCAGAATCGCATTCACAGCCACTTGAGTGTCTCGATCACGCAGCATTTCGTAGAGCTTGTCTACAATCTCACTCTCTATATTGTAATTCACGAGCAGATATCAGCTTCTACACGGTTAGCCTTCAGACGATGCCAATTTTGTTAGAAAGAATGAGAGCGTTAGTTATTCCTTTCTTACCAAGAACAAAGATTGGATCCAGCTCAAAGAGCGAGATGCAAGCCATGACCGCTGTCTTCCTGACATGCGCATTTTTATCCTGAAACCCCTTACTCAGAGGCTGCAGTAAAAACCGCAATACGCTTCGTTGTCTACAACACAGTGTTAGTCAGGATCCTTGCTGGTCGTTCTCGTACTCAAACTATTTGAATGCCAATCTGTTCAAGTACGGCGTATTTACCCAAGCGAGCACAGAGTGCGCAGAGCGAGAGATCGCACCATCGGGTCGAGATCAGCACAGTCCTGGTGCAAGGTGTTGATGCTCAAGAAGCACAGTTCCTCGTTCGTACGGCCGTACTTGGCTAGAAATGCGTAGGCAGCCTTCTTTATGGTAATGTCGCGTGTCGATGCGGACTAAACATACGTTTATCGCGTTAGTAAACGCGTAGGAACAGAAAAAACGCGCATCGTTTAGCAAGGAATATTATTGGTTATTCAGCTGCATATAGGTACTAACCGATACTACGGCGGCAAATGTAGAGGAGACGTCTATGCCCTGGCCCATAAGTTCTTGCACACGCTGCATAAGCTGCCCATGGTTGGAGGGCTGCTTGAATGCTTCGGCTAGTTCCGCGACATCCATCGCTGTCAGATTCGCGTTTTCGGTCGATGGGTATGGAAGTAGGATGAAATGATGAGGCATGTTCAAAGTGCTCGTGTACTTCAGCAGTCACCTCATTTAGATGCAGGCTGAACCAAGGTATCGCGTCCTCTGCCGGGCGTTAGTCACAATCTGGCCGCTCATTAATATTTAACCTTCAGGGCACCAGGTTTCAGGCGCCAGGCAGCGTACTCCATCCACCTGTACCCATTATTTAAGAAATTTCTTTAAATCCGCCCCTTCAGATATCTCCCGGCGTATTTTGAATTTTCTTCTTTGCTTTCAAGATTGGATCTTGAAGAGCATTTTTAAAAACAAGTAAGCTTGAAGCGGGATTTGTAGACAAAGGAGTAGTCAGGTTGTTACAGGCAAGCGCTTAAAGAGACAGAAAATGGTTTACTTGGGCACTGGTAAGTCACAGCAGCGGATTTAAGTTCGACAATGTCAATAACTGGAACCCCCATTGAAAGAGCACAGCACGATAGGGATGCACCAGCAGGAGTGTAGGATGGACGGGCTCTCATGCCTTTCTCGTGAGACAAAAGACTGTCCGTTCCTTCCCATTCGCTCCCTGAGAATACAGCCAATGGCGCTATGGTATGAGTCATTCTGAATACGTGAAAATAAATAAATATGTACGAAGTATAGATGTCGCCGGAACCATTGACATACGCGACTAGAACTGTGGTTCTCACCATTCTTCTAGGTTCATGCAGCAGTTGCTAAAGCCTAGGCGAGTCATCTGCTTTCGACATATCTCAAAACGAAACCAAACTAGAGGGGCAACAAGGAAGCATATGTCACTTTACAAGGTCCCCATAATCCGCACAAAAAAAAAAAAAAAAAAAAAATGGACAGGAACAGGTCCAGGACAAATGCGTGAATGGTGTTACCACTGCACATGGGCGCCAGCAGTTGGATTCGTTTTAGTCCAGGTTGGTATTTTTTGACGTGTAATTGTGGGCGTAAAAATGCAGGGAAAAAAGGAAGGGGACGTTTTGATCGCCCCTCCCGGTGCATGACTGTATGTTTGTGCGCGTTATTTTCGTGTGCAAGCGGAAGTATCTGCTGGACAGCAATAAAATATATCTGCACCCCAAGGCACCACAGCATCCGGCTTATTCTGCACTATTCATCGCGAGGACTGTGGCGGGTACAAGTTTGAGTGCAGAGGGCTGAAAAAATGATGTGATTTCGTCCTGTGGTGCGAGGTGAAATTGCACACGATGATTGGCTGTCAAGGTAGCGTTGAGCCATCCCCAGTCCAGAGGAGAGATTCGCCCAAAAAGCAGTCTTGTTCCCCAGCCTCCGAACTCCTCGCGGCTATAAAAAGGTCCCGTTCATCGCCCTTCGATCTTTTTTCTTCTTCTCTTTGCAGATCCCACTTCGTACTCAACTATCCCCAAAAAAGATCCCTGTTACCGGTTCTTTTACCCTCCACGCAAAGACACACTCGCTCACAAATCCCATAACTACACATCACAATGGTTCACGCTACCAACTTGGGTTTCCCCAGAATCGTAAGTGTGGATTAATTCGCTGTGCTGTGGATCCGTTGTTTTTTCGTTATCAAATTGAACTCTGACCCAAAGTATATCTTATCTGATCCTTTTTCATATACAGGGTGCTCAACGCGAGACCAAGAAGATCGTCGAGGCCTTCTGGGCTGGCAAAGTCAACGAGCAGGCTCTCGACGAGGCTGCCGTCAAGCTGCGTGCCGAGAATTGGAAGCTCCAGCAGGGACAGGGTCTCTCTCAGATCCCTTCTGGCGACTTCTCCTTCTACGATCATGTCCTTGACCATTCCGTCATGTTCAACGTCATCCCCCAGCGTTTCCGCCATCTCGCTGCTGGCCACGAGCGCAACTTTGCCATCGGACGTGGTATCCAGAAACCGGCTACCGAGACCCAGGAAAAGGTCGACATCGAGGCCCAAGAGATGAAGAAGTGGTTTGACACCAACTATCACTACATTGTCCCCGAGTTCGAGGCCAACCAGACCTTCCACCTCGTTGCCCAGGCCAAGACCGTCCAAGAGTTCAACGAGGCGAAGGCCCTCGGTATCCACACCCGTCCCGTCGTCCTTGGTCCCCTGTCCTTCCTTTTGCTTGGTAAAGCTGCCAAGAATTCCGCCGGCCTTGAGCTCATTTCCCTTCTCCCCAAGGTCCTCCCCATCTACGAGGAGCTCTTTGCCAAGCTCGCTGAGGCTGGTGCCGACTGGATCCAGGTCGATGAGCCCATCCTCGCCCTCGACCTCGCTCCCAGTGTCATCGCTCATTTCCAGGAGACTTACACTCGTCTGACCGCTGCTGCTCCCTCGCTCAAGTTCTTGATCGCCACCTACTTCGGCCGCATTGGTGACAACGTCTCCTTCATCAAGGACTCTGGCGTTGCTGGTCTTCATATCGATCTCGTCCGTGCCCCCGAACAGATCGAACATGTCATTGCTAACCTCAGCCAGACTCAGGTCCTCTCCCTCGGCTTGGTTGATGGCCGTAACATCTGGAAGACCAACCTCGCCGATGCCCTCAAGCTGGCCCAGACCGCTGTCGCTGCTCTCGGCTCGGAGCGTGTCTTCATTGCTCCTTCTTGCTCTCTGTTGCACACCCCTGTAACCCTCCGCTTTGAGAACCGTCTCAAGACTAAGAACCCTGAACTCTATGACTGGCTCGCCTACTCCGAGGAGAAGTGCAAGGAGGTCCATACCCTCGCCCATGCTCTCAACCACGGTGTCGAGTCCGTCAAGGCTGAATTGGAGGCCAACGCTGCTTCGATCGAGGCTCGTCGCACTTCCTCCCACACCACCAACAGTGCCGTTCGTGAGCGTCTCGCCGCCATTGCTCCCGACCAGCTCCGCCGCCGCAGCGAGTTTAGCCAGCGCCAGGCCCAGCAGCATGCTGCTCACCCTCTGCCCGAGTTCCCCACCACCACCATTGGCTCCTTCCCCCAGACCAAGGAGATCCGTTTGGCTCGTGCCAAGTTTACCAAGGGCGAGATCGACGAGGCTGCCTACCATGACTTCATTAAAAAGGAGATCGCATACTGCGTCCAGGAGCAGGAGAAGCTCAACATCGATGTCCTCGTCCACGGTGAGGCTGAGCGTAACGACATGGTTGCCTACTTCGGTGAGCGTTTGGAAGGATACATTTTCTCCGAGAACGGCTGGATCGCCTCCTACGGTTCCCGCTGCGTCCGTCCTCCAATTATTTTCGGCGATGTCTATCGCGAGAAGAAGATGACAGTCGCTGAGACCGTCTATGCTCAGTCCCTTACCAGCAAACCCATGAAGGGCATGTTGACTGGCCCCGTCACCTGCTTGCAGTGGTCCTTCGTCCGCGATGATATTCCTCGCTCAGTCGTCTGCACCCAATTGGCCCTTGCCATCCGTGATGAGGTCGTTGACTTGGAGGAGGCTGGTATCGTCCACATCCAGGTCGATGAGCCTGCCATTCGTGAGGGCCTTCCTCTCCGCTCTGTCGATTTTAATTTCTACCTCCAGTGGGCCGTCGACGCCTTCTTGCTTTCAACCACCGGTGTCAAAGACACGACCGTCATCCACACCCACATGTGCTACAGTGATTTCCAGGACATCTTCCAGGCCATTCGCCGCATGGATGCTGACGTCTTGACCATCGAGAACTCCAAGAGTGACATGAGGATCTTGGGCGCCTTCTCGACTCACGGCTATGCCGCCGAGATTGGACCTGGTGTCTTCGACATCCATTCTCCCCGTGTTCCTTCCGTCCAGGAGATGAAGGAACGTGCCGATGCCATGTTGCAGTAAGTTTGGTACCTATTTGGGCCTTGTGTTGTTTGCAATCTCGTCTTCAGGTTTTAACATACCGTTTCCAACCTTGCGCTTTAGCTACATTCCCCGCCGCAACCTCTGGATCAACCCCGATTGCGGTCTCAAGACCCGTGGTTGGAAGGAGGTCCGCGAGTCATTGACCAATATGGTTGCTGTGGCCGAGGCGCTCCGTGCCTCTGCATAAGTCCGTGAAAACGCCGCCGTGCCATCCATCTCACATTGTTGAGATGGCTCAAGGGCCAATGCGTTTATTTTCAACAAACGAACGATATGGTAAAAAGTAGAGTGCCTCAACGGCACTCACCCCTGGGATCTCTTAACAGATCCCGAAACTCTTATTTCTTTTTCTTTTTCCCTCTACCTTTGTTATCTCTTTGCATATTGTTCCTTGACTTTCATGTTAACTGTGCTGTGCTCACTAACCTGAAAGTTTCTTCAACAGAAGCAGTTACAAAGTCCCCGAAAAAAAATAATTGTTTGGTGCATACACTTCCTTTATTTCCTTCGTCCTCTCCCTATCTCTTGATTCCATTCTTCGCAGCGCAGCCAGGAACAAGAACTCCCAAAGCAAAGCGAGATACTTGGTCCCCAGAGCGTGATCCTCAGTCCTTGCCGCCGTCGATAGTCTGTCTCACTGCCTTCCACGATCGATCGTGAACCATCTTGGAGATCTCAAGTCAAGCCGAATGTCCGGATCTTTACGATCATTCCGAGTGAGTTGTTGTCGTTCTTTTTGAGATATGGTAGGGTCCTCGTCAACCGAAGATCCCTTTCCATGTCTCGAGGCAATGGCTCCGTTTTTGTTATGGTTTCGCATCTGCAGAAGTGTGGAAGCAGCTCTCAATCAAAAAGTATCTCGTTTCGTTATTTCTTACCTGAGGAAGCACCGGAAGTGAGAGCAGGATTGTGTGTTTGCTATCAAATGCAGCCATGGTCCTGGATCTCGTCTGGATGTGACATGCATGGACAACTCTATACTCAACGTATTGAGGTGATCTTGCTTTCTCTGGTTATTCTTTTCTCAATGTAAACACCAAACAATAAATCTATTCAGTAGTACCATAACGATATTCTTATTTTACAGCACTTGAATGTTCTCAGTCGTCCTTGATGAAAACGCGCTTCAATTCCAGTGCTTTTTTGTCTTGACTTCATTCCTTGTTCTTCATAAACCAAGCGCACTTACTGCCGCAAATGGTTGTTACGTCCCTCTTACGGAGAGTAGCCTTGCTTGCATCTTGATTTTTGATGTTCAAACAGAGGATTCAACGGATGTATTCACCAGACGGGATGCGTGAATCAAATAGAGGCGGTTACAAGCGTAACGACAAGCACGACTTGTGTCCGGCCCATATACGCTAGACAGTTGAATCGAATTAAGAGCCTGGGCCCCGAGTCACCAGTAGCAGCAGCAGCAGCAGCAGTAGTAGTACATCAAAGTGTCTGCACTGGTCTCCGTCCAAGCTGGCTCTCAATTTTAGACCGGCTGCAGGCCTCTTGCAGTATCACACGAGCTCATGCAACGGATACGCGTAATAGTACGTCAATACATGGATGTTGCACAATGCACAACCCACACTCCACAACGCGCACAGCAAATATACCTTGTTATCGCTCCAAGTGCTGTAGTTCACTGCTGGAATGTATGTTTAGCTGCAGGGGATGAGCCCCAGTAAGGGCTCGACTTGTTGCCGTCTCGGCCAGCACCTTATATCGGCGGCAGTCGATCGACGTGAGCTCAGGTGTGCCAATCCGACTTTAGCGCTATAAAGCTCCTACTTCTCTCTTCTGAGGTTCAGATGACCACGCATAGCTGTCCCAGTCACCAAGCTAGAATACAATAAACGGAACATCCGCTAATGTTAGGTGCCTTCACACAGTTGGTTCCTGACACCGCTGTGTCACAATGGGTGCCAAAAAGAAAAAGAAGATATAGCACATGAAAGAAAAAATCAAAAGATGTGCCGAGGGCACCGTAGTAGATTCCTTGCACGAGTCTCAGGATAGCCAGAAGCGTCACATCCGTGAGTCCTGGACAGCGCTTGAGGAAAGCAAGCAGAAAGGGATCCTCAACGGGGTATCATGTTCTTGGATATGGAGTCGCCGGATGATCGAATGTCCGCATTTGAAGCCGAGGCTTGTGCTGAAGGCAAAGCAGGCTCCAACGCAGGCACGCATGCAAGCAGCCCTGGACATCGTCCACAGACAAGGTGCTCGACAGCGGTATAATGGTGTCCAATGCGCGTGACATACCAAAGGTGCTGGTCTTGCTGGTGGCTGGCGTGGAGGAGGGCAGCGGCACGGCTGATGGCCGATCAGGCAACTGAAAGTCTAGCTGGGGGCACCTATGAATCTGAGAGGACATCTGGGCACTAATCTGGGTACACACCTGGGCACACATCTGGGCACACATCTGGACTATGGGCATATACAACCCCGCTTCATGGATGCCGTGTGTCCCTATTGCTATGCTATTCTACGCGTTCTCAGACTGCTTGGCGGGAGAGTAAAATATCGAGCTCTGGTCCGCCAGCAATGCCGCTGGCGTGCCAAACTCCACCATCCGTCCCTGGTTCAGTGCCATGAACCTGTCGCTATCCATCACCGTGTCGACCCGATGCGCGATTGTCAGGATCGTGCGCTCGCGGAACTTTGCTGAATAATCGCCTGTACTAGCGCTGCCGTCTCCAGACCAACCGCAGCCGTCGCTCCGCCCAGGACCAACAAGCTGGCCTTGCGAAGAAGCGCCGCCCGTGCAAAGCAGATCAGCTGCCCTTGGTCCACAGAGAAATCGCCGCCTCTCTCAAGCACCATCACATTGAGCTCCCCCCCCTATGGCCGAGACATAGTCCTTGAGATACGAGACCTCGAGTGCTTGCCACAGCCCGACGTCGGGCCTTGTCCCCAAGGGATCCAGTTGAACCGAATGGTGCCAGCAAACAGGACCGGATCCTGGGAGATAATCGAGAACCGAGAGTGGCCATCATACAACCCTAGGGCCGAGATATCGGTGCCGTCGACAGGGGCCTGTCTCTTGGCGGCCTCGACGCTGCGAAAGAGCGACAGGGTCAAGCTGGACTTGTCTGCTCCTGTTCGGCTGCAGATGCCGAGCTTCTCGTGAGGGTTGATCGAGCAGTTGACGCCACAGAGGACAAGATCGAGTCCTGGACGATATCTGGTCTCGTAGTCGATGAATTCGACGCGCCCCTGAGTTGGCCATTCCTGTGGTGGACGGTTGTCAGCATTGATCTCTGAGGCTTCAGGCTTGAGATCGACGTATTCCTGAAGACGCCCAACGGCTACGATATTGGACTCGAGCTTGGTGTGCTGGCGGACTATCCAGTTTGGAGCCTGTGTGATACTGAGTGCATATTTCAACGACAGGCCCACAAGACCTGGATCCACAGCGATGTTTTGGCCAGTGATACGATGGGTAAGTATGTAGATCTAAAAAAAAAAAAAATATATATTGATGGAGCCCAGAGTTTCAAGAATGGGACGAGGGTCAACAGTTTCCTGCAATGCCGAGATAGAACGCACTCAAATTCTGGCCCAGGCTGTGCTTGTTGCCTTTGACAAACCTCTCTTGCCATCTGTAAGTGCGAATAGTGCTGATTCCACCGAGTATTTCCCGGAAAAGCGCAAAAACGACGATCGAGTAACAGAATTCAGCCTGCAGATATTGCGGGACGTTGTCAAGAAGTACCAATGCAGCAAGAGATATATGAAGCTAAAAGGAAGGTGAAGCTGGACGTCGACACAGCGACCAGAACCAAAGCCGAAGGGGCCTAGCAGGCTGTCCTTGAGTACACAGCAGAAGAGCGCGGAAAGACGCTATCAACCGCTGATTGGCCTTTGCTGGAAAGGTTGAGGATATATCCCATGGAAGAGGTATCAAGGAGCATCATTGGCGACCATAGAACACTATGCAGCAATCTCTGGTGCAACATACGCGCTAAACTGATACAACAATGAGCCTGAATTGTAATCGACTGGAAGATCGTCAGCAGCGAGTACGTGAAGCCCAATGCCGCATAGATGTCGGTATGAAAAAGTGGAACCTTGATACCCCTTCCTGCACCATTGTCGCTACCCCAGCGAGTCCGCCATAGAGAAGTAGAAATCAAGGCGGTCTAAGGCAAGACCTTTATGGGTCTCTACGACTAACAAGAAGTCTGCAGCTAGCCATCCGAGTATCCCACTTGGAGGGTTTACCGCAAAGAAAAATGCGCCAGTTTGAACGAAGCCAACACAGTGCTACTGCTGCTGCTACTACTGCCGCCGGTGCAAGTGTACCAATCATCGTCATCCTGTCGCCTAGTTACATCGCTGTCAACGCCTCCAGCACAAAGCGAGCATGTTATCGATCGCACAAGGCAGCTGTTGGAGCAAACAATAGCTGTTTCTTTGTTTCATTTTCATTTACTTTATTTTACTTTATTTCGTTTCTTTAGCTTTACTTTACTCTATAATCTTGTAGAAGGGAAAGGGAAAAGAAAGAGAAAGAGAGAGAAATGGAAAAGGAGGAAAAAAAACCTAGGAAAGTCGGCTTGCCATCGGTCAGTCTTACTCAGAAGGGTAAAGGTCGTCCAGGACACACCCCAAACCAGAAAAAAACCATAAAGGGGAAAACCAGATAGGACCTGGAGTATCCTCGTCAACGCAGCAGCTGCCTTGCTCTTCGGCATCCAGGAAAGATGACAGCATGCTGCTACCGTGCCACGGCAAGCAAGCAAGCAAGTAAGGAAGCATGAGACTAGCACTAAATGGACCAACTAGCCAGAAAAAGATGGAGTGGCCAGTGCTGTCGATGGCCATATGGGACATAAACCAGCAAGGCTGCCTTTTCGCCCCAATATGCACGCGCGTAGTGATCCCGAGTTGCGTCCAGGCCCAGCTATCCATTCCTACACAGCACAACCATCGCTGCATGCATCCTCTTCCAGACTTATATCCAGCTCACTGGTCTGCTATAGACACCACCACCAGCTAGACATACATCGCAGCAGTGAACTGCGGCGCTTCTGTGCAACGTCCATGTATTGACATACTGTTACGCGTATTCTTTGCATGAGCTCGCGTGACACCGCAAGAGACCTGCAACCGGTTACCAGAGTGTCTCACTTGCCGCCGAGAAGGAAAAAAAACTGATAGCCAGCTTGGACGGAGACCAATACAGAAACTTCGATGTAATGACACTGCTACTACTGCTACTGCTACTGCTACTGCTACTGGTGCAAGTGCATCAAGCATCGCCAAAAGAGCTGCATCATGTCGCCCAGTAAAATCGCTGTCAACACCTCCAGCACAAGACGAGCACGTTATCGATCGCACAATGCAGTTGTTAGAGCAGACAATGGCTGTTCCTGTAATTCATTTTTCATTTTGCTTTTTTTATTTTAGTTCGTTTCATTCTGCTTCATTCCATTCTGTAATATTTTTATTTTACTTCATTTTATTTTATATTGGTTCATTTTATTCCGTTGTATCCGTTATATTTTGTTTTATTTCATCTATTCTATTCATTTCACTCTTTATTTTACTTCTATTCTAATTCTAGTCTTTTTTGCAGAAGGAAAAGAAAAAAAGAGGAAAAGAAGAAAGCTGGCTTGCCATCGGTCAGACTTGCTCAGAAGAGCAAGGCCGTGCAGGGCACACCTCGAGCAGGTTGCAAGCCATGGTGCCCCAAAAAACCACGAATGTGGGAAAAAAAGAATGGATCTCACGCAGCAACTCACCAACCCCCACTGACCCATCTTTTTTTATTAGCCCTCGAACCCCATGTGCAACCCCCAATCGCGCAGAACAAATGCCCCGATCATCACCGGCACTAAACCTACCAGGGTGTTCTCGGCAACACGAAACCGCCCCGTCAAGCGTAGAGCAGACCACATGGGTCATGACAACAAAAAATGGCCAAAAGTGCTGCGCTCATTGCTATTCAGAACGGAACTGTTGGTCAAGAAAAATGCAAAGACGGGGGCCCGCTCTTCGCCACCCACTGCTAGCCCTAGGCCTCAGAAATGGGGCCGCTCATCTTTGATTTTTTGTTTTTCGATTTCATTTTCATAGTTTTTTCGTGTTCTTCGTCCCGGTGATGAACAAAAAAAACTAGAAACGAATACCAAAAAAAAAATACGGGGGAAAAAAAAAACGAACAAAACAGAAAAAACAGGGAACCCCGCTGTGTGCTCGTACGGTTGGCTTTGCGGTGTACAAAGTCCAAGAAAGCTCTAGGAACGATGGGGAGAAGGGGGAAGGAGAGTGACAGAGACAGAGAGAAAGAGACAGAGGGAGGGGAGAGAGAGCAGTGCAGAGGTGAGCGACGATATCAGAGTGCAGGTGCAAAGAGTGGAGGCACAAAGAGTGGAGGTGCAAAGAGTGGAGGTGCAAAGAATGGAGGTGCAAAGAGTGGAGGTGCAAAGAATGGAGGTGCAAAGAATGGAGGTGCAAAGAGTGGAGGTGCAAAGAGTGGAGGTGCAAAGAGTGGAGGTGCAAAGAGTGGAGGTGCAAAGAGTGGAGGTGCAAAGAGTGGAGGTGCAAAGAGTGCAGGTGCAAAGAGTGGAAGCATATAGTGTGGAGCTGTGAAGAGAGGAGTGGAGAGAGTGCAGCTGAATGTTATTACTTACCTTGACGTTGAAGCAGTGACAAGGAGAAAAGAAGAGAGAAAAGAAAAGAAAAGAACGAGGTACAACGGCCGGTTTATATACTGCCAGCGCCACCATCGGTTAGAGCCATTTACGGACGAGTGCATTACGACCACTCCATCCACATAATGAAATTCGCCCATTAGAACAGGTACTCGCACAGATACTCCTGCGGAGGCGCATGCAAAGACATACCCAGGACCGATA
Organism: Gamsiella multidivaricata; assembly: GCF_025024155.1. Lineage (NCBI taxonomy): Eukaryota > Fungi > Mortierellomycota > Mortierellomycetes > Mortierellales > Mortierellaceae > Gamsiella > Gamsiella multidivaricata. Next base: position 494,235 of record NW_026251716.1, read on the forward strand.
GCAGCATTGTTAGCAGTATCGATCGCAGCAATACTAATGGATGATGTTGCACCCAAAACGAGACAAGAATAAGTAATAGTAACAGCAGGGAAGAAGAGCGAGGAAAAAGAACGCAGACACGCACAGTAGAGACAATGGTACTCTTTCGCAGCAGCACGCTTGTGGGCAGTGGCTACTGGAAAGGCCTCAAAGCGATCCTGATATACTCGGACCAAACTATCCAGTTCGGAGCACACCTTGCTGAATGGACCCCTTCAATAGCTGATTTACGATCTATAGTTTAATGCTCCTGTGCCTGGATCAAATAAAGGAATATTACCCACTGCGGCCACTAGCGGCTGACAGACTGGCACAAGCCCTGTAACGCACATCAACAAATGCGCCAAAAGAAAATGCTACAAGTAACAGCACCCGTGGGGACCTAATAGAGCCGCACCGTTGATACCCTGCAGCCTATTCTGCAGTGCAGCCTTGTGTGACCACAAAAAATAAACCACCGATCCTAGGATCAGAGTCGTCAGCAATGAGGATCGCGGCAGGTGGCAATGGGCAACAGCAGTCCTGCCGCTCTCCATGCTAACACAGACCAAAGTGTTCTGTGGAGAGCAAGGAACGGGTCCCATCGCCGTTTTTGGCCCTCCTGGCGACTATGGCCTGGCCAGGGTGGTTTAAACCTTGACTGGCTGTGCGCTCCACGCATATGTGGCCCATGCATTTGATTCTTGATGTAATTGGAGCTCTCTTTGTTTACAGCCTAAATTTGTGGCCCAAGCACTGCACTCCCAAAGTGGCTATGCTGCAGCGACCATCATTGGGCCACGCTCCTGCTGATACTGCCTCGCCTCATTCGCTCCTCCGACATGGCAGCGGCGTTCTGGGGTTCATCCATCCTGGAACACTCCATTGAAGTGCTGAAGCGATTGAGGGTCAGTGCCATGTTCGAACATTGGTTGCGCTGCGAATGCTGCTCTGACGAGCTGGACGAGGCGCATTAGACAAGAGTAGTGCTTCCTCAACGGGAAAAGCATCAGCACCGACGATATCTTCTTTAGGCGGGCGTTTTACTTCACCGGCGATCCCTGGTCGCCTGCTTCCGTAAATGCGTTGTTGCTGGCGTCGTTTCTAAGCTCTGTGATCAGTTGATAGACCGCTAAAAATTACTCTACTCTGACCATCTTGCCATCGCGCAGCATCAGAACCGCAGACAACTGTGCCAGCTCCTGCATCTGGTATGTAATAAAAATGTCCGCCTTATCTGCCAGTAGTTCCTGGACAAGGAGCCTCTCATTTTCGACTCGCAGGAATATTTGGCGTAGCGAAATCAAGCTATTCCCACAACTACAGCAACCGTGACCAATGCAGAAAAACGATAGAGATGCCTCCCCCTCACACACACACATTCATAAAGGTCTCTCGCCCCGCGCTCTTTCCTGTCCTCACATTCTCGTCTGTCGTCTCCATCCTACTTCCCCGTTTATTTTTTATCTTACTATCCGCCCTGCCTACAACGGCAGCATCATATCCCGTAATTCTATTGTACCCCACATTCATTTTAAAGTCCGGCCAAGTTGCGCACAGCACTTTCATTAAAGCTCATTTGTGAGTATTAATCTCTTAAGGATCGCTAGACCTTGTCGTCTTCCCGCGCTCTTTTGCTCACCTAAACTTATTCACTACTACACTGTCCTTACTGTCATTGTCTGCCCCTTCGAACAGCTATGTTTCTTTCAATACATCACCTTCCCGCTCCTGCGAGTCTCGTAAACTCACAGTTGTGTCGCCTCGGTGTTTCGTCGGCGGTGTTAATGGACCAATTGATGCGTATCACTCTATTAATCTTGGACCACTGCCACTTGTACACTTGTCTTTATGTGTCAGCGATCCGCTCGATTAAAATGGGGATGGAAAGAGCCTTTAGTATTTGGCCGATATGGCCATTGAAGGAGGCCAACCGATATGAAAGCCATCGATCCGCACATCCATGTCGATGTAATGTCACTGCACTACGGATACATCCTATCAACCAGGCATCGATTCTCTACGGATACATCCTATCAACCCAGGTATCGATTCTCTACGATTCCTACCGGGAGAGAGCCCGAGCTCAAAACTGGGCAGCAGCAGCTATCGCCCAGCAAATCGACGCTCAGCTGAACTCGTGGGCCACTGATGCGATGGTCCATGGCTTTCACTGCAAACTCTCCGAGGTGTTTAATCAGAGCACACAGTAGAGATGTCTGCTCGGCCTTTTCTGAGGACGTCGAGCATAGCACGGCAAGTTTTATGAGATGTGCTTGTTGCCTTTCGATAGAGTTGGCACGGATGAACACGTTTCCCTGCCAGTTTCGGCCTCGTCAGTCTCGCTGCAGATACGTCTATATGAAAATCGCAACTATTCTCATTGTCATGTAGCGCAAGCAGCGCGTCGTGTCCATACATGTTTCTTTTTTCAGTTCTCCAACAGTTGAGCAGCCCAGATAGAAATGGCTATTTATATGATGGATGGAGCTAATTGCATGGGTCTCTTAAACAAAGCAATGTATTCAATCCTAGAATGAGGACCTGTAGTTCTGTAAACAGCTTTCTGTTTCCGACTCTAATCGTACTATGGATACCATCAATCTCAAATATATAATCATTTGCGTTATTACTGGGGGAAGATGAGGCACCTCTATCGTTTTTCTGCATTGGTCACGGTTGCTGTAGTTGTGGGAATAGCTTGATTTCGCTACGCCAAATATTCCTGCGAGTCGAAAATGAGAGGCTCCTTGTCCAGGAACTACTGGCAGATAAGGCGGACATTTTTATTACATACCAGATGCAGGAGCTGGCACAGTTGTCTGCGGTTCTGATGCTGCGCGATGGCAAGATGGTCAGAGTAGAGTAATTTTTAGCGGTCTATCAACTGATCACAGAGCTTAGAAACGACGCCAGCAACAACGCATTTACGGAAGCAGGCGACCAGGGATCGCCGGTGAAGTAAAACGCCCGCCTAAAGAAGATATCGTCGGTGCTGATGCTTTTCCCGTTGAGGAAGCACTACTCTTGTCTAATGCGCCTCGTCCAGCTCGTCAGAGCAGCATTCGCAGCGCAACCAATGTTCGAACATGGCACTGACCCTCAATCGCTTCAGCACTTCAATGGAGTGTTCCAGGATGGATGAACCCCAGAACGCCGCTGCCATGTCGGAGGAGCGAATGAGGCGAGGCAGTATCAGCAGGAGCGTGGCCCAATGATGGTCGCTGCAGCATAGCCACTTTGGGAGTGCAGTGCTTGGGCCACAAATTTAGGCTGTAAACAAAGAGAGCTCCAATTACATCAAGAATCAAATGCATGGGCCACATATGCGTGGAGCGCACAGCCAGTCAAGGTTTAAACCACCCTGGCCAGGCCATAGTCGCCAGGAGGGCCAAAAACGGCGATGGGACCCGTTCCTTGCTCTCCACAGAACACTTTGGTCTGTGTTAGCATGGAGAGCGGCAGGACTGCTGTTGCCCATTGCCACCTGCCGCGATCCTCATTGCTGACGACTCTGATCCTAGGATCGGTGGTTTATTTTTTGTGGTCACACAAGGCTGCACTGCAGAATAGGCTGCAGGGTATCAACGGTGCGGCTCTATTAGGTCCCCACGGGTGCTGTTACTTGTAGCATTTTCTTTTGGCGCATTTGTTGATGTGCGTTACAGGGCTTGTGCCAGTCTGTCAGCCGCTAGTGGCCGCAGTGGGTAATATTCCTTTATTTGATCCAGGCACAGGAGCATTAAACTATAGATCGTAAATCAGCTATTGAAGGGGTCCATTCAGCAAGGTGTGCTCCGAACTGGATAGTTTGGTCCGAGTATATCAGGATCGCTTTGAGGCCTTTCCAGTAGCCACTGCCCACAAGCGTGCTGCTGCGAAAGAGTACCATTGTCTCTACTGTGCGTGTCTGCGTTCTTTTTCCTCGCTCTTCTTCCCTGCTGTTACTATTACTTATTCTTGTCTCGTTTTGGGTGCAACATCATCCATTAGTATTGCTGCGATCGATACTGCTAACAATGCTGCTATCGGTCCTGGGTATGTCTTTGCATGCGCCTCCGCAGGAGTATCTGTGCGAGTACCTGTTCTAATGGGCGAATTTCATTATGTGGATGGAGTGGTCGTAATGCACTCGTCCGTAAATGGCTCTAACCGATGGTGGCGCTGGCAGTATATAAACCGGCCGTTGTACCTCGTTCTTTTCTTTTCTTTTCTCTCTTCTTTTCTCCTTGTCACTGCTTCAACGTCAAGGTAAGTAATAACATTCAGCTGCACTCTCTCCACTCCTCTCTTCACAGCTCCACACTATATGCTTCCACTCTTTGCACCTGCACTCTTTGCACCTCCACTCTTTGCACCTCCACTCTTTGCACCTCCACTCTTTGCACCTCCACTCTTTGCACCTCCACTCTTTGCACCTCCACTCTTTGCACCTCCATTCTTTGCACCTCCATTCTTTGCACCTCCACTCTTTGCACCTCCATTCTTTGCACCTCCACTCTTTGCACCTCCACTCTTTGTGCCTCCACTCTTTGCACCTGCACTCTGATATCGTCGCTCACCTCTGCACTGCTCTCTCTCCCCTCCCTCTGTCTCTTTCTCTCTGTCTCTGTCACTCTCCTTCCCCCTTCTCCCCATCGTTCCTAGAGCTTTCTTGGACTTTGTACACCGCAAAGCCAACCGTACGAGCACACAGCGGGGTTCCCTGTTTTTTCTGTTTTGTTCGTTTTTTTTTTCCCCCGTATTTTTTTTTTGGTATTCGTTTCTAGTTTTTTTTGTTCATCACCGGGACGAAGAACACGAAAAAACTATGAAAATGAAATCGAAAAACAAAAAATCAAAGATGAGCGGCCCCATTTCTGAGGCCTAGGGCTAGCAGTGGGTGGCGAAGAGCGGGCCCCCGTCTTTGCATTTTTCTTGACCAACAGTTCCGTTCTGAATAGCAATGAGCGCAGCACTTTTGGCCATTTTTTGTTGTCATGACCCATGTGGTCTGCTCTACGCTTGACGGGGCGGTTTCGTGTTGCCGAGAACACCCTGGTAGGTTTAGTGCCGGTGATGATCGGGGCATTTGTTCTGCGCGATTGGGGGTTGCACATGGGGTTCGAGGGCTAATAAAAAAAGATGGGTCAGTGGGGGTTGGTGAGTTGCTGCGTGAGATCCATTCTTTTTTTCCCACATTCGTGGTTTTTTGGGGCACCATGGCTTGCAACCTGCTCGAGGTGTGCCCTGCACGGCCTTGCTCTTCTGAGCAAGTCTGACCGATGGCAAGCCAGCTTTCTTCTTTTCCTCTTTTTTTCTTTTCCTTCTGCAAAAAAGACTAGAATTAGAATAGAAGTAAAATAAAGAGTGAAATGAATAGAATAGATGAAATAAAACAAAATATAACGGATACAACGGAATAAAATGAACCAATATAAAATAAAATGAAGTAAAATAAAAATATTACAGAATGGAATGAAGCAGAATGAAACGAACTAAAATAAAAAAAGCAAAATGAAAAATGAATTACAGGAACAGCCATTGTCTGCTCTAACAACTGCATTGTGCGATCGATAACGTGCTCGTCTTGTGCTGGAGGTGTTGACAGCGATTTTACTGGGCGACATGATGCAGCTCTTTTGGCGATGCTTGATGCACTTGCACCAGTAGCAGTAGCAGTAGCAGTAGCAGTAGCAGTAGCAGTAGCAGTAGTAGTAGCAGTAGCAGTAGCAGTAGCAGTTCTGCGAGCGTTAATTATACAATTCAAGGACAACTTATGCCGGTGTTCAAGAACACGTGCATCGAGCGTAGGTTCATTTTTTATTCATGAAGAGGAAGGATCTTTAGTCGTCGTCGTCTATCCTTCTTTTAGGCTGTGCTACCGAGGGCTACTTGCCTGTATGGGATAATCTGTGTTTCAAGGTAGACCTCTTGTCGATCTACTCGTACGCATGCAGATATGGACATGGAAGCAGTGCCGAAATAAGAGCCAATACGATGGCATGGACCAAGGTAACCAGAGTCGCAGTTCTGAAACGGCACGTTCCTGCTGGAAATCGACATGACCTCAATGACCTATGTTGACGCGAGCGGTACACTGCGATAGACGCGCATAAGATCAATTACAAGTTGCGTGGGATGGCATAGCTCTTCATATGCATCCTATGTAGTTGGATGTGTTCCCTCTGTCGGGCTTGTTACGAACCGTTGCTGAAGTTAAGTGGCGATTTGAACGAGCAATGAACATGTAGAGTGATATCAACTGAGGCGCAATCAACCTGTGCATCTTTTTCGCGTCGTACCCAAAATCACCCTAGTTTCCACGTCACTCAAGGATCATAGAGGGCTGTGCTCTCATCATCTCTCATCTCACCTTGCTCTCACCCTTGGTAACTTCATCAATTCTCTGAAAACAGGTACCCAGTCATCTCATTCTCAATACACTTTGCGATGGATCCTGCTCGAGGACGTACACAGCCACCATCGTCCAAGCTCTTCAGGTCAAAAATGACCATCCTTCGCTCTGTCCTCGCCCTTGGCGTGGTTTTGGGCTGCGTGGGCGCGGTCAAACGCGAGGATTTCAAGACTTGTGCCCAGAGCGGCTTTTGTGCCCGCAATCGTGCCTATGCCGAACTGGCTAAGGAGACCCCCAATTGGATTTCCCCCTTTCAAATGAATCCGTCCTCGCTGCGTCTGAAAGATGGCATCCTCACCGGCGACCTCATCGATACTCAGGAAGAGAAGCAACCTTCACCACGTCCAGGACTGGCATTCGAGCTGCACCTGCTCGACAATGATGCAGTGCGCGTGCGTATCACAGAGCGTGAAGGCGTTCTCCCTCGATATGATGGTGTCCAGGACACAGTGTTAGTCAAACCCTACGGAATGGCCAAGGATTCGTCATATAAGCAACTTTCCAAGGACACCGACGGCGTATTGTCGATACAGTATGGCGCTCAGAGGCAGAACACGGTCAAGATCAGCTCAGCGCCCTTCAAAATCGAGTTTCTCGTTAACGACGTAACGACGGTCGTGCTTAACGGGGAGGGTCTTCTAAGATTTGAACGACTGAGGAAGAAGCAGGTGGAGGAGGCGAATGAGGAAGGCAAGCTGAACGATCAAGAAGCAAGAAAGAAGGAAGGCGAGATCAAGATCGAAAAGTCCGCACTAGAACTAAAGCTGGAGGAGAACTTGTGGGAAGAGAGGTTCAAGGATTCCACAGATTCGAAGCCTAGAGGTACAGCTTCTACAAAAATCGATACGTTTCGCTTATAACTTTACGGACATGCAGCCCACTTCTAAAGTACCTTTCTCTTTTAATTGGTATTAGGACCCGAGTCGTTTGGACTGGATATCACGTTTTCGGGGATCAACCACGTTTATGGCATCCCTGAGCACGCAACCAGTCTCTCTCTCAAGGCAACCAAGGGTCCGGACGCGCCATACAGCGAGCCCTACCGACTGTATAATCTGGATGTGTTCGAATACGAGGTTGACAACCCAATGGCGCTCTATGGATCGGTCCCGTTCATGCTCGGCCATAGCAAGAACAGCACTGCTGCTGTATTCTGGATGAATGCAGCCGAAACGTGGGTCGATGTGGAGAAGACTGCCGAGGACAAGAATAGTGGCATTCTCTCATGGATCAAGTCTAAGAAAGCTGTCCCGGCACCATCAACAAAGACCCACTGGATGAGTGAGGCTGGAATTCTGGATGTATTTGTATTCCTAGGACCGACCCAACGTGACATCTTCCGCCAGTATTCATCGCTTGTGGGCACAACGGCCCTTCCCCAAGCCTTCTCCATCGCCTACCACCAATGTCGCTGGAACTACAACACGCAGCAGGATGTCGCTGAGGTCGACGCTGGATTTGACGAGCATGATATTCCATACGATGTTCTCTGGCTCGATATTGAGCACACCAATGGCAAGAGATACTTTACCTGGGATGAGGCAAAGTTCCCCAACCCCACCGATATGCAGCAATCCCTCGCAAACAAGGGCAGGAAGGTACGGGCTATTATATTGTAGCTCCTTTGTATTTCGTTGTACTAGAATGCATGCAGCTGTTATTTACCCTACTATCTGAACCGATTTCTATTCTTAGATGGTGACCATCATCGATCCTCATATAAAAAAGGATGACCAGTATCATGTTTCTAAGGAAGGAAACGACCTGGATTTGTACATCAAAAACAAAGATGGACAATCGGCATTCGATGGTTGGTGCTGGCCCGGCAGCTCGCAGTGGATTGATTTTTACAACCCCAAGGCAAGAGATTGGTGGGCATCCCAGTTTTCGTACGACCGATACAAGGGCTCGACCAAGACACTTTTCACTTGGAACGACATGAATGAGCCCTCGGTCTTCAGTGGGCCCGAAATCACGATTCCCAAGGATGTCATTCACCATGGAAACGTGGAGCATCGCAACGTCCATAATCTCTACGGTACCATGTTTGTAAGTATGCCGCGTCCTCGTGGTCTGGTGGTCGGGAAGAGGGCTTTCGACTAACATATCCTCCTACTTGCTTTAGCACTCGGCAACTGCTCAAGGTCTAATTCAACGCAACGAGACGAACCAGCGGCCTTTTGTTCTTTCTCGCGCGTTCTTTGCTGGCACTCAGCGGTATGGTGCTATTTGGACCGGTGACAACCTTGCGAACTGGGAGCACTTGGAAATTGCATCGCCGATGTTGTTGACGATCGGACTCTCTGGAATCCCCTTTTCTGGAGCTGATGTCGGAGGATTTTTTGGCAACCCAGATGCAGAGTTATTGGTCCGCTGGTACCAGGCTGGTGCGTTCTATCCATTCTTCCGCGCCCATGCTCATCTTGATAGCAAGCGTCGTGAACCCTGGCTATTTGGGGAGCCATATACCTCGCAGATTCGAGAAGCAGTTCGCACTCGTTATACATACTTGCCATTTTGGTACACACTCTTCCACGAGACTAGTGTGGACGGAACGCCCATCATCAGGTGTGCAAAATTTGCCATTCAATATTGTAAATCGACGAAAGGATATTTGTTATCGCAAAACAGGCTAACGCAGATGTCTTTGCTATAGGCCCATGTTCACCGAATTCCCAGAAGATGAGACCGTGTTCGCTATGGATGACCAGTACATGGTTGGAGATGCATTATTAGTCAAGCCCGTCACCAAGCCCGGTATTACCCGTTCGAGCGTGTACTTTGCAGGAAACGAAAAGTGGTTCGACATTAAGGACTACAGTGTTGAGCAGGGTCCAGGAATCAAGGAGGTAGCGTCTCCATCTGACAAGATTGCCGTATATCAGCGCGCTGGAACCATTGTTCCCAAGCGTGAGAGACCCCGTCGGTCATCCAAGGCGATGGAGCACGATCCCTTCACGCTTGTAATTGCACTGGACAACCGGGGTGAGGCATCGGGACGAATCTATCTGGATGATGGAGAGAGTTTCCATTATGAGCAGGGCGACTATATCCTGCACGAGTTCAGAGTGTCGCAGGGAGTGTTGTCTTCACATGATCTCAGGACAGAATCGAAGGTCAAGGTCTCGGAATATGTGCAAAGGATAGGAGCTCTCAGAATTGAACGCTTGGTGTTCCTAGGATCAAAGATTGCGCTGACCAAGGTCAATGTTGGCGACCGTAGCTTGCAGGTGGATTGTACGCATGCCCCCAATGGCGGCGGCCATGTCTGTACCGTCAAAGAGCCCCAGGTAGCGATTGGCGAGAGCTTTTCGCTTTCGTTTGAGTAAAGTGCCTTGGTGCTTCAGGGCTTTTGAAAGCCACGCTGCACATAATAAAAATCAAGCGCGACGAAGAATAATAAACAAAAACGCGTCTCGCAGATCCTCCTTTGCTCTCTTGTCACCATTTCAGCTTCCATATATCGCGAGCGGGAGCGATACTCGTACACATGGATCCCGATACCGAGTCACTGTTGATCTCGACCTGCCAGGCCCTCGGCGGGTTCGAGTACATTTCTGATGACATCAATGACCAGAGGCAGGCTTATATTATGGGAGACGAATGTCTAGGTAAGGGCGGACCTTCTCATCTCATCGTCCTAGCCATCATAATCTTCGGGCAAGCATATTTTGACATCAAGTCGACTGACTATCCCAGTTGGCTTTTGATACTCTAACTCAGCATGTCTCAAGGATATCAAAAAATTCATCAAGTACTACGAGCATGAGGGCGACAATGTCGTTTTGACCTATCTAGGAACGATGGGTATTCTGGAAAAGGATTTGGTCCCCATCATACTGCTAAACACACCTGCCAACAGCAACGTCAGAGAGCGAATTGTCCTTGCCTGCAGTAAGTCTCCGCCTTTTTTTTTTTTTTTTTTTTTTTTTTTTTTAAAAAAAAAAATCTGATGTATGTACCTATCTGCTGGCGCTCGTTTCTGCTACTCACAAAAAGGGGGTGCTTATGTTGCAGTTGAGTTGATAGTCCCGATGACCTGGCCGATCGATTACAAAGCCCTCGAAAAGCTGGCGGACACAGAGGAGGACAACAGCATCGTTGGTAACCTACACCAGCGACTCGAGACCTTGCGGGAGTACAAGCGGGCGTTCCTTCAACGTGGCGTTTTGGGAGCCGTATTTGCAGTAATGCTGAAGCCGCTGGGAGTCGAGTACAGGATGAGGACAACAAGAGATCAAGCAGTGATTCGTCTGGGATTGTCGTTGTTTCGAAACTTGGTGGCCATCCCCGACCCCGAGAGTTCTGTGTCAGGAACGATGGATCAGTTCATCAGCTCAATCATGCAGGTACGGACAAAGAAAGAAAAAAAAGTCGCTTCATTTACATCTAAGATATTGTATTAATGCAAATGGATGATTGACGCTGCATCTTACATCCTTATCTTTAGGAGGAGCTACTGGACAGGTTTCAAAAGGAGAATGTCATGGAGCTTTTGCTGACGCTGGCGTCTTCTTCAACTGATGTACAGCTCACGGAATGGAATGCTATCGCCTTGGAAACGTTTTACCACATCTTTTCTGGAATCGACGCCGTTGAGCTCATCCCTGCAGTTTCTGTATGACTTTATGGATCCTGGGATTACACTTAATTGAGAATATAAACACAACGAGAGTCCTCCGATACTAAGCATTGGTGTCATTTTCTTCAACAATTTTCTGAAATTAGGGTCAAGCGAAAAATTCACAGTTGCAGGACTTGCTAAACAAGGAGGAGAAGGAAAAGAAATTACAGTCGACTGCTGGGCGAAAACGACATGACCGATTCGGGACTACAGGCGAAGTCCGTTTGCAGGTTGGTGATCCATGTTGCCTCCTTTGCTTGACTTGATGGGAACAGGATTGACCAGCACCATAAGTGTTATGAAACCGTACTAACGCGGACTCCTTGTTGTACAATGGTTAGGATGGGACCAGAATGGTTTTGCACCAAAAGGGAGCTTTATTTACCTCGTTCGAGACTCAGCTGGACAGCGTTAAAAAACCAAGAGCGCGAACTAAGCGTCAGAAGGTATTATAGCTTTTGGACACGACATGCTCGCCCATCCCCAAGAGTTGGTCGCCTAATGAAATCTTATGCGCAACAACTTATAGGAAACGGACGAATACAAGAAAAACATGACGAGATCTGGATTGGCCATGTTGCGGGAACTTGCCTTGACCCTGCTGGAGAGCGGCTTTAATCGTAGGTTAAGCACATGATCAGGCGCTGGCAATAGCAAAGGCAGAGGCAAAGGCAAAGGCAGGGAGTCGTCTTTTCAGAACCCGAAAGTCTCACCTTAGCATCTTTGATTCCGCTACTATAGCGCTGTTCACCTCGTTGCGCCAATGCATTGAGCTCGAAAGAGAAAGGGTCAAGGACCACCACCGAAACCAGTACCATTACTTAATGGCATTCCTGCTCAAGTTTCAGCGACAATACGCTGATTATGTCGCCAAACAATACCAAGAGCAAAAGAAGAATGCACATCCACGAGAACTCACGAGTTTAGAGGAAGAATATAAGAAAAACATCCTTCGATGCGATTTTGATCTGGTGGCGACGGCGATCGAAACTGCAAACGTCTTTCAAATCGTCGGCTTCATACGCACCCGTTACGAAGTAAAAGACAAGGCAGGTGCTTCTTCATATTTATCTCGATGATTGCGTTATTTGAGCTGTGTATATGGTGCCTTAATTGACACATTCTTCTACCTGCTCCTCATATTAGCTGTGGGACGATATTCGAAAGGCGATGAACTGCATCCAGGAGATTGTATGTCATGGCACTCAGGTGGCGGCGTGCAGCTTGTTGCCTGGAGCTTTTACTAACATCACTTTACCGTTGGTATGAATATGAAATTGGCTCATAGCTGATGACGCTCTACGCCATGAGCAAGTCGCTCAATGAGACCTATCGAGATGATTCGGCTATTGTGCAAAGCAACCTGTATCATGAGGACGCGACGCTGGAACTGTTCCTGGACCTCGCCAAAAATTACAAGAAACAGTCCACGAAGTATGATGCCTCGACACAAATGTAGTGGTCGACAGTTGACGAGAAAATAGAAATCTGATCTTTTTTTTTTACTAATGATCGCACTATGTTGCGTCGATAATCCCCTTTAGATATCTGCACACGCTAGTGCGGATGATCCATATCCTGCTCAAGACGCTAGAAAACTTTTCCAGCTCTAAGAGTTACATGTTTATCCGTAAGAAAAGGGCTATCGCTAGACGGCGCAAGAAAAACGTCAAGGAAGGTATGACATTGGGTTATTACACGTAATATACTCTTTTTTTTAGACCCGTTTCTCATCAATCTCCCTTCGTTTTTCCTTTCGGTGAAAATGGTACGGCAACAGGGATGAATGCTGAGCAACAACCAGAGGAAGGAGTCACAACTCAGGCGGCAGGAGAAGATGAGCAGCCTTTGTATGAGGTTCTGCAGACAGATGGCGGCCAAGAGCAGGATCAAGAGAGGGAGGACGATGAGGATCAACCAACTCATACATTCAAGGAGCACCAGTTTGTGTTTCAAGAATATGAACGTGTAAGTGGACGCTTCGAGCAACACTTCCAGCCCTCGAGACTTATTTTGCGGTATCCGTACTTACTTTAGCACGTGTACGATATATGAAAATAGCGATTCGCGCACGAGCATGTCATCAGTACCTACTGTGCTTTTCTCGAGAACTTTGCGGAGCTGGACGAGACCCAAATGCATTGGGCTGCATCTCTCTTTCACAGAATCGCAGTCAACTGCTCAAACTTGGCTGTGTTTTACAAGCTGTCGACGCTACATCTCTTTCATCAAATTCTGCAAAGCAACAAAGAAGATGCAAGAAGGGACATGATTCCATTTGTCTCATATGTTGTTCACCAGTTCTTTAAGAAGATGCAGGAGTACCCACTTTTAATCGCCGAAGTATTCTTTCCGAAAACGAGCAAAAATTGTCTGGAAATCAACGTTGGCAGGGACGAGCTCGAGAGAGAGAAGCTTGTGATATCCGAAAAGAAGGAGAAGAGGTGGGAACCGCAACTCCTTGGCTTGAAAAGCATCTAAAGGCTCTGCAATACTGGATTCGCTATTGACGTCTTGCATGCCCCTATTCCTGTTCTTTAGGCTAATGTCAACCGAACTTGAAGTAGATCCCAACCGACCAGAGTCGGAGCAAATCAAGATCGCAATTATGGCACTGCTAGATGAAGATGAGGGAGACCTTGTCGAGTGGACCATCGAGGTGAGGGAGCCGCCCTTGCAATTGAATGGCTTGTTTTCCTCTGACTTTGGAAGTTTTTTGCTGCGAAAGTCAATGTTCAAACTTTTATCTATCTTCATTGTATCCTTGTAGATCCTCAAAAGTGCGGTGGAAAAGAGACAGCTGATGCAGTTCCGTTCTGAGAACGAACTGACAGAGAATCCTGACCTGATGTACTCTGTCGAAAACGTGGAGGACATTCGTATGTAATTGTTAATATTACAATTCTGATGTCGACCAAACAAAGATTGTCTTATTAACAGCCTCTGTTTTGTTTATTTAATTTAATGTATAGCTGTTATTGCGAATAACCCAGCAAGACAAGAAGCACTCCGCCTTAAACCTCGCTTCCGTCTCTTGTTCAAATTGATCAAGATTGTCAAGGAGGAAGGTACGCTTGTGCGGCCTCGCATTCTTTGAAAGCAGGCTACATTATGCGCATAGTAATGCTATGAAGCCAATACTTTGCTAATTACATGCGATCTATTTTGACTTTATCAGAGATGAATTCTGTGCAATACAAGATCCCCAAGGACCTGCCGACAGATACAATCGCAGAGTACCATGATCTAATTGAGTCCATTTACAAGGACGAAGAGAACTATGAGCAGTACGACTACTCTGACCTTATCAAGAAGATCAACAAGCCAAAGAAGTCAAATACAGGAAGACATGGTGCGGGAGTACGCCAGAATGCCGAGAAGGAGATGCCCGTTTATCATTCTGCAGAATATATTATCGACTCTGAAGATGAAGACGAAGCCTACTTTGATGCGGAAAAGAAGCTGAGAGAGCGAATCAATATCGATTTCGCACAGGCGGAGGAACGGCAGCGCCGATTGGAGATGGAAAACGTGCGAAACAAGAGCCAGAAACAAAAGAGTATGTTGATAAAGAGGTCTGGCGGACGAAAGGTCATGTCTCTGATGGACGAGGAAGATGAAGATGGAAATGACGATGGGAAAGCGCGACCTCCGCCCAAGACTGCGAGCGACGTGGAAAGCGACTCTGATACTAATGATGACTCTGACTTGAGATTGATCCCCAAGGGCGCGGGAGATGTGGGGAGCGAGCCTGAGAGCGATAACGACGAGAGTGATAATCCTGCTGGATCATCACGGGCTGCTGTGCCTCGGCAACAGTACTCGAGTCAGCGCAGGACTATACGGCTGGAAACTAATGACAGTGATAATGGTGGTGATGATGAAAAAAGTGCCGATCCCGGTGCTGCATATAGTGATGATGTGGATAAACAAGCCACGTTGCCGTTGTCGCCAACGGGGCCATTATCATTGACTCAACGCCTGGCAGCACAGACATCTCGCAGTAAGAGGAGGATCATTTTGGATGACTCGGACGACGAGGATGCGCATCAGAGCGACCTGGGCAGCCAGGGGTCCGAGGATGGACCTGCGAAAAAGAAGTTTGCATTTGAAGAGTGAATCCAAATAAATACCTGTACAATTATCAAGCAAATGTCGTTGTATTCATTTGAAGAACGGGGTTTATTATATATACATCCAAAAATAAGAGGCATGCGTTCAGTGCTCACTCGTCCCAGCTTCGCCCGAGGAGATCACCTAGGCTGTTCTCGTCCTCAAGACTCTTTTGCCAGCCACTGAGAGTGCCTTGCATGATCCGTTCGATATCCCTCTCCGAAATTCCAAGTGCATCGCCCATGGTGATACAACCCAATTTCCCGCTGGTATTTCTCAACTTTGCTAGATACAAGAGTGACTGGCTAGTGATCCCAGAGCAGCCGATGATGGTCAAGCAGACAAGGGACTTTGCGGTCTCGGAAAGGGATTCGATCGCGGTGTTGGAGACGGTAGGGATGTAGGATAAATCTAGGAGCTGAAGTTTCGGACAGGACTCGCAGAGATGTGCAATGGAGCGGTCAGATATAGGCTTTCCTTGACCGTCTTTATCCCTGTTGGCGTCGTCCTTGACATCATCATCCTTGTTTGAGCTGGGGTCCTTGATTGCGTCCTGCTGCATTTGTTGTTGTTGTTGTTGTTGTTGTTGCCGCTGCTGCGCTGAATATTGTGGTTGTTGCTGATACTGCTGCGCTTCTCGATACGTCTCATCGGTGGTCGTATTACTAAGACTCTCCATATCCGAGCCTTGCTCAGTTGCGCCATCGTCTGTGCTGTTGCTGTTGTCGCTGCCGTCACCGCTGGTACTGATGGTATTACCGTCTTCCCCCGAGCTGGCATTATCACTGCCGTTTGGATGACATCTCGCCAGATTGAGCCACCCTAGATCCGTGCACCGATCTGCTAAGTAAAGGAGACACTCCTCCGTCAGGTCTCCGGACCGTGCGAGATCCAACCATTGAACACGAGGACAGCACTCTGCAAGTGTCAATACCGACTGCGCAGAGATGTTCTCACACTCAGATACCCGCAGTTGTGTGAGGCGTACGCCGCACTGTCTCAAAAGTGGGATAAGGCCGACGTTCGAGATTTGAAAGCATCCCGCAAAATCCAGCGATTCGAAGCGAGGGCCACGAGAGGATGTACTAACGCTGCTGTCACTGGCGGAATTGACGAGGTTCAAGAGCCCGGTATCCGTGATCTGAAAGCATCCGGCCATGTGCAGCGAGACCAAGGTGTCCCGGGCTACGCACTTGGATTCTCGGATTAGGCGTAATCCTGTATCAGTAATTCCCTGACAATCCGAGAGAGTCAAGCGACAGAGGCCTGGGCAGGAGTCAAGGATCGTCTGCAGTGTTCTGTCTGTGACAAACTCGCGTCTTGATCTGAACCGTTCTGGTTCTTTGGGCTCTCCTCTTCTGCCTTGGTTTTGCGGATAAGAGAAAACCGAGAAAAGTGTGGAAAAGAACCCTGGACAGGCTGTCCGACCATCCTCCTGCGGTTGCAGTTGCAATTGCTGCTGCTGCTGCTGCTGCTGCTGTTGTTGTTGATAATGAAGAAGAAGTGCATATGCATGTGTGCGAGGATAAAGTGGCCGTGGTCTTGAAGTAGCTGTTGCAGGATGATAGACGGGCGAGTGCGAGCTGGACTTTTGTGAAAAAACTGTTTCCTGCTGTAGATTGATCTCTTGAATCCATTGTCCACAGGACAATAGTGGGAGGGATGCAGGTAATCCGTCAGAGGGTCGTATCTCCGCAAGTCTCAGGCGGGTCTTCCTGGCAGCCTGCTGTCGACGCACACGTGCCACGGTGCTCGAAAAGAGTGCTGGTCGCTGGCAGTAGGAGCTGCTGGGTTCCAGTGCCTTCTCTGAGCGGTGGACAAGCGAGTGCAGGTAGTCGAATCCTGAGACCAATTTCATCAAAGATGTCTCTTCGTCGGAGGGGTAATAGTCTAGATCACTCTCTGCGAAATCTTCTTCGTGTGTGTGGTCTTTATGCACCTGGGTCTCCTGCTGCGAGGGGCGCTCATTGCCCTCATCATCATTGTTGTCGTCCTGCTCTTCTTGGTCACTCTCTTGCTCGCTCCACCTCCTCCTCCTTGGCTGTATATGCTCTCGTTCAATCCTGCTGCCATGGCTGCGTTGTCTCCATTGTCTGATCGCATGGATACGTCGCGCACGCTCTCGTCTCTTCCAGGTGAGCCATTGATCAAGTTCCTGCCGATCGGAATCGTGAATCTGTCCTAATGCCATGGCCGAGATAATGTCGTCCCGTGAGAGTTGCTGAGATCGTTGCAAGAGCTGGCGCTGTGCATATGGTATCCGAATTTTCGTCGTGTCGGCGGTGGGATAATCGTACACATCGGTCTGGTTCTGATCTGTTTTTGAATCGTGATTCTGCGTGAAACAGAGGGGATGAAAGCGTGACCAGTGCTTTGACCAGAGCACTCGTGGAGCTTTCCAGATCTTGGGACCTAAGAGTCCGTGCCACGATCGACAGACGAGCATACAGCGCATTAAGGTCCGAGGGCGCGCTGAAAGATGGTCGAATACGAGGATAAGGATTTCAGGCGGTAATATATCGTGGATCGATCTCGGCACTGAATAAATCGGCAGAAGAGCGGCGATCGACGTAGATGGTCCTTTCTCTGTGTCTTCCTCTTGCGTTGTGTGCTCCTGGTGCGTGTCATCACTCTCCCTCGTGTCGTCCAGTGGTGAAAGTCCCTTTCCCTCGACGGGCTTTTGCTGTTGTTGCTGTGCTGTTGCTGCTGAGGACAGTTTGCGATAGAGGGCCGCGGTGATGCGTTGAGGATCGTTCCATCGGGAGAAGCACAGTCGGTGAAGGAGATAGAGAGTGTAGAGGAGCAGACCCTGGGCGGCGGTGACATCCAAGAGCATGACAACGGCGGCGGCGGCGGCGGCAGCGGTAGTGGTCGACATGTAGCTGGAGTCCTGTTGCAGTAGTCGCTGTGTGAGCGCGTGGGAAGAAGAAAGAGAAGAAGAAATAGAAGAAGGAGGAGGATTATTGTTGACTTGGAAACGGAGAGGAAAAAGAGGTTCTCAATTGCGATGACACGAGAGCAGAGTCAAAGTGGTGGGGGGGGGGGGGGGGGGGGGGGGGGGGATGTTCTGCCGCGAAAAAGAGAAGGACGCTTGAGTCCGAATGCGGATTGGCCCTGTCTGAGACATTTTTCCGTCTTTCTATTCGCACTCCACACCCCACACCCGCCCATTCACATCCCCTGTCTCGGGGGGGAAAGAGACTGCTCGTCTCCCACTTGGTGGCAAAACAATCGACATCCCTCCCAACTGCTGCTGCTCCCATCCAGGCACATCTCCAGGCACACCTGCAGAAGAAGCACACGATGATGTCAACAAAGCAGCGCATGCGCTTGTGAGCAGCTGGAATTCAAAAAAAATAAATGCGCAGCCGCCATCTCACGTTGTGGGCAAAGACCGCATCCTCAAGGGTGAAATGTTCATCCTCGGAAGCAAACTTAGAATAAATATGCGCATCCCATGCGCATCCCATGCGCAAAGAGTGTAAACAAACCAGCGGACTAAAGTCACTGACTTGCCAAACATGGCTCGATACTAATTTGGTTTGTATATCGAAAAGGAGAAGACACGATGTATGCAAAGCGATCAGGTTTCGCATTGGTTTATTTCCATTAGACGATGCATTATAGCCAGATCGCATCTTGGACCGAGCATAGAAAGAGGCTGTGGCTTTGACTCTGGTTAGAGTTGTGCCTGTGCCTAGAAAGGGGAGGTTTTTTTGGGGGGTTCTTGACCGAGCAAGAGTTGGAGGTAAGAACTCCATTTGGAAATGAAGAAGGAAGATTGCAATATAGCTTTCTTGGCTACTGTACTTGACAATTCGGGTAATAAAATAAGGCAGAAGCAGACGCCGCAGAGCCAGTCCCTGTTTGAGGAGCCAATTGACACCTTTTGTCTCCGTAGATTCATAGGGACAACAGCTAACCACCCACTTCAGTATAAACAAAGATCTTTACTGTGGCTTGCCCCTCATTGACGGCCCAAACGGGTTGCGAACCCTCTTGAATTAAAGCTCTCAGTTTGTCGATGGGGTTTTCAGGTGCATCACGCTCGACCGGGTATTGGACTACTCGCGATCAAGTCTTTCCGCCGAAGGTTGCGCTCTCCACTCCTCCAAAATGAAATCTCCAGATAAAAAGTGACCGGCGAAATTCGAGGATACTCCTTGCGGAGCTGGGCCTTTAGATGTAATGGCACACTTCCAGTGGGAGGCCTCAGTAATCGGAAGGCCACCCCTGGGGTTTTACTTCTACGAGTATGTATAAGTTAGACATAGCTTTTAAGGCTCTTTTATAGTAAGTGATTCGACTCTGCTCCAACACAGCTATCCTTCTTTATTATTCAGGAATATAAAGACGAAGGAGAATAGCAATGACAATAAAAGACAAGCGAGTGAAAGCTGTAAGCAGGTAGATAGAGTACTTATTCATTACAAGTCCGTGCCTCGTTCGAATCGTGTCTCTATTGCTTAGGTGCTGTGCACAGCAAACGCACACGTTTCTGTTTCTAATAGAGAAAATCAAAATTTAACGTTTAACGACTTGTCAAAGAACTTCAGTGGCTCTCAACACCACATTGTGCATTCCGTGTAGCATGTATAGAGCTGGATCCCTCTTGATCCGGATGCAGTGGATAGTAAGCGGTATAAACATCAACTGAATTGGTTCGCACACTACTACAGCTGGCGGCAATAAAGAGAGCTAAAATTGTCAGGTACATTGCTCAAATGTTCCTGATTAGCTAGCGGTAGAGAGATAACCAGATGAACTTCTACTTCAAAACTTAGGATAAAAGACATTGGTCATAATGTATACTGCTGAAAATCGTCGAGGTACTTGGTGAGTGTACGAACTGCGCCGATGGCAGATTGCCCGCTTCACCACCGTATTCACCGCTAGCCCCAGCTAATCGCCAACGAGCCTCAGCTATTAACCAGTTATCCCTAACTGCCCGTCCGCGTACCCACATCCGGGTAGCTTGTTCTTACTAATGGACTTTTCTGGAGGAGTGAATAATGGCGCGGCGATACCTGGACGGCCGAGACCATCATATAGTCCCGCAGGTGATAGCAATGGATCTGTGCAGGGCAAGTCGATCAGTCTCAAACACTCAAATGGAGAAGCGTAGGGTGTGCGCAATACAGATAGTATAGTTAACGTGACTTGAATGGTCAGAAGACGGTGAGCGACAAGAGGATATGTATTATGAAGTTATAAGGAGACTTAGTGCCAAATGTTCAAAGGAACCTAGCTGAAGTTCATTTTGCTAGTGCCGAGGCCGGGATGGTATAAAAGAATAGGACGGAAAATGAATGGGATGGACAAGAACAGGAGGCAAGTGCGTGCATGTCCAATACGTAATTCGTGCGTGCTTCGAGTAATTCGATGCGTCCGTGGTTCGAATGTTGTGCACAGCTTGTGATCGGCCATGTTGTACTCCCTTGCGGTTAACTATCCCATTGTGGCGGAAGATAAGGTTTTCTTGCGGTTACACGGACGAATGACGCCCTGGTAAGCATAGGTCGCGACTTTTTTTGAGTCAAACAGGAGCTAGACAAATGGTTGCTGACTATGAGCTTTTTTTTTTCTTTTCCTTCTTCTGGAAAGTACTTTTTGGGAACTTGTCCAACTAATTCATTGCATTGTGCATGGTGCATGGTGCGAGGGGTTGCCTACAATTCAGACACGGACCCATACTTCTTCCATGATAAAATTATTCCATTGGCGTAATTAGTACTTGGTAGCGCATCATTTTTACATGGGGCTCCCTCCCGCGTCGTGTTTACCTCGTTTCATGCAAGTTCCCAGGTCTTTATGGACATGGACATGTACTTTAATCTTCATACCGGTGCTAATTTTTCTTTTTATCATTGCATTATGAGCCGTTACATCGCTTTAGTTAATGCGTCCGACCCCTAGACCCCCTTCGTTGTCCTGCATTAGTCGTGTGAGAAACGGTGCTTCTTCGCTCGTCGCGTGAGCATGTGTACGCATTTATGGGCCATGGAACCATTTGATCTAAAAGAGCGTAGCTACAAAATTGAACAGTGCATAATGCAAAGAACAAAGCAATTGATTGGATGAAAGTGAAAAAGAGGCAAGCCAACTGGTCCACAAGATTCTGTTACCATTTCGTTTTGCGACGTCGATGGAAGTCTTCTATTATGAGCTTAGATGGGACGGGAGTATCGACTGGCCGATTCCCCTGGCACGTTGAGGCGACTAAGGCGGTCGGAAGTTTACCAATTCCGATCGAGTCTTCTGAGCTTGATCCCTGGTCTTTCCGTGGCCATCTTTTTAAAACGATAAGAGCATCTCCCACGACGAAGAAAAAACTGAACGAGATTTCGTCAGTAGAGCAGCTATCGAATAATCGATCTTTTACTGTTTCCTTCCTTCCCAACCGGACGGAACCATAATAAAGTGGCACGCTCTAATGTATGTGGATACAATGTGCGGTGAAGCACGCCCTGACAGCAAGGTTTATTTTCCAGGGTACAGTATGTAGCATGTTTGTGAGAGCAACAAGGGTGAATGGGGGATAAACAGCATCACAGTAGACACGTAAACCTTAATTGGCGGAGTATAGCGAAGCGCGTGCGCACGTTGCAGCGATCGCGTACGTTGATTGGCTGGAAGTGCTTGTCCGCGATAGTAGATGTGGGCATTCCTTCGAACCCGCACGCAGCATGCTCGTCCAGTCACTCGACCGGATAGCAGCATTACTTGCCGCCTTGAGATATTTTCTCGCCTCGTCAACGACACATTGATGGAGCAAATGGTCCTCCGATGGACAGATTTGTGAAAGTAGTACGGTCAGTTTTGAGCAGATGCTACCAGTCGGCAATACCCAATGACAATTGCCTTTCTCTTACCGCTAACCAGCCAGTCCCTAATCGACGCCCTTTTAGTTCTACCGGCCGCTCTGGACACGGTGCAAGAGACCATGTGTAGGGTACATTGTCCGTGGTAAATTGTGCAGCTAAAAAGGAGCGATCTAAAACGAAATCGTTGGGAAAAATGAAAGAGCGCCCAACGAACGAAGCGTTGATCCAAGATCAAATACGCTTCATGCTCCCTCGAGTGCTGCCAATGAACACAGCAAAATAGGCTTAATATAGCATACGGCGCATGAGTACAGTCTCCTATCCATAAGAAATGGGGAGCGAAATAAGGAAAGGCAACCGGGAGTACAATAGGACGAGAGAGGGGTTCAAGATTGTGGGTCCATTATGCCCATGGCCCTGTAGCGGTAGTAAAAGCCCTGAAATTCAGGCACACAGTAGAAAGGAGACTCACGCCACACGTAAGGGCTGATATATGTGTGCTATGTAGCCCATCTTTTAGCGCCAATTCCTTCTCTCTTCCTCCTTTCCTTATTTCCCTCTTCTCCCATCGCTCGTCGTTGCCCCTTTTCCATCTAATCCTCTCCTCACCATCAAAAACAACATTAAGTATGTCTTCAGCAGGAGGTCGCTCGCCCCAGGCCTTCAAACCCACTGGCAGCGCACCCAGTTCTGACGAAATTTTGACTGGCAGCGGCGGCATCCCCCAGAGACCTCCCCGCCAAACCAGGCAGCGCTCAGAATCGTCCTCCTCGCCCATCATGACAGGAACTCAGTACTACCAGCACTTTCAGCAGCAGCAACAGCAGGACCCATACTACACACCCTCAAGTCGCTCTCAGTCACCAAGGCCGTCTCCCCGATCGACGCCCAATGCCTATGGCATGAATTACCAATCTGGACAAATACCACCGTCTTCACCTATGTCCTTTTCGCTCCCTCCTTCAGCTCTCTCAGCCCGAGAGGATTCGTTGAGATCTGGATCGATACCTTTCCATCCACAGCAACAGCAACAACAATACTTCACACACTCGTCCTCTTCGTCTTATCGATCGCCGCACATGTCACCGGGCCTTCCCTCAAATGCAAGTTTGCCATCTATGCCTCCGCCTCTGTCGCTGCCAGACTCGTTCTTGGAAGATCAGTCGGACTACGCAGGATACTACGCCTCTGATGTCGGGATCCTGTCGAGTCCGCAGCTCTTGCCCAACCAACAGCAATATCAGCTCCAATCTCCCATGAACAGTGGATCGCTCAATTCTCGACAGCAATATTACACCCAAACTTTAGAGCTGCCATTGACCCCGACAAGGCAAGGATCGAGAGGCGCAGGGCCGAACGGACAGCAGGACTTCTTGCCTTCGCCACACATGACCCCCACGACCTCTCCGCTGCAGATCGACTTTCCATCATTGTCGCTCAATGGTAAGCAGACTGCTGTACCTAACAGTAGCTGCCTTTTGAAAAATGATTTTCTATTCATGTTGCATTATGCCAGTTTTGTGGGAGGGAAGAGAGCACAAGTGTGTTATTACTTGGGTTACAGCAGTTGGTAGTGTGAGTGAGCGTGGGATGGTATAGCTGGCATGGTATCCGTATGCATGCGGTTTGATTTTGTTGTCTGCTTTCGATTGTCGAATCGATTGTCGAGTCGACTGACAGACCCGGCCTCGTTCTTGTCCCTCGAGCCTCTGTGAGCATCGGGCATTTGCTTCTAGCCTGTCAACGAGACCGTTGAAGCAACGTGGTCATAACCACAGTCACCAAATCTTTTTTTTTTTTTTTGGTGGCCAGCTGTTTGGCATATCACTCTCACCACCTTCCCACAAGGCAGAGAGCGCCTTCATTCTTATTCAATTTGCACGAAAGAGAAAAAGATGGACAAGATGGCGGGAACGCGTGCAGTTGATGAGTGGTGCAAGAGCAAAACACGTTATTTTTAGGCGGGTGGTTGTCGATCGACTATTCCAACCCTATCATCGGCCAATCTTTCTAACCGCGCCCTACTTATTTTCTTCACTATCATTGCCACCTTCTAGATGCACACCGTCCAAGCAATACTGGCCAACTACCGCAAGTCCCTGCAGGCACCAACCGGGAACGCGCCTACTCGACCTCCCTCTCGACCATCTCGACCGATGACTCCGTCGCTAGTCGTAACTCACTCATGCCCCGTTCCAACGCAGACCAGAACGGGCTCTACCCCGAGGACTTCTATCAAGGCCAGCCAACTGTGCCGATTGTGGAGTCCTTCCGCATGCCTATTCAAGACCAGTATCCTGCAGACTCCTTGATTCTCTTTGGAGGTACCGCCGCCCATTCGGAAGGGGGACTCTTCCGCAAGGATTCAAAGGAATATCTGATGCTCACGAATTCCAGTCTGCTCAAGTACAAGACCATGGAAAAGGCCTCCAAGGTCTTTGGAAACCAGTCAGTCTGGTCATCGTCTTCGGGACATCAGATCTTGACACCTCAGCAAACCTCCCTGATATCAAAAGAACACCGCATGCTGTCATTGAACTCGATCGTCGGCGTTCATACATATAGCCCTCCAGGAGGAGACACGCAGATCATCATTGAGCATCTGGTCTCTATCTCCTCTCAGCCGGTAACGATGCACTTTACCCCAGCGGCCGAACAGGTCGGGCCCTGGCTGAAAGAGCTGCGCCAAGGATGCAACTACCATGCTGCACAGGCAGGATTGATTCTCAAGGGGACTCGACAGCGCCAATGGGTCGTGGAGAAGATGCAGGATGATTTTATCGCTCTTCCTACCAGCGTTGCTGAGAATGATCCGACCGCATTAGCTGCTGGGGGCATGTGGCGAGCGTACTTCAAGAGCCAGAGAATTAAGGGAGTGCCCGTGCAGGAAAACGCAACTTCAGAAACCAAGGTGGTGCTGGAGAACAAGGTGGTTGTCATTGCAGTTGGAACATCATTCGTTCACTTCTTGCCCCACAATCTTGGGAACGGCAGCTCTAAGGATGATATGAAGGACGAGCGCGCCATTCTTCAGTACCCGCTATTGACTGTCCGAACAATCCAGTACAAGGAAACGGATGACACTTTTACGATTAGTTTCGGCACTACCCTACGTCAAAGAACCGTTGTTATGACCTTTGCCTCTGCAAGAGCCCGCGAAATCATTATCGCCATCCGCGCTAGAGTCGAAAGTCTCCGTTGGCTTTACCCCCTGTCAAGAAAGGGTGTCGAGCTATCTCTGTCCGAAGACCTTGCAAGACCTATCCCTGTACCATCAAAGGAATACATGGTCGACCTTGGATTTGATGAATTACTTCGAGCTGAGTGTTATGCCATTGGTGTCGACCGCAGGAACTTCAACAATATCAAGATTGATGGGTTTGTGATCGCCGTAGGCAAGGTTGGCGATACTCCGGAGACCAAGCGCGACTACTCTCCCGAGGAGATGAAGTGTCTGCTCCGTGCCCTTCGGTTCAACACGACATTCAAAGAGATTAGCTTCCATGGTATTTCTTTTGGGACGCTCCACAAGTCAAAAACGTTGAAGGATGGCACTCTCCGCTATGGACTCCGTCTCGACCAAGAGTTTTACGAGTTAATCATGGGTAACCCTCAGATTCGAGCACTCGATTTGCACGGCTGTGAACTGGACACGAGCACAATCGGTAGCATCGGACGCGCCATCAAGGACGCATA
Organism: Gamsiella multidivaricata; assembly: GCF_025024155.1. Lineage (NCBI taxonomy): Eukaryota > Fungi > Mortierellomycota > Mortierellomycetes > Mortierellales > Mortierellaceae > Gamsiella > Gamsiella multidivaricata. The sequence continues at coordinate 519,907 of NW_026251716.1, forward strand.
TCCATTAGGACTGCGCCTAGAGTCTCTGGATCTCTTCGGCAATAACGCCTCGGACGGTGCTGATGTCATGACCTTGGCCAAGGGCATCGTCAAGCATGCAGGTACACTCCACGCCTTGAACGTCGGCAACTGTCAGATTACGGGCGATGGCATTAACCAAATCATGCACGCCTTTGTCGCCAACCCGGACGTCGCCTCGCACTTGTTGGAGACTTTCAGCATTCAAGGCAACTCGGAGAGCAAGGTCAACTCCTTCATTTTGGACATGTTCTTGAAGCACTCGTTGCGTCTCGAGACACTGAACCTCTCAAACCTGACCTCGTGGAGTAAATCACCTATTCTCATGGCCGAGTCCCTCGCCAACTGTGGTGGATCTCTCAGGTGCCTCGATTTGAGCGGCATGGCCTTGCACCCAACGACTCTGGATCAGATTCTTACCTGGATCTCGAGCCCTGGTTGCGAGTCTCTTGAGCAGCTGAAGGTCGAGGGCTGTGGACTGGACGGTAACCAATTCGCCAACATTCTCGATGCTGTCGGCCAAGGAGGAAACGACAAGATCGAGATCATGGCGGGTCGCAACTTGCTCTCGGATGGCCATGATCTCCCTGAAAGCCTGGTCAGCATTCTGGCAAGCGGCGAGACGGCTGCTTCCCTGGGACTACGTCAGACCTGTTGGAGTGAACAGGCATTGCGACAGTTGTTTATCAGTCTCAGTCAAAACTTTACGCTCAAGAGACTGGACCTGTATGCGGTGTCCTTGGCATCAAGCCGTGACCCCGATGTGGAGACCTGCAAATTGTTGGGTCAGATGCTATGCTCGCCCACAAGTCGATTGGAGGAATTGTATATCCAGGGCGAGGAGACTGCAGAGCTGACATCGCGCATGGGTAAGAACTTGTGGAGGTCTTTTGAGGGCCTCGGCAACAGCCGCTACTTGACCAAGCTGGACCTGCGCCGTAACCGATTCAAGGACGAGGGCGCCATGGCCCTGGCAGAAGCATTGCGTGTTAATCAGAGTTTAACTTGGCTGGACATGGATGAGAACGATGTAAGTACCATACCATTGCAAGCTTTATTCTTTATTGTCGTTTTATAAGCTTGTTATCATAGGATCATTGTGCTAATGCCAGTCGCGATGTTCTTCTTAAATATAGGTCACTACAGACGGGTTCAATGCTATCTTGTCCGCATTCCATCAGGGCGGCACTGAGCAGGTCCCCGCCAGCAGTAGATACTACAACACCACATTGGCCTACTTTGAGCCCCCGGTAAAGGACGCTGAGAAGCATACACAGCTACTTAAGGACTCTATGCTGGAGACATACAAGACCGAGCAGGAGACGCGGTTTCTGCTCAGTAATTCAACGGGTAAGGATGCTCGCGAGTGGAAGGAACGTCTGGCGCAGATCATCCGGCAGCGCAACCAGAGTTCTGAAGCAATTGCACGTCTGGACCGTGCTATCCAGGGCATCGCCTCGATCGTTGACCGGAACAAAGCTGCAATGGACGCAGTCATCCGCGACCGGGAGCGCAGACGCGAGCGAGAACGAGATCGCGAGTTACTGCAGCAGAGCCGTGATCGCCGCTACTAATAATTTATGGCAACTCGCATAGACTACGCCACCAATTTCACTCACTTTCACATTGCATAATCTCTTTAATTCAATAAAGCAACGAGACCAAAGAAAACCCTTCGCTTTTATCGTCTCTTTCCTTTCCTGATCCAGACGACGACTCGAACAGATGCGCGGATATGTCTCGCAACAGAATCAGATCTGTCGCGCATTCGGAAATTGTCGACCAACAGAGTACATTACGGCCTCGCTCGCTGCAATAGCACGCAGATCGCCCCAGATTCATCGAGCCAGCACCAACCATTCTACAGGAATCCTAAACGGATGCAATCTCTATGGATCAAGCTCAAGATTCACAGTGTTCGGGTTTCCGTTTCATGTTCATCGGTCCATAATAACCATTAGGGCGATGACGACGGCGACGACGACAACCGCAGCGAACCAGGACGATAGGTTGTTTTCAAGGCCAGCAGCATTGAGTCCAATGTCGTCGGTCCGTGTACCACACAAACAGACGGGAGACCCATGGACGCAGCAAGAGGATGAGCTTCTTTTTGATCTTCGACAGCGAGGTGCGACCTGGAGAAAGATCAGTACTACGATCAAGCGACCTATCGGATCATGCTACTCGCGTTACTATCGGTTTCTGGACCCATTCTTGGCCGATGCTGTCGAAGGCGTTTCGGAGGAAGAGGAATTGATCAAGGGCTCGGTTGACACTGCTAAACCCAATGTTTCACAGCTGGTTTTGGAGCGAACCAGACAAAAGGACGGGTTACCATTACGCTATTCGATGCAAGGACCGTGGACAGCTGAGGCTCGGGAGAAGCTCGAGTCATTGGTTCAAGCCAAGACGCCATGGCCGATCATTGCGCAGGAGCTGCGTCGGAATCAGGATAGCTGCAAGGAAAAATGGCTGCGGATTCAGAAGAGTCGGGTGGAGCAGAAGCGTTTGTCGAAGCGTTTACAGAGCGATCAATGGAAGCGACTTTTCAAGGAGGGATTCAGACCGCGTCATCGGAGTCAGCTTGTGAGGGCGGTTGAGAAACAGTTGGCGGCCAAGCAATCGATGGCGGCGCATGCAAACAATCCGCTTGGGCTCTTGGAGATGGAGAGTGGTCAGGAAGACAACGATGCGTTTACGATGATGATGGCGCACCAGATGAAGGGATTTCAGTATCCGCACACTGGCGAAGAGGACGAGGCCGGTGGACCATATCAGGTCAAGGAAGGCGCAGGAGCAATTGACTGGGAGGCGGTCGCTTTAGCACTCAAAAATAAGTTTCCTGCGATGCGTTTGAAATCGATCTACCATGAGCTCGCTGCCGCAGCACTGATCTGGACGCCAGAGGAGGACGACCGATTAATCCGAGCAGTGATTCGGTTTGGGCCACCAGAGTTCCAGCCAAAGATTTGGCTAATAATCAAAGAGGCACTCGGCAATGTGATTCGGACGAGCGAAGATTATAGAAGTCGTTGGCGAGTGCTGGATATGCCTCAACTTGAACGTGAGTGGGACCATTCGGAAAAGACAAAGTTCTGGAGGCGATGGATGGAATTTCAACGAGAGGGGTCATTACTACAATCAGCCCCGTTTTTGGAAGCAAAGGCAGCATCAGAAACGAACAGTACATTAGGGACATCGGACTCCACAGTTACGACAGCTTCGACAAACATCACTACCACAAAGGACAGCGTATGGGATGTAATTGCAGAAGGACTGGAGTACAGACATAGCAGAGATTGTCAGTTGTACTTTGAGCTCACTACCGCTAAGTTTCCAAGGGATCCTGAGCTGTTTCGTTACTTGACGGAGGAGGTTGCGAATGTCTATCTGAAGCCGCTAAAGGTCGACTGGTCCTTGAAGGCATCTAGGATGCTGGTTGCAACCGTGAATTCGTTTCTCCAAGAAAATAGGGTAGTCGTTTGGGGGTCTGTTGCGCAGGCGCTTGGGCACCAGTTTACGCCTGAACAGTGCGAGGCACGGTGGAGATATTGGTCGCAGAAGCAAGACCAGAAGCAGTTGCCGAATCCAGAACAGGAGCAACAACAGGACCAGGACCAGGACCAGGACCAGGACCAGGACCAGGACCAGGACCAGGACCAGGACCAGGAGCGGGACCAAGAGCAGGAGCAAATAGAGAAAACGCAATTGGACCCGTCAATCAAAGAAATGTATGCAACTGAACCATTGGGATCGCAGTCTCGATTATGGACGGACAAGGAGCTGGAGATGCTGAATAAAGGAGTTCAGGAGCATGGACAGAATTGGGCAACAATTCGGGATGCTCTCTTACCACATCGAACAATTCAGATGCTACATGAGCGTTATTGGCGGAGCCAGACTAAGAAGACTGGTCGATTTACGGAGCAGGAGAGGAGTCTGCTCGAGACAGCGATCGAGACATTTGGCGAGAATGTCGATTGGGGCTTGATCGCAAGCCAAGTTCCTGGCAGGACAGCAAGGCAATGCCGACAAAACTGGAACTACAGTCAGACACATTATGTCCAAAAGCTGGACGAGCCCTGGACAGAACAGGACAGAGAGCGGCTAAGGAGCGCAGTGGGCCGGTTCGGAACCAAGAAGTGGACGATGATCTCTGAGTTCGTGGTCGGAAAGACGCCAGATCAATGCAGGAACGAATGGCGAGAAAAACTGGATCCGAGCGTCAAGAGAGGTCGGTGGTCTGGCAAGGAACTGGATCTACTGATGGAGCGTGTCCAGACGATCATGAGTCGTAAGGAGGAAGAAGAGCGTGCGCGTGTTGCTGAAGCCAGAGCTGAGAAGGATAAAGAGGGAGAAGAGACAGGCGGCAGTAGTAATGGGTTCGTCGACCTTGCGCCGAGGTTTAAAGGCAAACGGAGGGTTAACTGGAAGGAGGTGGCCAAGGGAATGGATGGTCGTACGCCCGAGCAGTGCAGACTGCACTTTGCGGTTCACCGTAGACTGTATCGCATCCAAGGCGATTATTAGAGAATTAGAGAGACGCGCTGTAATTGGGCGTATTCTTGAAAAATAAAATGTGCTGTGCTCTGAAAGGACTGCTCAGTGGCTTTTATTGTTATGATGCTAGACACTCTTTTTTTTTTTTCTTCGTGAGGTGCACTTGCTCGCAGCCATCGCTGGTTCACGTACTTTGACAGTTTTGACAGCACTTTCATTCACCCCTTCGCCTCCTTCATTCACTCCATCCCACTTTACTTCAAAGACGATGCCTGCAACAAAAAAGGTCGTGAACCCCGAGAAGGAGCTGCGAGGGAAAAAGCCCTACAACCGCGCTGCACCAGGGGTATTTCAAAAGAAGTCGTACCAGGCCAAGCCTAAGCAACTGAGCGCGGACGAGGTCCCTGAGGGAGCAGCGGCGTTGAAGAAGAAGCTCCGGGATACCCTGAGACTGTTGAGCAAGAATCCAAAAATGCCTGCGGATATCCGTCAAGAGCATGAGAGACGTATCGAGGCATTGAAGCTGCAGGTCGCAGAGAAGCAGGTCGACCAGACAGAGCAAAAGATGGCGACGAAGTATCGCATGGTCAAGTTTTTTGGTAAGTGGATAAAACAGTACAAGCTTTTTTTTTTTTTTTTTTTCTCGTATCTTTATGACAGTTTGCTGCAGCAATGGAGATGGATTCAGATGGAATAAGTTCTCTAATTGCATATTCGTGTATGGCAACGAAAATATAGAGTCCAAGAAGGCCGACCGCAGGATTAAAGTATTTATACGCCAGCACCCGAACTGGGAATCGAACGAGAGCGAGCGGAAGGAGCTTGAATCGCTCAAGCTTGACCTTGCCTACATTCAACATTATCCAAAGACCCAAAAATACATTTCTCTCTACCCGAATGAGAACGTGGATGACCCGGTTGTCTCCAAGGCCCGTGCAGAGATCCGTGAGAGGATCCGGGAAGGAATCGAGACGGGCGAAATCCAGCAGTTTGTGAAGGAGGCGCGTGAGCAGGTCAAGGCCAAGATCATCAGCAAGGACACTATGTCGACGGAGGAGTCCGTCAAGTTGACGACTCAAAAAATCATGAACGCCAAGAAGAGAGTCAGGACGGACGATGATGATGGAACGGATCCCTCGGCAAGACGTGCAAAGGCGACGGCGGAGAGGGATGCGAATAGGCCAGCGCAGATTGAAGCTGTGGAGGAAGAGGAGATGTTCTTTGAGACGGTACCCAAGGTTGTCCCAGCGGCGGAGGCTGTGAAGACCAAGGAAGGAGTCAATAACAACAACAGCGATAAAAAGAAGAAAGGTGGAACGGAAGTAGCACAGCAATCCAAGAAGGAGAAGCCACAACAGCAGGCAAAGAAAGAGCAGCAGCCAAAGAAGGAACAGCAGTCAAAGAAGGAACAGCAGCCAAAGCAGAACGAGAAGAAGGGTCAACAGCCAAAGAAGGACAAGAAGAAGGAGGATGCCGCAGTGCCAGCGCCTGCTGAGGAAGAATCGCAGCCCGCAACAGAAGGAGAGCCCAAGAAGTTGGGCAAGTGGGCAAGGAAAGCCATTCGTGCGCAGTCTTCAGTCGCAGTAAAGGAGGCAGTAAAGGAGGCAGTAACAGCAGTAGCAGCAGCCACAGGGTCGGGAAGCGGTACTAATGCACCAGTAGATGGACCAGTGGTGACTGGGGAAATACCAGTGGAGAAGAGTGTCGAGGAGAAGAGCGTCGAGAAAAAGAAGCAGCCGGCAGGAAAGAAAGCCGCCCAGAAGAAGGAGGTGAAAAAGACAGAAGAAAAGAAGACTGAGGCGAAGAAGGTTGAGGAGGCAGAGATTGCGAAGCCCGAGGTTAAGCTAGACGCACCCAAGATTACGACACTGAAGGTTGACCATAATGACAAAGGCGAAGGCGACTCTGATAGCGACAGCGAAGAACCGGTCGCACCTGTGCGTAAGGTTGTCAAGATCGACACATCGTTGCTGAAGGAGCTGCCAGAGGTTCCCAAGCGACGAGGAGGTCGTAACCAGAATAAGTACAGGTGAAGATAGGGATCATTACCATCCTTAATAATAAAAACCACCAAAGCATTGTTCCATTTTCATCCATTTAAACTGTATTGGAGTTGTTCATTGGCATTGACTTGGGGTATACAAATGCCTGCAATGAGCGCTACCTGTTCCGCCTGATCACGATAACCGGACTGGACCACCGCTCCACATCGCTGGCACGCCCAGGGACTCCCCAAGGCTTCAGGGCCTTCAGTACCAGGCGATAGCGACCGTCAGGTAAGTTCCGTGTCGGCTCCATCTGGCCTATCTTCATGTCTTTAGCAGAATCTGACTTTGTCCTATGCTTATGCCCACCTTGAGCTTTCTCTGTAAGATCTTCTGATCCGTCTACTACAGCCAGTTCGTCTCCATCGTTATGTTTCCTCACGTCCACAGCCTCGTGGTTCTGAAGCAGCAAATCGCCCATCCACGCAAACGCCTGGAAGCCATTACCGTCTGCGGAGTCAGAGCGCATATTCCAGGAGTTGAAGCCGTTGGGGATCAAGCCTAGAATCCGGGGCACACACGGCATTCGGTGTCCAGACTTTGGCTCCTTGACGGGCTCAAGTTTCTTTTCATCCTTGCTCCCTTTTCTTTGTCCACCACGATGATGGAGTTTTGGAACCTTGTTATTCCTACTGCCATGGCGCCCTCTCCCCTTCCTACGACCCGTTTTCTTGCGATCACTGACAGATTTAGACTCCCCGTCCTTGGGGTTCTTCTTGTTCAGTCGGTGCAGCCGTATGGTCTCCTCGATAGCCGAAGGCTGCAGCATCACGCGCGAGTAGCCTTTATAGGGCATGTATAATCCAGAAGGCATGAACGCCAGTTCCTCCGACCGCGCCAACCTTTTCTTGACAAGTACGGATCGTTCTTGATCCAGGATGTCCTGTTCTTCGCCTTGTTTCTCCAGTCGTTTGATTTGCGCCACCGCTTGTTCTGCCTCCTCGCGTTTTTGCTCGGTCTTGACCTGGATCCGACCGTTGCCACCTCCAGCCCCACGGTCGCTGTCGCAAACAGATTCGGCTTCGATCGTGAGCAGACTTGTTGGGTAGTTTACAGAGACCAAGATCTGGACCCAGTCTTCGTTGTCCTTGCCTACCACCACACGCTCGGATCGATCGCGGTAGAGGTTCTTGTGAGGATTACCCCCTTTACCGTTACCTTTACCTTGGTCTTTGTCGCGCATCTTTTCTGAATCATTTAAAGATTCGTAGGGCTTGGCTCGAGTCTTGGCGCCGCTTACATTGACATATCGATCCAAAGACAGGGCCGGATACGAAAGCTCCGGATTCAGGATCGGGATATCTGCTAAACGACCGTGCATACCTCCATATGACACAAAGCTAGATCCACATTCAATACCGGTGTCGGTATGACACTGGAATTCGAGAAAGCCGCTGTAGAGCCACCGCTGCTCAATATCTAGGGTGTCTCTCGGTGGATCGATATGGATTCGGATCGTTCCTGAAGCCCTAGGTGTGAGTCGCAGCTGCATCGGTGTCATGGTTACAGTCTCAACACCCGCCTCTGAAGTCCGCAGACGGGACTGATTCACAAGTGTATAAAAATGCTTGCCGCTTTGATCGAACCCGTTCACAGAGAGAGCTGGGCGGTGCACCATAGTCCAGGAGCGCGTATTTGTGTTCGAGGGATTGTAAAAGGTGATGCTGTGATCCAGTCTTTGAAACTGGGTGTCGTTCAAGTACAGAGCGGTAGGCGACAGGACCGTGGGAGGCTCGTCATCCAAGAAGAGACCATACATCGACACAAGGCCTGCACCTTGCTGGAACACTGGCGTCAGACCGGTGGCCGAGCCCGGCATGACGGTGGGGGTCGCCGTGGACTGCAGAATGTTCAGCAATTTTGTCGCATCGGTCTTGCCATGCTTGGAGAGGAATAAGGCCTGGATACCGGCCATGTAGGGCGATGCCATCGATGTGCCCTGCAAGGTCGCAAACCCACCCTTGGCGAGTGGAAAGGTGGAGTAGATCATGCCTCCTGGTGTCACGATATCCGGCTTGTATTTGAGCCGAGCATCAGGTCCCCAGGACGAGAAATCCGAGACCTTGCCTCCACTGGCCAGTTTAAGCACTTTGTCCTCGCGCGAGAACTGAGCCACCAGCTTCTGCGAATTACTCTTGCCTTCCCTCGCTTCGATAGCGTCCAAAATCACGGTTGCATCCTCAAAGGACAGTCCACCGGCCGAGATATTGAATCCAGTGATGGTCATGCCTAACGGTCTTTGCTCCGGAATGGTATCGTAGACGAGCATACCGCCAAGATTTGCCTTGGCGACGTATTTAGCCTTGTCACTGAATGTGCATCCGCCACGGTGGATGAGTACCACAATGCTAGAGTGAGGCACCTGGAGGCTCTTTTCTAGCGTCGCACCGTTGTAGGCGACGCACCCCAGTGGATCCTTGGCGGGAACATGGATCACGTAAGAAATATTGGTTTTGAACGACGCCATCGGGATATCTGACGCATCGCTCGCCATCACCAACCCGACCCTACCCACATCTCTCTGTCCTGCTGCAGGCCCCGCTACATGGCTACGTCGATCAAGCGCTCGCCACGCCAGCTCAACGGCTGTGCCCAAATAGTGTGTGTTGTCGACGCTTCCTACCGCCACAGCACCAACCGCTGTTGCAGGAGCCCCATCTTCAAAGAGTCCCTGCTCACCATCATTACCGTTCGCCACTGCAATATGAAGACCCTTGGTGATGTATCCGCTGCAAGCTATCGCGAAGGGCTCCTCGGGCCATCCGGACGACCCGCCGAGCGAAAGGTTGACGACGTCCATGCCATCTCTGTAAGCCCTCTTGAGCGCTGCCAGCAGAACATCGTCGCTGACTTCGCCGTTGCATCCGAACACCCGATACGCTCCGAGAGTCACTAGTAAAGCAATCAATGCATGTCAGCACGGCTATTTGTATACTTGAACGCGAAAATAAAGAGATATATCCTTACCGTCTGGTGCAACGCCTACAAAAACTTGTGTACCCATCGCGTTTGGGCCCTCGTTGCGGGCAGCAACGATCCCGGCCACATGGGTGCCATGTCCCGCACAGTCCATGGGATCGGGATCTGGTTTAGGCGTATCTTTCTCTGGGTTGGCGTTGTCGTAGTCGTCGCCGACGAAATCGTACCCGTACGCGACTTTACAACCTGGACCGAAGCATCCGCCGAGCGCTGGGTGCCTGTAATCGATTCCAGTATCTGAATTGACGTCGATCAAGAAGGTAAGGAGGGGGTTAGCTATCGAGGATATGATGGGGCGTTCTGTAGTTGATAAAAAAATAACACAACCAACATTACCAATGATGCCGACCCTGATACCCTTGCCAGTCAGGCCTAGCTTCTGATGGACCTTAGCGATTCCTGTCAAAACGTGAGCCGATTGCAAACTGGGCCTTGTCCGCTTCAGCGCACCCAATGGCAGTGTCTTGGGTCTCTTTCGCGTCCGCTAACATACATGGACAAAAAGAAAAAAGGTGAGAGAAAAATCATCGACATATCATGACTACGATGTTGCTATAGGGAAGACTGCATCCTATTACCACAGGATAGATGCCAATGACGCCTTCCAGAGCCGCGATTTGTTCTAAACCATCCGTATCGCCCTCAAATTTGAACGAGATCACATTCAGGACATCGTCCTCATCCGTACCAAATTCATGCCGGATTAAGACATGTCCTGGCAAGGACTTCAACGCCGCCGCTACAGCAATGTGCTGCGCCCGGGCCTTTTCTGTACCTGGCTCGGCCGACAGACGTGCATAATACGTTTGGGCCAACATGAGCCTCCGAGGAGACTCCTGGTTTGGTCTCTGAGGGGATTCTGAAGCGAAACTTTCCTGTGGACCGTTTTCTGTCCGAAGTTCAGATTGTGTTTTTGTGTTGTTAGGCTCCATAGAGCGGAGGAGGTCTATTGTAATGACGTTGGTCTGAAGCAACGAGAGATGTACTGGACACATTGGATTTGATTCGTATTTTTCTTCCTTGCAAGTACTGCTGTTTGATATACTGGAATTTTGGCCCGGTGCTACGGCTACTGGTGCTTCTGGTGCTGCTGCATGGGCGTCGATAGCGCAGACGGACACGATGGTGCTGCCCTTGAGCATGAGCCGTGGCGGGACGTTGATCACAGCCGATACAAGCAAGAGGGTCAGATGGGTCCATATCGATACTCCTGATCGCCTCATTGTTCAGCTATAGGTGGTGTTATTGTAGTGAGGTAAAGGAGGAATTGACAACGGGCTGCTCGAGATACAAAAAGAGGTCGACATATTGCCATTACTCTCAAGTATTCGGACAAAGAAAAAAAAAGAGGGGTGAGAGTGAGGGGAAAGTGACCATCTCATTCATTCTCCAAGTTCCAACCAAGGGGCGGATTCCTCCTTTGTTTTCTGTAAACTCTTGTTTACCCTAGCCCAGATGGTCCCTGCGCGTCTGCTCACAACGTTCCACACGCGTTTGGTTTCGCTAGTAAACCCTATGTTAGGCCGTCCAGTGCTAGTCGCATTATGTTGATCTGTGCATTTGGATAAACACACTATCTTGGATCCTCATGTACCACAAACGTCCCCCCTCCTTTTTCATTTTATGATTCTTTATTGCATTGGTGTATGATTAAAGAAAAGCTTTGGTGTACTGTGAAGCGCTCTTGAGCCCATAAATCACAGCGCCGCGAGCCACCGCCAGCTCCGCCTTCTGGACCATAATGACCTTCTTGATTACCCCTGGACAAGAGGACCCGTTCAGCCTCAGTTCAGGCATCGATTCAGAAAGCCCGTTCAAGAACGATGATCGATTGCTACCAGTATCCCTGTTCATCGCCGCTGCTGCCTGCTCAAGTCTGTGCAGTAGGTACTTGTTGGCACCGAACCCACCCACCATGAACAAGCCCGCACAAACTGGGTGCACCTTCGACTGCGCGTTAACAAGTTCCTGGACCATCTCCACAACAGGGTCAAACACAAGATCGCACAGTTCCTGTCCCTTAAGTGCCATATACTCGTCCTCCATCCAAGCCGGCGGTGGGTCCAGGTCTTTAACATCTAGACCCATCGGCACCGATATATGTTTGATCTCCTCCCTCGAATTGCCATCGAACTGCGACTTGATCTCCCTGAATCCCTCGAGTAGGGTCTCAAATGCCTTTTGTCGCGTCGGTTTGCCGTCGATATCCAGACCCTGCAGCTTCGACAAGATCAATTCTCTAAATCTGCGATCCAACATTACCGAGCCACAATTTTCTGCATGTGAGCTCGACATCCTGACAAACTGCCGGACGCCCAATGCATCATCCACCCTGAACACTGTCACCGTCGTTGTTAATCCTCCGGCGTCGCAGATCATAAATATGTCGCTATCCTTGAGCGATTCAAACTCCTCGCACTTTTCCCGACAGTAAGTTGCCGCCGCCTCCGCCTCTGTGATTACGGTCATGTTCGGTGCTGGTGTTTGCAGGATAATGCCGGCCTCTACATAGCATCTTAGTATCAGCTCTCGCGTGGGCAGCGTCCAGGATTGAGGTACTGTGATGCAATAATGAATCGGTACTGATTCAGCAGCAAGGACCTGACTCTTGTTGACCTCCTCCATGAGATGTCGATGGATGCTCTGCAAGTATTGTGTAAACACATCTGTGAGATGGAGTCCATTGTCGAGTCGACCTCTCGCGCCCTGATCAAATAGAAGCAGCTTGTAGTCCCTGATCAGAACGCGATCCGTCTTGGATCGCTTATAGGTAGCTAATGCAGAGGATCCCCAGTCCACAAACGCTTTGTTCTCGTTCGTCTTGTACAAACTGACGGTAGGCACCTTTGCATAGGCGTTCAAATGTCTGGGCCTAAATGTATTCAAATCGGAATACCCAGTCAAAAATCAGTTTTTTCTGCGATAAAAAAAAAAGAAAGAAAGAAAAAAAGCGAGATGCTCTACCATTCCAGATAAAATATCTCTTACCATTTGACAACATCGATCATCTCGCCATCGCCTTGGTGTGCATATGAAACGCCGGTGTATGTGTTTCCGAAATCGATACCGACTACAATACCCGTCTGTCGTGGTGACCGCTGCTTCTTTTCACTGCCATTGGGTGATTTAGATGGGTCCTGGAGAGATTTGTCGACCACACGTCCATCCTTTGTCACGTCAATGTCATCGCCCCAGAAGTTGGATAGCAGCGTGTTGGACTTTTGCTTAATCTGAGCATGCGCAAAGGCCGTGAATTAGAAAATCAGGATGAAGGATTAGATGCCGATATTTGCTTCCTGGTGCGCGCCAGTTTTCTGGTGATACAGTACAATCACAAACAAAAAGATCATAGCCTGGTTCATACATTGATAACAGGTACAGTTCGCTCCAGAAGTGCCTTTGTCCTCGAAGGATTTTTGATGATGCTTGGAGGACCAGCAGCTATGAGTGTCAAGAAACTGTCAGACATACCGAACTGGATTCTTCATGTGGGGAATCGATTGTCCCCCAGGCTAAGATAACTGCAATATTTCAAAATAACACCGCATGGGCTAGGCATCATAAAAGCGCGGCCAGTTGCAGGATAATCCTCAAAAGGGATGCACTCAACATACGGACAAACGGTACAGGGACCATTTGGAGACCAATTAATTGGATCAGAGTCCCTTTCCATGAAACGTACCGATAAAGATAGGTCGCATTGGCCCCGCGATGGCTACGGGCATCCTTGTCAGTCCTGGGGATGAGATCACGGTTGGGGGTCCTGCTGTGAACACGCCTGGGGGGTGAACCATGACTGGTCGAACACCATTGGCCAGACTGACGCTGGGTGCTGCTCCCAAGGAAGGCGTCCGGAGGACGTACTGCCCTCCTGCCACAGACGCTCCAGGAGGCAATGCCGAAGAAGTAGTTATATTAGAATTATAGGAGGGTGGAGGTCTTGCTTGAGTTGTCGGCTGTGACTGTGGGAGAGGCATGGATGGTAGTGAGGGCGCGACCATCAACGGCTGCCGTTGAACAAACTGGGGCCGAGGAGAGGCCACGGGGTGCTGCTGTTGGAACTGCATATGCTGAGGGATATACTGCTGCTGAGGAGTTGAGTATACTGGCCTCTGTGGCTGCATGGGGATGTATTGCTGCTGTAGCTGGATAGGCCTGGGCTGATGATGCTGGAGGTGGACCGGCTGCTGCTGCTGTTGTTGTGGACGGTAGAGCAGTTGCTGCTGGGACTGTGGAGGGTACATCATGCCTGGACGAGGAGGAGGAGCGCCAGGGGGCTGGCCGTTGTAGGATATTGGCCGAGCAGCCATGTTGCAGAAGAGAGGATGTGTTCGGGCAAACGATGTTGGATGATGAGCGAGAGAGACAGGGACAGAAAGAGAAGATCGATCAAGAAAAGCAGCCCAGCTTGCCAGGGTGCCCTGCCGAAGGAAGGACAGGAAGAGAGAGAAGGAGATGACTGAGGGAGAGGATGAAGATCGGTGGGTGGAATGGAGGAATAAAGGTGTGAAAAACCAAAAGCCTATTTCTCAGGAACGAGGCGGTATTGCATACTAATTGGACCCACAAGCACATGGAAAAACGCCGCACACGTCCCGCAAGATGGGAACCGTCATTTGACACGTCCCCATGGGCGCCTTCGTCTTCGCGTTCGCCATTTTTCGCGGACCATGACGAAATCGATAGCATCGTCCTCCTTTCTGCCCCGAAGCGGGCGCCAGGCGTGTTTCTTCTACAGGTGCCATTTTTTTTTTTTTTTCCCTTGGTGCGAGAGCACCTCCTTTTTTGTGTGTGTGTGGTGTTTGGGATCGCATTTCTGGATAGGTCCTTTGTGGCACGAGTCATTTTCTACACTGTAGCCTAACCACAAAATCCATTTACTCACAAGCATCCAGTATATTATAATGCCTAAAAAAACAACAAATAATTTATTCTACAGATAGATCTCTAAAGGGGAAGCGAATGCAATGGTCTATCCTCTTCCCGTTCAGCACACATAATCCAGCAATGAAAGAAGAAAGAAAAGAAAGAGCGAGCCCTTTACTCCACTAACTCGGACACAACACCGGTTCCGACAGTGCGGCCGCCCTCACGGATGGTGAAGCGCTGACCCTTCTCCAATGGAACGCCGTTGACGAGCTCGCACTGCATCGTGACATTGTCGCCGGGCAGGACCATCTTCTCGGGATCCTCCTCAGTAGGAGGGTGCGTCAATGTAACGGTAACATCGCTGGTGCGGACAAACATCTGGGGGCGGTAGTTGTTCAAGAATCCGGTGTGACGTCCACCCTCGTCCTTGGTCAAAATGTACAGCGACGCAGCAAACTTCTTGTAGGCCTTGACAGTGCCGGGCTGTGCCAGGACCATACCACGACGGAGCTGCTCACGCTTGACACCACGGAGAAGTGCACCCATATTGTCACCAGCCTGACCACGGTCGAGCTAATGTCAAGATAAAAAATTGAATGCATGTCAGTCGTTGTTTGTCTGGAATATAGATCTTCTTTGTACAACAATAGGCTTACCTCCTTGTGGAACATCTCGATGCCGGTCAAGATAGTCTTGAAGCTGGCTCCCATACCGACAATCTCGATCTCAGCACCCTTGGTAATGGTACCACGCTCGACACGACCGGTGGCGACGGTACCACGTCCAGAAATAGAGAAGACATCTACAAGTCGCAATCAGTTATGACCAATAAAACGTTAGAACTCCCGACCTGCAAAGACGGAGTATATAACACAAAAAAAAAAATGTATCAACTTACCCTCCACAGGCATCAGGAAAGGCTTCTCAAAGTCACGGATGGGGGTGTCAATGTGAGTGTCTACAGCGTCCATCAACTTCATGATGGCATCTTCGCCAATCTCCTTGTTGCGTTGCTCCAAAGCACAGAGGGCAGATCCCGCGATGATGGGGGTGTTCTCGCCATCAAATCCGTAGGTGGAAAGAACATCGCGCATCTCCATCTCGACGAGCTCCAACATCTCGGGATCATCGATAGCATCGACCTTGTTGATAAAGACGACCAATTTCTGGATGCCGACCTGCTTGGCAAGCAACAAGTGCTCACGGGTCTGGGGCATCTGACCGTCGGTAGCAGCAACGACAATGATAGCACCATCCATCTGAGCAGCACCCGTGATCATGTTCTTGATGTAATCGGCGTGTCCAGGGCAGTCAACGTGGGCATAATGGCGATTGTCGGTCTCATACTCGACGTGAGCCGTCGAGATGGTGATGCCTCTAGCCTTCTCCTCAGGTGCCTTGTCGATCTCGTTGTAGTCCTTGAACTTCGCATGACCCTTGCCAGCAAGAGTCTTGGTGATGGCGGCAGTCAAAGTGGTCTTTCCGTGATCGACATGACCAATGGTTCCGATGTTGACGTGAGGCTTTGCGCGATTGAACTTGTTGTCGGTGGCCATGGTACGACGGGCAGCCATACGAGGGATAGCAATAGCCGAGCGAACGGTCGACGACTGGACCAAGGACGTCTGAATTTACAAAAGCACAGTGATATAAGTATACATTTTGAGTAGATCAAAATGCCCCTTATAAAGATATCATGATAACACAAAGCTTTTAAAGACTTACTGCGACCTTGTGGGCAACCGCGGCAGGGTTGGTGGCGAGCACTAGCAGAAGTGATTTCAGGGCGAGATCAATATTAGTTTTTCTGCGATGCCACGATCACTACTGGGAAAGAAGCAACTCGTTCAGCTGTCAGAGGAATAGGAGGGTAAAGGGACAAGTTGATCTTATTGCATAGCTGTTCCGAAGAAGGCATGAGCTGAAGTTGGTTAAGTTGAATGAGGCCCTGAAAGAAAGTAGAAGCGCCGAGATTTGTGAAGAAAAGCCTGTTGAGGCGTGTGCCAGTGTGGGTGTTGTCCTTTGTAATTTCCGAGTCTGAGGAAGACGGAGGATGTCACTTACTGCTACGACCAAGGGTCGAGAGGCAGCGCTGGGAGCATGGGGTGGCAACCTTGGAGCCGAGTCTTTGAGCAGCACGGAGCGAGAACATGGCGATGGGCGTGGAGAGGTGGTGGTGGGAGGAGAGAGGGAATGTCGGACACCGGCGACTTTTGAACTCGAAAACAAAAAGGGACTGCTCAACCCTTCCCTGGAGATACAAAGCCACATCTTTCTATAATTGGTTGCCCTCATATACCCTCTTTAGTTGATTGCTGCAAGGCGCTTGTAGACCAAAAGGGAGTCCGTGAAGAAGAGCGCGCACTACACACTCTTTCTAACAATCTTTTTTTTTTATTCATCTCAACCTACCTCACCTCTATCTCCACTCTCCAGGCCGTGTATACATACCTCTACCTTTTCCTCTCAGCCTCATTCATTCCCTCTGCCCAGCATTAAAGCATATTCTAACGCGATGTCAGGACCAAACTCAGGCAATGGTTTTCATGCGCCCAGCGCCGCCAATCAGGTTGTCGAAGACACAGGTAAAGGAACCATTAGCAACAAGTCCTAATCGTTGAACCATATCGGGGTGTATTCAAAGCCTTGTAATAGCCTAATACATGTCTACGACACCATGTCCCTGCGGAGCGGATACGTCTTGTTTGATTATGTTCCTGAAAACAACGTCTGAAGAGCACGATCATAACCCTTTATTTTCTTACAATTGAACTCTTTTGCACTATAGCTAAAGTCATGGACAAGGCATGGGAGACCGTTCAGCAAAAGAGTAGGTCATTGTTCCGTGTCAACGGGTGTGGAGTGACGCTTATTGACCACAGCTCGTGATGTCACGCAGAAAATACAGCCCACATAAGGCATTAACACTAATTCGCCACTCCGCTATCCGCTTGTTCCTGACCGGCCTGTCTAAGCTTTCACAAAATGGTAAACCAACCGACCTTTCCCTCATGAGAAAGATAAGAGGGGCAATGTCCCATAGCTGGTAACTACTGTTTCCTCTCGATTGACTGTGCGCTAATCATTTGCGACACTATTACGCACAGGGTGAACACAAAGCTTAGCGTGGGCGGCCATCCAGAAATCGCTAATCTCTCGCAAATGTCCGATGGTGTGCCTCTGATTCAGCTTTTGGTAAGATGCCAGCTGGTCGTGTGCATATGAAGACTTTGAATATGAACTGGATTTATTGATATGCACACAATATGAAACTAGGAAATTATCGGTGATACCAGTCTGGGCCGGTACAACAAAGTCTCCAGGATGCGCATCCAAAAAGTCGAGAATGTCAACAAATGTCTCGAATTCATTCGCTCGCGCGGAGTCAATTTGACCAACATTGGAGCTGAAGGTATGTTGCAGCCCGCGGTAATCAGATCGCACTACTATTCATGAGTATCGTGACCCACAGCGTCTAACCAGCTCATTCTATAAAATATGTTTTTTTTTTTTTTTTTTTTTTTTTTAGATATTGTCGATGAAAACTTGAAGTTGATTCTCGGAATGATCTGGACTCTTATTCTCAGATTCACTATTGCCGACATCAAGTAAGATCAAGAGATGACTGAAGAATCAGGTTGTATAGGCCTTGCAAGTGCTTCCGCTTATGTCAACTTTATCCCTTTACATTGGACAATAGTGAAGAGGGTCTTAGTGCCAAGGAGGGTCTGTTGCTGTGGTGTCAGCGTAAGACTGCGCCGTACCATGAAGTCAATGTGCGGGATTTCACTTATAGTTGGGCTGACGGCTTGGCATTGTAGGTATTTTCATCCGTCAACAGAGTGAGCGGCTCCTGCCTGGAAGATGTCGCTACTGATTGTATCATGCATGCTGATTGTAACCATAGCTGCGCGCTGATTCATCGCCACCGCCCCGATCTGCTGGACTTTGATTCTCTGGACAAGACAGATAGGCATCGCAATACTCAACTGGCATTTGATGTCGCCTCTGAACATCTGAACATTCCTAAGCTACTGGATGTCGAGGATGTGTGCGATATCACCAAGCCTGATGAGCGCTCCATCATGACCTACGTTGCTCAGTATTTCCATGCATTCTCTGAGCTGGGCAAGGTTGACACAGCTGGCCGCCGAATCGCCAAGTTTGCCGAGGTCATGGAGTCGGTCTGGTCGATGGAGAATGACTACGAGAGGCGCGTGAAGGCGGTATGTGTTTTCCAATAATTGATATGGGATGATTAGGCTCAACTTAGAGCACAGAGGCACTGATGATGCGATACTATTGTTATGCCATAGTTGCTGCAAGCTATTGATAACAAGATGGCAGAGTGGGAGTCTTCAACGTTCCGAGGCGACTACGCTGATGCCAAAAGGCAGTCGATCGAATTCGTTAATTACAAGACATCTCTGAAGCGTACTTGGGTGGCCGAAAAACGCGATATTGACACTTTGCTAGGCAATATCCAGACGAAGCTGAAGACCTATGACCTCCTGCCATATCATCCTCCCCGCGGCTTGACACTCGAGGTATGTTCAGTCGTTTGTGATCACAGGTTCTTTTGTGTGTTTTCATTATCCTTTGGCGCCTATTGACATTGTTGCATGCGCATTCACAGGATCTGGATCACTTCTGGACAGGCCTCTTGGCTGCGGAGGAGAAGAGATACCGACTGATTAACGCAAAGATCAGGGAGTAAGTAGACTCGAGGTATTTATTATGAATCTCAGAATATGTGATTGCAGCATGTTAATCTCCACCACTTTGCCAATCAGCATCAAGGAAAAGCTTAGACAGGATTTTGCCAAGCAGGCGAACGACTTCCAAGCCAAGGTGAATGCAATTTCGCACGAGCTCACTTTATTGGATGGCGATTTGGATGTAAGTCGAACTGATCAGTTGTTAGCTGCATGGCCGCCGAAGGGACCATGCTGATATTTATCGTGGCATTAACAAATGGATCTGATTCTTATTTGTGAATATGAAGCGTCAATTGACCCATGTGCGTCAATTGAACGCGCGACTGGGACCCTTGGCGGATACGCTTGAGCGAATTCAGGCCCTGGATGATCAGTGTGTCGAAGCCAACATTGAGGAGAACGACTACACCATCTACTCTGCAGACGATCTATCGTTCGATTTCGGTCTATTGGAGCAGGCCACGCAAAAGAAATCAGCGTTTATTTCCAATCAGGTATGCTTCTAATTGAGATGTGGTTGATATGCGTCGCGCTCTTTGCCCTGCTGTAGTTGACATTTCTTTTTCTCTGTATTTCTCTTTGTGGCAGATTGTGTCCCGTAACATGACGAATCTCACGCCCGGCCAGCTGGAGGAGTTCGAGAGTACCTTCCGCCACTTTGACAACAACCAGATGAACTCGCTATCGTCATCCGATTTCAATGCAGCGCTGGCCAGTTTGGGTATCATGTACGAGGACGAAGATTTTGCAGGCGTGTTTGCCAAATGTGCCCAGGGTGGAACAGAAGTTTCCTTCGAGCAGGTAATAACAAAGCAAGTGAATGGAGATGATCGTATGGGAGACCCCTTAGTATCGCTGACGCGGATTGCTTTTTTTTTTTTACGACTCAAAATGGCAGTTTATCAACTTTATGGTTGGAGTCACTGAGGATCGCACATCTGCCGATCAAGTGCGCGAGTCATTCCGCATTGTGGCCGCAGACAAGCCATATGTTACCGAGCTGGATCTGAAGCAGTCGATGATGCCTCCAGCTGTTGTGGGCTACCTCCAGTCAACGATGCCGCGCCATGATTCTGCAGACGGCTATAACTATCAGGAATACCTGGATAGCGTCTTTAGTCACTAATTCACTTGCTGGCAACACCATAATGACAACGATCACTTCGCCCGTTGGGAGTTTTTTTTCTGAATTTGCAACCCGCCAATGTTCAATAAGACTCGGAGCAAGAAAAAAAAATGAATAAAAAGGATATACGTCTGCCGGATGCATTCAGTTTCACGGAATGAGTATATGTCGAAAGAATATTCTGGCAACAAAGCATAGTAGCATCGCTATATGTAGTCGCAGCTAGGCGCTGATACAGCTGTGTGGACTACATTGGCTTAGCGGGGAATGAACAATACTCAGCGAATGGAGGTGGCCAGGAACAAGCGAAGGTTTGCACCGTCGCGATCTGGAGTGGATAGTGCAAGCTGGTTGGTCCAGTCGTGATGGGAACTTTGTATTCCCACCATCCCTCTTGGGAAAGAAAAAGGTTTCCATTCTCAAAATGCATGTCATCTCATAATAATGTATGTGTGAGCATTTCATGCGAACATGGAAATAAAGAAGTGCTTCCCGCCCCAGCGCTACGCCCAACTATCCAACCGATCCTCAAATGGTGCGGATTTCCGAGATTTAAGCAAGCAAGGAAGCGAGGAAGCAAGGAAGCGAGGAAGCAGGAAGCAAGATCAACCCTTTATCGATCAGATATCGCAAATCTGCAGGTGGAATACTTGTTCTCTTAACCACATTTCTACCCCTTCTATCCATCGCTGCAAATGCTCGACTTTGAATGCAAATGAGCGATATCCTGCAGTACTTTGCTTCCATAACAATGACGATGGCAATCACATTCACCGTCATCGTTACCCGCTATTACCGCCGTGGGGTTTGCTTTCGAATGCTGTCCTGGACGTTGTCCACGTTTTTATTTTCTCACGATACAACGGCATTGTTGAACATCTTCGTTACTTCGTTTGGATCGATGGTCAATTGCAACCTTGTGCTCATCTTGAGTGCGTTGGCGAATGATAAAGAGCCTGCAAGCACGGAAGTCCGAGCAAGGGACCAAAAACGGTCGGCGATGGTGGGACATGTTTGGTAAGGATTCGGTACCTGAGCACGAGCGAAGGTTTCCGTGCCGCGTTTGGTTTGGTTCGGTTTTGGGTCAGTCTGGTCCTTGTCTTCGTTTGGTTTGGGTTGAGTTGGATTCCGGTTATGTTATGAAGGAGTGAAGGCGTGCGAAAGAAAGATCGGGGAATGGCAGCGTAGAAATTATCTCGGACCAAATAAAAAATAGTTTTTTTGATTCCATAAAAAGGCATGTTTGCGGTCAGATTGTTTGAAGGCCTATTTTGGTTCACAACTCACATACACCGCGCGGATGGATGGGCAATCTCGCCGGTGCTTGCAAACGTAACCTGTCTGGGTAGAAAAGCAATAAAAAATGCAGCCATCCCGGCATTGGAAGACCAGCACAGTAAGTGTTCTGGCAATAGTAATTGAAGCGTTATGCAGCAGCATTGGGGGACAAACTAGGGAGGAGGGACTCGTTGAACAGCGATAAAGACTGGTACCAATCGAGAATGCAAATATACAGGTGCGAATCCCAGAAACGAATGCTGTGGGGAATCAGATACATACCGAAGAACCCAAAGTGACGGCAGCAAAGGCAAAGCGTCCACCTTGGAGAAGGAGAGTAACACATAGACTGTCGACATCCCACTCTCTTTCTTTCTTTCCACAGCTTTGTCTGAATTCAACATCATCAACATCAACCACCCGCCTCAGCAACAAATTCATCCCTCTTTGCCTCACTTCCCTATCGCTCCTTGGATCTCGCCATTGCACATCAAACAATACTTGTCCACACAACAGAGATCCCTCTCCATACTAGCAAGCACACTTGATCATCACCCTTACCGCTGGCGCCCTCCCTCTTCTTCCACATTTACTCTTCAACAAGACCAATTTGATCGCCAACTGCTGCCTCCACCAGACTCTCCTGCGCCTCGTCTCGCACTATAATCCATCTTATCAATGAGTTCTTGGTGTGGCAACGAACCTTGGGTATGACACTTTATTGCCGGATAGCACTCACTCAATTGCACGCTGCGGAGAGGGCGTTTAAAGTGTTCTAAGATGTTCAAGGCTGACAATCATTCGACCTATCCATGGTACATTAGGGCCCATACACAGATGACAACCTGGACTTCACACCGTGCTTCCGAGAGGTGGTCTTTGAGACGACCCTTCCTTTATCCTTCCTTATCTTGACCCTCACATTATGCGGAGCACGACCTCTGCTTGGCCGCTGTACCAAATCATGCCGGACTCGAGCTAGCAAAGGTGTTCCTGGCACAACTCCCTCCGCATCGACTTCTTTACTCAGCCATCCGCAGGATCACCACATTGGACAGAACGGCTATAGTGCAACACCCAACAGCAATTATCGCCAATGCAACAATATCAACAATGCAGGCGTCGCCACAAACAGAGCACATCTGGTGCCCTCATTACAACATGATGTGATAGTAACAAAGGCCCTCCTTGAAGACGAGAGTATGTATTGTGGACCATGGGATCCGATTATGGATGGGCAAAGACCAATGGGCTGTGGAGGGACCTCAAATTGCTCGCAGGACGACTGACGAAAATTGTTTCTTTTTCTTGGCAACAGGTGTCAAAGAGGACGCAGCGTTGCTGCTGCAACCAAAGGATCACACCGATCTTGACGTTCGCCCAGAGTCGCTTGTCAACCACCCCACAAACAGTGACATTATTCTCGTACTAGTTGCACTGATCCAGGCGCTGGCCTTCCTCGGCCTTGTCCTGGTCCGCTGGAGGTTTTTGGGCGGGCGCCATGGACTACCTGGACACAATCATTTGCCAACATACCGCTTTGTCATGCCTGTCGCACAGTCAATTGCATGGGTAAGTTGGCTTGCTGGAGCCCTGTTTATTTTTTTATTTTATCCGATATTGGTTAAGGATGATGATGAACCAAGGCAAAAAGTCTTAGCTAAACTTTGCATTGTGCTCCACGTTGACACTGTTGACACGTTTCTCTCCGTCTTTTGTTCGATCGTGGCCTAGTCTTATACGTTCGTCTTATGCATATTGGCTGCTTTCTCGCGACACATTATCCGCCCGTCTAGGATACGGAGGATGCTGATCGTGTTTGCAGCATTCACATTCATGAACTCAATGCTGCGGTTACGGACAGGTTTCAGATATTACACCTCCAAGGACGATACGGAGGACGACGACGACCTGAAAGACCTGCACCGACGACTTGCTACCGAATTCGCGCTCGCTATATTCAACGCCGCATTGTCGACTGTTTTCGCATATGTTGTCTTCACAACCAACCAGGGGCCGGAGGTTTATTTTGAGGGTCGCAAGGTCTCGGCTGAGATCAATGCTTCATTTATCCGATGGATCACCTACGACTGGATGAACGGACTTATGTGGGATGGCTACGAACGCGCTCTGGAGCCTCAGCTCCTGCCCAGTTTAACGGACCAGATGCGTGCCAGGCCCCTGTACAAGGTTTTTGCCCGCACAAGGTAGGCGGTCTTTTGTTTATCCTCTGCCTGCGCACTGTCTGTGTTCATTGATTTCTGATCATCAGATCAATCTCTCTTCATATACCATAGATTATATCCCAAGGAGCAGAGCAAAGAGTCCTTACTCTGGAGGATATATATTACCAACAGACGTGATATTTGGGTCAACTTCGTGTTCGGAGTCATCTCCTCGGTCATGGCATTTGGTATGCCATACTTTCTTCAGAAACTGCTTGCATATATCAGTGACCAGGATGGCCCGCGAGAGATTGCCTATGTATATGTCTTTGGCATGCTTATCAGCGACATCATTCGGAGTCTGACCTTTGGACAGAATCTTTACTATGGGCGACGTGTCGACGTGCGTGTCCGAACCATGCTCAGCGCCGAAGTCTATGCAAAGGCGTTAAGGCGCAAGGACATGACAGGAATCGTGACGGAGACGTCTAAGAAGGGAGCTCGATCGGATACAGGGATGATCACGAACTTGATGGCAGTCGATGCCAACCGGATCGGCATATTTGCATCGTCCATATTTTTCCTATATACCTGCCCGCTCGAGATCGCCATTGCAATGTTTATGCTCTACCATGTCCTTGGACTCTCCGCGTTCGTTGGATTGGGGGTCATGGTACTGACTTTCCCAGTGCATCACTGGGCCGCCAAAAAGTACGCTAAAATTCAGGAGCAGTTGATGGAGACCCGGGATCGCCGTGTTGGCCTGATGAGCGAGCTCTTGCAGGGCATCCGTATGATCAAGTTTTTCACTTGGGAGAACAACATCCAGAAAAAGATCATGGGTAGGCGAAGCATCCGTCATTGTTCTGTATCATACTTTGCTTCAGAATCGTTACTGACATGTTCTCATTACCTTTTCTTCGCTTAAAAAAAAAAAAAAAAAAAAAAAAAAAAGAGGTCCGTGATCAAGAGCTTCGCCGCGTCGTTCGACTGTATATTATTTTCACCCTTTTCATGCTCCTTTGGATCGGATCGCCTGTTCTAGTCATCGTCATGTCTTTCACCTCCTACACTAAACTGGAAAATAAGGAACTCAACTTCACCGTCGCTTTCACGTCGATGGCAATCTTCTTCGTCTTGCGATCTCCAGTTGCGATGTTACCAAGCATGGTGACAGATCTGTTGCAGGCATTGGTGAGCGTCGGAAGAGTCGACGCATTCTTGAACGAGGACGAAATCTGGAGATATTCGTCCAACGGCCAGGAGAATGTCACTGCCGGATGCCTACCCCAGAGCCCGATGGCTGCACCGCAACAACTCCAACCAACAGGAGCTATCGGATTCACGAATGCTACTTTCAGATGGCACACCAAATCGTCTGCTTCTGTTCCAGGAATCCCTGCAGCACCGGGCTTTAACACTAGCACCGGTGCATTCATATTGAAGGATATCACTCTCAACTTTCCGGTGGGAAAGCTCAGCTTGGTTTGTGAGTACTCTATTTACGTTTCGCCTCTTTAGTTTAATGGATGAAGAAGTGAGTTTCTGCTTGGATATTAACCTTGTGTATCCCTTTTTAGGTGGCGCCACTGGATCTGGCAAGACCTCGCTACTTATGGCTCTATTAAGAGAGATGGACTTGATTTCTGGGTCGGTGAATCTTCCTCGAGCGACATCAAAGATTGTAAACCCTAACACTGGCTATATCCCTGGCACCATCGCATATGTGTCGCAGTATCCTTGGCTCCAGCAGGCCAGTATTCGCGAGAACATCATGTTTGGATTGCCCTTTGAATCCGAGAGATACCAGCACGTTCTGGAGGCGTGCGCCTTGCTACCCGATTTAGCCGTTTTCGAGCATGGCGACTTGACTGAGATTGGAGAGAAGGGTATCACTCTCTCTGGTGGACAGAAGCAAAGAGTAGCACTCGCCCGCGCCATGTACTCTAGGGCGCAACACCTGTTATTTGACGACTGTCTTTCGGCTGTGGATGCCCATACCGCCCGACACCTCTTCGAGAACTGTCTTAAGGGACCATTGATGAACGGCAGGACCAGAATTCTTGTCACGCACCATGTCCGCCTCTGTCTGCGCGATGCAACTTATGTCGCTCTGTTGAAGGATGGGTCATTGGTGCTGAGCGGTTCCCCTGTCAAGCTGATTCGCTCAGGCATGCTTAGCGAAATTCTGGAGAGGAACGGCATGTTGGAGGAGGACAAGGAGGCGTCAAGTTCATGTACATTGGCAACAGATAATGGCACTCTCTCCAAGGATTTGTCTGTCCGAGGCCCAGCCTCTCCAGGGCAGAAGAAAGATAGCAAGGCCAAGAAACTTGTCGAAGAAGAAGGTACGGACTCGTGATGAGCTGTATTGTCATATCTGTTTTTCATCGCTATGACATGTATCTAACTAAAGCTATACAAATATATGCTTACTGTCTTTTGCTAGTGCGATTCAGAGGGAAGGTTAAGCTGATGGTTTACGACATTTACTTGAAGGCATGTGGAGGTGTAGGGTTCTGGTTCGTCTTAACGTTCATGATCGCAGTCGTAGAGGCCATGGGCATGGTAGAAGTTCTTTGGCTCCGCGAATGGGCTAAGGCCTACGATAATGCACCTGGCAACGACACCCTTCCCGCCATCGGTACCGCATCAGGCAGCCATCGTGGAATTTTTGGTGGCCCGCTTACAGAAAGGATCGAAATTCTGAGATGGGGTTTACCTGAGGACAATCACGATGGTATCGTTGATCTGGACTTTTACATTGGGATTTACAGTCTTATCATGCTTATGGGGGTCTTCTTGACCATCGTCAGGATGTTTTGGCAGTTCTACGGCTCGCTCAGGGCGTCGAGGTCTTTGTACGAGCAACTTCTGGTCTCGATCATCCGTGCTCCCATCCGCTTCTTCGACACCACACCGTTGGGTCGTATCATCAACCGCTTCTCTAAAGACTTTGAAGTTATTGACGGACAATTGATCCAGAAAATGACGACCATGCTGGCGCACATTTTTGGAGTCATCACGGTTGTTTTATTAATTACTCTGGTCACACCCAGTTTCTTGATCGCAGCAGTTCTTATTGGTAATGCGTGCCATCATATGACGGAAATCGCCCGCTCGTGCTCTGAAACAATTTTTGGCGTCGGATACTGACGCCTCTACTTACCCATTCACTAGCCCTAATGTATTTTTTTGTCGGCGCCTACTATATCGCATCAAGCCGTGAACTTAAGCGTCTCGAATCCGTGACAAAGTCTCCTCTCTACAGTCACTTTGGCGAAACACTTGTAGGGGTATCGACGATTCGCGCTTTCGGGGTGGAGTCTAGATTTATGGAAGAGGTGCTGGTCAAATTGGATGACAATAATGCCCCTTACTACTTCCTATGGATGTGTAACCGTTGGCTCAGCATTCGGGTGGATTTCATGGGTGCCATGGTCAACTTTATCGCTGGTGTTCTGATTTTGCTTAACTTGGAGGATTTGGATGCAGGATGGGCTGGTATCAGCTTGGGTGCAGCTATGAGCTTTATGGGTCTGATCTACGTAAGTCTGGATAAGGGGAGCGAGTGCACAGAATGGTATATAATCCCTGTTGACTAATTGCCGATTTTTTTACGCTCATTCATATAGTGGCTGGTTCGTCTCTACACTGAGATGGAAATGGCACTGAACAGCGTTGAGCGCGTCAATGAATACTTGGAGATGCCCCAGGAATTGCCTGCCATCATCGAAGGATCTCGTCCACCAGCTGGCGTAAGTGAGCTTGATTTGCTGTACAGAAAAAGTGCTTTTGTGTGCCTGGCATACTCATAAATTTTGTACGCGTCTATCTGCTTTCATTCTCATATATTTATAGTGGCCGTACGATGGCAGAATTGAGATCAAGGATCTGACGATGCAGTATGCGCCTGACTTGGGGCCTGTGCTTCATAATGTATCTATCTGCATTCGTCCACGCGAGAAAATCGGCATTGTGGGCAGAACAGGCTCTGGAAAGTCCACGCTGGCTTTGTCGCTGTTCAGATTCATGGAGCCCATGGCGGGATCGATTGTCATTGACGGCATTGATATTTCTAAAATCGGTTTGGAGGACCTTCGGAGACGCCTGACCATTATACCCCAAGGTAATGAGGAGAGATTGAAGAAGAATCGGCTAACGGTATGCCCACTCATAAAGACCTTCGGCTGACGTTTATTTGTTTCCATTGTTTAGATGCCGTGCTGTTTAATGGCACTATTCGATCCAATCTAGACCCTTTCCAGGAGCACACCGATTACGAGGTCTGGGAAGCCATGCGCAGAGTCCAC
Source organism: Gamsiella multidivaricata (assembly GCF_025024155.1). NCBI lineage: Eukaryota > Fungi > Mortierellomycota > Mortierellomycetes > Mortierellales > Mortierellaceae > Gamsiella > Gamsiella multidivaricata. The sequence continues at coordinate 547,918 of NW_026251716.1, forward strand.
CTTGTCAAGGGTCGCGGATCCAGAGCTGGATCTGCTTCGAATTCACCTCTCGGTCACAATGGCGCCTTTTTCCAAAACCCAAACGGCCACTACGCAGACGACCCCTTTGGCATGAATGGCCACACGCACCCTCACCAGTATCATCATGACGCAGCAAATCACCTCTTTATGAACCCAGAAATTGATGTCCCTGTCCCTATTACAGGTTATGGTGACCGAGACATTTATGATGACCCGTTCCATCCTACGGACCGTCTACTCACCGCGCCAACAAGCCCAATTGGTCTGTCTGCTACGGCTCAAAATGGCGACGTGGAGCAGTCCTCAGAGAATGTAATGACCACAACTTTGCTGCCAAGGAGGGGTAGTAACCCAAATAGCCTCCTCCCGATCGATCCCATGTCTCCCAAGGTCCTCTGCTCTCCGCTGAACCAGGTCGATGAAGCTGAATCGGTCGTGGCAGTCCCAGTATCCATTCATGGAGGTTCGGAGCAACCAGATGATCCATTCGAGAGTCTGGATAGTCCTGTGAGTGATGGCGGACAAAATTTCTCGCAAGGTCAGCGACAGCTTCTGTGCATGGCTCGTGCGTTGCTTCGCCAGAGTAGAGTCATTATCATGGATGAAGGTATTTCAAACTGAAAAAGTCACGAGTATCACTTTGCGTGGAAATGAACGCTAAAGCAGTAACTAATTTTTTTTTTTTTTTTTCATTTGAACAAAATAATATACAGCAACGGCAAGCGTTGATTTTGCAACGGATGAGAAAATTCAAACGACGATCCGAAACGAGCTGGGTGACTCGACATTGATTACGGTCGCGCATCGGTTACGTACGATTATGGATTACGATCGTGTCTTGGTTCTTGGTAAGTGTGGTATACGAGCATAGATTGCCTGCAAATAATAGACATTTGGCTTGAGTCTCTCTAATCTCTTATGTTCTAATATTGCCCTTGTTTTCGATACTACAGAGCAAGGCCGTGTAGTGGAATTCGATAGCCCCATCAATCTGATCACAAATCCGTCAAGTCGCTTCCGTGATATGGTTGAGAAGTCTGGCGAGTGCGATGCGTTGTTTGAGATGGCTGCCCGGGCGTTCTGAGTTGTGAAGATCGACTTGTTTTATTCATTCTGCATTGTTCATTTCTTTTTCTTCCTTTTTCTTTGTGCTTGGTTTTTGTTCCGCATCCTTCATTTCCATTATCTTATCCCATACATGCATACATGCCTTCACTCTCTTTATCCTATATTTATGTCAAAGAAAAAGTCGAGCCTGTAAAAGAAAATAAAAAAAAACTATATTATAAATGTCATTTTCCCTATCCCAGGCCGCAAAGGTATTGAAAATAGACTTTAGCTGTCTAATAGCTCCTCCAGCACGGCAGCGAGATGCCTATTTGCTAATCGAGGGCTTTGCCCTGTTGCGGCAGGATTAGCCTTTGTGCCTGCCCTGGCCTACAACCACCGCGGGCCGTGTTCTTTGCTTTTGCTGTCGCTTTTGTTACTATCGCTGTTGCTGTAATTGTTGTTGTCGTTGCTGTTGTCTTTATCGATGCTGTTGACTGTTGCTGCCGCTGTTGCCGTTGATTTTGTTGCTGTTGCTGCTGCTGCTTTTGCTGTTGTGGTTGCCTTAGTGGAAGATTCCATTTCCCTCGAATATAAAAGAATGGCCAGTTCGCAGGAGGCCTTGTTCCCGCGATGGTGATGACCTTCTGTCGATTGACACTAGCCCAGAGCGTATAGGTTACTGCAGGAGCTCCAGCGCCGTGGTTGCTCGCAATGGAGGAGGTGGAGGATTGGCCGGCCTGTACGACGTTGGGCGGGACCCTAACTGTGGTGCAGAGGATGTCTGGCTGGATCTCCAGCTCTGAGAAGACGTGCACAGGCGCCTGGTTGCTGGAAGTAACAGCATCTGTCGACGATACCTTAGCGTTCGCTTCATCGATAATCACATTGGGGTTTTGCGGCATTAGCGTGAGTCTGGCACGAGGGTTCACGCAGCGAACTCGGGTCCAAATGTAAGGCGAGCGTGTTGTATACAAGACTGAGAGATCCTTGGCAATCGCGGCGTCGTGAGCCTTGTCCGACGATCCAAGAATGTCAATAAGTGTCTGGACTTTGAGGTCGATTATCTCCAACTCTTCCTGCGTTAGGTAACTGGATGAGCCGGGCGGGACGATCTGTGTCTGCACGGCTGCAATGGCTTGGGGTAGGTACTGCGCACTAATGTTTGGAGGAAGTAGCTAGATGAGTAAAGAGAGAAGAAGTATGATGATAGTTGGTTAGTCAAGTTGCGGATCAAATCATTCGCCAAAAAAGTTGTTTCGATGTCATCATCATACTTACGATTAAAGCGCAGACAAGCGGATGTACATATTTCTTGTCGCTCCTTGCTATACTCACAATGTCCTTGGTGGTTCTGGGATGCAGATTGGAATGATGGCTGATGCTGGCAATAGTATTCACATAATCTACTAGGGCCCTTCGCGGTGGACCTTGCCGGTAATTGTAGCAGAACGAAACATCGGGGCATTTTCCTGTGCAATACATCTCGAGGTTCCACAGAACTCCGTCCAAAAACTGCTTGACAGAGTAGTGCCTCGGATCGCCCTCCTTCTCAGAAGTCTCCTCGCTATCCGTGCTGGAATCTTCTGAAGAATCGCTCCCGCCGTCCCTTTCCTCGTCGACGGAAAAATTGTCATCCTCCTCATCCAATGACTCCATGTCGCTTTCATCTTCATATTCTGAAACTGAGCGTCGCGGTTCTTTGATGGTAGGACTGAGAGTCGAGATATTTTGCTGCTTTTGCTGGCGTACTTCTTTCTGTTGGTCCAGACTGTTTAAACTTTGTAGTCCCATTTGCTTTAGTTGTCGCTGAAGTTGCTGTATCGGTTGCTGCCGTCCGATATCCGACACCTTGGCCCTCAGATCTTTAGGATTCATGTACGAGTTGAGTATCAGTTGTTTTAAGAAAAACAAGTCGAAGGTTTTGCTCTCTGCGCTGACCAGAAATCGCAGCGCTCCTCTTTGTCGAATCACCGGATCAACGAGTTTTGTGTACAAGTACACATCCCACAGCCGATCCAGACCCACAAACAGTCCAGGGAGATAGTCATTTCCCCGGAACAGGCACAGGGCGCAGAAATCCAGGCGGATCTGGTTCGAATCGCTTGGAAACATCCTCTCGAGTGCATTCATGAATCGGTCGATTGAGATGACGATCGCAGGCGTGAAGGGCGAATCCTTGCGAATAACATACATATTGGGCATGCCGAGAGCAATCGCCTGTAGTACGGCGTCCGAGTCCATGCTGAGGATCGCACAGGGTCGTCCGCGTATGCTCGCTGCCTGCTGCACAATATTTTCAATAATTTTACTCTATAGAAGTGGCGGTTATATGATATGACTTAGCGCGAGGCATTTGAATAGAAAGCGATAGAAAGAAACCAGTACTTACCTCTCCTTCTCCAGGATTGTTTGAATGGTCAATTATGAACTTGAGATCAGGAGAAATCCCGAGTAGACGTCGGTGCTGTAGATAGCGGACAGAGTAGTAGCTCAGGTAATGTTCCAAGCGGGTCATGAAAGGGCATCCTGGGGTGATGTGAAGTGTGCTCATGCCCTCGGATTTCCCTTTGGAGCCCTATGGGTTCGGCGATTGAGTGCAAAAGGCATTGAGAATCAAACACTGGTCGTCGATGAAAGCAACAAAAACCACACTGATTTATTAAATTAACGTTTGAAAGTGTGGGAATTGACTGCGGATGCCTACCTTTGAAGCACGTCGGGCTTTCTGAGTGAGCATTTTAGCAACTGGGGCCGGCCCATCGACTGAGAGATAGCAGATCCTGTTCGGAATAAACTGGGTCAGCAGTTTGTCGAGGATTGAGAACAGCTTTTTGACGAACATGGCTTCATTTTTGGCGGTTCGGACGGCAGGATGTAGGATGCCATTGACGTCGATAAATACCGAGTCGAACTGGGAGCCCTCTTGGTTGAGGACGCTCCTCACGGCCATCGGGAACTTTGCCTGGAACCAGTCGATAAAGTGAACTTGCTTCAGACCCATGATTAGATGTTCGGATTCTGCAAAGGGGAATGAGGATGCAAGGGTGCAGGGGCAGAAGAGGATCGATGGAAGCGAAGAGGAAAGTGTGGATTTGGCCTGCACAAGGTTTAGTCTATACTGCGGTATATCAGGGGATTCAGGGCAGAGCGATTTACACGTTTTACACAGCATCCTTTTATTAACAGGGCACGCCACCAACTTCTCGCAAGAGTAAACTTAACTCCATCCTCTTGACACCCACAATGTCCGCTTACTGCTCTGCAGAAACACCCACGCCTTCCTGAATGGTGGGTCGGGACGAGGATGGTATGAGCTGGTATGCGCAAGTAGACTAAGCGTCTTCTTCCTCCACAATTGCACAGCTGCACAATTGCGCACTTGCACCTCGTCCTTCTCTTAAAGATGCAGCCACCCTTCGTAATATGTAAATCGATATATAAACGCAAATGCAGTAAGAGAGGGAGACCTGGCCAAGACCTTGCGCCCATGGCTGCTTCTCCATCACAACCATCTGCCTTCATCCCTCTTCATTCATTCTCCTCTGGGTAGATATCGACTTTTTACATCCTTCTCATAAACATCTGACACAACACACACTCTCAGACAGCAACGAACTCGAAACGACAAATGCAAAAGACGACACCTACACGAACGCCCATTTACCGCAATGCCCCTCTAAACTCACACTCGCCCTCTGCCTCTGCAGCGACCTCCTCATCACTGAACGATGCCTCACTAGCCATCGCAGCAGCCACAGGAACAGTAGGATCATCGACCATGGACCCTATGTCTTGGGATGTGCTCCGCAAAGAGGTTCGGCAAGTCGAGATTGAGATCGAGTCCAAGTTGACAGCCTTGACAAAATCGGCTGTCAAGACTGGCGGTGGACAACAGGCTGCAGGAGTTGGGCCTAGCACAGGAGCAGCAGGAGCAGGGCAAAGCAACGGCATAGGGGCTATGGGAAGTACAGAAGAATTAGAAACTAATATCGAAGATCTGCTGGAGAAGGTAGGCAATCACCAGTTATCTATCAACCAGAGTCTACGTGGTTCTTTCATCATTGAAGTGACATGAATTGACACGAGGGCCTTCTTCATTATCATTGGAAATATTTATCTAGCTGAGTGGACTCGTGGATGCAATGTCAGGACACCTCGACACACAGACACAGACCAACGGGCAAGCGCCTCTTTCCATGGTGCATCTTCTTCAGAAGCATCGCGATATCCTGCACGACTACACCAAGGAATACAGAAAGACGCGTCAGAATGTGCGGTCAGCCAGGGACCACGCCCAGCTCCTGAATTCAGTCCGGGACGATATCAGCACATACAAATCGGCTTCGGACTACCTGTTGAATGAGCGGGCAAGGATCGATGGTAGCCATCAACTGGCGGACAGTGCTCTCGAGTAAGGCATAGCGTTCTTGTCGCTTTACAGGACATTGATTCAATGCTTCTAGTTATATTGACCACTACCACTCTATTCACCCCACTAATTACAACAACTTGATAGACAAGCATATGCAGTGAAAGACGATTTGAGCAAACAAGGATCGACGCTTCAGAATGTGAACCAGCGAATTAACAACGTAGCATCGCAGCTACCTAGCGTGGGCCAATTGATCGGAAAGATCCAATCGAGAAAGAACAGGGACAATGTCATCCTGTCCTGCGTTATCGGATCGTGCGTTGTTGGTGTGCTATACTTTGTCATGTAACCCCTCATCAAAGGATGGGCCGTGTGAACAACTTTACGAGAAACCTGTAATAAAAAAATGGATAATCTACTTGATAACCGGGGCCGTCAGTCTTACTTGGCAGCCCATGCGAACATCTATTTGCCACGTCGAGTATGCAAGTCGGTTTCCCGGAGGAAATCTATGTTACTCGCTTACTCTGAAAATCGGGCCTATGGCCTAAATAATACCTTTCCTGTGTTCACACGTCGGCTGCTTCACGAAGGGGATCTGTTGTTTATGCTCAGGTTGCCTTTACTTTCGGCAAACGCACCAAGTATTGTACATGAATATCCCTGACAGCTGTTATCAAATAGATGATCCCTCCCAATAAGTAACAATTCCTAGTATAATGACGCACGCTGAGGCCTGTAGACTTGTCATGCCGTTCACATCTCTGGTGAGGCGCTTGGCGGGTCTAGCGCGTTCGAATCGTGGTGCACATCCCATTACACTTGAATATAAGCCAGATATCCGAAAACGCTGGCCTTCATCGACCTCCTGTGGCATATAATGTCTTTAGAAAACTTTAACACTCTTTGATCTAGCTCCGTAGCAGACAGCAAGGATCGTGCCGAGGTATCCGAATGCCCATGAATCCACAAAACGTCGGACATAGCTAAAAATGTTTGACAAAAAAACAAGGGCCCCGCCATACGAGGTGGACTAGCAGCCCATCCTGAAGGCCACAAATGTCAAGGAATCATATCGCCTACAGTAGTATCGCAACTGGCTACCAATTTTTTTCACATGTGTATCGACAGACGAGGAAGTATCGTCAAATCAGATGGATGTCCGTACGAGCATAGACAGCGCGCGCCAGTGAGTAATTGTCTTCTGGTAGCCCAAAAGCTTGATACCGTACTCACCAATCTTCGTCGTGTCGACATTAAGCGACACCGCAAAGTCTAACAACAAGCAACATGCCTCAAAGGTTCCTTGGTAAGTCACTATATGTATCACTTTCATGGGCTGATTTGACTAGCAAGAGGTCCGCAGCCAACTGTCTGAGTGTTTTACCTGTCGGACAAAAAAGATTAGCCAGTTTGGACGACACCTAATGCTACTGATGCGAGTGTATCGACGCATCCTCAAAAATGCTGCAACCTATACTTCCATTTACACTCATCTACATCGCCTTCATTGGCACAGTGTACTTTCAGTATTTTCAATACAGCGCGAGCATGGCATCGCTTGCACAGACAATTTTAAAATGAATAATAGCTGTTACTTTAATTCATTTCGTTTTCTTTACCTCTATTTTACTCTTCTTCTATTCTATTATATTTACAGGAGGAAAGAAAGAAATAAAAATAAAATAAAAAAATAAAAAAATAAAAAAATAAAAAAATAAAAAAATAAAAAAAATAAAAAATAAAAAACAAAAAACAAAAAGAAAAAGAAAATGAGGAAAGGGAAGGAGGAAGGAAAAGGAAAGAAAAGTCGACTTGCCATCGGCCGGCCTTACTCAGAAGAGTAAAGACCGTGCAGGGCACACCTCGAGCAGGTTGCAAGCCATGGTGCCCCAAAAAACCACGAATATGGGAAAAAAAGAGTGGATCTCACGCAGCAACTCACCAACCCCCACTGACCCATCTTTTTTTATTAGTCCTCGAACCCCTTGTGCAACCCCCAATCGCGCAGAACAATGCCCTGATCATCACCGGCACTAGACCTACCAGGGTGTCCTTGGCAACACGAAACCGTCCCGTCAAGCGCAGAGCAGACCACATGGGTCATGACAACAAAAAATGGCCAAAAGTGTTGTGCTCATTGCCGTTCAGGATGGAACTGTTGGTCAAAAAAACGCAAAGAGGGGGGCCCGCTCTTCGCCGCCCACTGCTAGCCCTAGGCCTCAGAAATGGGGCCGCTCATCTTTGATTTTTTGTTTTTCGATTTCATTTTCATAGTTTTTTCGTGTTCTTCGTCCCGGTGATGAACAAAAAAAACTAGAAACGAATACGGAAAAAAAAATACGGGGGAAAAAAAAAACGAACAAAACAGAAAAAACAGGGAACCCCGCTGTGTGCTCGTACGGTTGGCTTTGCGGTGTACAAAGTCCAAGAAAGCTCTAGGAACGATGGGGAGAAAGGGGAAGGAGAGCGACAGAGAGAGAGAGAGCAGTGGAGAAGTGAGCGACGATATTAGAGTGGAGGTGCAAATAGTGGAGGCTCGAAGAGTGCAGGTGCAAAGAATGGAGGCTCGAAGAGTGCAAGTGCAAAGAGTGGAGGCTCAAAGAGTGCAGGTGCAAAGAGTGGAGACTCAAAGAGTGCAGGTGCAAAGAATGGAGGCTCGAAGAGTGCAAGTGCAAAGAGTGGAGGCTCAAAGAGTGCAGGTGCAAAGAGTGGAGACTCAAAGAGTGCAGGTGTAAAGAGTGGAGGCTCAAAGAGTGCAGGTGCAAAAAGTGGGAGCACATAGTGTGGAGCTGTGAAGAGAGGAGTGGAGAGAGTGCAGCTGGATGTTAGTACTTACCTTGACGTTGAAGCAGTGACAAGGAGAAAAGAAGAGAGAAGAAAAGAAAAGAGTGAGGTACAACGGCCGGTTTATGTACTGCCAGCGCCACCATCAGTTGGAGCCATTTACGGACGAGTGCATTACGACCACTCCATCCACATAGTGAAATTCGCCCACCAGAACAGGCACTCGCGCAGATACTCCTGCGGAGGCGCATGCAGAGACACACTCAACACCGATAGCAGCATCGATCGCAGCAACGCTAGTGGGCGATGCTGCTTTCATAACGAGACAAGAATAAGCAATAGTAACAGCAGGGAAGAAGAACGAGGAAAAAGAACGCAGACACGCACAGTGGAGACAATTGTGCTCTCTCGCAGCAGCATGCTTGTAGGCAGTGGCTGCTGGAGACGCCTCAAAGCGATCCTGATCTGCTCGGACCAAACTATCCAGTTCGGAGCACACCTTGCTGAATGGACCCCTTCAATAACTGATTTAAGATCTATAGTTTAATGCTCCTGTGCCTGGATCAAATAAAGGAATATCACCCACTGCAGCCGCTAGCGGGTGACAGACTGGCACAAGCCCTGTAATGCACATCAACAAATGCGCCAAAAGAAAATGCTACAAGTAACAGCACCCGTGGGGACCTTATAGAGCCGCACCGTTGATATCCTGCAGCCTATTCTGCAGTGCAGCCTTGTGTAATAATAAAAAAATAAACCACCGATTTTTTCAGGATCAGAGTCATCAGCAATGAGGATCGCGGCAGTTGGCAATGAGAAACAGCAGCCCTGCCTCTTCATGCTAACGCAGACCAGGGTGTCCTGTGGAGAGCAAGAAATGGGACTCATCGCCGTCTTTGGCCTTCCTGGTCACTATGGCCTGGCCAGGGTGGTCTAAACCTTGACTGCCTGTGCGCTCCACGCGTATGTGGCCCATGCATTTGATTCTCGATGTAATTGGAGCTCTCTTTTGTTTACAGCCTAAATTTGTGGCCCAAGCACTGCACTCCTAAAGAGGCTGTGGATTTGGCTACTGCAGCGACCATCATTAGGCCACGCTCCTGCTGATACTGCCTCACCTCATTCACTCTTCCGACATAGTAGCGGTGTTCTGGGGTTCATCCATCCTGAAACACTCCATTGAGGTGCTGAAGCGATTGAGAATTGGTCCCATGTTCGAACACTGGTTGCGCTGCGAATGCTGCTCTGACGAACTGAACGTGGCGCATTAGACAAGAGTAGTGCTTCCTCGACGGGAAAAGCATTGGCATCGACGATATCTTCTTTAGGCGGACATTCTACTTCACTGGTGGCCCCTGGTCGCCTGCTTCCGTAAATGCGCTGTTGCTGGCGTCGTTTCTAAACTCAGTGATCAGTTGGTAGAGCTCTGCTTTCTTTGTCTTCTACTGCTGAAAATTACCCTATTCTAACCATCTTGCCATCACGCAGCATTAGAATCGTAGACAATTGTGCCAGCTCCTCCATCCGGTATGTAGCAAAAAATCTTCGCCTTGCCTGTCAGTAGTTTCCTGGACACAGTGCCTCTCCATTTCGACTCGTAGGGCTATTTGGCGTAGCGAAATCGAGATAGTCCCACAACTACAGCAACCGTGACCAATGCAGAAAAAGGATAGAGATGCCTCATCTTCCCCCAGCTATATCTCACACACACACACACACACACACACACACATCCATAAAAGTCTCTCGCCCCGCGCTCTTTCCTGTCCTCACATTCTCGTCTGTCGTCTCCATCCTACTTCCTCGTTTATTCCTTATCTCATTATCCGCCCTGCCTTCAACGGCGGCATCATGTCCCGTAATTCTATTGTACCCCACATTTAACATCCGTCCTACATTCATTTTAAAGTCCGGCTAAGTTGCGCACAGCGCTTTCGTTAATGTTCATTTGTGAGTGCACTATATTGACCAATGTAGTAGGTACGAGCAGAGACAAGTACCCTTAACGTGGTGCAGACGGGTAGTACTTTATAAGTGGCCCATCTGCCCAGGAAATAAAGATCCCTCTCTTGTCTTGTTGACTTCCTGTCTGTAAGTAGATATAAGGGTTAAACATTGCAGTGAGTATTGGTCTCGTAAGGTTGGCTAGACTCTGTCGTCTTCCCGCGCTCCTTTGCTCACCTTAACTTATTCACTACTGTACTATCGTTAGTGTCATTGTCTCCCCCACGGAATAGCTAAGTTTCTTTCAATACACTGCCTTCCCGCTCCTGCGAGCCTAGTAAGCTCATATCTGTGCCGCATCGGTGTTTCGTCGGTGGAGTTAATGGACCAATTGATGCATATCACTCTATTAATCTCGGACCACTGTCACTTGTACACTTGTCTTTATGTGTGCCAGCGATCCACGCAATTAAAATGGGGTTGGACAGAGCCTTTCAGTATTTGGCCGATATGGCCATTGAAGGAGGCCAACGGACGTGAAAGCCATTGATTCACACATCCATGTCAATGTAATGTCACTGCACTAAGGATACACCGTATCAACCTAGGGATCGATTCTGTACGATTCCTGCAGGGAAAGAGCCTGAGCTCAAAACCGAGCAGCTGCTGCTATCATTCAGCAAACCAACGCTCAGCTGGGCTCGTGGGCCACTGATATGATGGTCCATGACCTTCACTGCAAACTCTCCGAGACATTTAATCAGAGCACACAGTAGAGATGTCTGCTCGGCCTTTTCTGAGGACGTCGAGCATAGCACGGCAAATTTTATGAGATATGTTTGTTGCCTTTCGATAGAGTTGACATGGATGAACATGTTTCCCTGCCAGTTTCAGCCTCGTCAGTCTTGCTGCAGATACGTCTATATGAAAATCGCAACTATTCTCGTTGTCATGTAGCGCAAGCAGCGCGTCGTGTCTATACATTTTTCTTTTTTCAGTCCTCCAACAGTTGAGCAGCCCAGATAAAAATGGCTATTTATATGATGGATGGAGCTAATTGCATGGGTCTCATAAACAAAGAAATGTATACAATCCTAGAATAAGGACCTGTAGTTCTGTAAACAGCTTTCTGTTTCCGACTCTAATCATACTATGGATACCATCAATCTCAAATGTATAATCATTTGCGTTATTACTGGGGGAAGATGAGGCATCTCTATCCTTTTTCTGCATTGGTCACGGTTGCTGTAGTTGTGGGACTATCTCGATTTCGCTACGCCAAATAGCCCTACGAGTCGAAATGGAGAGGCACTGTGTCCAGGAAACTACTGACAGGCAAGGCGAAGATTTTTTGCTACATACCGGATGGAGGAGCTGGCACAATTGTCTACGATTCTAATGCTGCGTGATGGCAAGATGGTTAGAATAGGGTAATTTTCAGCAGTAGAAGACAAAGAAAGCAGAGCTCTACCAACTGATCACTGAGTTTAGAAACGACGCCAGCAACAGCGCATTTACGGAAGCAGGCGACCAGGGGCCACCAGTGAAGTAGAATGTCCGCCTAAAGAAGATATCGTCGATGCCAATGCTTTTCCCGTCGAGGAAGCACTACTCTTGTCTAATGCGCCACGTTCAGTTCGTCAGAGCAGCATTCGCAGCGCAACCAGTGTTCGAACATGGGACCAATTCTCAATCGCTTCAGCACCTCAATGGAGTGTTTCAGGATGGATGAACCCCAGAACACCGCTACTATGTCGGAAGAGTGAATGAGGTGAGGCAGTATCAGCAGGAGCGTGGCCTAATGATGGTCGCTGCAGTAGCCAAATCCACAGCCTCTTTAGGAGTGCAGTGCTTGGGCCACAAATTTAGGCTGTAAACAAAAGAGAGCTCCAATTACATCGAGAATCAAATGCATGGGCCACATACGCGTGGAGCGCACAGGCAGTCAAGGTTTAGACCACCCTGGCCAGGCCATAGTGACCAGGAAGGCCAAAGACGGCGATGAGTCCCATTTCTTGCTCTCCACAGGACACCCTGGTCTGCGTTAGCATGAAGAGGCAGGGCTGCTGTTTCTCATTGCCAACTGCCGCGATCCTCATTGCTGATGACTCTGATCCTGAAAAAATCGGTGGTTTATTTTTTTATTATTACACAAGGCTGCACTGCAGAATAGGCTGCAGGATATCAACGGTGCGGCTCTATAAGGTCCCCACGGGTGCTGTTACTTGTAGCATTTTCTTTTGGCGCATTTGTTGATGTGCATTACAGGGCTTGTGCCAGTCTGTCACCCGCTAGCGGCTGCAGTGGGTGATATTCCTTTATTTGATCCAGGCACAGGAGCATTAAACTATAGATCTTAAATCAGTTATTGAAGGGGTCCATTCAGCAAGGTGTGCTCCGAACTGGATAGTTTGGTCCGAGCAGATCAGGATCGCTTTGAGGCGTCTCCAGCAGCCACTGCCTACAAGCATGCTGCTGCGAGAGAGCACAATTGTCTCCACTGTGCGTGTCTGCGTTCTTTTTCCTCGTTCTTCTTCCCTGCTGTTACTATTGCTTATTCTTGTCTCGTTATGAAAGCAGCATCGCCCACTAGCGTTGCTGCGATCGATGCTGCTATCGGTGTTGAGTGTGTCTCTGCATGCGCCTCCGCAGGAGTATCTGCGCGAGTGCCTGTTCTGGTGGGCGAATTTCACTATGTGGATGGAGTGGTCGTAATGCACTCGTCCGTAAATGGCTCCAACTGATGGTGGCGCTGGCAGTACATAAACCGGCCGTTGTACCTCACTCTTTTCTTTTCTTCTCTCTTCTTTTCTCCTTGTCACTGCTTCAACGTCAAGGTAAGTACTAACATCCAGCTGCACTCTCTCCACTCCTCTCTTCACAGCTCCACACTATGTGCTCCCACTTTTTGCACCTGCACTCTTTGAGCCTCCACTCTTTACACCTGCACTCTTTGAGTCTCCACTCTTTGCACCTGCACTCTTTGAGCCTCCACTCTTTGCACTTGCACTCTTCGAGCCTCCATTCTTTGCACCTGCACTCTTTGAGTCTCCACTCTTTGCACCTGCACTCTTTGAGCCTCCACTCTTTGCACTTGCACTCTTCGAGCCTCCATTCTTTGCACCTGCACTCTTCGAGCCTCCACTATTTGCACCTCCACTCTAATATCGTCGCTCACTTCTCCACTGCTCTCTCTCTCTCTGTCGCTCTCCTTCCCCTTTCTCCCCATCGTTCCTAGAGCTTTCTTGGACTTTGTACACCGCAAAGCCAACCGTACGAGCACACAGCGGGGTTCCCTGTTTTTTCTGTTTTGTTCGTTTTTTTTTTCCCCCGTATTTTTTTTTCCGTATTCGTTTCTAGTTTTTTTTGTTCATCACCGGGACGAAGAACACGAAAAAACTATGAAAATGAAATCGAAAAACAAAAAATCAAAGATGAGCGGCCCCATTTCTGAGGCCTAGGGCTAGCAGTGGGCGGCGAAGAGCGGGCCCCCCTCTTTGCGTTTTTTTGACCAACAGTTCCATCCTGAACGGCAATGAGCACAACACTTTTGGCCATTTTTTGTTGTCATGACCCATGTGGTCTGCTCTGCGCTTGACGGGACGGTTTCGTGTTGCCAAGGACACCCTGGTAGGTCTAGTGCCGGTGATGATCAGGGCATTGTTCTGCGCGATTGGGGGTTGCACAAGGGGTTCGAGGACTAATAAAAAAAGATGGGTCAGTGGGGGTTGGTGAGTTGCTGCGTGAGATCCACTCTTTTTTTCCCATATTCGTGGTTTTTTGGGGCACCATGGCTTGCAACCTGCTCGAGGTGTGCCCTGCACGGTCTTTACTCTTCTGAGTAAGGCCGGCCGATGGCAAGTCGACTTTTCTTTCCTTTTCCTTCCTCCTTCCCTTTCCTCATTTTCTTTTTCTTTTTGTTTTTTGTTTTTTATTTTTTATTTTTTTTATTTTTTTATTTTTTTATTTTTTTATTTTTTTATTTTTTTATTTTTTTATTTTATTTTTATTTCTTTCTTTCCTCCTGTAAATATAATAGAATAGAAGAAGAGTAAAATAGAGGTAAAGAAAACGAAATGAATTAAAGTAACAGCTATTATTCATTTTAAAATTGTCTGTGCAAGCGATGCCATGCTCGCGCTGTATTGAAAATACTGAAAGTACACTGTGCCAATGAAGGCGATGTAGATGAGTGTAAATGGAAGTATAGGTTGCAGCATTTTTGTGGATGTGCGGATGCACTTGCACCAACAACAACCGCAGTAGCACATCGGAATATCTGCTCTGGTTTGGTCTTGTCGTTTTTGCTTCTTGCTTTTTTTATGGCTCCGCAGATGGAAGCGGAAGACGAGTGCAGGGAAAAGCGAGGGATTTGCAGTGGCAGGGATGTGGGAGCCATGAGTAATCAGGCTAAAAAGGGACAGAAGATTGCAAACTCTGATGACAGCAATTAATTCTCAAGGACACGCATGTGCAAGCTTGTTGAGCCAATCTAGAAATAAAGACGAAGCTGGGCCATCGTAAAAACGATCGATTTGGCTATAAAGAGCGACCTCATTGCTGTGTTGAAGGAGCTGGGCCAGTACCGCTGCGTTGGAGGGATGGGCCTTTGTATTTGCCGCAAGGCGAAGCAATATCCTGGTCAGGTTGTACTTGTTTTGGTTGACTTTGATGTGCTCTTTCATGGGGTGAAGATGCCGCTAGCATGGGCGGGAAACGTGATTTAGAAGCCGAAAGTCACGAAAAAACCACTAGAGGAGCCATGTACTGCACGGATGTGATTCAGACGACCAGCAGGGTGCCTTAGATCAGTTTGCAGCAAGATAAGACTAAGTAGGGACATGTTCAAGTCATGGCTGAGACCTCCGATGAGGTGCTCAAGAGCAATGAGGTTATTGGCGCAGAAATAAAGGAGACCGTGGACAGCGTCACCACATACCTCCAAAAGCAAATACCTTTTGTTGCAGAGCATGCGCGATGGCTTGATATACTCCTACTTCTTTTCATTGTTCATCGCGCTGATTCTGTTCTTCTTCTTGTATTATATTTGAGGTCGCCAGCAAGAGGAGCAAGGCGAATACATTTAGCATGGATACATAACCAGCGAGGATAGCATGAACATTGAGAAATCAACGACCAACAAGGAAACCAGAGCGACTTATGCAAGAATAAGACCAAGGAGTGTCCTCTACGTGTCTTTTCTTTTTATTCTCTTTCTCGCGTTTTAGGTTAACGTTAATGATTTTGAAACTGGGAGGCTGAGCTGCATTGTAGTTACCGCACGTCTGGCAATAATTATGAGACAAAGGAGTTCATTAAACTTGTCTTCAGCACCGACTAGAACAATATAATGGTATTAAACCTCAGTATGAGCAAGGAGAGAAGAGTCGGTTTCAAGGATAATGGCAATGCAGGGGCATTAACAAGAACAAAAATCAGGTCAAGGCCAAGAAACTCCGAAAAGAAAAGAATCGTGCGCAATCTTTCTACAAGAAGGGTTCGGCAGCGGGAGGACATGGACCTAGAAACATCTAAAAAAGGATGAAGTCGAAACGTTGGAAACATGATCTAGAACGTAATAAACGGCAATTTCGCAACATTAAGGATGAACATTGAGGCGATGGCCGCCACCTTCAGTTCGAACTGGAGCAGGACTACGACGTTTGCGAATATTATGAAGCGAATCAACACATCGAATCAACGATTCAGCCTCGTCAACTCAACACGGACTTGATCAAATGCGAACCCTGGCAACGTGAACTATAGCAGCGAGGCCATGGCAGAGCATCCACAAATCCACCCAGACGCGAAATATATTAGAAGATGTATCACTGGGACGTCAGACTCAAGAGCAGCGGCTGCAGTTTTTGTTCGGTGTTAACGAGACTCGAATCTCATAAAATGATGCTCAGGAACAAGGCCACCATCATTCGGAGAGTGAAGGGGTACGTCGACAACACAGCCCCATCTCAGTTTCTGGAATAAGCTGGGCGAACTTTGAGGGGTTTGATCAGATGCCATCTTCGGGCATTTGTTTCAGAGTTGGCGAAAAGGGTAGGTGCTTTGTCTATGTCCCCGTCTTCTATTACGATTTTGCCACGCAACCTGAGAGTCTTTCGTTTATCACTACTAATACTCTTTGTTTTGATACACTTTGTCTTAGCACAAGTCAACATCTGGAATTCAGAATGGACAGTGATCCAGAAAAGAGTGGCTCCATTGAGCACGATCGACGAACATGCCAAGTCAACAGTCCATGGCTCGGTGTCCGTATCCTGGGTCCTCGAACCGCTTCACGCACCCTCCGATACCAGCCTACAAGGCCAACTCCTGCTTGGTCAGTGAAAGACAGCTGTTTTGAGGACCAGAGGATCACACAAGGAAGTCAGCAAGCTGATCAGAGCATGCGGAGGAGCCGAAGAGGTTGCTTTTCTATGACAATAAAGCCGATTACGATCGGCACGTTTGTGTGGCATTTCCCGACAGTATGTTCTTGCTGCGTTTACTCGATCTGGACTCTTTACCTTGCCAAGGTCAGCTCGACGCACTCACGACTCAGTCTTCGTTCACACCATAGTACAAAAAGGCCAAAGAATATGTTAAGTCAGCAATCAAGGAGGGTACCCTGGCTATGGACAGCGCTACTCATGCGGGGAAGTACTTGTTCTTTGACACTCTGCAAACCGATGTACATCAGGTCAATATCTACGACTAGCAGTCTGACTCAACGTAAGAAGAAGGGCGAGAACGAGGACGAGGAGAAGGACAGCAGCACCTCGTGCCTCACAAAGTCGCTAAAAGCGACAGGGACGATCAGCGGCATATTGCACGCGCACCGAGATCTCGGCCAATTCTACAAAGTCCGAGATGATGCACTTGAGCCCGGGTCCAGAGGCGCAGCAAGAGGAAATAAAGGATCAAGAGAGATACGTGGTGCTTGCCATTAACCCAGATATAAAGAGTAGTCGTAGATTCGTTCGATACATAAAAGGTCATACAACCTATCGTTGCCTAAAGAACGTTATATCTGGAGCAGCCAACGACACGCAGGGTTGTAGAGGGCGTGGCAAGCATCAGCAACCTAGAGGCAAGCCTTCGACTTGTCGAGTGCTCCAACCTTTACGGAATCAGACTGACCCAGCAGTTCGAGGGATTCAGGAGTACTTAACAGCAGCATGTAGACTCAGTTCTCGTACTCGAAAACATTTGAGGGCCTTTTTCAGATCGAAGGGCAAGAAAGGGGGACCAGTCAAATCGAGCCGTCTCGGGAGTATGGAAACCTGCCGAAACAATTATTCGCGTTGATGAAGGATGGCATTGATCTCCGACATTCTACTGCTGCAAATACAGCCGTGCGTATAGGCCACCGAGGAGAGGATGCTGGTATGCTGCATCGACGGATCCCGAATACCCCTAGAGGATTCAGACTCAGGGCCGCTCGGTCATCAGCATATAGCCCAGTACACAGGCTCAACCCAAGACGGAGCTCCAGTGCGATCATGACGACGCGCCGAGATCTACGTGTGCGCAATAAAACGCGCTTTACACCCCAGTCAAAAAAAATAATACTCTAATTGCAGACTCGGCTCTCATATACGGAGGTTTGGATATCTAATAAAGTTTTTGGCTAGCCGGGGTTGATCTAGCAAAATAGACATAGCGAGAATGTTCGGCCCGCTCTTTTGGGCTAACATTGGAATGGCCCCGGCGGCTGGTGTGAGGAAGGAAGGCGGTGGCTGACCCCTTCATCCTTTTGAGCCTCACCGGCCCCAGTCCCTTCCTCTTTCTTTGTAAGAAACCAACCACTCCATCTATATACCCTCTATATACTCTCCTACGACTAACGAACCCACTCTCCTACATCCTCAGACATCCTCGGCAGCTGGTATCCTTCCTCCATCACACAGCCAGCCAGCCATGAAGAGCATTCGTTCCTCGTGGCTCATCCGGAGCAGCATAGCCACTGCCCTGTTCTGGTCCCTCACACCCCTCCTGTCCCCCTCAACCTCGTCAATATTTACCCAAGCAGCACCACCAGAGTTCACGACTACACCCAGGAACCGCATCTTCTTCTGGAAGGTCACCAGCACAACCCTAGCGCCCGATGGGGTCACCCGCCCTGTCATCCTCGTCAACGACAAATACCCGGGCCCAAAGATTGAGGTCAACCGGGGTGATGAGATTACAGTCGTGGTCGAGAACGCACTCGATGTCCCGACATCCTTCCATTGGCATGGCATGACCATGAAGGGCGACCCCTGGTACGATGGTGTGCCTGGCATGAACCAATGTCCTATCCCCCCTGGCACCAACTTCACATATGCGTTTGGCACAGACAATGTTGTTGGAACGTATGTATCAATTGCGCACCCCTTCTTTGTGGTCTTCTCCACTCTGTTCCTTCCATTCACTTCTTAATGGCATGGGTTGCTGGGTTGCTGAGTGTTGATTTTTGTCGACTACTTTGTCCATCCGCAGCCTTGGCCATGTCAGTGCGCCAAACACCATGCACCATGGGCATTGTAGCTAAAGAAAACAGCAGGGCGTACATTGGCGCCCACTTATGAACGGGAACCGTGGGATTAATCATCGTATGCCACTCTGCATCTTTTTTCCATTTTCTTCTAATAATAGACATTGGTGGCACGCCCATTTCGAAAACCAATATATCGACGGCCTAGTGGGCGCCATCATCATCCGAGACCCACCAGAGACAAACCCATTTCTGCACGCCTACGATGAGGAGCGGACAGTGATCCTCTCGGACTGGTATCACCAACCCACAGGCGCACTCCTCGCGCATTATCTCTCGCCGGATAGTCATGGCAGGGAACCGGTGCCGAACAACGGCCTGATTAACGGCAGAGGCACCTTCAATTGCTCCAATGTCCAAGGAGACCTGCCGTGCGTGCAGGGCGAGCGGGCCGTTATTCACTTCGTCCCAAACAGACGGTATCGGCTGCGAATCATCAATAGTGGGTATGTCTGTTTTGCTCTGTTTCAGCAATCATTTATCGATGCGAGAAAAGCATTCGTTGACCTAACTAGCCTATTGGTTGACATCCTAGTGCTGCTGCGCCATTCCTGTTCTCGATTGACAACCACCAGCTGCAAGTGATTGAGGCCGACGGGACGGACCTGAACCCAATTATGGTCGAAAGTCTACCGATCAACACTGGACAGCGCTATTCTGTCATTGTCACAGCAAACCAGGACGTACAAAACTACTGGATGAGGGCCGAGATGGGCACAGCGTGTTTACCCAACACCACGACGAATTTGGACCCCGTCATCCTGGGAGAAATCCGGTATCAAGGCGCAGGCGCCACAACACCGACCTCAGTAGGGCGCTTTGTTCCCGCGCCCGCGCAAAAGGGTCAACTACCCCAGGTCAATCCTGCGTTTGCGGAGGCATGTGAGGATCTCGACCTCAATATGCTCCACCCATTGAAGTCTCAGCCTGTACTGGAACCGATTACGAACAGCTTCCTGATCAGGATCTCGTTCAAGAAGAATCAAGAGGACAACATTGTGCGTGGATACATGAACGATATCACCTATGCCGGCAACGCATGGAACCCGACTATTGTGCAAAACCTCAACACCTCGGTCGTCTACGAAGTGAACCAGCATGTTATGAAGATCGAGAGGCGTAATGCCATCGTGCAGATCATTCTGGACAACTCGCTGGGTGACGAACATCCGTTCCACCTGCACGGACATACCTTCCAGGTCATCGCGCAGGGGAAGGGTATGTACGAGGAGGGCAAGACGCCTATCAATGCGGTCAATCCACTACGCCGAGATACGGCGACGGTGCCCCGATACGGATACACGGTGATTCGATTCAAGGCTGATAACCCTGGAGTGTGGGCATTGCACTGCCATATTGAATGGCATGTCACGACAGGCTTGGTCATGCAGTTCATCGAGCTACCGGACGAGCTGCGCGCGATGGGCATCCCCAAACATATCAACAAACTCTGCGAGACAGGACCCCCCATGGGTTTCAAAGCCCACACTGGCTTCGTTCCAAAATCGCAGGCAGCACCAGCACCGGCACCGGGCCCAGAAGCACTTGAGGAGGACCGCTAGTTGGTATTGGCTACCTGCTCCTCCTTATTTAGCTAATACCATTGCTTATAGAACCATGTCCCAGACCATCCATGCTAGCATTCCATCGTTACATCTAGACTTTAAAATGTTTATAAATGTTTGTACATACATATTAGCCATCTTTGGACCCTTTCATATAGCTATTTTTTTTCTTTTTTTTATTGTTGAAACAAGGGTGTGTACAATGATATCAAAAGTGCCGACATTCTCCATTTTACGCGCTTCGCTTTTTCTGCAAGTTCTCAGCAAGACGATCCAAGAACTCAAAAGTGTTGAGGTAGTGCTCACGCTTCATGCCCTTGCCGTGGATAATCAAGGCCAAGTCCTTGGTCATGTCTCCAGCCTCAATGGTGTCAATGCAGACAGTCTCGAGCTGCTGGGCGAATTCCTTCAAGGCCTCGTTGTTGTCGATCTTGGCACGGAACTCGAGACCACGGGTCCAGGCAAAGATGGAGGCAATGGGGTTGGTTGAGGTCTCGCGACCCTTCTGGTGCTCGCGGTAGTGACGGGTGACTGTGCCGTGGGCGGCCTCAGCCTCGCAGCACTGGCCATCAGGAGTCAGAAGGACCGAGGTCATCAAGCCGAGAGATCCATAACCCTGGGCAACAATATCTGACTGAACATCACCGTCATAGTTCTTGCAGGCCCAGACGAATCCTCCAGATGACTTGAGCATCTGCGCGACCATGTCGTCGATGAGGCGGTGCTCGTACCAGATCTTCTTGGCCTCGAACTGCTCCTTGTAGTCGCGCTCATAGATCTCCTCGAAGATATCCTTGAAGCGTCCATCGTACTTCTTCAAAATGGTGTTCTTGGTTGACAAGTAGAGAGGATATGACTTTTCAAGAGCGACCTTGAAGCAGGAGTGAGCGAATCCAGTGATCGACTGGAGACGACAAAAACAATGTAAAGAAAACAAGTATGATTACTAACTATTCATATCGTCTCTTGGGCATCTGGTGCTGGCAGGCGCGCAGAAGATCGCAGTCGCCCAGTGCATTGAGTTTTACTGTACCTCATCGTGGTTATACATGCCCATGGCAACGCCGGGTCCCTCAAAGTCGTAGACGACCATATTCTTCTTCTCCGATCCATCAGCAGGGGTGAACACCAATTCCAAGCGGCCAGGGCCATCGACAACAAGATCGGTGGCCTTGTACTGGTCGCCAAAGGCGTGACGTCCTAGAATAATGGGCTGGGTCCAGCCAGGGACCAATCTGGGGATGTTCTTGCAGAGAATGGGCTCACGGAAAACAGTACCTCCCAAAATGTTGCGGATGGTTCCCTATCAGATTGGAATTTTATGGAGACTGTCAAAGACAGCCAGCGAAGAATCTGATAACGATGCTATCGATTGATCTCATCATCAATAACGATTCCTGCAGGACAGATAGACTTACGTTGGGGGACTTCCACATCTTCTTCAACTTGAACTCCTCGACACGAGCCTCGTCGGGGGTGATGGTGGCACACTTGATGCCGACCTTGTACTTCTTGATAGCCTCAGCAGCATCGATCGTGACTGGTTGAGAGCAAAAAGATATGAAGAAAATCAGATCGAAGTTGATGTCGTGTTCCCCGTTGGGGGGAAATCCCTGCAAACGTAATAAGTGATTTCTAAGCTCTCTATTCCAGCAGCCCGAATTGTAGTCGCGAAAAAAGACGCACTCCTGAGATCACCAGAATAAAATGAGGCAATGTCCAAAAAATAGAAATAGAGCTCTTTGCCGGATAACGGCAGATCACAACCCGCGCTGACATGTGGGACAAACGGCGTTGCGGTCGATCCACGAATGCAGCATTATCCGCTCCCCCGCAATTGTACTCCATTTGTTGGGTAGATATATACGTATACATGAAGAAGCAATGCACGCTCTTTACCTTGGTCATCAGTCTGATCACGGTACTCCATGCCGAGGTCAAAGTACTTGATATCGAGATCGACATAGGGAAGAATCAACTATAGTGCAATACAAATGTAAAAATAATACCGGCGATGAGAATTCAGGCGCAGTCTTCGTGTCCATCGCCACCTCTCCCACGGTGCTGCTCACATCTCGTGCTTCAGCTGCAAATTTTTGGTGGCACCGCCACGGGATATGCCGCAGTGCAATGCATGGTTCTCAAACTCCTTTATCGCCGTGCCGTTGTTGCCATAACATTCTTCATGGCAGAACACACTACCGCTACCACCTTTTTTTTTTCTTATGCCCCAAAACTAATAACGTGTATTCCCCACTCCGAGTATGATGGCGCTGAACGTTAATAATCTGTTTTTTACCTTGTCGCGAATGCCATCCCAGATGATGCGGGTCATCTCATCACCCTAAAAAACGATGACATGACAAAAAAACAGGAATCGACCTGTGTTAGCAAAGTTGCCTCCGTGCTTGGACGTTGTATTCGATGGTCCGGCAGAGAATGATTGCTGGCAATACCTGCATCTCGACGACGGTTCCTCCTAGAAGAATGAACATGGACGACAAGAATAGGATATTAAGTATAGCAACGTAACAGGATAACAAGATAGCAAGTAGAGACGTCCATTGCTCATGAAAGCGACTTGGAAGCATGATGGGTGGACATTGGTGGCAAGCTTCACGTACCGTTGATTTTGTTGGCAGTCATGTTGAAGAAGTGTTGGTGTGTCGACAGATGAAAAGAAGGCGGAAGCGCTGGATAGAAGAAGAGGAGCGGAGAAGGGAAAGAGAGAAAGGGAAAGAGGAAGCAAGGAGGAAGAGGCGGGTTGGGGTAGCGAGCGATGGTACCTTATATATGCGACACTTTGGCCCTTTTTCCCACTTTTGTGTACTCAACGTTCATCCTTTCCCTTCCTCGATCCCTTCAATTGCTCCCGAAGCGGCCTCCTGATCTGGCCAACTGATTGGCAGCTCTCTTTTCCGCTGGCTGGATACAAACGCATCCACGCTGCATAATCTGTAGTAAAACGTACACTTTGGAATAAAACGCAATCGTAGTGAGCTCTGGAAGTGAATTGGATACGATGATGTGATGTTCTCTCCGTACTCTACTTCCCAAGGCTATAAAAGTAACCATATCCGAATATCCGGAGATTGGAGATTGTCATGCCAGATTATTCTTTTTATCATCCTTTGCTCTCCTTACAGGGCTTACCCTGCGGTACGCCCATCAAACAAACGCAGCCAGCCCACCCCAACGGCTGGATCCATTCCACCGCACACACGCACACACACCCCTTGCCCTCTCTCAATCCCCCTCCACAATGCCCACCCCCACACTTTCCCCTGCAATTGGGCTAGCAATTCGCGACAGAAAAAGAGGAAAAGAAACTGCGTCAGTGAAGCATCTGCTGCTTGTCTTGTTCTCCCCAGAAACACGTTATTGCTCGTCTTCTTGCTCGTTTTCTTCTAACCATCTCCGCACCATCCACACACACGAAAGATCTAAACACACGACTAGACACATTTATCCAAACAAAACAGGTCTTGATCGAAGGCATGCACACACAGGTGGAGAGTGTGGGAAAATAAATGCGGCGATCTGCTTCACATATTAATCTGCCCAATTCAGGAACGAGTTGTGCTGTGTTGCTTATCCCTTGACTCAGCTAACGCTGGTCTCATCCTGAACAATGCCGCTACTATCTTCAAACGCAACTCATTGGATGATGCCGCAAACTATACACGTCTTTGATGCTGCATCATTCTCTGTTGAGGACGTATTGTTAACGGTCAATAACGCGGAATATCTAGTACGGGATGTCCTGAAGCACTATCAGTGCCATTCTCGAGATCAAAGCCGCGCGCCGGCGGTTATCAGCCATCGAATGAATGTAAAAAAAAAAAAAAAAAAAGCTGGGGAAACAGATTCGGCTTTTAGGTTCCCATTTGGTCCGGGGAAGAAAATGTTAGAGCCAGCCAATAAGAGTTGATATCCGTGGCAAAGAGATCTCCCTTGGTGGCACGATGCGCTAAAAGCATCCAAGTGCTGCTCAAATAGTAGGGATGAGCATCGTGGGAGACTCGGTCTGCAAGCGCAGAAAAATGACATGTCAAGAGGAAAAGCGAGCAATAAAAAAAAAAAGAGGCTCAAAGGACGTTCAAAGATGGTGCTAGCATACAGAAAAAAAAAATGTGCTGCGTGGAAAATATCCGTGTGTAGTCGCACAGGGCTTCTTCAGCTGCTCCTTGACCAGTGAACCAGTGATTGTTCAACGGCTTTCATCATTTGACCATGGCATTCCACGATTATTGCCTATACCCAACATCTTCGTAGTCGGGCAGTCGAGGTGCCTTAGCCAGCTGCGCTTCGATCGGCGTTTAAACCTTTGATGGTTCCTACTGAGAAATGCTCGATCAGATAGTTTACCCCACAATTTTTTCATCTACATCATGACCAGTGCACCAGGAACGAGCCATTTGTATAAAATCCCCGACCGCTTCGACCTTCCTCCTTCGCAGCATTGACTCTAAACGCGTTGAGGTTACACGTTAAAAACGCATTTATTTTCTGCACACTATAACGTTTCTTCAGGCACACTCATTAGCTTGACTTGCTTCTTGATCTCATTCACGATAGTCCGGTAATCAGCCATAGCACCAATACCTACATGTGATGATATCCAGACAAACTAAATTGTTAAAACAGAACATCTTGAGCTGTACTTTGCCCATGAATATACACATGCTTCAAAGAAGGATCGCTTACCTAGGTCACCACAGGCAAGCAGTTTGCTGATGGGAGGGATGACTTGGTAGCCAAGGATATCGGTCAGAGTAGAAAGGTGCATTGCCGTGAACTTGTGGTTCCACATGTTGGTATTCATCGCCGGGCATACAATCACCGGTTTGCGTTCATCCCATGCGCGCAAAATGCACGTCTAAAAGAGTGTATTATTAGCTAAAACATGGTATTTAGTGGTGTAAAATTCATCTGCTTGAAGAAGATCACTTACTAATAGGTTGTCGCAAAGACCTTGGGCAAGCTTGGCCAATGTATTGGCATCCAACGGGCAAATAATGATCATATCTGCCCAATTTCGAAGCTGATACAATAAAAACGCAAGACTAGTTAGAGGTGGTCTCCATCGTATTTTCAATACACGATTCATAAAACGAGAGGTAGAAGTGTGCCTACATCGATATGCATTACGGGATCAGGTATCTTGCTCCAAGCCTACAAGACGTACATGTCGTCGTTAAAAGGACATTGAGCAAAGGTACATATGAACGATGGTACCAATTACTTCAATAAAAAACGCATATACAGTCAAGTACCTACACTCCATTCGTCCCGATCCGCTAGCACTTCTACAGGGATGGTTTTACGGTCGAAAAAATGGAGCGCAGCATCCGTAGTCACCACCTTGACCTCCACTTGCTCCGACATTTCCTGTAAATGATGAGTCGATACAAATGAGTGGTCAAGCCCTGCCAGGAAGATAGCGTTTGTTGCAATGCTTATCTTGCCTGCGGAAAATCCCTTACCTCCAAGAGAGTTTTAACAATGATGGGTATTTTCACGCTCGCAACGCTTCCAGTGGCCCCAATAAGGACCCGTTTTCTTGGCTGCGAAACTTTGGCGCCGTTAACAAAATTCATGTTTTTGCTTCAGAGTTCAATACAGGCTCTGTGAGAAAGTGTTATGGTAAATGTGAATGTATGAATTCGACGATGAGAAGTCGCTGAACGATCGTTCTCTTCTTGTTCGGTAGACAGTCGCAACGGTCGGAAGGTCGCATGCTCGGTCTTCATGGGTGACTGCTACCTGAAACGCGCTCATATTTTTGGTTGTGTTTGTGTGCGTTCCTCTCCTTCGTGTTGACAGTGTGCTCTCACCACTCCTCCGCTCTCTTACTGTGCATTACAACCTCTTAATTATTCTTTTCCTCGATCCTTCAGTTTAATCCAAAGAACTTGGACGCGCCTCCTTCGCTCGACAAGCACTTTATTTTCTTGAACAGCGACTGCAGGACTTTTTTAGTACGTCCTTTGAAATTCAGAGATTCGACATGGATTTGAGAAACTACTTTACGGTGAAGCCAAAGACGAAACCCGGCGCTGCTTCTGCGGAAGAGGTGTGTATTATGGCCTTTGCGCTTCTCGGCTACAACTGTAGTATTAAAGAGGGAGCGTTTACTGTCGCGTTCACGCAGTGTTGTTGTGGATCAAAGTGCCATGACTGATTGTATTGCATACATTTGCCACCAAATTTTTACAGAGCTCCAAAGCGGCGCCTGAAAAGAAAAAAACACCCGCGCGAAGGAAGACCGTGATTGCAGGTATGATTATACACACCATCAATGTTCTTGTTTTGTCACTTGACATATCCATAACGATTGTTTCGATCACCTCTATACTGACGATTAGAGTCGGACGACGACGATGAGGATGTTGAAGTGTGAGTACCAACGTTCCATGTCGCCGGCGATATGTGACGGGTGCAGTGCGTGAATGCCTAAGGTCATTTCATATCCTTACTAGACCAGTTCACTGTCTCACTTTCCAATTGACTCTAGGAAATCGAAGCATTTTGCAAAATCCACGTCTGCAGTACCAGCAAAGTATGGCAACGATTGCGTCACAGAGGCGTTCGTCAGCGATTATTCACAGATCTCTCACCAACCGCCATGATTCAAACCTGCTAGGAAGCAAGCTGTCGAGGAACTTGTGGACCCGAAGACCTTTTTCGCCTCTGCAAAGGCGAAAAAGAATCAGACAGCAGCGCCTGGCGAGCTCACTCAAACCTCAACTACTGCGCAATCAAAGTCGGCCAAGGGGATAAAAGAGGAGAGCGAGAAGAATGCGAAGATAACAAAGGACGTAGCAAAGGACACAGCAAAGGAAACAGCAAAGGAAACAGCAAAGGAAACAGCAAAGGAAACAGCAAAGGAAACAGCAAAGGAAACAGTAAAGGATACAGTAAAGGACACAGTAAAGGCGTCAACTTCAACCAAACGCACGAAAAAGGCGAATGCGGACGACTTCTTCGAGAATAACAGCGATGCAGAGACCATTCCTCTGCCACAGACAAGGTCAGCCCCAGCCAGAGCAAAGACGCCCGAAACCAAACTGACTTCTTTACCAAAGAAGACTGCTGCTTCCTCGAAATCATCGAATGGAAGGAAGCGAAAGGGTGCTGATGATGATGATGATGATGATGATGATGATGGTGGCGCCTACAAGGAAGCAGAACAGGAAGTAAAGCCGATCAAGAGGCACAAGGCTACAGCAAAGAAGGTTGAGGATGATGATGCCATGGATGTTGATGAAGTCAAGGAAGAGAAACCAAAGCCAAAGTTTAAGTATGGTTGGGAGTGGCCAATACCTCATGCGCACATACTTTTGCATTCGCCCATAAATTAATACATCGATATTTTTTCCTAGTTATTGGGCGCATAAGAATAAGGCCGGCCCCTCTGCTCTCGGTACTAAGGAGATTCCAAAGGGCCAAGACAACTGTTTG
Source organism: Gamsiella multidivaricata (assembly GCF_025024155.1). Classification (NCBI taxonomy): domain Eukaryota; kingdom Fungi; phylum Mortierellomycota; class Mortierellomycetes; order Mortierellales; family Mortierellaceae; genus Gamsiella; species Gamsiella multidivaricata. The sequence goes on from NW_026251716.1 coordinate 575,654, forward strand.
GCAGTACGTGATCTTCTTTGATCTTTTTTGATCTTCTTTCGCCGCATTCGCGTCGCTAGCTTCAATGAAGAGGGGTTTTTTCCGCTGATATACTGATTGGCATTGTATTATAGGGCTGGACGTTTGTTTTCACAGGAGAATTGAGCTCGATCACCCGAGAAGATGCAATGGATCTAGTGAAGCGTTATTCAGGAAGGGTCACCGGATCTCCGAGTGGAAAGACATCATTTGTAATCGTGGGTGGTGATGCCGGACAATCGAAGCTGGACAAGGTCAAGAAGTTGAAGATTAAGACACTGGATGAGGACGAGTTCTTTGATTTGATCCGCACTTCTCCTGCGAAGACCGAGGACGGCGAAGTTGTAAAGGCTAGCTCCAAGAGCACCAAGGCTCCTAAAACGAAATCAGAGTCGACCGAGTCATCAAAGGCGTCATCTAAACCGTCGTCTGTGTCTTCCGTCACTGTCGCGTCAAAGGCCGAGTCGTCGGATGAACTCAGGTAAGTGCTTCGTCCGTTCCACCTTTTTTTTTTTTTTTTTTTCGACAATGCTGAATGAAATTTTGTTTCTATGTAATATCTCTAGACCTACTCAGTCAGAATTGTGGACCACCAAGTACCGTCCGATGCAGGTCAAAGACCTATGCGGCAATAATGCTGCAATTCAAAAGTTGCAGAGATGGCTTGAAGGATGGTACGTCCCCGTGGTCATTTTGTTGAGTTACTATGCCTTTTTGGATATGCAGACTCCTAACGTGTAATATCTGAAATAATAGGGACGCCAATTACAAGCTCAACTTCAAGAAGGACAACGCTGACAAATCTGGACTCTTCCGTGCTGTTCTCATCTCTGGTCCGCCTGGAATAGGAAAGACATCCGCAGCTCACCTGGTGGGCAACAGTCTTGGATACAACATCGTGGAATTCAATGCTAGTGATACCCGTAGCAAAAAATCCCTCGATGTAAGTCTTTTATATTACATCGTTTGGTCTCCAACTTTTCCATTGATTTCTAAGTGTCAAAACTTACCAATGTACGTTTCGGCTTATAGGAGGACGTGCGCGATTTATTGGACAATCAATCGCTTGCTGGATACTTTCACGGAGAGACCAAGGCGGAAGGCAAAGGAGTAAGTGGTGTTGTATATCTCCCAAGGTGCTGAGTCACTTTACAAGAGACATGTAGCAGCAGATCACTAATGGATCAAGCTCATTGATATGTATAGAAAGTATCTGCTCTGGATATTGAGCCATCTATGGCGAAGAAGCAGCTGATTGTCATGGACGAGGTCGATGGAATGGCCGGAGGCGACCGTGGAGGTGTTGCACAGCTGATTTCTTTTATCAAAAGGACGCATGTAAGTAAACGATGGATGCTGGTATCACCTCTGTCCGCTCTATTATGGCGCCTAACCCTTATGTTGTGGTATTGCATAGGTTCCAATCATCTGCATCTGCAATGATCGCCAATCTCCGAAAGTACGGTCCCTAGTGAACTCATGCTTTGATCTACGGTTCCAGCGGCCGCAGGTGAACCAGGTTAGAGCTCGTTTGATGTCCATTCTTCACAGAGAAGGCCGAACCATCCCCGGAAATGTGTTGGACAAACTGGTCTCTGGATCACAATCGGATATTCGACAAGTTCTCAATATGCTTTCAACATGGAGCCTGACGAAGCAAACTATGGACTATGATGAGGGTACTGCGCTTTCAAAGGCATCTGAGAAATATGTCGCCCTCAACCCCTTCCAGATTGCAGAGCAATTGTTGGTGGAGACCAACTATCGCGCGTTAAGCTTTGCGGACAAGTTTGATACCTACTTCAACGATTACCAGTTGGCGCCGTTGATGATTCAGGAGAATTATATCCGCATGGAACCAGCGGAGGCTAAGGGTGATCGATCTGGCCTGGAAGCGATTGAGCTGATCAGCAAAGCTGCGGATTCCTTATCTGATGCTGATTTGGTGGATACCATGATTCACGGGTATGTCAGCACTCGCATACCATTACTGCTGTTGCATCGTTTGGGTCTCATTATGTCAGATTCGCTAATCATATTTGTGCTTTTGTTAACAGGAGTGCCCAGCATTGGTCCCTTATGCCTGTCCACGCCGCCTTTTCATGCGTGCGTCCGTCGTTTTATGTTCATGGAAGCATGAGGCCTGGCTCTGGAGGTGCCTTTGGACCCATGATGCAGTTCCCAAGGTACGTGGGAGATCCAGTACTTGCGGGCTGCGAATGAATTCGGTTGAGGTTACTGAATGCTGGTCTTCTTTACTCTTTCTCTCTCGCAATATTAGCTACCTGGGACAGTACTCAAAATCGTCAAAGTACAGCCGCTTGGTGAAGGATATTCAGATCAGGATGCGTCTCAAGATTTCGGGCGATAAGAACGAAGTCCGTCAGAGCTATCTGCCGGCATTGTTTCCTGCTCTCACCAAGCCTTTGGTTAAGGATGGAGTCGATGCAATCCCAGATTTGATCAGCTTTATGGACAGCTACTATCTTAGCAAGGAGGATTGGGATACTGTGCTGGAGCTCGGCATTGGACGCAACGACGGCAAGAAAGTAATGGACAGCATTCCTTCCGCAACTAAATCTGCCTTCACGCGCAAGTACAACTCCGAGACTCACCCACAGCCGTTCCTTAAGGCTACAGTTGCAACCAAGGGACGTGGATCATCCAGTGCAGGCATGAATGAAGAGGTTCCGGATAACCTCGACGTGGTTGAGGCTGACACACCTGCACCAGAGGAAGTTGATGAAGCGGCGGAGGTAGCTGAGGAGGAGAGTATCGAGAAAGACTCGAACATTAAACAGAAGAAAATGAAGGCTAAGGCTAGTTCCGCAAAGGCCAAGGCCAAGGGTAAAGCTCCTACTCGTTCAAAGTAATACGCAATAAAGCCTGGTTGCTCGAATACCCTTAACCGCATTTCAAATGGCAGTACTACCTGGTCTTGTCATTTTTTGGTCCTTTCAGTCCTTTATTATTTGTTCATTCCAACCTCCCACACGTCGCGACAGCCTTGAGGCCAGTGGAGCATCAGTCACCACAGCAGCATTTCATCAGCACATCGCTCTTCTGCTGGACACAGGACAACCCAGATATCGACTAGATTCATCAACTGGAGGCGCACGGTCAATATGAACATGAACATGAACGGGTTGTTCGCCCACACCCTCACAGACCTAATTCGCGGCATCCGTCAGAACAAGAAGAATGAGCAGAGCTACATCGCCAAGGAGATTGCAGACATTCGATTGGAGCTGCGTCGCAACGACGCTGATTTGAAGGCACAGGCTATTGCCAAGCTGACCTATGTAAGTCGTCAGCTCTCCGCGGCATCTCAGAACTCAGCTATCGGCGCCATAGTGAATAATGTTGCAGCGGTCAGCCATTTCGATAGCAGTCCAAGTCATTATGCGCTACTAATGGGTCTTTTTACTGCACTACTCTTCGCTTTCTAGCTTCAAATGATGGGATACGACATGTCATGGGCATCGTTCCATGTTGTCGAGGTCATGTCGTCACCAAAGTTCCTGTATAAAGGCATTGGATATCTCGGGGCGATTCAGTCATTCAATCAAGAAACGGACGTGCTTATGCTCACTACAAACCTCATCAAAAAGGTATGTGCCACGTTGCCACGTTGCCGCTTCATAAACTCGCCCCAGGCTCAGGCCATTAACTTTGTGTTGCTATATTTCTCTATCACTCTGCGGCTGAAACCGTTGCGTATAGGACCTGGCATCTTCAAATGCAAGTGAGATCGGTGTCGCTATCAATGGACTCTCGCATATCCTCACGCCAGATCTTGCGCGTGATCTCTGTGCGGACCTTGTCGCCATGTTGAATCATTCTCGACCCATTGTCCGCAAAAAGGTCCTCCTCGTTCTATACAAGGTGTTCCTGAAATACCCTGAGGGCTTGCGACTCAGTTTCTCCCGCATGAAAGATAGGTTGGAGGATCCTGATCCTTGTAAGTTACCGAACGAGCGGCTGTCATGTTCATATGACAGGAAAATTGCGGAGGCGAGCCCTTGCTGATAGCTCTCGTTTTCTGCTATTATAGCTGTTGTATCCGCCGCCGTCAATGTGATTTGTGAGTTGGCACGCAGGAACCCAAAGAACTATCTCTCCCTTGCACCACAACTTTTCAAGCTCTTGACCACCTCTTCCAACAACTGGATGCTTATCAAGATTATCAAGCTGGTACGTGAAGATGATTAAACAGCAACTCCAACCCATCTATTATGGGATTATGGGACTATGGAATGCGTGAATGGAAGCTAACTGGCGAAATTGTCCGTGAAATTAGTTTGCTGCTTTGACGCCATATGAGCCCCGCCTGACCAAGAAGCTATTGCCACCAATTACGACTCTGATTCAGACGACACCCGCCATGTCATTGCTTTACGAGTGTATTCATACGGTTATTGCTGGAGGCATGTTGGCCACGACTGGTTCCGGAAGCAATGCCGAGAGTGCAAACACACTGGCAGCCACGTGCGTCACCAAACTTCGCACATTCTTGGAGGATCCAGACCAGAACTGTAAGTGGGCTTTTAGAGGACTTCACGGATGAGTTTGTTGTGTATTTGAGGAGATTTTGTATTAACACGCCCTTATCTCAAACCTGTAGTGAAATACATTGGTCTACTTGCACTGACTAAGATCCTTCCAACACACCCTCATCTTGTGGGAGAGCACAAGGATATTATCTTGAAATGCATTGACGATCCCGACATTTCTATTCGCATGCGAGCATTGGATCTGATTGTTGGTATGGCTAGTAAGAAGAACTTGACAGAGATTGTGAAGCGCCTGATCTCACATCTCCTGCCTGCAAACGAAACCGAGCACTCCTCTATGAACAACGGCTCTGCAACAGCGGCGTTGATGGACCCCGTGTACCGCGCCGATATCATTCGCAGGATCGTGTTCATCTGCTCTCAGAACTCGTATGCCAATGTCACGAACTTCGAGTGGTATCTGGCCGTTCTATCGGATCTCACAAACGTCGCTGGCGTCAATGTTGGTACCCTGCTGATGCAGCAGTTCATGGATGTCGGAGTCCGTGTCAAGAGCGTTAGAACGTACACTATACAGTTGATGGTGAGTGCAATTAGGCAATACGCCTCATTTATCTTGTGTGGAGTATTTGAAGAGTTATTCCTAATGCACACATTTATGTTGCACTAGATGCGCTTACTCGCTGACACCCGACTAACAGAACCTGACAACCCTGAAAGTGCAAACTCGATGGTGCTTTTGGCTGCAGCATGGTTGACGGGCGAATACTGCGCATTGCTGGAGTCTCCTGAGAGTGCTCTTGAGCTGCTTTCTCAAAAGTCTACAGCTAAACTGGATCCTGCGATCCAGGCGACGTACTTGCAAAGTCTTCTCAAGATCTTTGCTCACTGGATGAACAACCTTCAATATTCGTGGAATGAGGAGGCTAGACAGTCCCTTGTGGAGATGGTCGATCTCTTGCGCGAGGGCGTTAAGGAATTGTTTAGTCGTAGCCCAGATCTTGAGGTTCAGGAGAGAGTAAGCACTCACTTCCGGCTCTTTGATTTGCTATGTACCTATGGATGTATTGGCAACTTTTCCTAATCATCAATCATCAATATGTCCTATCTAGGCATCTAACGTCGCGGTCATTCTTGACATTATCGCCGAGCATGCTCCAAAGGCGCCATTGAAGATTGAGAACTCGATTTCGTTTGCACCGACAATGCCAAAGCCCCCAGCCATCCTCAGCTCACTTTATCCCCTCTTCTTCAACCAGGAGCTCAACCCTGTGGCACCCAAAGCTCAGAAGAAAGTGCCCGTTCCTGAAGGACTGGATCTGGAGTCGTGGATCCATGAACCCATCCCAGAACCTGAGCCATTATCATCTGGCGACGACGACTTCCTAAATGAGGACTCTTCATATGGATATGGCTGGAGCGGCGAGGGAGCTGCAGCTGAAAAGTCTAAGAAGAAGGGCAAGGGTCGCCATCAGGAGGATTCAAAGGAGAGCGCTGAAGCCAAGGCCAAGGTAAAGATCACAATGAGACACAGTTGTGTGAGACGGCCTGCTGAAGGTGATTGTAGTGGTTTATGATTTTCACATTCCTTTAATGAACAATAGCGCAAAGCTGAGAGAAGAGAACGCCAAAAGCACGATCCTTTCTACATCGGCGGAGATCCTTCGCCAAAGGGCAGCAAGAAGGAGCAGGATGATCTGGATGTTGACGCAATTCCAATTGTTCAGCTGAGCATGGATGGGTTCGAAGGGAAGCCGATCGTCATTGGCAAGAGATCAAAGTCAGGACCGAAGAGAAAATCCAAGAGAAGAGAGAGATCGCGCTCACCCCCTGCCATTCCAGTCGTATTTGCGGCGGAGGAGATGCCCGAGGATGCCACCCTTTCTGCCAGTGATGACGAAAGCAAGACTAAAGCTGGGACTAACGCGTACTCGCAGGCAAGTGCAAAGGGTATCCTTGATAATGACGCATCTGCACTTCACTCGGTGGACCTCTCGATTCCTGTGGGTGAAGATGAGCAGCTTCCACGTGCCAAGCCATACATGAAGCCGGAAGAGGTTCGCCAGTATGAAGACGAACTCGCACAGCGCCGTCGGCTCGAGGCTTTGCAGGCCAAGAAGGAGAAAAAGGAGAAAAAAGAGTCCAAGAAGTCCAAGTCCTCAAAGAAAGATGGAGCTAAGGTTGAGGAGAAGGAGACGAAAAAGAAGAACTCCAGGAAATCAACGACCAAGAAGGAGGCTTTGATTGCGTTGGAAACGCCGGCAAACGCCAAGGTGACCATCCCCGATCTACCAGGGTCTGCGGAAGCTGATGTAGAAGCGCCAGTTAAGACAAAGATCAAGAAGGACGGCACTAAGACCGAAACGAAGGCCAAGAAGAGTGAGAAGAGTGCGGGCACCAAAAAGACGGTCAAGGCCGCAATTGTTCATTTCCCTGAGCGATCCAATATGGAGCTAACCTTGGGCGAGAACGTGGCCTTGGTAAGTTTCTATTTATTACTTGATTGCAACATTGTCAATTATCAAATATGGGTCAATGGACTGACATCTAAACTGGGGGTTTCTCTATTAGACGTATGATATTGCTTTGGCACAGTCCAGTTTGGAGTCGCCCACTGCCCCTGGCAGCGAGGCTGCAAGCGACCCAGTGATGTCAATCAACTTCAGAGTCCATAATCGCAACTTGACACAATCCGTCTCGTCTGTCCGTTTGGTGCTTGCAGACTCGTTCGATGTTCGTCTGAGTGAACCGCATGCAGGCAAAGACAGTGTGACAATTGCGTCCTCGATTGAGCCCCAGAGCAAAGCCGATATTTCTTTAGAACTCTTGATCCTAGGCCGTATCCGATATGAGCTCCGGGTGATGGGCACGGTGTTCTACGAGGTGAACGGCCACGAGGAATCGCTTGACTTCAGCTTTGGCATTCCACCGTCGACTTTTATGCTGGAGATCCCTCGACTGACGGGGGCAGAGTTCTCAAAGATTTTGACGGAACAATTGACATCGTTCTCGGCAACAGGGTCAGCGACAGTCAAGTTAAGTGCTGGAACAACGGGTCAGGACGAGGCCTTTTGGGATGCGGTGGAAAAGATCACGAAGAAGGTGACACATACACATGTGGTTGAGGTTGTGGAGGGAGCAGCAAGTTTCTTTGGACAGAGTTGGCAGGGCTATCAGGTTGCTGGACTGATTAAAGTCAGAAAGGCGGAGGGTGAAGAGGAAGGATCGAAGGCAGTGGAGGTCGAGATGAAGTGTACAGACCAGTCATTTGTCGAGGGACTAGCTCGGGAGATTCTCGACGTGGAATCGTACTAGCGTTGTTACAGACGCGAGGCTCGAGCGAGAAGTAACTGGAGAATAAAGACAAAGAAGATGCAATCGAACAGACTGCTGTATATCTTTCGATGTGCGCATAGGATAGGAGGTACGCTTTTTTCGCGGGGAAGCAGGACCGTAACGAGGATGACAGTGTGAGGCATGGGCCACCAGCCATTTCTTTTCATTCGCCCTGAGAAGAAACTAAAAAAATAGCTTTTTTCCAACTGTCTGTGTACCCTACCAAGCTAGACCTTTGTACTATTCCTAGCTAATACATGTCACCCCCACTGATACGGCGGACGAGCTCAAAGAAGTCATCAAGGCCAAGAAGGACCCCGAATTCCACGGCAGTGCCGCTGACAAGCTCATTCTCGGTACATACCGTTATAGACCTTGAAAATGTTCTTGTCTGATGTAATTGGACCAGAGACATTGCTGCCACTGTATGTACTGGACCATGTAGGATGAGAGAGGTTCTATCCTTGAAAAATGGCGTATCCATGCTGCGCCGGACAATGTAGAGCCAGGTATGAAATAAGGCGTTTGGTTAGGGCGAATAGCAATGTTGGACGCGAAGCGCTCTGTTCTTGTAGGAAAGGGGGGTGGTGTGAAAGGAAACGTGAAGAGGAACGTGCAAGCCACGGGTTTTCACCGAGCTGGAGCGAAGGGAGTAATGAGAGTGGTTGTGTGTTGGTGGGTAAGAGAGGATTGGAGGAGAGAGAGATGAAGGTCCGTTCGCGTTAATGCGAATTGTGCCCTATAGTTTTTTTGTTTCTTTTTTTTGTGGGGAAGTGACGAGGATGGCGGTGTGATGCAGGGGCCACCAGCCGTTTCTTTTCATTCGCCCTGAGAGCAGAGTTCAGGAAACTAAAGAAAAATAGCGCGCAGCTGGTTTTTTTTTTTTTTTTTTTTTTTTTTTTTTTTTTTTCCCACTGTCTGTGAAAGCAACGCAGCCAGAGAAGAGACGGTGTAACTTTGGGGGGGATGGATGGATGGAGCGGATCAATCGTCCACATATCTTTTCCCTGTGGTCTTCATCCAGCCACTCGACTCGACTCGCTCTTCTTCTCTCTCATTCACTCATCCTTTCTTCTCCTCATTCCTCATCAACCATGGCCTACTCTCCCCGCGAGCCCATCAAAACCAACCTCGAGTGGGTCTCGGCCCTGTCGATCGATGTCGAGCCCTCTGCGGTCCGTCGCTCTACCATTATCTGCACCATCGGTAATACAGCTGTAAAGACTTTCGAAAGGTTCATACATCAGATAAGGGGGAAGGAGTATGCACAGGCTTATCGTTTCATTTCTGCTTTCATCCTTCATGCCAAGGTCCAAACACAAACAAGGTCGAAATGATCACGGCGCTGCGGCGCGAAGGCATGAATATCGTTCGCATGGTACGCAAATCAAGCAAGGCAAACACGTCCATACATTGATGTAGAGAAGACGGGTCAAGAACAAGTGATTAACCGATGCTGTTTGTTGTTGTATCACCCTTGCCGCCGTTTTTTTATATTTCAAACTTGTTTGCTATAGAACTTTAGCCATGGCACGTACGAATACCACAAATCGGTCATTGACAATACGCGCAAGAGCTGTGCCGAGCACCCTGGCAAACCCGTCGCCATCGCGCTCGACACCAAAGGTCCCGAGATCCGCACAGGGCAGATGGCCAACGGAGTGGATGTGCCCTTTGTTGCGGGTCACACCATGACATTCACGACAGACGAACAATATGCGGAAGCCAGTACAGATCAAGTGCTGTATATTGACTACAAGAACATTACCAAAGTGCTCGAGCCTGGCAAGGTCATCTATATTGACGATGGTGTCATGTCCTTCAAGGTGCTCGAGATTGTAGATGAGAAGAATCTGAAGGTTATCGCCTTGAACAATGGCAAGCTGTCGTCGAAGAAGGGTGTCAACCTGCCGAGGACCGATGTAGATCTACCGGCATTGTCGGAAAAGGATAAGGCGGACCTGAAATTTGGGGTGGAGCAGAATGTAGACATGATCTTCGCGTCTTTCATTCGGAGCGGTGAGGATGTCCGAGAGATTCGCCGCGCCTTGGGGGAGGCCGGAAAGCACATTAAGGTTATTTCGAAAATTGAGAACTATCAGGTAACGAACCAGCGCCTGTTTTTATGGGGCGGGAGTTCGCGCTTTCCTTTACGCGGTTAAAAATGCACATTCGACAATTGAATGTCTAACTATATAAGCATCTCATCTGTTTGGTCCAGGGAGTCCAAAATTTCGATGACATTCTATCCGAGACGGATGGAGTCATGGTTGCCCGCGGCGATTTAGGTATCGAAATCCCATGCTCGACCGTCTTCTTGGCCCAAAAGATGATGATTGCAAAGTGCAACATTGCAGGCAAACCCGTCATCTGCGCCACGCAGATGCTCGAATCAATGACAGTACGTGGAGATTGTCTATAGACCTCATGGAGACATTCGCCGCTAAATTGTTGTTCCAGGAAGAGACGGATATAAAAAGCCCGTGCGAACTCATGTGCAACCACTTTCTTCTTTTTCCTCTTTACAAAGTACAACCCTCGGCCGACGCGAGCAGAGGTCTCAGATGTGGCGAATGCAATCTTGGATGGCGCCGACTGTGTTATGCTGTCAGGAGAAACCGCCAAGGGAACATATCCACTGGAGGCAGTGCGGACCATGCATGAGACATGTCTGCTGGCCGAGTCTGCTATTTGCTATCCGCCGTTGTTCAATGAAATCAGGGATATGACTCCCAGACCAACCGAGACCACAGAGACCGTAGCCTCATCTGCAGTGTCGGCAGCTCATGAGCAGGAAGCAGGTGCGATTATTGTTCTGACGACCAGCGGAGCGACAGCGCGCCTGGTGAGCAAATACAGACCCAAGTGTCCGATCATTTGCCTAACGAGATATGGGTCGACGGCAAGGCAAGTCCACTTGCACCGGGGATGCTATCCCTATCATTACCAAGTCGAGCGTCATTCTGATTGGCAGGAAGATGTTGGTAAGCAATTTTTATTTCTCGTCCCTTTCAGGGTATTGCTCTTTGCTGTAGCTGCCGGGTCCTGATTCAGTGCATTTTATTTCTCGCAATAGATGCTCGCCTGCAATACGGGATGAGGAAGGGCATTGAGGAAGGGTTGTTGAAGAAGGGCGATGTGGTGGTGATGATTCAGGGATGGAAAGGCGGACTCGGCAACACGAACACCCTTCGTGTCCTCCACGCCGAGTAGATAGCCAGCGCCTTAACCCTTGGCCCCTCCTTCAGTCGTTCGCGCAGACACAGATCTGCGGGAGTTGAGTAGCTGGCACGTTTTTGCTCGAAATAAACCGCAAACCTTAACCTGTAATTGAACGCGAAGCACTCTCTGGGACACGCTGCATGGACACATGCACAAACGTTGCAGAGCGCCTTTTCGCATTCCAAAGTGAATAAAGATCCACAGGCTGGTGCTGCACAAGACGATGCGGCCCCTTTGGTAGCCGATAAGCCCACTGCGTCTAAGGGAATCGAAGCAAACAGAATGTCACGTAAGCTTCCTTCTGTTCAATGGCGATCAGGACATGTCACTATGGAAGGAACGATAGCAACTGAAGCACACATCTTTCTCGTCAAGGGTACGACGTCCTATGATATGCTCGTTTCCGCTCATTGCCCGATTGAACGAGGGAGGGAGGGAGGCGTGACGCCCGTCACTACACCCCTCTCATTCACGCTAAAATTAAAAAGGAGCATTTCTTCATTCATTCTACATTCATCTCCATCTATCTTTTTTTTTTTTTTTTTTTTTTTTTTTTTTACCCATTCTCAAATCCTTACACTACTCCTCCCCCTGCAGCAACGGCTCCGTTCCCACGCGCACCACTCATTCCTCCCCATTGCGACAACAGCTTTGGAGACAGACAAAATCGAAACCAGGAAATAACACCTCAACATGGGTACGTGGAAATGACCCTGTGAGAACCTTGCTTCATGTCGAGGATGTCTTTGCACTGCATGTCTTGCTCTGGACTGCAAGCTAACGCGAAATACTACACCGCTCTATTTCCATGGTGTGCCTCGGGAACAATGTCGTTGCGTCTAATGACCGAAACCTGCAGCTTCAACGACCTATATTGTGCACCACGGCTACGATGCCGAAAAGGACGACGAGCTGACCCTCGAAGTTGGAGACCTCATCGCTGTCTCAGACATGTCTGACCCAGGCTGGTGGGTCGGCGAGAGGGTCAAGGACGGCAAGGCTGGCTGGTTCCCGTCCAACGTAAGCCTACTTCATAAACACACCTTTTTTTTTTTTTTTTTTTTTTTGGGCGTTATTTCCGTGCATTAGGAACTTCAGGAACAACAGGAGAGGGTATATGAGCAGGGCAACCTGTATGGACTTCCACCTCACACTTCAATGACTCTATTACCAACTCGACTAGTTTGTTAACCCATACGAAAAACCAGCTGAAACGGCTGTCCCCGTGGCACCTGCTCCAGTTTCTCCCACCGAACACAAGCAGGAAGGTAAACGATAGAAAAACGTAATTTGTATGCACCGTGTGGGTACAAAGTCCGTCGTACTAATCTCTGGTTTTCGGTTTGTGAACACACATGAAATAAAAAAATAAAAAAAACCCCCATTATAGGACCTATCCTTGCCAGAGTGGAATATGACTACGAAGCAAAGGAGCCAGGAGAGCTGTCGCTGGAGGCAGGCCGTGTGGTCACCGTTCTTGAATCGAGTGACTCGGCCTGGTGGAAAGGCGATTTGAACGGCAAGGTCGGAACATTCCCCAGCAATGTAAGTTGAGCATTTGCCCAATTGAGCAACTTTGTCCCTCCTCAAGCCGAAGCAAAATGATGACGCTTTTTCTCGTTTTTCACTTGATTTGATAGTATGTCAAACTCATCGAGAGCAAGGATGAGGAAAGCTCTGAAGACAAACCTACAAAGTTCAGGTTGGCAGCGTTTGGAGTCAAGCAAGGAGGACTCGGTTCGTTGTTCGCAGGAGGCGTCATTCCTGGGCTGAAGAAGACCGGTGGTCTGAAGAAACTAGGAGGCGCCGAATCATCTGGTCCTTCAGCAGCACCAGCACCAGCACCAGCAGCCTCAGTAGTCCCCTCAGTCCTTACTGGAAGCGCATCCAAGAGGAGCTCAGTGGATGAGCCCCGCTCTCCGGCAGTCAGCAGCGCTCCACCCTCAAAACTCACACCTCCTGTCGCAGAAGAGGTCCTCGCACCGTTGATCAATCCGGCTCCGGCCCGTGCCGTCCCTCCACCAGCCCCTGTGGAGGAGGTTGCTGCAACTCCCGAGCCACGTATTCCCAGCCGTGCGAAGAAGCCCAAAGGTACTGTAATATTTTATTAGGTTGTTATTCGATTGAAGTGCTTGTAATAGGAGATAGAAGTACCAACGCTTTCCCCCTTCGCCCTTTTCTTTCCTTTCTTTTCTTTTTTTTTTTCTTTCTCGATCCATAGCCAAGCATATCAGGGCTCTGGTTGTCTACGAATACACGGCACAGGAGGACGATGAGATCTCGCTGGAGAAAGGATCGTCAGTAACCGTGCTCGACAAGATGGGTGACGAGGGCTGGTGGTCCGGCAAAAACGAGCAGGGCGAGATCGGCAACTTTCCCTCAGACTTTGTTCAGGAAATCAAGGAGGATGCAGTTCAGTCCCCAACCATCGCCTCAACGTCTTCATTTCCAACTCCTGCTGTTGCTGCCACTGTCGCTGCAGCAGCTGTTCCTTCAGAAGAACCCCCGAAATCGCCAGTGCACCCTCGCTTGCCTGTTCACGCCCCAGTAGCACTTCCGGCCGTTCCTACGGAACCCCTTCGTACTGAACCAGTCCGTGCCAAAACAAATGAGACACCACTGACGACTCCTCCGCCGATCCCTCGTAGCTCTCGTCCACCCTCAATGATCGCCTCGCCTACGTCCTCGTCAGCCCAGCTTAACTATGCCGGACCTGTCCACGGCGGCCCACCTCTGCCTGTATCGCCTCCTAGAAGAATGTCGACGGCCTCCCGCTCTAGCAGCAGCAGGGTCCCTGTGTCTCCCCATCAGGCCAATGCACCTGACCTCCCTAACTCTGACCGACAGTTTTTGCCGGATGAGGCCCCCAGCGCCCTCGCCTCTATCCCTCAGGACCAAGAAGACTCTCAGGAGACAGAAGAGGTCCCCACTCCCGCCCCACAGGGTCAAGGCTCTCAAGAGATCCCCGCCTACACTGACATTCGGGTGCCTCCTCATAACACTCTACCTCCCGTTCCCAGCTCTGACCGACAATTTTTGCCACCTATTACGGATGAAGCCCCTAGCACCCCCGCCCCCATCCCGCAGGACCAAGAAGGCTCTCAGGAGGCTATTGCCGCTGACCACTCGAACCGTAGCTCTTATATCCTCCCGACACCGGTGTCTCGTAACCGTCCGCTGCCACCGTTGGCGAGACCACCGTCGATCCATCAGATCACTGAGAACAAGAGGAGGTCGGTTGTGCTTCCACCCACGGCACACTTACCTCCGGTTCCGAGCGAGGCTGAGGAGGCTGTTGCGCAGGAGCCAGAAACTACACTCAAGGAAGAAGAGAAAGAGAAAGAACCGGAAGTAGAGGAAGTGAAGCCGCATCAGGAGCATGAGGAAGCTGCGCCGCCAGAGCATGAGGGAGCTGCGCCGCCAGAGCATGATGTTCAAGTGGAGCAAGAGGAACCCGGCACTGTAGTTGCTCCGGGTGACACGGAGGAACATGCCCACAAGGAGCAGCAGGAGGATGTTCCAGAGACTGCTACTACTCTTGATACTACTCCTGCTGCTGAAGCGGATGAGGAGACTGCTGCTGCCGTGGAGGAAAAGGAGCCTGAGAAACCCAAGTTGCCCGAGATGGAGGGTTCTGGGCCTGCGCTGAGCCATGCATCAAGACCTCGACCTGCCAAGGGTCGTAAGCCCCCCTCAGCACCACTGCCCAACCCTGAGACTAGCTTTGTATCGCAACTGGAAGCTGAAGTCAAGGCTGTAAGTCCCAATAATTGCTGACTATGGACCTCTGCAAAAATGCTCTTCTTGGGGTCAAAAACGAGGACTAATAATGAAACGCTCTATTTGGTAGGCACCTATTCCTGAGGAAAGGAAGCCCGAATCCACTCCAGCTTCTGCCAATGTTCCCCCCGCTGTCGAGAAGGCGGTCCCACTACCACCCCCCAAGCCCATCAAGCCCATTTTCCAAAAGTTCCCTACACCCTTCGCCGGTGCCCAACCAGCCTCTGTGTCCTTGCGTCCAACGGGCCGCCGTACAGACGCGCCTCAGAGCCCCGTCAATTCAAGTTTGGAATCCTCATCCTCTGCGCCTGCAAGTACGACTGCTGCTGGATCGGGGGGTGCACCTCCACCTGCAGGAGGTGTCAAATCCTTAACCTCACGGTTCGGACAGTTCCAGGGCGTGCCTGCTTCGGGCAATAACTCTGCAGTGCTGGAGCTTGAGATTGCAAAACTCCGTCGCTGGATGACCGAGGAACTCGATCGTGTCAAGAAGGAGCTTGCGGATGAGCGTGAGAGTCGCGAGAAGCTTCAGGAAGAAGTTAACCAGCTCAGGGCTCAGTTGATGGGTTAAAAATAACATTGTGAACAATCGCAATTACCATTAAAACACGGTATTCTTATTTTATTTTATTTTATTTTATTTTATTATGCGTTGCATGCAGCAAAGTGAAAGTGGCTATTGTTAGTCGACATCCATGGTTGGGTTCTCCTGCTCAGTAGAACCCTCTGCCATCTCTACATCCGCAGTGGCAGCATCGCCAGCAGGAGCAATATTCTCGGTCTCCTCTGAAGGAGGCTGCAAGCTTTGGATATACGTCTGCTGCAACTGAACCGCATACTGCTGCTGCTCCTTCATCATGCCAAACACGTACTCGCCAATCTGACTGACACTTTCAATCTCATAATCCTTGGTCTTTGCTGCCTCCTTCTCCTTGGCTTCCTCCTTCTCCGCCTTGTTCTTCTTGGCCTTTTTGGTCTTTTTGCCGCCCTTCTTCTGTGCTTGTTCTTCCTCTGCCTCTTTAGCGACAGCATCCTCCTTTGTCTTCTCGTCTCCAGTACCGCCAGTAATCAAACGCGTGGTATTCGGATACATCTCTCCAGTCTTGAGCCACAGCTTCGTGGGTCGTTCCAGCAGTCTTTTAAACGCCGGCTCGAGCTCGTGGCAGTTCTGGAACAGCTTTTGGCGACCAAAGATGTACAGGCCCAAACGGGCACGGGAGAGCGCCACAATCAGACGGCGTACATCGCGAACATGTCCTACGGCTTTTGTCCTGACCAGCGACAGCAGCACATCTAAAAGATTAGTAAAAAAAAAAAATTGACATGAGTTTCATGCCAACGCCGCTTTCGATGTGCCACCATTTGAGCATGAAATGTATATCCATCCTTGTATTACTCACAGTCGTTCTGTTGACCTTGGTACTTGTCGACGGTCGCAACACATGCAGGTCGTCCAAAGATTGGGTTCCAGCTGCACCGCTGATTCAGGACGTCGCGGATCAAATCCTTCTGTCCATTATACGTCGTTAGGATGGTGATCTTCTCGGCCGGATAGCCCAGCAACCGCATGTACTGGTACACTGCCACCACGTACTCAGCCTCTCCCAAATTCTGAATAAAATGAGGCCGTGGTGCAGTCTCACCCTGTCCCTTGAAATTATCCACGTTCACAAATTGGTAGTCGTACAAGAATCCAGGGTTGGCGAACCTGAACTCCTCCCTTTCCGTGATGTTTGGCAGGTCGCCCAAGTTTTTGTACCGCCACTTGTACAGCGCTGCCATATCTGAGCGTGCACGACCCTGCGCATCCAGCTCGACCGTGGGTACGCCCAAACGCACGAACCGCGTAAACATACTCTGCTCCATGTTGCCGTACTGCTGGAATGAAGTATTCTTGACCACGGGTGGAAGCTGGTTATGGTCTCCGATTAGGATCACACGCTTCAGGCGGTTCACGCCGTCTTCGGGTTCTTGCAACAGCATGGGGATAAACGTCTCGACCTCCAGAATCTGAGCAGCCTCTTCCATCACGATGTTGTCGTACTTGAATCCAAGGTTCACGAGCTCGCGGCGCTTGAGCGCAGCATGCGTGCATGTCATCGCAATGATCTTAGCCTCCTTTGTCAGCAAATAATTGGCCCTGTCGTAGCTTGTGCGAAGCAACTCGAATGCGGAAACCTCCTCCAGCTGCTCAAACAGCTTGCCTAGATGACGGAAGCAGCCCTGCGCAGCCTCCATGGCGTCTTCGAAGGTGGCGCAATCTGAGAACAGAGGTGAGGGCGCATTGCTGAAGTAGACTTTGAACGGGAACAGCTCCTTGACTAGCTCGATACTCTGCTCACTCTCCTCCTTGCTGCTCACTTGGCGTTCAAACTCTCTCCACATGGGAATGACGTGGTATGAATTGAAGTAACCAGCAGTCTCACATGTCGATCCATGCTCGCCTCCAATCTCCAATGAATATGCCAAGCGATCGACCTCCGCCAATAAATTGACACGCTTCTCCAAGAATGAGGTGACACGACCATACTTGCTGAAGCTGAGCTCCGTGTTCAATTCCTCTTCTCCGTGACCCAAACGCAATAAGTGGCGCTCATCTACATCCAAGGCGATAATTTTCTCAAAGAGCTGGTTCAGGGCTTGGTTCGAGTGCGTGACGAGAAGCGTGTGCTGGTTCGGGAAATTGTTGTAGAGGTTGGCGATGATCTGGACCGCGACATCCGTCTTTCCTGTTCCAGGAGGTCCGACAACCAACGTCAATCCTGGGTTCGTTCCTGCCTTGATCGCCTCCACCTGCGTAGGAGTGAACCGGACCTGGTTTCTGTTGGGAATATCCTCAGGGTAAGGGCCCATATTGGGAGTCCTATATGTGCTCACAATCAGCTCGTCCTGCGCCTGCTCTTCCTGACCCTTGTTAGCCTTCTCTTTCTTTCCCTTCTCGCCACCCTTCTTCTTCTTTGAGCCCGAAGTAGCAGCCTCTACAGCTTCCGGGAACTTGACAACGAACGGTACACCCAATGCACTTTCATCACCATTCTTTGCCTTGACGGTCATACCAGGAAAGGAAGCCTTGAGATGATCCAGATCCAAGAATGTGTCCCTGAAATCGATTTCTCTAATCTGTCGCTTCAGCTGCGAGTAATGTGCGCTGTTGGGGTTTCCGTATCCTAAGAACACATCGTGGAGCCACTCCGGTACCATCAGATCGCTCTGCATCAGATCGCGGATTGTCTCCAGTACGGGTTTGAAGTTGTTCTCTTGAGGTTTCCTGCGCAGAACAATGTTGAATGTCTGGTACACGTCGGACCCACCATTCTTCTTGACATTCTCCTGATCAATCTTATACTGGTTAGGGTCCAGTGCCACGCGGAAGGTCCTTGTGTTACCGGTGCGATGATCCTGGATCATTTGAGGATCGCTCTTCTTGTAGTCAAAGGGCCTGCCATTGGGTCCAATCACGCTCACAACCTCACATCCACGAACGCATTTGAGACCATAGTGCTTTCGGAAGGAGACCTTGCCATCCCATTGCTCATCAATGTCCTCATGCGCCTCAATCGTCAACAGGAACAAGATATCGTGCTCACGGATAGCTTCCCATTCTGCCTGAATCGCATCGGTGTATTTCCTGACATTGAACGTAACATCCGCGGTGATTAAGGAAGGCTTATCCTCACCTAGATTGGGCTTCGCTACCTCGACCATCCTATGATAATGAACGTAGGGAACGAAGATAGTTAGTACAGCTGCCCTTGAACCCATATATGTAATTGCGGTCCACTACATGAAGGAGCAGCTTACTTAAAGTAGCTGATCGGCGCAGCGACTCGAGACCATCCCGAAAAAACCGTAGTGCCTTCGGTCGGCCCTGCTCTTGGTCCAAGTCTCCTAACGGCATCCTCAATATCCTGTCGGATTTCGTAGTTGCTCTCCAGTCTGAAGAGATTGAAGTTGCGGAGCAAGTAATCATGAAGCGTCAAGAACTGAAGGTTGAGCTTTGGTAGGGCGAGTGGCCGATCCGCATTGTACATCTCCTCCTTCACGGCAGCGTCCTCAAATAGCGCATTCTCGTCTGGATAAAGAGGCAAGGCATTGATCTGTTCAATCTGACTATGTCGTTTCTCGAACTGAAGAAGCAGAACCTCCAGTAACATCGCTCGTGAATGCTCCGCTGAAGAATTCGTGATCCTTGCTGTCCTGATGTGCAAAATTTGGCAGAGTTGCACGAGCTGCTCCTGGTTCAGGTTGTCAAATTGCTTTGTAAGCGATTCTCTGTTCTCGATGGCCCTGAGGTTGGTCATTGCGAGGTCGATGAGCTCATCTTTGAAGTACGAGAATGCAATGCGCTAAGAAATTCGAGGCATCAATCGGTTAGACCGCGAGTTCAGATATAAAACTGGATATCTGAGTCCACACATGTCAATGTCCCGTACCTGGAGTTTTGTCAGTTTTGAGGCATGAATCTCGGTCATCTCCTCCCTGGTGAGGGCGAGTCCAGTATGGCTGTTGATCTCGAACCCGACATAGAAGGCAAGGATGTCCAAAAGCTGGGCGAATAATGCACCGGCCCTCTTGTTGCTGGCGAGTTTCGACAGCTTGCAGATGGCAACAATCTGGTGATCCTCAATTAGCGTGTTGAAATAGCGCCTCGTTGGCAATTGCGCCTCCAAATCGATCAAAAACTCCATGAATCTTTCACAGTATGCAATCTTGTCTATTGTTCAGAGCGACAAGTGTTAGTTGGTGAGGTTTAAGACGGCCCATGTTTGCCCTTGATGCGCTTCTTGAACATGACCTTTTACCTTGTTCATCATCCTCGATAGATTCCAGGATCTCCACAAAGCGCTTCATCATTTCGCTCAGCCATGTCCTCTCGAAGACCGCCTTTTCCTGCTGTTTTGGATCTATTGAGACGCAAGTAACTTGCCGCTATTAGCGCCTGCTGGACAAACCGAAAAAGAAGGATGGTGATGTGCTTCCTTGAACTTTTCGATCAATCTCATACCCATTGCGTCGAACTTCTTCTCGAGATGCTTCCAGAATTTCAAGAGTTGTGGGTATTCCTTGAACTCTGCTTCTCTTTTTGCGGAAGACACCAATGAGTGCCAGGTTGACAACGAGACTAGCCTACGTAGATAATGGACAACAGAGACGTTATGTGAGCATTGCAATGCGTTTACAGAGTCGAATTATGTGCCGTGTCCAAGGGCTCCTACCTCATGCATTCTGATCTGATGAGGGCATTCTCCAGACTCTGGAAGCAGTTGATCATGAACACCAAGAGATATCGCTTCATTCTTAAGTCAACCTCCTCCGATTCCTGTAAGCAAAGTCGCAGAACCTCTTCAAAAAAAGCTGGAAAGTTCTCTGGTGATTCCTCAAATGTGCCTAAGGAAAAAAAAATGGGTCAGGTTGATGATCTAAATCTTACGAGTGGATCACATCGTCGCAAATGTTGTATCTTCAAATACAGATGAGTCAAAACGGCGTACCCCATGCTTCGACTCTGCTTCTGAACTTTTCATTCACCATCAAGACGATCGAAAGGACGTGTATTGTTGGAGACTGGTCGGGCTGGTAGTGGCGCCAGAGGTACTAATTGAAATTATTGGGTAGAGTTCAAGGTGTTCAATGACTAACTCATTAACAAAGATCACCCTGCTTTGAGAACAGAAGGTAGTGCAGGCACCTTACCTTCTCCAGATACTGATTGACTTCAAGCAGTGTCAGTTTTATAATGCTAAAGTCATGCTTGACAAGCTCCTCCCGGTAGACGCGCTCAATGACCTCAGCATCATAATTATCAGCTGAAGCGTCGCTCTTGGTCCACGCCTCTGCCAAGATGGCAATTGAGTCGTTTTGCATGTCTTTCACAGAAGGTCGATATGTGCCAGCATGACCTCCGCTCTGGTTCATGCCCTGACCCTGGTTCTGGTCCTGGCTCTCGGTCCGGTGCTGATCAGTGTTGCTGTCGGCTGCAGGCTGAGCGCTTTCTGGGATGCTGTTGGACGACATCTTGATCACTGATGAGAAGGAAGGGTGGTGACTTTGTGTGTCGGCGAATGATAATGCCCTGAGGCGTATAGACTTGATGTTTTATGCGAAAGCGCTTCCAGAGGACGAAAGTGAGGAGGGAGGCGTAGGGGCAAAGAAATGAGAGACGATGCAGTGGAGGAATCAACAACAAAAGTGAAGGGTGCTAATTGATAACGAGAGGCTTGGTGGTCAAACAATTGTGTTCAAAGACGCGTCCAAAGATCGCGACAGGCGAGACCTTTCAGATCTGATACTCGGTGCGGAGCATTGGAGGGTGCTGGAATGTATACATGCTGTATACAAGGCCACACAGCGACAAGGTTCCCGGACCGGTCCCACGAGTCAGTCCTTGTGATGCACGTATAAAAGGCGGACCGCTGTTTCACATACCACCCTATGTCGCCCCTCCCCTTCCTCATTCCTTCATCCCAGACTGTCCCATTTAATCACCATGATTGCGCGTCTTTCCATCAGGGCACCCAGAACCGCCTTCTGTGTGCGTAGACTGCATACGCAACCCAAGACAGCGCCTTTCAATATCGTCTTTGATATCGATGGTGTCCTGATCAAGGTTCGTTCAAATATGGCGAAGCAATCGAAATATAAAGACTTTCATGTCCCCCACATGAATTGCAAGAAGTAACGCAGATTTCAACGACTTCAGGGAAAGCAAGTTATCCCTCAAACCCGCCGAGCGCTGGAACTTCTCTGGGAGTAAGCAACTACGACAATCCCTTTATCTGTTTTACTGACCTTTGCGGAATGAAGCAATATGGAGTATTGACGCCCTATCGTGTTTATTGCCTTAGGAACAATGTGCCCTATATCTTCCTCACCAACGGAGGCGGCGTGCCCGAGTCCGAAAAAGCTGAAGAGCTCTCCAAAAAGCTCGGCGTCCCCGTCAACCCAGACCACCTGATCGTGTCCCACTCGCCCATGCGGTCGCTCGTTCCTCAGTATAAAGACTCTAATATTTTGGTCGTTGGAGGCAAGGGATCGTCCTGCAAACGTGTCGCAGAGTCCTATGGATTCAGACGTGTTGTCACCCCCGAAGAAGTTCATGCAGTCCATCCCTCAGCTTGCCCTATCTCATTTTGTGAGGCGCGTCCTGTTCCATTCAACAAGGTGAGAAGAGCGGCCGGTGTGCCCAAGTCTGCTACTGTATCCAACGTACGATCTTGTTAAACCGTTTGCCTGTTGATCATAGGAGTACCTTCAGAACGTCGGAATGCCAGTTGAAGCGGTTATGGTCTTCCACGACTCTGTAGACTGGGGCCGCGATCTGCAGATCTGCCTGGATGCCCTTGCATCAAAAGGTATATTTTATCAGTGCTCGAATCGCTTTGATAAGCTTGTATGGTAGACGCCAGCTAGATAATTAATGAAGTATCTGCATTGCGTGATGTATCATATTAGGCGGGGCATTGGGGACCATCAAGGACTCTGAGGATCTGCATTCGACCAAGCAATCGGTTCCAATCTACTTTTCAAACCCTGATGTCGTATGTATCTAACGATAGTTCAATGGCAGCAATGGCTCGATGGTAGCCATGGAATGCGCGATTGCAATCTTGACATACAACGTTCGTGCCTTCTCTCATTTTCCTGGAACTAGGTCTGGAGCAACGAATACCCAGTCCCTCGTTTCGGTCAAGGGACTTTTAAGCTGTGCCTCGAGAAGATTTACAAGGTAGATGACCCATTGATTCTCTGAACACTAGTACAAGACTGCGGACAAAACTAACATGGATGCTCATCAATGTCACGACCTTGTATATTCGGTACCCAGAACCTGACGGGTCAGGAGCTGGAATTCACTACTTTCGGAAAACCCATGACAACTACCTATCAATATGCTGAAACGCTTTTGAATAGGATTTCACCTTTCCCGCCAACATCTGATGGGCAACCCTCGAAGCGCACCGTCTACGGTATGAGTTGGCGCCCTATTTGTGTACGCGGTTCGATTTACGTTTTCGGCAGGCCTCTGATACCTTGAAACCTTTTCCTGCATAACTTGCTTTAGCTGTTGGGGATAACCCATACGCCGATATTGCAGGCGCCAATGCATATGGCTGGGACTCTGTATTGGTCAAGACTGGCGTGTTCAGAACCAAAGGCTATGAGAATCATCATGTGCACCCTGCCACAGCCGTCGTAGATCACGTCGAGGATGCTGTTCGCTGGATCTTCGCCAAGGAAAAGATGAAGGCGCAGGAGCAACAGAAGCAGCGCTGATGCAATGAACCTTTCGTAACTACACAACACACCTTTAACAAAGAAGAGGATTGCTCAGCTGTCGATTGTACGAGATGAGGCGATAAATGCGGCTATTTGATAACTGGACAGGCCAAGAAACAAAGGACAGAAGGCGCTCCTCAGCAAGAATGCAAAGGATTAGACATATGAGATTGATGATATCCATAGTACAATTAGAGTCGGAAACAAAAAGCTGTTTACAGAACTACAGGTCCTCGCTCTAGGATTGAATGCATTACTTTATTCTAAAAGAGACGCATGCAATTGGCTTTACCATATAAGTAACCATTCCTACCTGGGCTGCTCAACTGTTGCGGAGCTGAAAAAAGAAAAATGTATGGACACGACGCGTTGTGGCTGCCTGTGGTTTGCTATGATAACGGATGCCGAATCTGTGGCACATCTTCGCGTGGGCGCGCTGCTTGCGTTACATGATGATGAACATGGCTCTGATTCTCCTATAGACGTGTCTGCAGCGAGACTGACGAGGTCGAAACTGGCAGGGAAACGTGTTCATCCGTGCCAACTCGATCGAAAGGCAACAAACAACATTTTCATAAACCTTGCCGTGCTATGCTCGACGTCCTCAGAAATGGCCGAACAGACATCTCTATTGTGTGCTGTGATTAGGGTTTATGGGCAAGGACCTAAAACAGCTGTTTCCATCACACGAATACGATCTTGATCTGTAAGAACGCTATCCCGGACGATGCTTTTCTACAGCTGTGGCTCGAGAAGCAAAGTGCAAGGCCACATAGACATAGTCGCGCAAAAAGGCATTATGCACTAGCTTATAGCACGAAAAATGACGATTGCCAGGACAACAACTGTTTAATTTTGATATATTAGTTCCAGTAGGAAGGCATACTTCTTCGTGCAATAACTCTTCTGCTCAGGAATGAAAACAGGTAGGACGTTGCGCGCTAAAGTGGTCCAGACAACAGGAAGATGCCCGTATCGATATCGCTTCATGATCTCTAACAAATGCTCCTTTGCCGCGGAACCGTCCTATATCTGGTGGGACAAGCTGGTTGACAGTGGGTGCTCGATTACTATTCCCAATTCATCCTCAAGCCATGGGCACTCACAATATAAAATGTGGAAACAAAGCAGAATAGAGTTGTCGTTAAAACATAGCATGCGATTTTGACAAGTATATAGATACGTTAATTGACACACCACAAGGTGCTCTTAAAGCAACACTCAGACGGTGCTTGTGTACACAGGTCTGGATGGTAAAGGTGTGCGCCGCTGACCAAGTAGCCACACTATCCAGACGCCCTCACAAAACAAGCGAGTGTAATGATAGCTGGCGCATCACAAGGAAGTTGAACAAGTCTTCCTGGACCGCCCGGGGACAAGGCGAGCATTCCCATACCTTGGTGTAAAGGCCACGAGTTGGCAGGAAATAGAGATAATGCCCACTATCTTCCTTCCAAGGTCGCGACCGATGGACTAAGAAGGAGGAGAACGTCCTAGCGTGACCCTGAGAGTAGAGAGGCCAGATGGTAACATTACCTGTCGGCTTGAATACCGGCAATGCATCCTAACGTGCGCCGCTAGTTAATAATGGTTGGATGATAATCCAGGATCAAGATCCGTGGCGATGTGTGTGATGCGGATGTTTAACGGACGCAAGAGATATGTATAAGTGAGCCATGTCTAAGCTTAAGTTAATATTTAAGGTTTTCTCAACTGCTGCATCGCAACTTGGCAACTCCTCGCTATGAATCCTGGCAAAAGCAACAAGAAGACCTCATCGCAAAAGGTCGATTGGCATGCTGCTCTGGAAGCAGGACGGAAGTGGAGGGATCATATAGACAGTAATCGCGCTGGAGCTAGTTATTTCACTAGTAGAGAGGACCCACTTGCATTCGATCCATTGGAATAGCTCAAGTGGAGGAACCAGGATCGGGATACGACGATGAAATCAGTCACCATAGAATGGAAGAGTCCATGTCAAAGAGTTCAAAATGTGGCTAAGGGAGCGCGCCCGATGACCTCGGCGGTGGTCGCCCTATATCTTCAGAGCAGGCTGAACGACGAGCGTGCAACTGATTTGCTGCAGACCAACAATGAGCAGTTGCGCGATACAGGTCATGCCCAGATACAGGCCTTGATGACAAAATGGAGTAGGTCGTGAATCTTTTATGCTACATGTTTATGCGATACTGAGGGTGCTTCTATTCACTTGAACTTTTCTCTAACAATTTCAACCTCTTAATAGAAACATCAAAACAGCCAGCATCACCATCACAGTCGTCGTCGTCGTCACTGCCGCTATCATCCATACCTCCTCGCGGAGCTCGCAGAGATGTATGTTGCGAATTATCGGACAGGTTCATATCGTTGTGTATTTGTTTTGACTCGCAATCATCCGATCATCCAATCGTCCGTAGGGTCCTGTTTCGGTATCGTCTACTGAAGATTCCAACAAAGAATCGAGCGGGCTGACTTCAGAGGCGGTGGGGCTACCGATATATTATACATGGATTGATCACATCGTCAACGGGGTATGTGGTTGCTCGTTATCTCCACTATTTTAATCCTAATCTTTCGGGCAAAGTTTTTGACGATATGAATGTTATTAACGCGCCATATACTGCCTATCAGGCTCGAAACATTCAACGGGACCCTGTTCCCGAGCTCCCTGCGGCATTTCGCTCGGAGAATGAGGAAAACATCCTTAATTTCGTCCATAAGAAGCTATCGCAGGAAAAGCTATCGGTCATGGAGCAGAAAGATGCCTTGTAAATACACATCGCATTTCACTGCATGCTCTATGCTTTGTTCAATAGTCTAGATAATCAAGCCGTTATTTTTTTTCCGGTTGATCCTTCTAATAGGGTTGCTCTTTCAAATATCCTTAACGCCGACATGGAGAACGCCGATAACACCTTCGACCCAATTATAGGACGAATCAAGGAGCTGAGGGACGTCCCCATCCGCAAAGTCCAAGTAGATCTGTTGTCGGCACTTAGCACTGTCCTTAAAGACGAGGGAATGGAGGGTCTTTTGTTGGAAGCTCAAATTCGGAGAGGAGACCTTGCTTGCAAGAAAAGGAATGAAGAAATCCCAGTAAGGACATTAAGGATTACGACGATCAGATTTCTGTGTTGGGCATAATTGAATACTGGTATGTTCAGAAAGCGACCATTTCATGAGCATGATATTATACCTCATTATCTTAAATAATACTAACATCGTTCTTGGCGGTAACGTAGTGCGATCATGATCAGTAGGAAGAAGTTTGAAAATAGCATGGCAGAGCTGACTCCCACAGCTCGTTGGAGTTACGTCCTATCTATGCTATTGGAATATACAGTATACTTGGACCTGTATGTCTTTGTTTGTCGCATATGTATCATTTTATTAGTATTTTTGGGAAATCCATTTCTGACTCTTTCTGTTCTATTCATATCGTAATATCATAGCGGGGAGCTCGCCTGCAAGGCGTCGCAACAAGATATCACGCTGCAGGAACGGTTTTTCGGTCCTGTATACAACAACCAATCGCCTGGCCAAAAAATCAACATGTTGCTGAGGGTCGTGGAGAGCAGCTCCGGAGATAAACCCCTGATCGAAATAGGGTGCAACGAGCACAAGGCCACCCGTGTCGATCCAGAGACGGTGCATCTCCAGGCCTTAAAGAGTCATCGCATCAATGGCTCCATCCTCGCCCGGCTCGAAGAACAAGGTCTCAACACAGATACCGCCTTCTCCATCTATCTCGATGCCCACGGTAAGGTGTATTGGTTTTTTGGACCTGTTATTGGCTGTCAAGAAGTGTGCTCAAATATCTCCACGCTAAAAATTTAATGTTGCATGCAAACGCAGCAACACATAAGAAGTTTTATCAATTTAGCTGAGTTGAGTTATGCCGAACACATTTATCGTTCTAACGTCTACTATCCTGGTCATAGGCATGAGTGCATGTCTTTTTGCGATGAGAAGAGTGGAGGATGTTTATGGAGTGACCAGACTCGGCAACACGCTGCTACTCCCTACGAATGAGCAGGAGATGGAATCGTTCCTGGAAGGAGACACGCTGTCTTCGCTATTTATGTACCGAGTAAGTACATGCACTGGTTTCTTATTTTATTTTTTGCGTTCCCAGCCATCATTTCTTGTCAACCCAAACGCTTACGTTTGGTAGGAGAGAACGGCAATACTGGCCAAGGAAGTGCTGCGTATGAGAGCATAGAGGCTTCTGAAGAAGAGATGCGGGACACCGTCGCCTCCGAGGCGCAAGACTCCAAGCGTTTACACTCCATGAAAAGTAAGAAACGCTTAAGAGCGAGTGACAACTCTAGCGTGTATCTTTTTTCGGATGGAGCTATATTATGCTATGCGCGATATTTCCATGGCCAATTATGTAGGAATACAGGCCACCTCCTTGCTTACCGCGTACTGTACAGCAAACTCTTAACTTACAATAAACGAATTTGCTACAGTACAACATTATTTTATATTTGGGGTTTTTTGTGGTGTAAAAGTATAGAACTACATCTGCGTTTTGCAAGGATTACTCAAAAGCATAGTGCCAAAGACGAATTATACGACCTGTTGCTGCCTTCCAAGGGTCGATACGCTTCCGACCTTGGCCTCACCAAAACTCTCGATGCTGTGGACCCCGCTGTTGGCCTCTCCGACCTCAACGTTGGGATCAATGACCTTGGCCTTCTCACTTAAATGACCGTAGCAGGCTTCTCCAAGCTCAGCAATATCCAGACCAGCATGCTCCTGTTCCGAATCCGCACGCAGGTTCAGTCCAGGGATCTTGTTCATGATGACGAGGATCAGATAGGTGATACCGAACGACCAGGTAAGACCAGCAGTCGAGTCAGCAAGCTGGTAACCAACTTGGATCCAGTTGCGGTCCAACCAACCTCCGGCAATGACAGTGGTACCATCGAGGGCGGCAATAGAAGCCTGGGCGAAAACTCCCGTGAGGATGTTGCCGACAATACCGCCCACACCATGGACAGCAAAAACGTCGAAGGCATCGTCGTACTTGAGGTAGTGCTTCAGACGGACAGCCATGTTGCAAGCGAGCGCACCCAAGAATCCAATCGCGACACTGGAGGCAGGGGAGACAAACCCTGAGCCGGGGGTGATGGCGACCAACCCAGCGACAGCACCAGAGCAGAAGCCGAGAACCGATAGCTTGCGCTCGTGGCGGTAGTCGAGCAAGACCCAGGTGAGACCAGCAGTCGAGGCAGCCAAGTTGGTGACAACGCAGGCCATGGCAGCGCGCAAGTTGGCTGAGAGTGCCGATCCACCGTTGAATCCGAACCAACCGAACCAAATGAAGCATGTTCCAATGACAACGTTGCTCATGCTATGAGGACGAAAATCCTTCTGGTCGCCAGAACGCTTACCGAGGACAATCGCGTAGGCCAGCGCAGCAGCACCTGAAGAGATGTGAACAGGCGTACCACCAGCGAAATCGAGTCCTCCCATAACAAAGGACCATCCGTTAGGGGACCAGGTCCAGCAGGCGATAAAGTCATAGACGAAAGTGGTCCACAAGAAGATGAAGACAAGGGTGGGGACGATACGACCACGCTCTGCAGCAGCACCGATGGCGAGGGCAGGAGTCAAGGCAGCAAACATGCACTGGAAAATCATAAAGACCAGATCTGGGATCTTGGGGTTGCCGACGGAGGGTTGGTCGAGGACGCCACGGAAGAAGGCGTTCTCGAAATTTCCGATCATTCTGCCACCGGATTTACTGAATGATAGCGAGTATCCGAATAAGAACCACTACAAGAAGATTGGCGGCGACAAAGAAAGAAAGAAAGAAAGAAAGAAAGATGTCAGTTGGGGGTTCGGAAAGGCCGAAGAAAGGGGTGAGGAAACGGGAGACGGGTGATCTACCTGGAAGGAAACAACTGCGATAGAGCAGCAGGACAGCATGATGAGCGACAGAGCGTTCTTGGAGCGGGCCATGCCAGAGTAAAAGTAGCCGATTCCGGGGATCATGAGCCAGACCAGGGCAGTGGAGGCCAAGGTCCAGGCGATGTCGCCGGCATTGTATTGGGAGCCGATGACCGCAGTCGCGGGATCTGTAGAGTTCATATTGAACGACGGGAACTGTTGAGGAAGGCGATGGGCGGTTGGTGCTAGGGGTGTAGACGGAGGAGTGGACGGACACCAGAAGCGGCGAAGATCAGACCGGAAGAGGAAGAGAGGGAGGAGGAATGAACAATGCCGGAGACTTTTTGGGTTTCGCGTTGTTGAAGGGGAAGAAAAAAGAAGAAAGAAAAAAAAAAAAGAGGGAAAGCGGTAGGCTTTATAGTCTCCCAAGAACGACCGAGGAACAGCGCCACCAGGAATCAGTCAATCCGGGGTAAAGGAGGAGCATGCAGGGAGGGGGGAGCAGGCAGCAGGCGCCCAGGCAGTGCTGTAAGCAGTGGTACAATACAAAACACCATCCACCCATTCATGCATCTATCCATTCATCATCGCAGGCAATGCGACGTTTAGAGCGATGTGCAGGCGATAACAACAAAGGGAGAACAAGGACTGGAGGGGCTCGTTGTTGGCGGACCACACCGTGTTCGCGCTCTCGAGATACGGTCGGCTCCAGCATCCACGCATACATCCACACACATACAGGTACTGCTGTTGTACATGATGTCTATCTTCTTTGCATCGCTGACCTGATGCTCCTTTGGCGACAAGATTTAGGGCCGCTGCATGCGCTGGCTTCCGCCATCTTGTGTCACATCCTCCTTGATGCCTGCTGTGGATCAGCTCTCAGAGGAAGGACGCGCTCATCTTGGTTTACCTCAGAGATAGGGGATCAAACGGGTGTAGCCTGGAGAAGTGCTCCTTGGTTTCGTTCATATAAACAAACAAACAAATAATGCATTCAGCTGCACATACCACCTTCTCCTCCACTTCTGCTCTTCCACTAGACTGATGACACGATATGGCCACACCACGGCAGGGCGCCAATGCACAAAGAAGCAAAAAAAAAAAAAAAAAAAAAAGAAGCCCTCTTGAGTGTTCTACACAACAATGCAGTTTCGTGATCCTAGGATGAATTGGCCGTCGAGCGTACCATTTGTCTAATTGCGTACTTGTCTAGACCACTACCGAATCAGATATCCAGATATCTCGACCGACATGAAGTCAACATACTCGGACACATACACACATGCATACATACACACATACACACACGGCTGACCTTCTTCCAGCCATACTTCCCTTTTCTCACCTTTTTTTTCCTGCCCTTCCTTTCACGCAAACGCTTTCATTCCCCCGATCTCAAACATGACAATCCGATCGAAAAGGTAATGCGGATGCAAGGATGGCTCCAGGGAGGATCGGAAGCACTGAGTTGTGTTGTGTGTCTCATCCTATGCGAGAGTGTTGTCTGCTGAAGAGAAAAGTGGAGTGTTGTTGTTGACAAAGGCAGAGTCAAGGCCAAAGGACGCGTATCTATTCATGTGCAGCAAACAGCAGGCTGTGACGCGTGGGCGCTGTTGGAAACATCTGCCTACGCCGCAATCGATTGGCTCTGCTTATCAGCCAATGGGAGCACAAACACGCGTTTCTGGTGGGAAGTGATAGGGAGAACGCGATAAAGCGCACGTGGCAAGCAAGGCTCACCACAAAAAATAACTTTTAAAAGTATAATGCCCTGCACGACCTCATACCACAGCGACTTTGCGCCCCCCTTGTCTCCAGAAATGACCTGGGTAAAGAGTGGACCGTGAGCGAATTCTTTGAAGGTGTGGACCGGTCTACCCTCGCATCCCATGTTCTCGTTCCTGAATGATGGAGACGTGATAAACCTTAAATGGCCTAAGCATAAAATGATCCTGGTTGACCCCGCACTTTGCCAAATCTGGCAACACTGAACTCTTTTCTTTCGAAGTGTCAGTTCGCTCGCGAATACTTCCTTCTTCATTTTCTGTTGTTGCTTGTTTGTTTCTCCAAAGTAGTGATCCCTTGTGCCACATGCGATTGCTCGGGGTTTGAATGCTTAAAACAGAGATGACACATCTGTCGCCTTTCAGCGGAAGGAACCCGTGTTTGTGGACAGAAGAATCTTCGATATGCACTTGCTTACACAATATAGCATATTCTACAGGAGACAGTTCGTTGATCGTGTGCTGTACTTCAGTGCCTGTTTTTCATACTGTACCAGGTCCCGGGTTAAGGCAAGCTGTTTCCCCCGTTCTGTTTTTTGCTTTTGCTTTTGCTTTTGTTTTTGTTTTCTGTTGCCATCTTCGCACATCTATTTCTTTTTTCTTTCTTTCTTGCCGCTAAACACGACACGAGAGTTTTTGCAGTACGTCGCGCCAACCACAGAATTTCGAAAAGCAAGGTTAGACTATTGAACTAATGGAGGAGAAGCTCAACATGTGTTTGCACAGGACTGATAGCTTTTTTTTTTTTTTTTTTTTTGCCGCGCATCAACTCTCAACGCTCAAACCGCCTGCGCACTTCAACACCTCAAGTCTAGTCTACTATAGCTCATTATGTGCATTGAATTGCATATGGGAGTACACCTGTTGTTGTGGAGGAACAAACAATCTACACTCCTTTTTGCGAAAAAATGCACTTTTCATAGTGAAATGTGCATTTTTTTACTGAATTAAAAAAATATAAGGGCGTTATTCAGTCCATTTTTATATCTGCTTGGATTTACGGACCACCAATCGTGCTGCTTTTCGGGGAAAAGTGAGAGAGGGAAAAAGTGTGAGGATATAAGGTAGGGTCACCGCCATCACAAAACTGAATAACGCCCTTATATTTTTTTAATTTAGTAAAAAATGCACATTTCACTATGAAAAAGGAGTGTAGACCACCACCTAGATTACCTGGAGTTTTTTTTTTTTTTTTTTTTTTTTTTTTGGTAAAAGAGGAGGGTGCTGTTAACGATGCTAGACTTTTAGGCAAAAAGCGCGATCTGGTAGGTATTCAGTTTCGTAGAGGAATGTTGGTCCAGCTGCCAACCCGGTTACTGAGGGTTAAATCCCCAAGCGTTATAGTGAGGCCGTAGACAGATTCCTGTAGTAGCGAGCTGGTGTAAACCTTGGGTATGAGAAAGGGCCCGATGCGAACTCGAAGGACTAGCCAGATCCACGGCACGAGAAAGTACTGTATGACTCTGCTCTCCTTCTTTCTGCAATCAAGTCAGCAGTGCTGGTTATTGGGTGCTGGTTATTGGGTCCTTGCATTCATGTTTCCCATGAAACCCGGTCGCCGTACTCAGTCGACCTTCCCTTGGTGGCATTGCGAAGCACACAAATACAGACCGGGGAAGCAGTACACCTTCAGCGTAGCCCGATATATTTTTTTGATCATTTTTCGGGGCCACTTCCAAGACTAGCTGGTTCGTCAATGTCCTTTTCTTTCAGGAAATATGTATCAATTGAACGCAATAGCATACGTAGCGCTGTTTATTATGTATGGTACACGCTCTAGACATGATCGGCGACAATGGGCTTGCCAGCAGCCCAGTCCCGGATCACATTCTTAATGCGGATCCAATACTGCAGCTCGATCGCAAGCGTCTTTGCCGCCTCCAGATCCTGCTCCCCAAATGCCTTTGTCAGCCCATCGACCGTCTCCTTGATGCGCGCTATCAACCACATCCCAAGAAAACAAATAATCAGTTACAATGTCATTTGTCGTTACACCAATGAATAACTAGGGCAATGGAAGCACATCATACCATCGTTCGTATTTTTCAGATCCTCGACCTCCTCTTCCGTCTGTGCGTCTTCCAAGAGCTCTCTTGCCTCCATGACCTCCATCAGTAGCTCTGGCGCGTTTAACGACTCGGTCTCGTGGATAGGAGCACCAAGAAGGTCTAGCATGTAGTTGGCACGGCTGAGAGGCTCCTTCAATGTTGAGTAGGCCTTGTTGGCAAGTGAGGATTGCTGCTGTGCATACATTTGATCGCCCTAGTTACCATGTTGGTTGATACGATTGAAGGTTATCTCAGGATGTTGCGGCAGTAGGAAGGAGTGAATATGAAAAAGAGGTCTCCAATATTGTCGAATTAAAAGCTGGAACATACATTGGTGTTGAGTGAATAAGAATCCGGGTGGATCTGTTGCTGGATCCTCAAGAACTTATTCCGCAGAGTTTTGACGTCAACATCGAACGTTGGCTCTGGGCTAAGTGGGACGAGGAAAAACAAACAAACAAATAAAAAGAATGCGTGTTCATCCTTAGTTAGATTAGATCGGATCCATGACCCCTAGAGTGACAAAAAATAAATAAATCTTGTTTGAACAAAGAGCGCAGCGGCAGCAAACTATTGAGGCGTACTTCAATCCAAGGGTCTCGTAGTAGTTGGCGCCAGGGGCGATAGGCTGGACAACTTTGCAGTCTGGGTTGCTGCACAAGAGAGCCATGAAGGGGATTGGTGTCGAGCACTTCCAGCAGGGTCGTGTCTCGGGTTTCTTTGGTGTTGCTGACTTGCTGCTGTCGCTCTCTTTAACTGGCACTGAAGAGTGAAAATGCGAAGCAGCAGACGAGGCCATTGGGATACGCCTGTGGCGAGTAATAGTCTTTGAGAGGCAACTGCTGTTAAAGGGAAGACAAGGTGGAAGGGGTGCGGGTTTAATGGCGTTGTTCCTGGTAGCTGCAAGTGTCAGCGTTGAAAAAGCGTTGCTTGGGCGAGAGATCTGGCGACAGGAGGCAGTTGCTCTGACTCTGGAGGCGTCCATGAGCGAGTTGAGGATCATTCGGGTCGTTGTCGGTGACATTGTTGAAGTGGGCTCGTCGGTAAGAGCGGAAGAAGTAGAAAAGTATGAAGAAGAGTAATGGGGTGAAGAAGAGATCAAGGCGAGAGACGATCAAAGACGCCCTCTTGTCAGCGTTTGGGCGAAGAGGAGGGATCGCGTCTGGAAACGGTAATTTGCTACGTCACATTCGCTCTACGCGTACGTGTTTCTGCTCAAAGAGCATCAACTCATTCTCTTTTCCACCTTTACCTCCAACACCACCACTCTCCTCAGAACAATTCAACACTAACCACAGCACCATGGCATCTTCACGCAATCCGCTTCTTCAGTTCAAGGCAGGACGATGCTTCAGAGAGGGAACCACAGACACAGTCCAACCAGATCCCACTAAAGGGTAACCAGCAACGAAGGCCACGTCGTATTCTGCCCAGCATGCTCAGGACACCCAAGGGATAACAATGAGAAAGATTAGCAATATCTAAACACCTCATGCTCTACTTCTGCTTAGACTGGTCTATATGGAGGAGGAAGATGGTCTTATGCACTTTTACTGGAAAAACCGGGCAACCAACACCGTTGACGACGTATGTTTCTTTCATCTCTTCTGTTCAGTGCGGATATTGACTGCAGCAAGCAATTGCGCCCCTTCAGCCCGACTCAATTGGTCCACACTTATTCCCTTCTTCCAATAGGATCTTATTCTCTTCCCTGGTGATGCAGAGCTCAAGACGGTCCCTCAGTGCACAACAGGACGCGTACTCATGCTCCAGTTCAAGTCGTCCTCACAAAAGCTCTTTTTCTGGCTCCAGGAGGCAAACACAGACCGGGATCAGATTATTCTCCAGCAGGCAAATGCACTCATCAGTCAGGGACAGGAGGACGAAGCAGGACATTATGACGAGGATGTCGCCATGGAATAAATTTCAGTCAGGAGATGGATCCGTACAACTTGTTGCAGGCGACTATGCAATAGATGAATAGGACCTTTAGAGAGCAGCGAGAAGAATTAAAGCAGCACAACAAGCAAAATGGGCCGAGACAGTAATGAAAGTGAGAATGGTTGATGAAGATGGGATGCTATCAGGACCTTTATTAGATTTAGATGACACTTAAATGAGGCCATATCGCTTGCCAAAGAAGACAGCGACGATGCAATATAAGCCCATGAACCCACACAGTCCCCACCACCAATGTAATGGTTCGTCTTCATCCCCTGGCTGTCCTGGCACATGCACATTCATTCTAATAAAAAAATAAAATAAAATAAAATTAGCCAGATAAACTTCGTTTCAAATAAAAGCGATTTAATATTTCTTGGCAAGTAACGTACCCCCAAAGACCTGCAACAAAGGTCATAGGAACGATCAGACTGGCAAAGAATGTCAGTGTCCCGACCACATTGTTGGTCTTGTTTGACAGCTGGTTAATCTCGAGCGAGATCTGTGCCAGATAGTTTGAGTGCGATCGTGCCAGGACCTTTTCGTAACTGTACAGCGACTGCAGCATCGTCAGTACGTGGTCGAGAATATCACCCAGATAAAGCAAAATCTCCCCATCCCGATATGGTTGTAATGCTTGTTGATAAGGCTGGGTAATATTTAGTGCAGGCGATGTTGGTGTCAATGGCCTTCCTCCTCCTCCTCCTCCTGCTGCTGCTGCCCCTTGCTGCTGCCGCTGCTGTCCTGTCGCTGCTGATGCTAGTATGGGTGTCGCGCCCGCTCCACCTATGATAGGATCTCTTCCGACTTCCCTTGGTCCTGGCCCAGGCCTTGGCCCTCCTGTGGCTGTAACGACTTCCGCCCCTATAGCTACTGCAGTACCTGCACCAGCATTACCCCAAGCGCCCCCTGAAGCGATAATAAAACGTTCGTCGAACCGTTTCATCAGTCCGCGGATGACATCGGCCTTGTTGGTGAGCAGCCTGGATATGGTCATGACGTTTTTACGACAGGATCCGATGCGCCGCAGCATGTCCGAAGTCTCGTTCTCTCGCAAGAGGAGGACCAGCTCGTCAATGGAGTCGACCTCATACTCAATTGTCTGGATAGGGGATGCAAAGCTGTCGGTGATATCGTCCAGAAGCGCATAGTTGATCCAGTCCGGTGTCAGGGTGATATGAGAATGAAATTGCTCGAGACGATGAAGGACGTGGAGATGGTGGTGCGACGGTCTGAAATGAAACTAATCCCGCCCGACAAAAAAAAAAAAAAAAAAAAAACGGCCGTATTAATGAAATGTCAGATC
Organism: Gamsiella multidivaricata; assembly: GCF_025024155.1. Lineage (NCBI taxonomy): Eukaryota > Fungi > Mortierellomycota > Mortierellomycetes > Mortierellales > Mortierellaceae > Gamsiella > Gamsiella multidivaricata. The sequence goes on from NW_026251716.1 coordinate 611,781, forward strand.
TGCAAGTCAATCGAAAGTAAGCAAAGTAACAAAATAAGGGTCGTATCGTTTCCTTACTGTGATGATGCCGTCTCGGAGAACGACCGAGTACATGCTGGCGGGTTGAAGATATGACCCTGAATTGTAATCCTGGTCAAACGTCCTGAAGCACACAAAGTAGTAATTCCTAAAGACCTCGTACTTTTCGCGTACTTCCTCCGTTGAGATATCCTCGATCGTCAGAGGATGGATATGGAAGTACTATTGGATTATAGAAAAAAAAAAAAAAAAAAAAAAAAAAAAAAAAAGTATAAAATGCGGGGCGATTGTATATCCGATGAGAATGAGTGAGACACGAGAGGCACGAGAAAAAATCCGCTCCCCCAAGCAAAAACAACTCCATGTTGACGCCTACCCTGTGCACCAGGTGCATGTCAACGTCCTCGGGGTCGAGGATATCGATCCAGAAACATCCGTCCTTCAACAGATCCGAAAACACCTTTGGCCTCTCCATTCCGGAAGCGTCTGCCTGGAGGGATGCCTGCGTAAGGATCTTTGGCAGTGATGCTGCCTGAACCATTCCTGTGGTCCTTGAATAAAATGTATATCGCCATTGCTCTTGCAACGGAGGCTATATTTTAGATCGGGGGGTTTTTTTTTGGTGAGGTGGAAGGTTCTTACATTTCTTGGAAAAATAAGAAATTATGCATGTCCCCATAACTCACCCGCGCTGCTCGCTCGCTGTAATAGCTTGCCTTGCGTGCAGATCGTCGTTTGGATACGCTTCCTCCAAAGACTGATGTAGATCCCATCGAGGCTGTCCTCTCAAGTCCTCTGACACCGGTCAGACTCTGGCTCCGACCCTCCTGGCTGTCGGGCATGGGGGGTGATGAATCGTCAAAGGTTTTCTCTATTAATATGTCCTCGTTCATACAGGCGTCCAGTCCTTCATAGTCGATGGCCATCACATTGAGTTGCTCCTGGTCATTCTGAAGATGGTGGTGATGGCGGTGATGTAGACTTGGCTGGTAGGTACTCATAGGAGGGCCATCCATGGCACTGCGGCAGCCATTTGGGTACGAAGAATAGTCGTTTCTTGTTGTGGAGGTATACGGTGCTGTAGACTGGGGATGTCCAAGTAAACGTTCCGATTTCAATGTAGGAGAGTATCCTGTACCGAGGCCGCTACCGAGTCCACTACCGAGTTCAGCTGTTGAATGACTGCGATTGGAGGTGCTAAAGGAAGAGAGGAGCAGCGAAGGGTCGTCCTGTTGATGTACAGTTGCAAGTGGTGGGAACGGTTGTTGCTGTGGTGGTGGTGTTTCTGCGCCTGTGGCGCTATTGTTGTTCAACGTGGTGCCATTATCGCTTGAGATGCTGGTGTTGTTGCTGGTGGGTACAGGACTCGGCGTGGTTTGATCCCCGATGACTTCATTCTGCTGGTTTGAGGTGCGTCCTATTGTCGACGGAGGATTCATTTTTCATACAGGATTCGAAAAAAAAAAAAAAAAAAAAAAAAAGATTGATGACGAATGGGAAGAAGAAGAAGAAAACAAAGACGAAGACAAAGAAGAAGAAGGAGAACGGGAAGGAGAAAAAAAAGTGAATGAGTGAATGAGTGAATGAGTGAATGAGGGAAGAGTGTGAGATCAAATCCGTTACCAGGTATAAAACCTTAAAAGCAATTGAGAAAGAGAGCAGCAAGACATCCGGGGGGAGATAGCCATGATATCAGATCCCCATCAGTTGATCTGCGGGGAATGCCAACGGACCAGCACTCATCCCTACCGAGGATCCACGCATCCACATCCATTCATTCATCCATTCATTCATGCTCCTAACACATAGATACGAGTCTGCTCATCCATCCATCGATCCACCCATCTTTGTGTGCGCTCCATGTGGAATATGAGTGATGGGCGGAATGGGCGAAGCAGCGTCTCCGCTTCATTTATGCGCCCAGTCACAGATTCTTGTGAGCGAGACTATTCAGTCAAAAGAAAGAGACACGCCCCCTCGCTCCTCTCTTTGTCTTATCCCTCTTGTCTCTCTTGTCCCTCTCTGCCTCCTGCCTCCATTCCATTCATTTTCTTACTCACAAAGACAAGGACACTGCACGTGCTCCATTGCCGCCAACTACCCCTCTTCGCGCCTCTCCATTGTCCAGCAGATTTCTCTTCCTCTTCTTCTTCCTCCTCATTCCCTGTCCTTCCTTTTCCTCCTTTCCTTTCTCTCGCCCTATTCATCCGCCGTCCATAACCAAGCACCAAGACATCCTCCTCCGCGTTACCTCGACAGGATGCTCGACAGACCCTTCTCCGACGTCTGCTGCACCGTCTCGTGTTGGGCACTGCTCTTCTCTGCCATCCTCCCCTCCATCCAGGCCATGGGCGCGGAGGTCCCTGCTGTCAATGCTGCCGCTGCAAACCCGCCCTCGCTTCTCCCTCTTCGAGACGTGCACTCGCGCCATCATCCCCAACAGAAGCATCTCAATCACCGCCAACATTCCTCGCCGAACCCACAGACCTTTGCCCTGACCGTCTATCTGGAATCGAGTCCCCAGGAACTCTTTTCGCTCTCCATCCTCACCAGCCCCTCGGTGCCTTCCTCACTCCCTCACCCGAGACGCAAACTGACATCGCTGCGGCATCAACGGCGCTCTGTCGGGACTGCCGATGGTCATGGCAGCAGTTTCAAGGAGTCGCAGACAAGGGCAAAGCGGCCCTCCTCCTCATCTGTCTCATTAAAACAAAAGGATCCACGGAAGCAGCGCGGTATTCATCGCCCCATGAGAACAATTGTAATGAACAAGGATAATGGCGACATGGCTATGGAACAAGAAACGATAACAGGGCAAAAGGCAGCCGTCAGCGGAAATGGCCCTCGACGGCTCTCTCGACACAAATACCCTCATGCATTGACTCAGAGATCGTATGAAGAATATCCAAGTACAACTGCCACCACCACCACTAATGTCGATAATGAACAGGATACGCAGCAAACGACCGTGGAGGATAACATCGTTTATTCAGCCGTACGCGTCCTTGCAGAGGCTGCAGGGATGTTGATTGGCAAATCTACTGTCGACCCATCCTCTCAGGATGTTTTATCCTCCTCGCTGTCATCGCTTTCAAACTGGAGCAAGGATAACCTTGAGTTTGCAAAGGCTCTCTGGGACTATTGGGATGAGCTCGATGCACTCAGAAGGATACAGATGCAGCTGGAGGAGCAACTGAGTGACGGTCTCGACCATGCTTTCTATGGATCTCATCGCCAGCGCTACCGTCGTCACCCCACAGCATCGTCCACTTTCAAGCGCACACTATGGAAGGGCCAGGTCAACCCTGTGGACCCATGGGGCGGCAAGATAAGCATGTCTTTGATATCCACTTGGCTTCAAGACGATATATCGGTAATGAAGCGTCTTCCTTTTCTCCTTCCATCGCACTTGGACCTCAATGTGGAACATCGATGGCGGTTTTTAATTATAGGGTTGAGTCAGGCAGACAAGCAGACAAGTCTCTATGTCTGAGAAGTGTTGCTACAATACTTCGGACAGGGATGATGCGACCGTATGAGAGCACTTTGTGTGTGCCAGCGTGATCTCTTTGTATGGCCTTACCCCATCTTGTTAGAGCATTAAAAGACATATGGCGACAACGATGAGAATAACAGGCGGAAGGGCGATTTCTTACTCTTACTACTCAAGCCCCAGGGTATGGTGCCTGAGAAGTGGGAGTTCCCATGACTCGGCTCCTTGTATCATCGCCGTCGCCATTGACAAATTTCACAGCATGTTAGCACACGAATAAGAGCGGTAGAATTAAGAATAGAGCTGAAAGGAGGAATTGGGCGCAGAACAAGGAAACGGGCTAGGTGCATTGGAACATGGGAAAAAACATGGTTTGGAGGACACTCTTATGTGGCCCTTATGCAATCAGCTTTAGTATTTTAATGAAATCAAAATTATCCTGAACACGTCGAGCAGAGAAATCTCTGCGCCTCATTGCGCAAATGATCCTATGACCAAGACTCTTCGAACTACAGAGGGATTTCTGTCCAAACTAACCTTGCAGTCGTTTCTCATACCTTGCTAGGGTCCAATTGTACTCTTTCCGCTGTCTGCGCCGATGCCGACCATGCCGCATCAATGGATCGCATTAATACCGTGTGCCGTCAAGGGCGTCGATGCCCATGCTATACAGCAATTGGACGCTTCGGCCATTGTTCTTTACCCTACACTGAGTGCCGACTGCTTTGTGGTGTCTGCTCTCAAAGGCAGCTCGATCCCGTTAATGGTCCTGGGCCAAGAGAGTGCGGAGCAGCTCATCTATACCTTGGATAGCCTCAGCCATGGCGCACTTGCAATGGTCACTCTTTCTAAAGAAGCCAGTCCGTTCGATGAAGCAAGAACAAAATCTACCGAGCTGGAGATGAACAACATAAACTCTCAGCAGGCGCAGGGGAATGGGAAGGAAACATCGGACGGCGGCAATATCAAGACTCATCAGATTGAGAAGCAGCGCCACGTCTTTATCTCGTTGCCCGAAATCGCATCTCTTGTCGACTCATTTGCGTCTGGGGCTGCAGCTGGAGTGAGAAGAGTACTCATGAATCTCGGGCTAGATACCCAGCATGCGGACCTCAGAGCGCCTCGCTTGAATGAACAGCCCTTGCTGGACAAGGAGAGTGTAGAAGGCCACATGAATGTCATGACTTCAATCTCGTATCGCTCGCTATCGCGTTCTTCACAAAGCAAGCAAGACAGGACTCGGGTGACAGAATACTCCAAAGCAGCTGCCGGCAAACATGGCGCTAAGGAGGGTAGTCAGGGCAAAATGGAGGATACGTTGACTGAACCGGCTCCCACAGCCAATACAGTCTCAAGCAGTAGCGGTCCTGAAATCAGTTCAATACGGCACTCAAAGACTAGAACCCGCCCGAATCGACTTGCTCAACGCGTTCATCCAACCTTGCCCTCCAAGGTCTTGGACGAGGTACAATCTTCAGTCCTCCGCAAGGACTCTCGTCATTCCAACGGCATCAACTCTTTCTGGAGCAGCAGTTATATCCAATACCGTAGCGGCAACGGCCCAACTAGCATATCAGGGAGGCTGGCCATGGCCCTGATGAGCACGATCTGTGGCGTTGGGATTGGTATGTTTGGGGCACTGTTGTTCGTTGTCGCACTCAAGATCCGACTCTTCCAGTCTCGACGATCCAGCCATAGTAGCCATCCGCACCAGGGGGGCCATCAGCAGCAAAGACATCAGCAAATACGAGAGAGCGGGGACAGGAAAGTGATTCCAAAGGCGATCCTAGAGAGCTACGGCATCCACACAGTGCTGGAGATAACAGTCGATACTGTAATGCTCACCTCTACATGCGGGAAAACGCAGTCTGATATGGGCTTGTTCGCAGCAAAGAGAAAGCTGCCTTATGCGGAAGATGTTATCGAGATGGAGGAAGGACTCCAAGATATAGACGTAAGAGAGAATGCACAGAGACAGATGCTGCACAGGAGGAGAACTGGCAGTGGACAGGTGTTGCTGAGGCGAGAAACCGGTGCAGAGAGTTGTGAGGAGGAGGAAAATGAAGGCAAGGAAGAAGAAGTGAGCGGCAACGATGGAGAGGAGAGTAACGACGACGGAGAAGAGTGCGTCTGCAACGATCACGATGGCGACGAAGAAGAAAACTGGCATGAGGACGCAGCGACAGCGGCCCTGACGGAGACACCCATGGACATGAATATGGAACAGATCACAACCGCCTCTCTAACGGTGACCCAAGAGGACTCCTACCGCAGGATCGCCGTTGGCCGCCAAGGACGGCTCAACCACCCGATACCATCGTCTCCATCCTTTGCTTCAATGTCTTCATCGGTTTCGTCTGGAACGACTAGATGTTGCTCGTCGCACGACTATTGCCGGAGGAAGAAGAAGAAGAAGAAGAAGGCCGAGTTGCCGTTTGCGAATGCAAATGCACAGACGATGTGTGCGATATGCTTGGCGGAGTATGAGATTGGGGACCAGGTCCGGACGCTACCATGTTATCATCAGTATCATCTCGAGTGCATTGATCCATGGTTGCTCAATGTTGCCTCACTGTGCCCAATCTGCAAGCGGGACCTGTGGCCAGGGTGTTCTTCTTAACTTTTCCTGCAGTATACTCCTTTGCAGCGATTATTATGTCATTTGGTGGAAAAGTACTACTATATTGATGATTAGATGATAGATGACATTGCACTGCAGTAGACTATTATTTAATATAGGCGAATAATTGGGATCGGACGGCCCTAGTTCGTCCTTGTGGATTGTTTTAACGCAAGGACGCTGCGGTGGTTTCAGATATCATCCAGTGCGCCATTGGGTAACAGTGCCTTACTCTAGGCAGTACGTGCGTTGTGTGGCACGGGTGATCAATCCAATAATTGCGGGGGTATTTTCCCTCGCCTATTCTTTCCTCTACTCTTTTTTTTTTTCTCTTTTTTTCTTTGTCTGTTTGCTTGTTGATTCCCTTTCTCATCCTTCCACCAGCACAGGCTTCCATTAGTCCCCTACACTTTTTCTTCCCCTCTCTCACACACACAAGCACAGCAGCGTCTTTTGGAACATGACTCAAAATTATCCTCGGCCTATGCATGCGATGCCACAGGGCATGCCTATCATCCCCCCACGACTTCAGCAACAAGAGCAACAACAGGTTCTCGAACGCCACCGACAAAAACAGCAGCAGCAACAGCAACAGGGCTCGGTTCGGTCTCAAAGCAGTCATAACAGGAGTGTGAGTAACGGCAGTGCGCCACACCGACCCCACCGACCCCTGGACAGCAGTAATACCTCCACTAGCAATTACAGCAACAGCAACAACAACAGCAGCAGTATTAACAATTACAGCAGCAGCAGTAATGGCAGACTCCGCTCAGAATCCAATCCAGCCTACAGCAGCAGTAACAGCAGTGCCAGCAGCAATAGTAACCATTCATATGGAAATCATTACAGAACCAATTCGAGTGGAAGTAGTGTCGGTGGATATAGTCAACGGACAGGCAACGGCAACTTGGCAACCAGGTCCAATACAACAGGGTCATCGTTCCAGGAACGTATGAAGGAACGAGACCGAGAGAAGCAGCAGCGAGAACGAGAGGAGCGTGAAGCAGCCGCTAGAGCAATCCGCGATGGTAACCGTCCAGCATACTTTTTGTCAGTGGATCGTGGGCATTTGTGAATGACAATGGCGACTAAACTCACTCTGCTTTGCCCTAAAAAAAACAAAAACAAAAAAAAACGACTTTTTCACAGAACCCAGACTGAATGCAGCACTGAATCAAGCTGCGAATGCCACTGCTACTGCTGCAGCAGCAGCCCAGACCACAGGAAGTGCGCTTTGGAACCGATTGCGTGCAGCCAAGGATGTTATCAACGCCACCATCACAGGTGAAGAGCGTTGGCCAGGTACGTGCACCATTGCTGTAGATGGTTATCGATCTCATTTTCTTTGATCTCGTTAATGAAACATCGAATGGGTGCTTTGCTCTGTTTTTCCGGTCCTCAGGAACCGTCTTGTTTTCATATTTCTCATCAAAGAATAACCTTCTGGGCCCTTGACTATTTGATTAATATTGTTTATCTTTCACGGTCTATTGTGTGTAACATTATATATTAAAATGACTAAAAGATTCAGACGATTCGGATCACGAAGGCGAGTCCCATGTTCGCCGCGTGCTTCGAGAGTACGCAGACAAGAAGGAGGCCCAGGAGATGGCTGCTAAGATCGCAGAGCTCGAGCTGACACCGATCGTGACCGTACCCACTCGATCAGGGTCGCTCTCGAGAAATCGGCTGCGGGATGCGCTTGGGCACCAACGGATGGACCATCATCAAACGACCATCACGAGTAACGCAGCAGCAAGTCCGCCCAATAGTGCCAACTCCAATTCATCCATGTCATCGACATCAACAACACAGAATTATTACGGGCAATCATTGCGGGCGAGAGATGAGAGCGGACACCAGTCCTCACACTCAGAGGATAGCGCTCCTGGCTCATTAAGAAGCGGGCTGTTGTCGCCACCACCAGCACCAGCAACGACGAATGTGCGGATAGGGAACCGGTTCCGGACCAGCAGTGATGCAAGTCTGAGCAAGGCATTGGGTCGTTTGGAGGGCAAGCGGAACCAGGATGCGTTGGAGGCGCAGGTTAGTCATCTGGGGAGCACAAGGGCGAGATCTCCGCATCGGGGACAGAGGGCGTACAAGGATAATATCGACACGGTCCCGCCTCCGCCGTTACCGACGCCGAAGAGTAGTTTCCGACAGCAGCTGCAACAGCAAAAGAGGGAGAAGGAGCAAGGGATGATGATGGAGGCGACTTCGCCCACTTCGCCCACTTCGCCGACGCGAAGGATGAATAATAACTTGGGGGTTTATGGACAACGGAGACAGATCCAGCAGCAGCAACAGGACTTTTAGAAAAATAAAATAAATTTGCATTATTTTCATCTGTCCACCTGGCAAATGCTCCATCGCCCTATATCGCTTTGTATCGCTTTGTGTCGCTTTGTATCGCTTTGGCATGGCTAAGATGGAAAATGGACTTTTGGGCTCCTGGAGAGGAGGACGTCGTGGAGCCATGCAAGACGTTACGTCCCATCATTACGTCGTTCTGTTTCATATTCGTTTTCGCCGTTTCATTTTTGACATAAGAAAATTTTCACCTCGCGGGTCCTTGGGTCCCATCTCTCTCTCTTCCCTGACGTTTTCACTCCACCCCTCGCCTCTCACCTCTCGCCTCTTACTCAAACCACACTTACACTCACATTCTTGCTGACCAGACACCTGTAAAAGAACAATCCCAGAAGCCTAACTCGACAATGCAACGGAGTAACGAACAGCAGATCGACAGCGGTGCGTATGGCATCGACCCGAACAGCACCTCTGCTGGATCAGACCTCGACAGAAACGCGACTTCTGAGCACACTCCCCAACGAACGGATGCTACCGTGATGCGCGCAAATCGCCTAGCCCCCACAGGAGGATGCGAGTACCGGATTGCAGAGCCGACTGTTGGCGGGTCTGCACGTATGGCACCTTATGATGCTGACAAGATCGAGAGTGCGAAGGAGCGCCTTGTAGATGCTATGAACGGACTGAATGTCCGTGGTGTCGGTGAATCTTACAGAACAGCGCCGGTTTCATACGGGAACCATCCGCCAGAAGTGCCTATTATTGGCGTGGAAAACCCTCGATCGGAGGGTTTGGTGCCGGCTTCAACCGACAGCACGGAGGTGTGTGTGTTAACGAGAGTTTTTTGATAAGCTGTAGAACTGAATCTGCATAATGGATCGTGTCTAACTCCTCCTCTTTTACGGCTACTTTACATAGAAAATCCAGGCTGCCAGCACTTCTGAGATGTCTGAACAGATGGAACCAAGACACTCCACAGGTCTTAATAACGATCCTGAGACACACCCCTCGGCGGAGGAGCAGAGACATCCAAAGCAGTATATGTCGTCGACGATGAGGGGGCATGAAGTACCAACGGCTGCTGTTTTAGGGGCCACATCAGCTGCGTTTCCGGCACCGCCTTTGAACGACAATGTGATTTCGACGACGGATATTCCTCCCACGGCGCCTGGTCAGGCTGATACGAGTGATGCGACTCGCCATGAGCATCATCATCTTTGGAACGCTTACAGGGATAACTACAACGACGATGACACGTTGAAGGATTCGTCTCAAGGGCATTTACCCACGTCAATGAAGGGCCATGAAGTGCCGATGGGTGCTGTCATGGGTGCTACCTCGGCCGCATTTCCGGCACCCCCGCTAAATGATAAGGTGGTTTCATCGACGGATATCCCGCCCACGGCTCCTGGCCAAGCAGGCGCGATCGATTCTACGCGCTACGAGCACCCTCAGGGCCATCATGATCGACACAGCTTGCCATCCTCGCCGTCCAAGCAGCAACAGCAACAGCAGCAGCAGGGGCATCATCATCACCTTGGTTTCGTCGACAGGGTGAAGAGCATCTTCCATCGTCGCAGCACTACGAGTGAAACTGATAAGACCGACGCTCAGGCTTCAAATGCCACTTCACCTGGAAGCATAGCTACGCACCCTGTGGACTTTGGTGCCAAGGACAAGGAAATGTATTCTATGGGTAGCAAGGTGGCAATTCCTCCTGATGATGTTGTTACCGCAGGTGCGGGTGCGGGTGCGGGTGCAATAGCCATTCCAACTTCAAACAGCACGTCGAGCAGGACTGAGCCTGTTCGGGAGCCTATTTATGACAAGAGCATGTTGCCGTTGGGGTGGCCATCGGGGGTGAAGACGCCATCGTCAACGATTTCAGGCGCGACGATGGACTCGACTGCGGCGACGTATACGCCCTCGGCGGATAGTCTAAAGTACAAGATATCTTCGTCAGCGACGTCCTCGGGAGCTTCGACACCAAGGGAGATTGATTGACGCGACCGCAGGCCCACTACGACGGCATCCAGGGCAAGGTGTTGATAAGTAGGCAGTAAGATCTGATAAATAAAGCGGTCTATGGCGGTTAAAGAACGCGTCGTTCGTCATATGCGGACGATCTATCCAGGAGGAGAGACCGTTAATTCCGAGGAGAGGAGCATCATGGACCAGTGCCTGTATTTGTGTGGAGGAAATGAAATATCCATCCATGATGTTCGGTGCCCTTTTGGATGGGTCCCCAGAACGGAGCTGAGACCCAAATATAGTTTTGGATCGTCGTCATCGCAAAGAAGGGGGAAAGGACACATAGTCTACTTCGGCCATTCCAAACTCCAGCAGATCCGAATCCTCATTTCCATCCTCATCCGCATCTGATCCTTTTCTTTCTCCCTCCTCTCTCTTTATAAAAATCCCCCCCCCCCCCCGCGGTAAATTGTGCGGTAAGGACTCGATCATCTTGCCTCCCCCTCCCCTTTTCTAGTCCAACGGACGGACCGAACAAACACTCCCCTGCTTGAGGGTCCCGCCACTTCGACGCCAGAGAGCGTGGGCGTGAGAGAAAACAGGAGGCAGCCACGGCCAGCAGCCAGCAGCCAGCAGCAGCATTATTTGTATCAAACAACCAGCAGGAGCAGGCAGCAACTGCCACAGCTGCAGCAATTGCCCCTGTTTTTGGCTTCCACGCACCTTCCCCCCGCCCTTGTTCCCCTTGTCCCCTTTGTCCCCAGTCTCCGGACACGTTGCAACAGCACAGGTCGCCCCCGTCGCCGTCGACCTCTCCCCCGTATTGTTACATTGCTGCAGTGTGGCCATGCGGCAGCCCGCCTTATATCCTTGATTTCCTGCCCCTTTGGACACCCCCCTCGGACACCATAATACAATCAAAAAAAAACTTTGCACTTCCTCGTCCACCATTGTACTGCCCTCTTTTTTTTTTTCTTCTCCACCCTTCTTTCTTCTTCATCATCTCCTTGGCTCATCCTCTTTCTCATTCACCTGGCTGAACCCGTCTTGATCCCTCCTCTGCATACTCACAGCTCTCTGCTCTCCCTTCCCCTCCGATTCCCGACGCAACTCTTAGGGCGCACCATGGACGATCCCTTCCTTCAAGGGCCAACCAGCCCCACCTCTCCCAAGACCACTGGCTACGACAGCGCCAGCACCGGAGCAGGTTATGGTACCATTCATCAACCCTCGACCATGAATAACCACGGACAGGTAAGAGGCATCATTACGTCTTTCTTCGGAGCTACCTTTGACCGAGCATACTAGTACCAGCCATCACCTCTCGCTAATACGATCATCTGTATTACAAACGTTTCAGCAACAACTGGCAAGTCTGTTGCGAGGCAAACTGGGCGATTTTGACAGCTTTGGGCCCGGCATGGGCCTGGATATCTCCCGCTCGAGCTCAGCGCCTCCGAATCAACAGCACCCCGCACATCAGTCTCGATTTACCAACTTTGGCGGCCCTGGATTCGACTCACCACTCTCGCCACCGGACCTGCTTCGCTCCGAATCGTTCGACTATATATCCAGCAACAGTCGAAGTGGTGCAGGTTTTGTGTCGATGGCTCGTCAGGACCCTCGAGCTACACAGCAATCGCAGAGATCAATGCAGCATCAACAGCAGCAGCAGCAGCAGCAGCAGCAGCATGAGTACGAGCAGGCGCCATTGTATTCGCCTGGACTCTCATGGCAATTGTGGTCCTCGTCAGCGGGGACGCCAGGGATAATGGGCGGATCTGACGACCTTCTGAGGAGCCCCAATGTGGAGTATGGCAGCGGTAAGTGTCCCGAAGGTTTTTTTTTTTTTTTTTTTTTTTTAATGCTGCCCAGTCATCACATTTGCGAAAGGCAGGAGGAGGACGGATTCGTATCATGGGATGGTACGATGCCTTGTTAACTTGTTGGGCTTGCTCCCCATGGCTACGTTTCTATTTTTCTTTGAGCTCTTGTTTGGATGCGACGTTATTGTTGAGCAGATTGCTCCACTTTGTTGTTCCCAGTCTCTAATGCGCAGGGACCGTTTTCCATTTTTGAAACGTTTGTCAAACAGACGAAATGGGCCGTGCCCGCGCTTGACAATGCAACTTTTTTTTCTTTTTTTCCATACGAAACATCTATTCATGTGTGCGGTGTTCATTTGTGTATTTAAATGTGATGCAATTGTATGAACTAACCACCATTCAACGAATAAAAACGGCGACCATTAGGTCCGAGCGACTACATGGGGGCGGCATCTGCAGGACCGGAACCAAGGACCAGCACCGACCACGCCTATTTGTGGAGACAGGACATCATGACCCCAGAGACCCCAAAGAGCGAGACGCATTCGCCCCTCCTCATGCATCGCAAGGGCCTTGACATCAATGCTAGTGCCAACAACCCCATCGGCTCTGCCAAAAGCGCTGCCTCCGTGCCCACATCGCCCATGTTTACTGCCAACTCTGTTGACCATCTCAACCGCATCTGGGCACCGGGCATGTCCTCACCTTCGCAGGAATTCCCAGGATCGCCATCCCCACTCTTCCAACAACACCAGCATCAGAGCCATAGCAGTCTTCTGTACCAATCGCTCGCCCCCGCTCAGTCTGTGCGGTCTCCCTTGACTGCACCCTCGACATTGCGACATGAAATCTCGGACTCGTTAGAGTATGACGACCCATCACACCAGGGCACAATGAATTCACAGAGTGAGCTAGATAGCGGTCTGTCATCGGACTACATGGACGATGGATCCTCGCAATTGAAATCGGTGCTAAATGCAGCCCTAGACGCATACGAGGATGAAAAGCCGACGATGTTCAATGCCAAATCACCCTTGTTCCAGACTACATTTGCACCGCCTCAGCGCTCGTCCTCGACTCCACCGACCCAAGGTCATGGGTTCTCGCGTGGGGGATTTGTCAGTGGATATGTGATGGAGAGCAATGGATTCGACAGCACCCAGACTGAGCTAGAGTATAGCATGCGCAGCATGCAGCTTGGAGGCACAGTAAGTGAGCTATGATATAATTTGATATGAGAGCCGATGACGTTGGAAATCACGCATACGTACATACATGTAGCTTACATGTTGCTTTCTTTTTTTGTATGTAGGACGAAGATTTGGCGGTCCAACAGGCTGCTTTGAGAAGACAGCAATACCATTTGAACCAGCAACAGCTCAAGCTACAGCAAATTCAGCTACAGCAGCAACAGCAACAGCAACAGCAACAGCAACAGCAACAGCAACAGCAACAGCAACAGCAACAGCAACAGCAACAGCAACAACAGCAACAGCAGCAGCAGCAGCAACAGCGACAACAGTTCCAACAGGCACACCATCAAGTCCATGGATCACATACGCCCGTCACTACGTACTCACCCTATTTTGACAACCAGAGCATGCTGAAGGATCCTCGACTTGTTAATTCCCAGTTTGGATATGAGTTCATGCCCGTTTCAGGAATGCCAGACCCTCAGATGAACAAGGATCACCTCACACCAACTCAGAAGGGTATGTGTCCAGAAAGGTGTTTATCAAATGACCCATGATGTTGATTTTGAAGAGCCCTTTATATTTATATATTAACGCTAAATATCCAACTGCACCATCTAGATCTGCACTCGATGATGGCGGGGCATGACGAGGCATCTCTTGGGTTCCGTGCCAACGATCTAGCGTACGATCCGTGGCGCATGCAGAATCCAGCGCTCAGTCCGTCTCTAGAGTACCGGAAGGCGGCCTTGCTTCAGCTTCACCAGCAGCAGCAAGCGTTGTATTCACCTACTGCTGGTGTGTACGACACATTCGGCTCGCCCTCTGGACTCGGTGTTGACATGAATGACTCGACCGGCGCAGCCGCTGCGCGTGCCATGAACAGCGCTGCGGAGAAAAAGCTACGGCTCCAATCGCAGCAGATCATGATGCAGCAGCAGCAGTTGATGCTTATGAGACAGCAACAGCAACAACAACAGCAGATGTTACAGCAACAACAACAGCAGCAACAACAACAACAACAGCAGCAGCAGCAGCAGGCACATAACCTGCAGCAGCCTCATCATTCTCAGGCACAGAAACCAGGACAGTCCAAGCAGGGTCGTTCGAAGCATAACAATACTCACTCGGGGCAGCATTCACAAATCTCGTCTCCTAAGCATCAGCATGCAACACAGTTCAGAAATGGACAAGATCACTCCAAGTCTGGACTAGAATCCGAACCGGGCAGCTCGCGAAACGGCGGTGCTGGAGCTCATGCGTCAGGCAATCTCCAGAGGAGTCAGCACCAGCAGGCGGACGATGTTAGGGACGCAGAGAATGATGCTGCGCATGGTCCTCGCAGCCCGCTACTGGAAGAGTTCCGAGCCAATAAGAGCAACCGGAAATATGAACTCAAGGTAATGCGAGCAATTCCATGGCTCTTCTGAGCATGCGGCGAGTCCTATTAAGAAGTACATTACTCTATTGACACGGTCTTTTTTTTCCCCCTTTTTTTCCTTCAACGAAATAGGACATTGTGGGCAGCGTGGTGGAATTCAGCGGCGATCAGCACGGCTCACGGTTTATCCAACAAAAGCTTGAGACTGCGAGTGAGGAGGACAAGCTCATGGTCTTTGACGAGATCCTGCCGCATGCACTGCAGCTCATGACGGACGTGTTTGGCAACTACGTGATCCAAAAGTTTTTCGAGCACGGGGCTCAGGAGCAGAAGACTATCCTTGCAACGCAGATGGAAGGCCATGTCCTGTCGCTGGCCTTGCAGATGTATGGATGCCGTGTGGTGCAAAAGGCGCTGGAGCATGTGCTGAGCGATCAGCAGGCGGTTCTGGTCAAGGAACTGGAGGGACATGTGCTGAAATGCGTCAAGGACCAGAACGGGAACCATGTTATTCAAAAGGCGATCGAGTGTGTCCCGGCGGAGCATATCCAGTTCATCATGAACTCGTTTACGGGACAGGTGTATTCTCTTGCCACACATCCTTATGGCTGCCGTGTTATCCAGCGCATGTTCGAGCATTGTTCTGATACCAAGACTGTAAGTACTATAGGGACTCTTTTTTTTTTTTGGTGGAATGCAACATAGCCTTCAGATACCCTTGTTCTTAACGAACAGCTCGATCTTTCTTGGATTCGTTCTTGTTTTCTTTTTAGCCGCTGATGGAGGAATTGCACCGATACATCCCCAACTTGGTGCAGGATCAATACGGCAACTATGTGATCCAACACATTCTGGAGCGTGGCAAGCCAGCGGAGAAATCCTTGGTGATCTCCAAGGTCATGGGCCAAGTCCTCCCGCTGAGTAAGCACAAATTTGCGAGCAACGTTGTGGAGAAGTGTGTTGCGTTTGGATCAAAGTCGGATCGCCAGAAGCTGATCGAGGAGGTGATTGTGACGAAGCCGGATGGTACGGCGCCCTTGGTCTTGATGATGAAGGACCAGTTTGCGAACTATGTGGTCCAGAAGATGCTGGATGTTGTCGATGGTGAGCAGAGAGACGTGCTGGTGGCGAAGATCAAGCCGCACCTCCAATCGCTCAAGAAGTACACCTACGGAAAGCACCTTATTTCGAGTAAGTTTATTTGATGGGGGGGGGGTTTAATGAAGGATAGACGAATCTGTTTAGCTGACCCATTGCTCTTTGTTTCCTTCCTTTTTTCTTTTTCTTTCCAACCATGACAGAGGTCGAGAAGTTGATGGCGATGCAGGAACCTCGTTCAGCGTTGGAGGGATTCATTGCGTCGCCGGCGCTTTCTTCTGCGGGCATATTCACTCCTGCGCCAGGATCGCCTGTCGTTGCACGCGAGCCTGCAACGACTATGGCGACCACCAAGGCTGAGGCCTAGTGTATGTAATCCTCATTTTATTTATTTATTTTGTCATCGTCAACCATGGGCGATTTCATTCGTATTTTCTTTCCCCTACTTGTACATAGTGTAAGTACTCCTCCAAAAAAAAAAACCCCACATCCTTCACGCGAGTGCTGACCGGCATTGTAGATCCTCTTCATTTATCCTCTTTATATTTTACTTTACATAAAATCGATTATTTATTTATCAAGTTCGCGTCGTTGTCGGAACTAGACGTTTGTGCATGAAAGTACATTGCGGGACATCAAAGTCCCTTAAATATCGAGATTTTTGTCTCATTTCGATTTCATAGCAGCCATAGTAAACAAAACCCCTCATTTTAGATATCCTTCTTCGACCTTCAGATTACCATCGAGCATCTGGATTCAGTAAAAATGATATTGGCCATCCAAGAGGAGGACGAGCTGTGCGGCGCCACGCGAAATCTATTAGGGTGAGAGAGAGAGAGAGAGAGAGAGAGTACTCTACCGGAGAAATATGACAACAATTTTTATTTTAAGATTTCTTTGACAAAGAAGGAAACACATTTCCGAAAATTATGGGTCCCCGACCCAAAATTAAAAAAAAACAAACACTCTATTGACGCGTGTAGCGCCTTTTTTTTTTGCGCATGTACATAGATTACATGCACATACAACTAGAAGTAGACGACTCGTTCACTGATAAAGATCGTACTTTGTATCCCGTCTCTAATTTTTTTTTTTTGCTTATCTTAATAGTCTATGCAATATCGCATTTGATGAACATTAAAAAAGGTCCTCAGTTACAACTCCACACTATATGCTTTTTGTACAGAACCTCGGGGCACACAACTTTCTGTCATAAACACTTGAGGGGACCAAATGAAGAAGGAGATAAGCTCACCATGTTTCAGCGTACGGTATCGACGATTCAAAGCAAATGGCCGATATCCTGTTTCGTGTTGTGCACATAATGCGGCGCGTCGCAGATTGCTGTTACTTTTTTTCCAACAAGCGCAAGACTCGTCAAATCTCAAGGTGTCCCCCCTGCAGGAATCACTCTAGTTCGCCCTTGATACTATGCGGGGAGTCAAGTTTCGATCCTTTCCAACATCAAGCCGGCTGTGATTGATATTGAGACCATGAAAGCAACCCGTGTGGTTGTTATGTTGATGTGCGGCAATGTATGCCATCGATAACTCTAATACCCAAAGTGTTTGACTAAGCCATACCCCTTCCGAGAACCGTCCCTGCTGATTAGACCCTCGAACTGAGGAATATAACAGGAGAGGTAGTGAAGGAATTCATCGTAGAAAACATTTACTGGGGTGGTGGTGGTGGTGATGCTGTTTTCCAGCGAACCTTGTTCTGCCACTTCACTGCAAATCTACTAACTGAGATCGACTACTGGGTATACTTCTCTTCAACTTCTCTATCCTTATCGTTAGGTCGCTGGATCCGTCAGTAGGAAGAAGGGAATCAGCGAACGACTGAGCTCTTTGCAGGAAAGGTTTAGGCCAAGTTGGTTGTCAAATCTATTTGAAAGCACGCCATCCCTTGCGAAGGGGTTAATGCATTTCTTAGTGCTTATTTGCGACAAAGTTCGAGTTAGGGACAGCTGCGGAGTAAGATACTTTTTCCTGCATCCACGGATTGTTTCGAACCGGGGAAGGGTTTATAGCCTTGGTTATCGGGGGGACGAGCTGCTTACATTGAAATGAATTAGACAAGCATCCCCGCTATACTGCTCTAGAGCCAGGGCTTCTTTTCACGGCAGCGCTCTATTCGTTAAGCCGTAATAGCAGAAAAGATCGCAACGACAATATAAGCGTGGATAGAGCCACTTGGATGGGCTCTCTGTGTCCACGATGATGCGACCTTTGTTGGCTGCAATCCCTCTCATTCAGTTTCCTAACGCCTCGTGCGCCTTTCAGGCTCTCTTTCACGGACCTCAAAGTTTGTCGATCGATTATCCTAGCTCCCGCAGTAATTTCGGGAGAGATGAAGCACGCCATATTGCAGCAGCAAGCAGGTTGCACATAAAAAGGGCCCATAATTCATGGCTGAACCCCGCTTACCGAGGCTTCGTCCAATTCTGCCCACCAAGCATGTCGAAAACCAACGCCGAGATTACACCGCACGCATCCGACAATGGATTCATGAATATCCCTGCTGAGAAAAATGACACAGCCTACACTGCATCATCAGAGACAACCGTTGATGTACCAACAAATACAGAGCCAGCGATTACTTTCGACTCGCTTGCCCCCTCCAACGAGTTTGAAGACAACACGAACTTACCAAAGATGAGCTTCCTCCAGATCTTCGTCTTCTTCTTCTTGGAGTTCGGACTCATGGCCTGGGGCGGCTCAGTGGCGCAAATCGCAAGGATTAAGGATAGACTGGTCATCAAGAGGCGCTGGATTACCATTGCACGCTTCAATCGAGTCTACGCAGTTTATCAGATGCTTCCAGGACCTGAGGCTGCTGAGATCTGCATGTTCTTTGGATGTCTCGTCGGTGGGCGCCTTGGAGGTATCGCTGCTGGATTGGGATTCATCATTCCAGGATTCTTGGCCATGGTCCTTCTGAGTTACCTCTACACCATCGCCGGTTTGGAAAACGCCTACTTCAACGCTTCTTTCCGCGCGCTCCAACCCGTCGTCGCCGCTATGGTCCTTGTGGCTGTGTTCAGGATCGGCGAACATGTGTTTGTCTCCAACAACACCCAAAAGCTCAACCGCGTCCTCTTCTTCCTTGCTATTTTGGGTGCCCTCCAGTCGGCTCTGCGAATCAACTACTTTATCACCCTTGGTGTCTTTGGGATCTTTTACAGTTTTTGGGCGCGCGGCTGGAGATGGGCTGCAGGAGTCATCATGCTGTTGAACTACGTCGGATACGCGATCTATGTTGTCTTCAAGGGAGTGCCTTCACCTTCCGCTCTTGCACTGGGTGTTGCCGCAGTACCGGACCTGCCCCATCTTCTCGCACTCGGTCTTGTTGCCGGGAGTCTCTCATTTGGAGGAGCCTATACTGCCATTCCGTTCGTTCAAGCCGAGGCTGTTGTCCTGGGAGGTTGGCTCGCGAAGCAGACGTTCCTGGACGGAATCGCTCTTGGAAACATTATCCCAGCTCCTATCGTCATCTTTGCTACATTTGTTGGCTTCCAAGGAGGCAACACGTACGGAGGATTGGGCTATGCCTTCTCTGGAAGTGTCCTCATGACCCTCGGCATGTTCATTCCTTGTTTCCTGTTCACCATTGCGGGCCACTCTCTGCTGGAGCGCATTTGCAGGAACGAGACAATGGCTACGTTCTTTGACGGCATTACGGCTTCCGTTGTTGGAATTATCGCCATTACGGCGCTGGACGTGCTTAAGGCCTCGGTGATTCATCTGCCCAAGCCTGGCGTGGTGCTAGATTCTGCAGAGCTGATTACCCTGGCGGCACACAATACAATTTCGGCCATTATCTTTATCCTCGCTTTCTTTGTGTTGAATAGTGTGCGACATCAGTACTTGAGTATCTTGCTAATTGTGGTCGCAGCCATTGCGGGCCAGTTTCTATTTATTGATCTCTAATTCAAGTCGCTATAGTATTTTATCCTCGTGTAATAAAAGCATAGATCAATGTTATTCACGTTAAAACTATTAATATTTGTAGGACGCATTTTTTTTTTTTTTTTTTTTTTAAACGCGTATGGCAGTGTGGATATCGCATTTGGCAAGACGAAGGGGAACAGGGCACCACAGAACCAGTCCACGGCGTCTGTATAAATAAAAGCCTTCCCCTCAAATCAACTGTTAAAAAAAAGGCTAAAGAAAGCGAATGGATTCTAGCCTAAACTGAGTCTCTATCATCCAAATGCTGTGCACAGTAAACGTACATTTTTGACTTTCGTGGAGAATATAATTTCGGAAATGTAAAGAGCTTTCTTTCAAAGCACTCCTCTCGATACTAGATGCAGCACGACATACAGTCCAACCATGTAGCTGGGTGCTCCATGGTCCGGGTGTAACATACAGCAAGCACCCACTCTTTCCTTCATTCTCTCCTCCTTTTCCGCTTTCTCTCTTTAATTTTTATTTCTTTTTATTCCTTATATTCCTTTTATTCCTTTTATTCCTTTTAATCCATCTATTCCTTTTAATCCTTCTATTCCTTTTAATTCACTGTATTCCTTTTAATCCTTTTATTATTCCTTTTAGTCCTTTTAGTCCATTTACCATATTTTTTATTTTTCTCACTTGCCTTTATTATTTTACAAAAACTTAAGATCGTGCTGGCTTCCTGGCTGCCTAAGCGACTTTTTGCAGCACCAGCCAAACCAATTTCAGCCAGGATCCTCTCCTCAACATTTGGCACCAAGTCTCCTGCCACCTCATAATGCATGTCCTCCTATCACTCATCGTCTTCTGGTCATGCAGGCCGTGTTAGCCATACTTTCTGTATTGCGCACGCTCTACTCTTCTTCATCGTCCGAATACTTGGGATTGGTCGACTTGCCCTGCGCAGATCCATTGCTACCACCCGCAGGACTATACGATGGTCCCGGTCGTCCAGGTGTCGCCGCGCCACTGTTCACTCCTCCGGAATAGTCCATCGGTGAGAACGAACTGCCCGAAGACGAGTACGCGGGCGAGTAGCTAGGGCTGGCTGGCGAATAGCTGGGACTCGTCGGCGAGTAACTAGGGCTAGTGGGTGAATACGACGGAGACGTGGGCGAATAGCTGGGGCTCGTAGGCGAATACGAAGGCGACGTCGGCGAGTAGCTGGGCGACGTGGGCGAATAAGACGGAGACGTAGGAGAGTATGACGGGGAGGTGGGTGAGTACGAGGGCGACGTCGGAGAGTAGCTCGGCGATGTCGGTGAGTACGATGGTGAGGTGGGTGAGTAAGATGGCGATGTGGGCGAGTACGAAGGCGACGTTGGAGAGTACGCGGGCGAGGTGGCTCCATAACCATGGCTCGTAGGCGAGTAGCTAGGACTCGTGGGTGAGTAACTGGGAGATGTAGGCGAGTAGCTTGGCGACGTAGGCGAGTACGACGGCGAGGTCGGCGAATACGATGGCGAAGTAGGCGAGTATGATGGCGACGTCGGACTGTAGCTTGGAGACGTAGGCGAGTACGACGGCGATGTGGGAGAGTACGAGGGCGAGGTCGGCGAGTAGTTGGGCGATGTCGGGCTGTAGCTCGGCGACGTGGGACTGTATCCAGGACTGGTCGCGTACATGGGCGAGCTGGGTGAATACCCAGGCGATGCAGGCGAGTAACCGGGACTAGTTGCTCCATATGGACTTGCAGCATCCCATGTGCCCGCTCCCATTGGGGAGCTCGCCCCAGAATTGCCCATAGGCGAGAAGACGGCGTCCATCGGCGAGCCAGGATGTGAGAAATCGACATATTGGGGCGACCGTCCATCATAAGGCGTCATCGACGACGCCATATTGTCGCCGTTCATGCCCATGCCCATGCCCATACCCATACCCATCATACCAGGACGAGGTCCTTCCACAACCGTGCTCAGCATCTTCTCGTCCAGCATCAAGTCGAACTCGCCCGTTCCCAGAGGCGCAAGCTGGCCCAACATGATGTTCTCAGCAACTCCGCGACAGTCGTCCAACTCTCCAACAGCGGCAGCCTCCATCAGAATCTCGACAGTCTCCTCAAACGAACATCGCATCAGTGCACCAGTCTCGGCACGGTTGATACCGTGGCGCGTAATGGCCATCAAGTGGCCGCGATGTGTCATCACATCACACAGTAGAGACAGGTGGCGGTAGTTGACATAGGAACCGTCGAACTCAATGACTCCGCGCAGTTCCTTCAGCAACGCCTGGCGAGCGGCCTCGATACCCAGAACTGCCATTACTTCACCGCAATTGTTCGAGTACGTACGAGTAGCGTCCACATCCTCTTCGCACATGACCGCCTTCAGGTTCGATCCGCTTGTCTCAAGGTACCACTCCATCTGCGATCCGAATGTGCCATCAGTCTTGATATACGTCTTCTTCTTCTCAACCATGTACACGCGAGCAATGTTCTTGATACCGCGCAGGCTGATCGAGCTCAGCAAACTGCTCTCGATCTTCTTCAAGAACACATCCTCTTCCTCCTGTACATCCGCCTGCTTGTCTGCGGGATCTTCGCTGATAATGCGGCAGCGGATGATCAACTTCTCAGCGTTATCGTCAGAGCAGATGCACATCAAGTCGCGCTGGAAATCTTCCGAGATCTTGTTGGACACATCCGCCATCGTCAACTTCTTATCGAGCATCATCTTGCGGTTCAGCTCGATACGCAGCAGCCACGGTGATGTCCTGGCCAAGTTCAAATCCTCGTCTGGCATTGCATAGTATGCTGTCACAAAGTCCTGATCCTCCTCAATGTTGGTGTTCTCTGGATCCGGATCGTAGTGAATCTCAGTCGCGGACGTGACCTTTTTCAGGTTTGTGTACTCCAACGCGACCTGGACCTGTTTGGCGCGCTCCATGTTGCGGGCACAGTCTGGTGTCAGGTACACGTTCAAGGAGGGTGTCTTGATGTTGGTGGCAACGTTAATAATTTCCTTCAGACGAGGCACTCCTAGTGTAACGTTCTTGGACGACACTCCTGCATAATGGAACGTATTCAACGTCATCTGCGTGGCGGGCTCTCCGATCGACTGTGCTGCAACCGTGCCGACCATCTCTCCGGGGTTGACAATCGCATGCGCAAAACGAGATCCAATCTCTCCAACCACCCAGTCAAACGCTTCACGCGTCAGATGGAACTCCTCGATCACTCTACGGACCGCCAGTGTCGACCGAACGAGCATGCGGAACAGCAAAGTAGCATTGTCTTGCGCCTCCACACTGATGCGATCGGTACCGCGTACAACACTGAGCTGCTTCTCCAGATTCTTGACGCTCTCCAGAATGTGCCGTGGATCCAGATCGCTTGGTCGCTTGTGGTCCACATGGAACATCTGTTTCGAGTTCCAGATGTAACGCTTGATATTCGTCGGTAACGGCCATGAATCGTCGCCCTCCGTGAAGATGTAGTTGCGGAGCAAATTACGGTCGGTCTCTAACTGCTTGAACTCTTGCTCCAGCAGCGTCTGCATATCTGGCTCGCCACGCTTAGCTGCCTCCGCATCGGCCTCCTCTATCGCCTTGATCACAGAGTAGTCCAACGAGCCCGATTTGAATCCCTTGGATTTGTCCGTAAGATCGACGTGAAACTTCTTCTCAAACTGCGCGTTCGACATCTTGACCGAGTCCAGACGCTGTTTCTCGACGTGACATGCATCCATACCGTCCTCGCCGTAACAGAACTGGACCACATGCCCAAGCGAGTTACGCACAGTGCCATCGTACTTGACCATCACATCTTCCAGAGCCTTGACCAAACGACGTTGAATGTAACCGGTCTCGGCGGTCTTGACAGCGGTATCAATCAAACCTGTGATCGAATAGAGATAAAGACAGTTAGCAATCAGGTATAATTTGAATATAGCCACACATTTATCCATAAGCAGCCCACTCAAACAGGTATCATATTGGCGGCATACCTTCACGACCTCCCATGGCGTGGAAAAAGAATTCTTGGGGCGTAAGACCACGCAAATAAGAATTTTCGACAAATCCGCGACTCTCGGGCGAGTGGTCATCCTTCGTGAAATGCGGAAGCGTGCGGTACTTAAAACCGAAAGGGATACGCTTTCCTTCAACGTTCTGCTGGCCTACACACGCTGTCATCTGCGAAACGTTGATGAAAGATCCCTTCGATCCAGAAATAACCATCTGCTTGACGTTGTTATCCTCGCGCAAACTCTGCTGTGCCATCTTTCCTGCATCGTCACGAGCCGTGTTCAGCGCCCTGTTGACGTTCGACTCGAAAGTTTCGCGCAATGTCATACCGGGTTTGCATTCCAGCTTGTCCTGTTGCGCTTGTATGATCAGGTCGCTCACGTTGCTCGTCGCATTGTTGATAATCGACGTAATGGTCATCACAGTGCTGCGATCTGCAACCGTGTCTCCGATACCAATACTGAAACCGTAGTGCAACAGCCAGTAGTTGACGACCGTTTGGCATCCATTGAAGAACGTCTTTGCCACTTCGGGGCCGTGTTGGTTCATAATGACGTGGATCAAGCCGCCTCCAGATGTTCCCACCGTTTTCTTGCACACAATACCGCAGATCAGCTCGCCGTTCTCCACAATGACCTTGGTGTCTCCAGGCGAGATGTCACTCACTTCGTTGTCCGGATGTGTCGAATGAAATGTGATACAGTTGATGCCCTTGGGAATAATCATGCTCACCATCTGCTTTCCGGTCCATAGCGGCTTGGGCTTTAAAATCGCGGGTGTTGGCAGAAATCCTTCCCAGCCAGGAACCCACATCACCAGGTTCATCACCGTCTCCTTGGTCAAGAAACAATCGCGCTTCGTAAACTTGCGGACTCCACACAACGTATCCTGCACAATACCCATAACTGGCTTGTTTGACTGGGGTGACACAATCTGCTTGGGGACCATGCAAATCTCCGTGATCTCGGCGCGGGTCTCCACTGACTGTGGGACGTGCAGGTTCATTTCGTCTCCGTCAAAATCGGCGTTATATGGCGATGTGACAGACAGATTCAGTCGGAAGGTCGAGTACGGCATCACGCGAATTTTATGTCCCATCATCGACATCTTGTGCAGCGACGGCTGACGGTTGAAAATGACCACATCACCATCGTTAATGTGGCGCTCTACCTTCCATCCAAGCTGCAAGGGTACCTCGCGCTTGTTCCACCGCAGATCAATACGCTGTCCATCGTCACGGATCACATAAACTGCTCCAGGATGCTCCGTAGGTCCATTCCTGACCAGCTCTTGCAATTTGTCGATGTTGTAAGGTGTGACCAATTCTGGGTACGTGAGAGTGCGCGCAATACTGCGAGGAACTCCGACTTCATCGATCGACAGATTAGGGTCTCCTGTAATGACAGTACGAGCCGAAAAATCCACACGCTTTCCCATCAAGTTTCCACGAAGACGACCTTCCTTTCCCTTCAGACGAGCACGGATCGATTTGAGCTGCAAAGAGAGGAATACAAAAGCGAAAGATGTCAGTATACCAAGAATTTGATCCGCACAGCTTCCACAGTTCTTGCAAGCGCACTTTGCACCCACTTCTTTGCTAACAAAAAGCATTTGAACTTACAGGTCTTCCGTTCTTGTGTGCTGCTGGTGGCTGACCAGCAATGTCGTTGTCCATGTATGTGGCAACATGGTACTGAAGCAGTTGTTCATGTTGCTGAAGCAAATGCGCCGGTGTTCCGTCCTGTGCACACTTGTACACGTCCGCATTAGTCTTGATGATCGCAAACAGCTTATGCGTCAAGTCATCCTCTCCTGTGCTCGATCCGTCCATTTGAATACTAGGGCGTACAGCGAGAGGAGGGATCGGCAGCACTGTCATGATCATCCACTCAGGGCGCGCAAACTCTGGCGACAATCCCATTGCCTCAACGTCCTCGTCCGAGATACGCTTTAAAATGTGATATGCGTCGCTAGGTGAAAGCGTTCTCTTTCCTTCGGGTTGAGAGTCCTGTGAATCGCAAAATAAAATAGCCAAGTTAGTTACTGTCACTAAACGTACATCGTCGTTGAATGGAACATCATAAAGGCAACATACATCGTTGGCATTCGCCTTAAAGTTGACGCTCAGTCCGAGTCCTTCCTTGCGAAAGATTGGTTGGCGGTGTCCACATCCCCCGTGCGACTTCTTCTTTGGCTGTGGGTTTCCATGTTCGTCCACCTCCATCTCGTCGCCCATCTCTCCGTCAATGTCGTCACCTCCCTCGCACACCATCTTTGATTTTGCGAGCTCCCACACCGCCTTCAGACGGACCTTGGGGTCTCTAATACGGCGGGCTCGCACAAACTTGCTGTTATTCTATTGAATGAAGTATAAGATGGTACATGGAGCTCATTAGTGGCCAATTTTCTTTGCGGACAAAATATAACAGAGGCCCTACACCTTCAATGCTGCCCAGATTTCTTACATCGTCAACCTTGAGCTTTGAGCACGAGTAACAGACGCACTCAAGGATCTTTTTGACCTTGGTAAGGAAACCTAATGTTCGTTAGTTGATTCGAACAAAATGTCGCTGGTTAGCCTGGATGTATTTCCTCCAAAGACTACACAATCATGTATTTCTGAGCCACGAGCACTACAAACGCAAGCGTAAAATGTACCATTCAAATAAACAGGTTTGGCAAGTTCAATGTGCCCAAAATGTCCAGGGCACTCGGCCATGCCCTCAGAGCAGGTCTGACACTTGAAGTTGCGGTTGATAGTTCCCATCCTCGGATCATGCAAGCCGCCCATCTTGGGTCTCTTCGTGCCTTCGTCGATCAGCTCTGGGTGCTCGATCTTGGCCACCGACATGTTTTTCTATGGTACATAGCCATATAAGAATAAAAAGAGAACGGTAGGTGTATGCCCGACTCGTCTCCCAGCATGCTTCAAATGAACACTGTTTATTCACAAGACAGCAACGTACAATTTCCTCTGGAGAGAGAATACCAAACTGGACACAGTCCACGCGCCGCAGCGGCGCAGACGAGTACGCAAACCGGGTGCTACTCATCGTGGTCCTTGAATAGATCCGCTGCTATTACGGTTAAGTGCTGCG
Source organism: Gamsiella multidivaricata (assembly GCF_025024155.1). Lineage (NCBI taxonomy): Eukaryota > Fungi > Mortierellomycota > Mortierellomycetes > Mortierellales > Mortierellaceae > Gamsiella > Gamsiella multidivaricata. The sequence goes on from NW_026251716.1 coordinate 638,714, forward strand.
CAAGACAGACCCTCTGCAGTATTCTCCTACGGTAGATGGAAATTGATGCTGGATCGAGTGGGTATGGAGGATATGCTGCTGATCAAGAAATTATAGCCAAGGAAACGATGAAAACCAGTTTGGATAAAGGAGTGTTAGCTTCCTGTCTGGTTGCCCTACTTCCGACGGTGTAAATCAACTCTCCTTGGGTATGTTTTTATCTTCACCTTTATTGCTTCTTTGGAATCTGTCCCTTTTCTTCTCAGTGTCTTCTCCAGAGATGAGATGCAACAGGCGGTGTCAGCGTGCACTCAGTGTCCACACTAAGAGAAAGAGTCGTAAAAAGAAAAGGAAGACAACAACAGAAAGACAATGAGATGAAAGATGATGCTGGATGATGCCCGCTTTATATACTTTTCGGAGCGAATACTGACTACGTCACAGTTTCCCCTCCATAGGAGATGCGATCGCATCCAATACAACTTGTCACATGCACGTCCCGGATCGCGTAAATCGGACTACGATTAGCTAAAAAAGGATGAAGGGAAATAAGGCATCATTTATTGAGCAGGACTCTAAGTTGATGCACCAAAACCTTGGAGGAGGCCACTGCAGCCTGCAGGTCCTCCAAGCTGCCTGTCTTGGACTTTTTATTCATCAGCTCGACAATCATGCGCCCATTGTTACAGAGCTCTTGCTCTGCATTCTCAAAGTCTCTCTTCCTCTGCTCCTTCCGCCGGTGCCTTTCTTCCTCCTCCCTCCTGGCCCTCTCGTATTCGAGTTGGGTGTAAACTTTTGGGTTAAGCACTGCTAGTTGGTCTCTGAGTGGGTCTTGCTCGAAGATGCCCGTGTCATTATTGTTGCGCATGTTATCATTGTTGATGTTATCGTTGGGACCATCGTTGAAGTCGACTGTCCGGTCCTCGATGATATCGGCCGATACAGACGGGCGAAGAAAGCGACTGAGCCAAAGGTCATGAAACACACGCTCAGCAAGAAAAATGTGCTTGCACGGAAGGGGTTCACGCTTGATGAAGTCGAGGCGCGAACATGAGAGGAGTTGCCCAGATCTGGCGATGACAACAAGGATATAATACGTGTCTGGAGTGTCGGGGTCAAATGACTGAATGGAGATCTACACAAGAAGGGGAAGTTAAAGTATACCCAAGTATACCCCACTGTAAGTAACATTTGGCTAAGGCAGGCGAACTTGGAACGGTGCTCGAACGCACAATGGTTGGTGAAGCCATACCCGTAAGCGTCCATCATCGCAGGGCTGGTCTCTGTTGTAATCAATCTTGCGTTGTGCCTCGTCGAACGAAACCTTGTCTGCTTTCTGTTTCCTCTCCACGTCCCCCTTTCTCCAGGGTATGGGTTGGAAGCCTCTCTTGGTCTTGAGATATGCGAATCGAAACCCTCTATCTACTCGATCCTGCAGCAAATAAACAAGCCGATCGACACGGAGATTCCGATCGCGACCAAGATGATCGCCCTTCAAACGAGCATGCCACGACTCTATCCAATTGTTGGTCGTGACAACTTGCCCATCCTAATGAAAAATAAGAAGAAATAAATAAAACAGGTGTATGACTCAACTGGTGGTAGTCGTGATGATCGACATGGAAAGGAATTGGGGTGTACTTTGCCTCTCTGTGAAAAAGCGCCCATTTCTCCAGCCTTCCATCCTAGTTGAACCAGTTCTTCTGAATATAATTGATCACTGACAATGCGCCCGAATAAAGCTCTTTGAGCCTGGTCCAGAGTGTCTGCTGCAACTCGGGTGATCTGGCTCTGCGAACCTCGTTCAAAAGGGGTCGCATCTGCTTCCTCCGTTCCTCCTGTGTGAATGAATGCAACACGGGTACTATGTTAGGTCATCCAGAATATTGTCCAAGCATGCCGCATGGCATCAGGCCATAAGAGGGAAGACCGAGAACTTGACCAACAGCTGACCGACATGAAAATCGCAAAAGTGGATCCTTGCTTCAGGAAAAACAGTCCCAATGGCATAGGACTCAGCCTCGGCACAGTCCACCATGAATGCATCCGTTTTCAAACCACATTCGTTCTTTGGTCAGTCCAACCACCGAATGATAGGGTATCTAATGGATGCACATGTGCAAAAGTAAAAATATGTTCAGTCAGCGCATGAAAGAACGACGTGCCGAGCGGGGCACGACCCAAAAACAATCCAAGCCCAAAAAAAAAAAGGCACATACCGGGATTCGGACTCGCACGCCATGAAGGCGACAGGGATTCCTTGATGGACGTCCTTGTCCTTGACGAGTAGCGTGAACAGGTACACTGAGTTGTGGACCTTGCTGCCCTCTTTGATCGGTGTGATGTCCTTTGCTGTCTTGTGAGTCGAGTCCATGCAAAAGATATTGGTGTTCTTGGACATGACCTGGAACAATGGAGGAAAGGCCATGCTAACTAATCTTGCATGATTGAGAGGGAACCAGCGTGTATATTGGCAGTATGTACAGTCAATTCTTTTTTATCCGGACAAAAGGATAGGAAATCTGTCCGGATAACAATTTCGAAGAAATGAATTAAAATGTTATTCAGTCAGATCAATTATTCGATCACATGAGGTATTTTCAACCCACATAAAAGGAAGGGCAAAAGGGCCGGACAAAAGGTGGTTAAGAAAAAGAATGATATTCGTTGATGGGTATGTTATTTGCTACTGTTGCTGCTGTTGTTGTTATTGATATTGTGTTGTTGCTCTTGTCGTGGTCACTGTCACTGTTGCTCTCATCGCCGGCATGGCCGCTGTAATTGCTGTAGTCAGCAGTGGGTTCTTCCTCTACAGCAAAGGGTGCAATAGCCGCTCCTCGATCACGATGCAGCAGCAACTCCTCGTCTTCCTCCTCCTCCTCCTCATCTCCATACCCTTGACGCTGTCTCTCAAACAATTCTTTCTCCACCCACTGCTTCTCCTCGTCAACCTCCTCGTCACTTTCCTCACTGCCTTCGTTCTCTCCTTGACCACATTGATTTCCATCCATCACGTATCCCCCGTTGTTGCTGCCGTCGTCAAGGCTGTATTGGGTTTTGCTCGAGTTGGTGGGGCAGAGATTAAGGGTTTCACTGTCCATCAATGTTGAAAGCAATGGTTGGATGACTGGTTGAACCTCCAACTGTTCCACAGGTCCTCCCAGATGGTCAGCTTTGTCATAGGAGCGCAAAACATCCTTTAACACCTTGCTGAGCTTGACCTCCTCCGCCGATCCACCGCTCAATACCCTCCTTGTCGCCTTGAACTCGTCAACGCTCATCAGTCCGAGTGCTGGTGCCCTTTCTTTTAGGACCTGCATGCCTCTCGCATAGACGTCCTCGGCCAGAGGAGAACTTGCTCGCTCGTCGGTATCGTATGGTCGTGGACAAGACGGGCTCGAGACAGGTAACAGGTTCAACTCGATAGCAACCTCCTTCACTGCAGGTTCGGCAGCTAATGATTCGTCGGCAAGATCCTGTACGTCCTTTGTTCCCTGTGGTTTGAAGGTCCATTTCCAGTCATTGGCTTCGTTCACCTCGACAATTAGGTGCTCAAAGTAGGCTTGCGCTTCTTCCCTGTAATCGTTGCGCCGCAAGTATTGAATCTTCTCCCGCTGTTCCTGGGGTGCTGTTGGTCGCTGTCGTAGTTGCTGGCGCATGTCATCCGGGAGAACAGGAGTTTTCGCAAAGCAATTGCGAACTGTTGATGCCTTGACTTTGTTCCATGCGAACGGAACAAGTGACCATGCGTGTCCGTTGCTGATTGCCTTGCTTTTGTCGTAGGTCTTGACAAGGCTTGTTTCTCGACTGAGAAGATCCAATAACGCTCGTTTGAAGACGCTGATGATGCCGGCGTCGAGTGGTTGCGTGATAGAGGTTGAATTCTTAGGCAAACGTTGGATTGTGAGGAACTTCCAGTTGTCGCGATAGTTGAAGTCAGGATCGGGTTTCTCGACCTTATTATGCGCAGGACAAGAATCCATGAGTAAGAGGGTGGGTCGCTGGAGCTGTTTATCGAGATCGATCAACCAAGACATAAAAATGTTGCTATTCATCCATCCTGACCCGTTCCTCCGTATCTCCATCCTGCCCTTGGCCTCTTCATCCACCTCTCGAGCCATGCTCTTGGCTAATGTACCAACAAAAAAAAAATAGTTAAGTTATAACGTGGACATAGACAATCCACAAAAATAACACCTAGGAAAAAAAGAGCGTAGTATGGCAAGAGTGTATATTTACCAATAAGCAAAGGCCTCAACGCAGACATTTTCGGGTCTTCTGACAAAACCAAGGACGAGCCTGATGCGTTGACACAAAAAAGAATCGACACTCGGGCGCTCCTGTTGGGCTTGGATCCGCTTGTCTTCTCGGGGATAGTGTATGACTTTGTGACAAGTTCCTTGAGGTAGACTCCGGTCTCGTCGCAGTTAAAAATATCGTCCGGTGAGTAGTTGACGCAAACCGCACGGATGTCGCGAAGTTCAGGTTCGATGGCAACCAAGTCAACTCCTCCTGCTTCCCCGTACAGCTGACTGTACGAAATCTGGTATCGTTTTTTGAAGGCATTAAACCACGAGGCGGAGAAGGAGGGAACGACAGCGTCTCTTGTATCGCTCTTCTCGTATTCGTCGACAAGAACGGTATATGTCACTTGGGCGGCCTCCTCCATGACCATCTTTCCATTAATAGGAATTTGCCTTGACCGTTGATCCTGCAGCCATAAAAACAGAACCTCCTCTACCATTCTGTTCTTCCGGTTGATCATGTACTTGGCATCGAGGGGTAGCTGGTCCGCCTGTTTTCGAATAGTTTTCTCGTTCCTGATATAGTCATACATCGTGGAATGAGCAATATCAATGCCCATGTTGAGTCCAAAGTTCCTATAGGTAATTGTGGACTTCATTCGGGTTTTGTCCTTGACCAAAGGCTTTGTGAGGTGTTTCTGAAGGTAGTGGAAGATATCCACGAGTTCGAGCTTGACACGAAGAGTGTAGCATGTCCTGGCCATTGAGATGGCATAGACACCGGGGTCAGGCATCAGGAGCAGGCAATGTGGGGCGTTGGTCCTGGCACAATGTAGGAGATCTTCGTACCTCCGGACGCGCAAGTCGTAAAAGGATTCGAGTTGGGCTTTGGTGTAATTGACTTTCATGTCGTCCTTGAGGGGGAGTTGTAAGGGTGTATAGGGTCCACTTGTTGAGGTAGGTTTATCCTTTTTCTTTTTGAATACTTTGCTGTCTGAGGCGAGAGGGCGTTTCGGCGGCATGTTGGTGCTGTGTTGGTGTTGTTGATCAGAATGATTGTCTGTCCATTGTCCATTTGTCCATCTATCCCATCTGTCCTTTTGTCCGGCCCTTTTGCCCTTCCTTTTATGTGGGTTGAAAATACCTCATGTGACCGAATAATTGATCTGACTGAATAACATTTTAATTCATTTCTTCGAAATTGTTATCCGGACAGATTTCCTATCCTTTTGTCCGGATAAAAAAGAATTGACTGTACAACATTTACCTTCAGCTGAAATTTTGTACACCACCCATATGCGAATCCAGTCAGTGTTGCATCTTCAATGAACATGGTCTTGCCACCCTTATCCTCAATCTCCTTGAACCAATGCGTGTCTGGAAACATGATATAAGACAACACTCTTACCGCTTGCAGGCTCTGTTCATCGGGTATGACCCAGCTCGACAGAGAACACCAATCATGACTCTCATCCACCATACGACGAATCCACTCGCGCTCATTCCGAGCAAGAGGCAGCCGTGCGCTACTGTCATCATGATTGTGTTTCCACGTGTACCTGACCACCACTTTGTCCTCCTCCCCAACGGGCTGTGCCATGAAGATCTGTGCCTTGCAGCATTGACCCACTGGCTCGCGCGGGAGAGAAACAACTTTTTCTTTGCGGTGGCGACGACAGGCAAACGCGAGTCTCCAGGAGTACATGGTCCTTGTGCCTGCGACTTGCTCCCATGTTTTCAATGGAAGTGGGGTGTCCGGATCGTCTTTCTGATTGTAAAAGGTGGAGTACTGATTAGGCCTATGCACCCGCAAGCCAGTTTGCCGCTCTCCCGTCCACCATGTGCGAAACTCGTCGCATGTAAAAGTGAATTCCTTGGTATCGGGGTCGTTGGTTGAGAATTATTGAGGTTTGGTGCGCCGTATTTGCGGTTGACGATCAGCACGTCCTTCAGCATGAGAAGAGACATTAAATAGAGCCGATGCCCCATGGAAGCATGCGCACTCTGTGGTGGAAATAGAGCGCAGAGCTTGAAAATACGGTCACGTATGCCTCATTTTAAAACGCGTGCATTCCAAAAAACGCGTCCATTCCTCATTTCTTTGTTCCTCACCCCTTATGCCACCTTAACCACCATGGGCGTCAAGTACGCATGGCCGCTACTGCGTAAGAAAGGGCTTGTCCCCGATTCCCAAGGCAAAGTCTCGCTCGCCTCGACCATCTCCAAGATCCACGTTGACGTCTGTTCGACCCACAACACTCCCATTCGATATTATTACAGCAACCCCACGGACCTGTATGCGGCACATAGCAAGCTAGAGCAGTGGCTGCTCAAGATAGGCGACAAGGACAAGATGCGTCTCTACGCCACCAAGTTCGCCAGAAGGCCCTGATCAAGGCTGCTGCTGCTATCCCCAACCTCGAAGCGCGCCTTGCCGAAAGGAAGCGCGTCCGCAAACACCACGTCAGCAATGCCAACAAACACCTGCGGCAGGCTTTCCATTGGTCGCTCGAGAGCCGCAAGTCATTTGTTGAGTATATGACCAACAGGAACTATGAAATTGTGCTCTGCCCGACCGAGTCTGATGTTCTCATTGCTGCAGAGTGCCAGCCCCATGACGCAGTCATCTCAAGTGACAGTGATCTCTTATTCTACAAGACTGTGCCTGTCGTTTGGCGTCCTGTGGGCTCGTACAAGTCGCGACGGTTTGTGCCGTTTGAGAAGAATGTCATTCTCGAGGCCCTCGGTCTGTCGTCAATGCAGCTGACTGCTCTCGCCATCATCAGTGGTAACGACTATGCCGCCAATATACCCCACCTCGCCATCAGCACTAACAGCAAGATTGTCAAGACTTTGAATGGAGGTAAGAGCATTAATAAATCTGACATCTCTTTTTTGCCTTCAGTTGTGATTTTTGTGTTCAGATCACTGAAATGTTTGCTTTCTTCTCTCTCCATCTCTCCTCTCTTTAGATGAGAGAAGCATCATCCGGTAATATCTCACCTACCCTGATATCAAGCGACGCACGGACAAGGAGGGCGCGTGGACAGAAGAATCCTATGCCAATGCCATCAAGGCTTTTGTCGACTTGGAACAGGATCCTGCCACCATAGACGACTTTGCCAAGGACACGTCGGAAGGCGCCACTTTGTCCTATCCAGCCCTGCGTGAGCGGATGGAGCGTTTCATACATGCCTTCAATGCCTTCAAGGCAGAAGCATATGAAGTCCGAGTTGCAAAGAGGTACGAAACATCCTCCTCTCTTTTCACGGGCCACCTTTGCCATTGAGAGAAGAGGGTGAATGAATTTCTTTTAGCGACCATGCTCACCTTCCCGAATGTTAACACTCGTTATTCGCTTGTTGCCAATAGGGCTGCTCATGATGCTGAATCGGATCCATGTGCTAAGGCCAAACCTATGAACCCCTTCGCCACCATCGACAAACCCGATCCCACCATCAGCCACCAATATCGACCTCGCTACACCCCCAAAATCCGGTACGAGCCTCGCACAGAGCAACCAGCACCATCAGTGATGATGCAGTACACACTCAAGCCATGGAAGGAGCCACCTGAGAAGCCGAGTCTTCCAGTACCCATCAAGAAAAAGCCCGTGGCCATCAAGTCCGAGGTCCGCGAGGCCGACCGCTTTGAGCGCAAGCAGATGATGGATGCCTTATCGTTCGAGCATCCAACAGTCACTCTGGACTTTGATTGCCTATCCACCAATGTCTGTGCTGCCGTTGGTGATGACCTAGTCAGCAAGGCCATTGTTGAATGCATCCGTGGTGCTGTCCAGGTGGCGTGGGACACTAAAACACACTGCCATATGCTGATTGGTCTCTATCTGGAAGACCTTTTCTATCCTCGGCCTCTGCCTGGCGCCCCTCGACCTGCGGCGCCCGTGGCCACTGTCAGCGACAAAGACCAGGCAGTCCTCGACAGCTTGTGCCCTCGCCTCATGTCCAAGGAGATGAGAGACGACAGTGACGATGGCAGCACTGTGGAGGATGGCCAAGATGATGGATCGAACACTCCCTTTGTTCAAAGTTTCCTCAACTTCCTCTACTCAGGCAACCTGCCTGGCAATGGCAAGGTTGGGTCAGCTGTCAACACCTTCATTAGTTGTCTTCAAGAGATGGAGCACCTGGAAAAGTTGCAATTGGCCAAAGCCGACATGCTCAGGAATGTCAAGGACTACACGCCATGTTTTGTGGTTCGATCGGTTGCATCGCAGCTGGCGGCTGAACTGCGGCGGCACTACAGACACGGCACCAAAAAGCTGTCGGAACAGGTATCGCATCAATCTACCATTTTTGTTATTGTCATCTGTGTGGACAACAAATTCTAACTCGATAGCTCATTTGCTATGGGTTGCCATAGGTCCAAACATTGGTCAAGAAGGGTCTGTTGGTGAGCAGTCAAGTTGTGGACGTAACATCCAAGGAGCCAGCGATTCAGCTTTTTGTCCGAGCGAATACTGTGGCTGGTAGGCCTTGGCGACTTTCACCCCTGTCATCTGAGGAGCATGGATTTATGACTTTCACTGAGATCGAGCTGGCCGCCTTTCTGCACAAGCGCGACGAACTGCATCCTGTCCTCAAGAAGCTCATTGGCTGCATGGACCAACAGCGGCGGCTCGCCCAGACGGAACTGACACAAGACTGGCTCCCTCTTCAGACACCAGGCCTGCTGATCCAGCAGCTCATTGCTCCTGTCGACCCCAGGACCCTTGATGGCGACCGTCTGCATGGGCGGCGGAAGAAGGATGCCGGTATCGCGGCCGCCATTAAACTTGTTGAGCCCGAAGATATCCGTGCGCATATTAACACCCTTCGCCGTGACGGTTTCGATCCCCGAAATTACCAGGAAAAGGGCTATTTCTTGCGCGGCTCGATCAAGACGGATGGCTATAGCTTGCAGCTTCTCGCATACAAGGTCCGCGAGCTGAACTCAGTCAAGTTCAAGCGATACAAGACCGATGTTTTGCCAGATCGTCTGCTCACCACCACCGCCGGCACGAATGACTATCTGACCGAGGTGCGCAATGTCTTCAAGTCCGCGGCCGATGTCGAGCGCCTCCTTGGCTGCACCCCTGACGACACTGACAAGGTGTCATACTTGGGTCTCGACCTAGGCCAAGCGTTCGTTGTCGGAGCGTACGGCCATATGCCAAAGGACAAGAGCCCCAAGATTGGCAAGCGACGCCGCCACCGGCGACAGAAGAAGCACGGCAGCCGGGGTCGTCGCAAAAGAGGTAGCGGCAAGGGCAGGAAGAAGAGCGTCTGTCGAACCCGAGGCGAGCGGCACATTAACTTAGCTGCCAAGCAAAAGCAGTTGCGCAACCCACTCACAGCCACAGGACTTGGATGAATCGGCAGAAGGGCGCCGACTTGAAGATACACTCCAGCCCGTCGACCACCAACACCGAGTCAATAGCACCATCAACGGTCAACCAGCCCTCAACCAGCAGCACGGAGGCAGCAACAACCGAGTCTCTCTCTATCTGCACGATCGAGTCGTCACTCCCACCCCTCCGCGGTTCCGCCGCCGACTTCGCTGCTCACGTGCAGGGACGCAAAATGCACAAGGTCCATCTGGACAAGTTTTACAACGGCCGCCGATTCAGGTTCAAGAAGTTCAAGCGGATGTCGCAGCAGGCTAGGCAGCGCGAGTTCGAACGCCTGGCGGACTTGCTCCTGCGGATGATCGGCGGCTCCATTGGCGAGAAGAAGAAGGAGGAGGACAAGGTTGTGATTGGGATCGGCATGGGGCGATTCACCTCCAGTTCGGGATTATCATCCTTGCATGGGACGTTCGAGGCTTACTTCATCCAGAAGGTAACTATTCGTCTGTTTATTGTGGGTTGTTTGCAGTGCTCCAATCTAGCTGCTGTTGCTAACTGACATATCCCTCGCGCTCTCTGTTATTCCATCGCGTAGGCGCGGTCGCTCGGATATCTCGTTGTTGGCGTGCACGAGTATTACACCTCAAAGAAGTGCCCAAAGTGCGAGCAGTTTGTCGGCCAGACCGAGAGCATTCGCCGCCTCCACTGCTCCTATTGCAAAAAGTATATGCACTGCGACGTGATGGCAGGACACAATATCATCAACATTCTGCGCGGCCATGTCGAGCAGCAGCAGCGACCACTCTATCTGCATCCGGTCGACAAGGACGGCCACTACCCCTGGCTGGAGCTACTCAAGGACGCCCCAGATTCGTTGCAGCAAGCAAGCAGCAATGGTTGTCGTGCTAGTCGTGCAGGTCGTGCTGGTTGCAAGCGCCAGGCAGAGGGGGATGGCGATGCCAAGGAGACCGGTGGCAAGCGCACCAAAACAACCATGGCCAAGCAAAAGGCAGCGACCACCAAGAACAAGGCGGCAGCGGCCAAGCAATTGGCAGGTCGATAGCTAGACTAGCTTTTTTTTCACTTCGAGGTGCTCGCAAGCACCCTTGCCTACCTTCGGGTGGATTTAGATAGCTGCGCAGGCCGATGATTTCACCTTTTCGGTGGCGTCATCGTAGTCCGTTGCGCGGATGTCGCACGTTCCTAATAAAACGAGATGAGCTGATCAGGATGTAGACGAGATCTTTCTTATCAGACCCTTTCTGCTACTGTTGCTGTGCCTGGCGCCCATATCCACCTCGCCAGAACACACTCTGTACGACTCCATTTCTTGCAGTGATCGTACAATTCATCCATTCCTTCCCTCTTGCCCCCCTCTTCATCCTTGACACCGAGTACAATCATCAGCACACCAGGATCAATCCTCTCGATCGAACTAGTTCACGTTGACACATCCCTACTAGGGGTTTCCTGTTCCATATCTGCCCTCTTCACTTACCCAACGCTCGCTAGAGGACCACGATGAGTAGCACCCGGTTTGCGTACTCGTCTGCGCCGCTGCGGCGCGTGGACTGTGTCCAGTTTGGTATTCTCTCTCCAGAGGAAATTGTACGTTGCTGTCTTGTGAATAAACAGTGTTCATTTGAAGCATGCTGGGAGACGAGTCGGGCATACACCTACCGTTCTCTTTTTATTCTTATATGGCTATGTACCATAGAAAAACATGTCGGTGGCCAAGATCGAGCACCCAGAGCTGATCGACGAAGGCACGAAGAGACCCAAGATGGGCGGCTTGCATGATCCGAGGATGGGAACTATCAACCGCAACTTCAAGTGTCAGACCTGCTCTGAGGGCATGGCCGAGTGCCCTGGACATTTTGGGCACATTGAACTTGCCAAACCTGTTTATTTGAATGGTACATTTTACGCTTGCGTTTGTAGTGCTCGTGGCTCAGAAATACATGATTGTGTAGTCTTTGGAGGAAATACATCCAGGCTAACCAGCGACATTTTGTTCGAATCAACTAACGAACATTAGGTTTCCTTACCAAGGTCAAAAAGATCCTTGAGTGCGTCTGTTACTCGTGCTCAAAGCTCAAGGTTGACGATGTAAGAAATCTGGGCAGCATTGAAGGTGTAGGGCCTCTGTTATATTTTGTCCGCAAAGAAAATTGGCCACTAATGAGCTCCATGTACCATCTTATACTTCATTCAATAGAATAACAGCAAGTTTGTGCGAGCCCGCCGTATTAGAGACCCCAAGGTCCGTCTGAAGGCGGTGTGGGAGCTCGCAAAATCAAAGATGGTGTGCGAGGGAGGTGACGACATTGACGGAGAGATGGGCGACGAGATGGAGGTGGACGAACATGGAAACCCACAGCCAAAGAAGAAGTCGCACGGGGGATGTGGACACCGCCAACCAATCTTTCGCAAGGAAGGACTCGGACTGAGCGTCAACTTTAAGGCGAATGCCAACGATGTATGTTGCCTTTATGATGTTCCATTCAACGACGATGTACGTTTAGTGACAGTAACTAACTTGGCTATTTTATTTTGCGATTCACAGGACTCTCAACCCGAAGGAAAGAGAACGCTTTCACCTAGCGACGCATATCACATTTTAAAGCGTATCTCGGACGAGGACGTTGAGGCAATGGGATTGTCGCCAGAGTTTGCGCGCCCTGAGTGGATGATCATGACAGTGCTGCCGATCCCTCCTCTCGCTGTACGCCCTAGTATTCAAATGGACGGATCGAGCACAGGAGAGGATGACTTGACGCATAAGCTGTTTGCGATCATCAAGACTAATGCGGACGTGTACAAGTGTGCACAGGACGGAACACCGGCGCATTTGCTTCAGCAACATGAACAACTGCTTCAGTACCATGTTGCCACATACATGGACAACGACATTGCTGGTCAGCCACCAGCAGCACACAAGAACGGAAGACCTGTAAGTTCAAATGCTTTTTGTTAGCAAAGAAGTGGGTGCAAAGTGCGCTTGCAAGAACTGTGGAAGCTGTGCGGATCAAATTCTTGGTATACTGACATCTTTCGCTTTTGTATTCCTCTCTTTGCAGCTCAAATCGATCCGTGCTCGTCTGAAGGGAAAGGAAGGTCGTCTTCGTGGAAACTTGATGGGAAAGCGTGTGGATTTTTCGGCTCGTACTGTCATTACAGGAGACCCTAATCTGTCGATCGATGAAGTCGGAGTTCCTCGCAGTATTGCGCGCACTCTCACGTACCCAGAATTGGTCACACCTTACAACATCGACAAATTGCAAGAGCTGGTCAGGAATGGACCTACGGAGCATCCTGGAGCAGTTTATGTGATCCGTGACGATGGACAGCGTATTGATCTGCGGTGGAACAAGCGCGAGGTACCCTTGCAGCTTGGATGGAAGGTAGAGCGCCACATTAACGATGGTGATGTGGTCATTTTCAACCGTCAGCCGTCGCTGCACAAGATGTCGATGATGGGACATAAAATTCGCGTGATGCCGTACTCGACCTTCCGACTGAATCTGTCTGTCACATCGCCATATAACGCCGATTTTGACGGAGACGAAATGAACCTGCACGTCCCACAGTCAGTGGAGACCCGCGCCGAGATCACGGAGATTTGCATGGTCCCCAAGCAGATTGTGTCACCCCAGTCAAACAAGCCAGTTATGGGTATTGTGCAGGATACGTTGTGTGGAGTCCGCAAGTTTACGAAGCGCGATTGTTTCTTGACCAAGGAGACGGTGATGAACCTGGTGATGTGGGTTCCTGGCTGGGAAGGATTTCTGCCAACACCCGCGATTTTAAAGCCCAAGCCGCTATGGACCGGAAAGCAGATGGTGAGCATGATTATTCCCAAGGGCATCAACTGTATCACATTTCATTCGACACATCCGGACAACGAAGTGAGTGACATCTCGCCTGGAGACACCAAGGTCATTGTGGAGAACGGCGAGCTGATCTGCGGTATTGTGTGCAAGAAAACGGTGGGAACATCTGGAGGCGGCTTGATCCACGTCATTATGAACCAACACGGCCCCGAAGTGGCAAAGACGTTCTTCAATGGATGCCAAACGGTCGTCAACTACTGGCTGTTGCACTACGGTTTCAGTATTGGTATCGGAGACACGGTTGCAG